>NC_138870.1:38987658-39627368 GCF_965194805.1 Balaenoptera borealis
TAAATATAGAAAGCACACTTTCAAGTGTTGCACACAACTTCACTCTCCTGCACATTTCTTACAGAAGCATATTTTATGTGATGCATAATTATTCTTTCAGTGGGGAATTACTTTTTCTCCCCAAATTCATGGATTTCTTTTTCCCACTGAGACTAGATTGAAAGAAGGGAAGGGATGAAGAATGGTAGATTTGTCTACCAAAAATCTAAACAATGGCTTTGAGTTAATTGCTGGCCTCTGGATTTTTTTTACAAATTTTTTTACTGTGAAATATAACACCACATATAACAAAGTGCATAAAGAGTAGAGTTTATTATGTAACAACTGCCCAGGTCAAGAAGTAGACCTTGGTAGTCCCCCTCCTTCCCAGGCCTTTGTCCCATCTCAGTCACAACCTCCTCCCTCCCCCATATCAGTGACCACTATCCTGATTTTAAAGGCAATCAATCACTCCCTTTAAAGGTTTTTTGGTTTTATCAATCAATCACCCTTCCTCGCACCTTATTCCCCCAAGCAAAGTCAGTTCTGTGCTCCCACTATACTTTTTTATTTCAGCCATTACTCCCACATGTGATATGTTGGTTTACATCTGTGAGCTCAACTTAACACCCCAAGTCAAGCAGACGTCGGCGTCTACCGATCCTAGGTCTGAATCCTGGCTCTATCACTAAGTAGCTGTGTAACTAGGTAACTCAGTTAAAGCTTTATGCATCTCAATTTTCTCATCAGTAGAACAAAGATAATTACTAGAATTAGTTTTATAGATAAAATAAGGTAAATATGTCTGACAGAATGCCTATCACATAGTACAAGCTTAATATGCTATTATTGTACCATTCTTTTAGAAAACTGTGGTATGATTAAACCCGGTAATATGTGAAGAATCCAAGAATTCCGGACACATAGTAGGTGTGCACTGTTTGATAAAATGAATGTTAAGACCCTAAAAACAAGAGCAATCTTACATGCTGTCACAATATCAAAGTTGGAACTAAGTAAACTATAAGCTCAGACACTGTGGAGGGACTATAAATTAGGACACTTTTCACAGAGCCAACTTGACAACATCTATCCAAATGAAAAATGTGTATATCCTGAAATTCAATGTAACCTTGTACACAAAAAGATTCGCAGAGGTAAGTCACGCAGGGTGTTAGTTAAAACATTGTTTCTAGTAACCAAAACTTGTACATAACTTAAAATGTCCATCAACAGAGGAACACTATATAGCCCCTATAAAATAGAACATGGACATGACTATATCTTCAAGTTATCAAGGGGACTAGAAATGCACAAGTTTACAGGATATAATTCATGTGCTGGGGAAAAAGATCTGTGAAAACTATTTTCCGGGAGCCTTAAAAAGCATCTTATAAATGCATTGAAGAGTTTGGGAAAAATAACTTTCTGATGGTTCTCTTTGCAGAGACAAATCAGCTTAGGAAAACAATGGAGTTTTAAACTAAATATATTGTTTTAAACTGAATTTTAAAAATTACACTTCAAGGGCTTCCCTGGTGGCGCAGTGGTTGAGAACCTGCCTGCCGATGCAGGGGATGCGGGTTCGGGCCCTGGTCTGGGAGGATCCCACATGCCGCGGAGCAACTGGGCCCGTGAGCCACAGCTACTGAGCCTGCGCGTCTGGAGCCTGTGCTCCGCAACAAGAGAGGCCGCGATAGTGAGAGGCCCGCGCACCGCGATGAAGAGTGGCCCCGCTTGCCACAACTGGAGAAAGCCCTCGCACAGAAACGAAGACCCAACACAGCCAAGAATGAATAAATAAATAAATAATAATTTAAAAAAAAAATTACACTTCAAGTGTAAATGTATGTATATAATTACATCTTAAAAAATTTTAGGGGGAAATAAAAACTGATCAAGATATTCTACTTACAGGAATCAATTCCCAGAAAATAATCTGAAATGGGTACAATTTATGTATAAAGATGTTTACATCAGTCATTTATATTAGTACAATTTATATTTTGCTAATTTTATTATTTATATTAGTAAAAATAGCTTAATATCCAATAGTGGAGGATTGTTTTAAGTAATGGTATATCCGTGTAATAGAATTCTATTACAGCTATTAAAAGTCGTCATGCTGCAGAATAATTATTAAAATGGGAACTTCTCAATACATTAAGTGAAAAAGATGTTACAACATAGTTACGTGCAGTTTGATCTGTTAATAGTTGTTACCTTTAAGTGGTAGGATTACAGGCTATTTTTCTCCTTTTGTTTTTAGGTTTCTTCCCTCTTTTACAGATTTTTAAATTTACTAAATAAGCTTTTCTAATTTCCTACAATGATATGTAATTAGGAAAAAATGCTATTAAAATACATGCTTATAGCTAACTCCACTTGCTTTACAACTTGGACATTTACGTTAACTATGATGCTAAGCCTAACTACTTTGGTACAAATCCAAGAAATACTGCAACACATGTTTGGAAAGAGTTTATGTGGTGAAAGTCACCATTTCCCAGGAATCTTAATAATAAAATGTTAAAGACACTACTTTGTTTATCAAAAGAATTTATTAGAAAATATTACATACTACATATCTGTTTAATAAGAGTATTGTTTCAGTAGACAGCACTCCATCCTCATACTACAAACAATGTCTCATGGACCATGGAGCAAGCACTGTGCTTGTGAAGCTACATCTTTTGGATGGAACATTCAAGCAGTACACACTGTGGCCATTTAAAGGAAAATAATGGAAAAAATGTAATTACCAGAGGAGAAAAATAAAAAATTTTGGAATGTTAAAATAACAACTAATTTTAGTCTCAAAATTCTAGGCGTCACTATAGCCTAAAACATCAGTCAATGTGACTAGAAAGTTAAAGAGACCAAGGTTTCAAAGGTTAATACTGAATCTTCATAAATAACAAGAGGAATCTGTAACCTCACAAAATGTTTTTGATTAAGTTTGTGCACATGCAAAATTAATGTAAATTTCTGATAAAAGAATGGGAAATGTTAAAAAGCAATGTATTTTTTTTAACATAAAGCATGCACTTTCTAATACATTCTTAAATATTTCAAAGTTGATTCTAGTCCAGTAATATTCTTCATTAGCTATTTCAATTGCAGGCCAACCAGTACCCCAACCAGATACAGAGTACACTCTTGTTATTCAAGAAAGGTGGAATTAATTCTTGGCACTGCTACCAAAGATGCAAGACTTTTAACTCTTGACCACACCACCTATTTTTTCTTCAAAACTTTTAAACATGTTTGCACAAGCTAAACGGTATAAAGCAAATTTTAAACTGTCATCCAACTCCCAAATGTCACTGAAAGAAAATGTCGGAAAAGTATGTTGTGTGATTAATCAATTTAGGCAATTTGCTACAAAATTTTCTACATGTGAACCAGCTTTAACCCAAAATAGATTAAAAATTCACACAATTGTTTCTAGAGTTCAAAACTGAAACAAATGAGGTGTGCATTGATATTTAAAACACTGTCTTAATATTTTATTCAAGAAATATACTTCCAAAACTCTTTCCCCATCATAATCTAAACACAAACCTTAATTAAAAATATATATAAATCAGTAGAATACCATATTACAAATGCCCAGAAATGCAGAATAAAGATCAGAAACTGCTTGGAAATATTTCTACCACTTTTGGGATTATACTCATAATCTAATAAAGATTATGAACTAGCACAATCATTACTGGGGCCAATATTTCAAAATTCGCCTATCAAAGCTAGCACCAGGAAAGTATTATACACATAAAATTGAGAAACAGATAATCTTTACTTCAGAAAAGCACAGTCCTAAAGAGTATTGCTTTCACTATTTAGCTAGTACAAGGGTCAGTCTGTCTCACTGAGGCACAGATCCATCTTTGTGCCATTAACATCTTATCTGAAGTGCTTTCCAGTTATTTGGTATCTATTGAAAACTGTTACTGGAATGAAACAGTTTATCATGGAAATAATCCATTTTTTCTTCCAAGATGCCAAATAAAATAATAAGGCTAGAACATTTTAAACTTACCTTTAATAAAAATAGTACTAAAAAAAAACCAATCTCTAGTCCCTGAAAGCCTAACCAAGACTCCATTACTTAATTCCTCTCCTTTTTCCAAAACACCGGTTTTAATGTCTAGAATTTCGCAACATGATTAATGGCCGCCATATGGTCACCAAATTAACACTTTATTCACTGTAAAGCATTTGGAGATTTCTCAAATGTGAAAAGAATTTCATTAGTGATTAGTCAGATGAGCAACAACCGGAAAGCCAGTGAAGCAAGCAAGTGTCATGATTCTACCGTAGCCACAGGGAAGGGAGGGTCACTACTTAAAAGCAATTCTCCAATTGGCACAAACAATTTACCATCTCTGATAAGTAGAAGATATTATGGAAGAACATAATTTTTACAAAGTCAACACAGGTCTTCTAAATTCAACAGAGCTTATTAGACTGCCGAAGTTGTAAATCTAGCAAATCAAATTGCTTCATCTCAACTGGGGGAAAAAAAGGCACGAAAGAAAAACAAGCAGCATAACCTTTATTTGGTGATACAATAGGTGAACAGTGTTCTAAAGTTTTGAACACTGAATTTTACTCGTGTGATAATTTGTTTTCTATCTAAGCAATTTACTCAGATGTGTGCTTTAAAAATACACAGTAGGAACCCTGCAATTGGTATGTTATTAGAAATATTTTTCATGGTAATACATTATTTATCTTTGTATAATTAGAGAGAAAAATCATAAAGATCATACTTTATTTTTAGCCTGACAGAATAAATGTATTATATATATCTCTTCCAAAACCAGTGCACTCAGAAGTTCATTTATGCACTCCATTGCTCAAATCAAAAAGCTGTACATCTTCCAGTATCCACAATGTAACACAGTCCTAGTAAAAATGCACATTCCTTTAACCCCTTTACTTTCCCTTGAATTTGTTTTTATTTTGGGGGGGAGGGGGGTAGAAGGGAGGAAAAGATATAGAAGTTGCGGTGCAGAACTATATTTATTTAGAGCAAAACATTATATCCTACATTAAAAAAAATAATTTTATCAAAACCAAATTTCAATCACAGTTATGTATGATTTTCCATTAAAGGTACATGTTGAAATTGCACTTTGCAGGTATCTTGATAGTGTCCTTTATAGTGCTCCCCACTTCAGCCTATGTTTTTATCAGTAGACACAGGTTCTTCCAGAGTTTTCTTTTGGCTTCCCTTCCGTGAATATTTGTATTTGTCTACATAGGCTTTAACCAGATTTGCCACTTTAGTAGAATTTACTTCTCCACTCTTACTATGACAAACCTATAAAAAAAAGAAGGGGGAATATTTTTTTCATACCTTAAACAGATTAAAGGAAAATGGAAAGCTTTATGAAAAACAAATATGCCAAAGAGATAACCAGACATTTTTTAATGTTTCATTATCTCCTGTCGGGTACATGTTTAGTTATCTCAAAAGGTAAAAAAACAGACAAGAATGATAGAAGCTACCTCTTACTATTTTAATTAATTTAATTAAGCATTCCTTTATTAAAACAGGCATGTTCAGAATAATATGTACATAACTCCACTAAAGCTATAACTTACTTTATCTACCGCTTTCCGCACAATCTCTTTATATTCTTCCTTGGTGATATCTTTATTTTGATAAAATGGCTTAATGGCCAATTTTACCTCCTGTGCTGCTTTTTCTTGAATTTGCAATTTCTGATGAGAGGAAAATATATAATTATTTGCCCAATCACATACTTTCAAAAAAAATTCTTTAAAAATATAAAATTGAAAACACTGTACATTTACATTATTGCAAGGAACTATTCAAATATTAGTGTTATAAATACAAAAGTTATTTACTAACACATACCAAACATTTCTAAAAATAAATATGAAATACTACCAGTAATTCAATTGGCACCAACATATTTAGACAGAACCCTTTAAATAATGTTGGAATTTAAGGCTATCAACAATAAATTCCCTTCACCACTTATACAACAGAAAGCTGTTATTTTTTCATCTTTATCATATACAGAATTATGTAGGTTGCTCTCAACTTTGAACTTGCCTTGTCTGTCTTCGAGCTATCTGCGCTGGCTTCCACTGTAACACTTACTTTGCTTTCTGCCAATTTTACAGCAGCATTAGAAGCTCTGCTGTGACTTGATGACGAAGTATTACCAGAACTTGGTCCCTGAACTGTTCCCATATTTCCTGGGGCTGCTGTCGGAGCAGGCAAGACTGGTGTACTCATGTTATTACTTACATGAGAAGCACTAGGAATACCCTGTTTTAAAGAGTTATCATCAGTTAATGAATTACTTGTACTCAATAAAAGTCTTTTAGTCACCTATTAGAAATAACATCAAAAAAAAATCAAAGCAATCCAATACTTAAATACTTAAGGGAAATGCATATTTCAGGTCATTTATATCTAAAGGACTGAAGAAAAATGAGTAACATTCTTAAACAGAGCCCCATTTAAATATTTCATGATGACTTTAAAAAAATATATATGTATTGTAATGTTCTGACAGCAATACTAAAACCAACAAGAAGCAGAGCAGCATTAATAACAGTATCTTTCCTACAAGGCTCTTTAGAGTAGGTGCCCCCCCTTCAAAGATGGAGGAAAGTGAGACAGTGAAGTCAAATGACTTGCAGTGAGTTGACAGCAGAAAAAGATACAAGATCCCAAATTCCCACTCCCCTTGCTCTTCCAACTCTTGCTGTCAGGATTCTAGAATTTCTGAGATGTAGACATGAAACTATGATCAACACAATGTTTACAGATTATTATTGAAATTTTTCTATATTTAAGAAGTGCCTCAGAGGCACTTTTTTCAGCATGGTAAATTCATGAAAATGAAACACAGACAGTAATGGACGATGAACAGCTTTATCTGGTGTTTGAACAAAACAGTACACGGTTTATCACAGCACCCAATCACAACAAGTTCCCACCCCCTAAAAGTCCAATAAATCAGGGAAAGTGTCCACCACTTGATTCTAGTTTGGCTCATAATTTGGTCTTTTTAATCTAACCAAAAAACCTGTTTGGGTATCAGCAACAGCCTATATGCAGCTCAGATCTGACACTATGCATTCCATTCATTTGCTCATTTGGGAGTGGGAGGTTTGGGGAAGGACAGTGAAAAAGGGGTTATGAAGGTTTACCATAAACCTAACCAAATAAGTCACTGTGTATGGATATCCAGCCAGGAAGCCCTTTCTTGAACATCTGTCCCTAATAGCTAAATGTTTACAATGGCTATGTTGATTAAACTTGAGTTGCTGAAAACATACCTGCAATTGCTTTCCATCTGGCTGTGAAGCAATGTAGCTGACTTGCTGGGATGGAGGGGGAGGGGGTGGTGGTGGTGGTAGTCCCTGAGATACACTGGTAGGAGCAGCTACCTGCATGAGAGGCACTCCTGTGTGCAGATGCAAGGGCAGCTGAGGATGAATGTTAAATGGACTGCGCTGGAGATTCATCAGAGGAGCGTGAACACCCACTGGATATGGGAAGATATTCATAGGCTGGTGTTGTGCATTCATTTGTTGCTGCATTACATTCATTTGTGGTTGCATCATATTTATAGGTAGCTGAGAACCATCACCTTGTTGGTTTGTTTGGTCTTTTAGGTTAGAATCTATCAAAAGAAAAAAGGCTTATGAAAAAAAATCATGTTACAAATTTCTTTAGCCAGAGAACAAAGAACCACTGGTTACAATTAAATAGCAATTAACAGAACACCTAAACCAATACCCAATTATTCAGTTTAATCCTGTCATTCCTAAATAATGTGGGCTGATTTTCTAACTGAAAGAAAACATTCAACTAAAATTATTTTAAAGCATAACTTCACACAATAACATTGGTCAGCACTCACAAAGAATCAGTAGCTCAAGAAACTTCCTAGTTAAATAATCACATAAAATTTAATTAGATTACTAAATTAGAAGGTTAATCACTTTTTAAAAATCTGCAACAGAGTTTTTCTTGCAATGTTCCCAAGAGAACCAAGAAAAGGTAAACCTTTTTTAGCAGAGTGACTTATTTATAGGAAAACAATGATCAAAAAAATTCAAGTGCACACATCTGATATAAATGAAACAGAATTTAAATCCTGCATAGTACTATCTCAAATTCTTCTACTGTAGCAAATTATACTTAAAATATTTATGTCTTTGGCAAGGTTTGGGGCAGGCATGGGGTGAAAAAAGAAAATAAATATTGAAGTGTACATCTATTATACAATACAAAGTGACTTGTAAATAACTGGGATTCATTTTAACATAAAACTATAAATAGGGATTATTTCAATTCATATAAATAAGGTATTAAATTTTTAATCTCTTTCTTCAAATGAAAGTGTTGATAAATAAACATAATGTTACCCTGTTCAGTTGTTTCCTCCTCTTGTCTCATCCATCCAGACTGTGGACCTGAAGAATTCCTCCCTCGTCGTGAATAATAGTTTTGTACATCTGCTGGCAGAGTCTTTCTCACAGCCCAACTTGATGCAGATGTCCACCCCGACCTATCTGCCGGTGTATCAAATGAGAACTCTTGCTCACTTTTCCGTTTATAGGGTTGCTGTTCCACAAACTTGAAAGTCTCATTCCCTGAACTATTTGAATTCCCTGAGAGGGGTTTTCGGTTTTGCCACCTATTTTCATTTTGATCTGTGTAGGCAAAACCACCTCTGTAAGCGCCTCTGCCACGGTTACCTCTACCACGGTTAGACATCCAACCTGAACCAAAGTTTTTATTCCAAGAATTCCCTGAATTTTCATTTCTATTTTCTTCCCAATGAGAATCTTTTAACTTTTCTGGATTTCTGGTCCTCGGATCAGGCCCAGAATTTATTTTTTCTGTTACCCAACTGGGGCAGTCATTTCTATGTTTGTCAGCAGAATTTGAATCATCAGCATCTGGACTGATGTCATTTTTTTCTCTTCTTGTATTTTCATTCTGTTTCTCTGAGTCATTCTTTCTGTATCGATCATTTCCTCGTGGACATCTCCAACCATCATTTGCCCATCTTTCCTTCCATCGAGGAGAATAACTGACTCTGTCATTTCTACCAAATGATGAACTCTTACTTTTTGTTCTAGATCTTGATGGTGACCTAGAACGAGATCTGGACCGAGACCACCGTCTGGTTCTCCTTTCTCTATCTCGATCTCTCTTTGGCCCATCTCTATCACTTTCTCTTTCTCTGCTCCGGGACCTGGATTTTTCTCTTGGGGAGGAATCTTTCAGTCTTGACTGAGATCTTCTGTTCTCTCTAGAAGTGTCTCTTTTTGGGGAGAGTGATTCAGATCTTTTGCCTTCCCTAGTGCTATCTCTTTTTGGAGATCGAGACTGAGATTTCCTCCTTTCTCGTGGGTCCTTTTTTGGGGACTGAGAACGAGATTTTCTCCGTCCTCTTGCAGATTCTTTCTTGGGAGATGGTGATCGAGACTTCCTGCTTTCTTTTCCAGTTTCTCTTTTGGGAGATGGAGACTGAGACCGCTTCTTTTCTCGTGCAGTGTCTTTGTTGGGAGACCAAGTTGTAGATGGAGAATGAAATCTAGATCTTCGAGTACGAGGCTTTTTGGCTTTATCTATCGTATCTATTGGGATTTCAGATGGTTGAGATACAGTTTCAACCTTTTCATTTGAAGGACCAGAAGATGACATATTCTTTTGGGAACTGTGCTCCACAAAATTTTCATTCAATTGTTTAGCATCAGCATTTACAGATGGTTCGAGTTCAGATTCATTCTGGTCACTGCAAAATGAATCACATTCCATAGGTATCATTTCATTATTGTCCTCACTAAAATGCTTCTGAATCAGTGCAACATGTGTTTTAGGCAATTCTTTAGATCTGGGATGTTCAACCAGAGATTCAGTCTTTTCTTCGAAAGATTTGTCCAATTTGGTGTTAAGATTTTTTTTTAATAAATTGTTTTCAGAGTCTTGAATACTATTGAAATTTTCATTCCCTGAAGTATCACATGTTGCAATTATTTCTGCATCTTCATTTTCAACATGCCCAAGCAAATGAACCTCTGAGCTCTCAATAGATTTTTTGTCCACTGTTTGTATAATTCCACCCTCAGAAGATTCTAATTTGGGGCTGTCAATAAGATGTTCTGTTTTTACTGTAGAATCTTTATGGTCAATAATTTTTACTATAGGACTCTCCATAACTTTTCCTTCATTAACCGCTGACTCTACGTTCTCAGGGATCTCACCTAGGCTTGATATAGGTTGGTGTACTTCAATTTCAGATCCTGAACATGTAAGAAAATCATTTGGAAGATGATCTGTACATCCATCTGCTTTTACTTCTGATTCTGAAGGTAAAGCTATTTGGTCCTGATTTTCCAATGGGTCACCTCCTTTTTCAGAAGTATTCTTAGAAATCTCACTTTCCAGACATAAAATATTAGCCTCTATACCTGTATTCTCAACTTTTTGAATTTCCTCCTCCTCTCCAACTAGCACAGGAGGATCTTGGGTACCAGACTCAGAATATAAAGATTCTACTCTTTCCTCTGTATCATGGGTCTCACTATGTTCCTCACTTTCTTCTACTGGCTCACTGCAACTTCTCAAGCCATTAGCAGACTCATTTTCTACATTTATCTGCACAGTGTTACTACTTTCTACATCTGATTGATGTTCTTTCTCTAACACAGGTGGTATGTCAGATTCTACTATTTCTTCATCTACTGAATCACTGGAAGATGATTTTTCAGGGGGAGGTAAAGAGCTCCGAAGTTTCTTTTTCAGTAAAGGTAGTTTTCTTCCTCTTCTTACAGACTTCCGTTTTGGAGCCTGCCTTGTTTGCTTTTCTGACTCACCTGAAGAGGAAACACTTACAGATGGATTATTACTATCTGGGGCATCACACCCAGAATTATTTGATACTGGTGACCTCTGAGACTGACTGACTGGTTCAGCTCTCGTGTTACGTGTAGATCTCCTTGTAGGAGTTGTTGCTGCTGGTTTTCGTCTTGATCCTCTGGTGCTTGAGGTACCAGAAGTTTGCTTCTTCTCTTCTCCTTCTTGAGTATGTGCTAATGCATATCCTTTGCAAGAAGTACCTAATAATACATGTTTTTTAAAAAAGTAAAAAGTAAGTGTATGTTTCAAAAATGATAATAGTTTGGCTTAAGCTTATTTTAGCATAAAATAGACATCTATAACAGAGTGAAACAAAATATACTTGTGAATCAAATTATAAATAAATGCATAGCTACTAACACCTGAGTAATACCAATTTTTTAATGCTACTGAAATGAGTTATCCCAAGATTTGAATCCATGTGGGCAATTTTATAGGGAAAAAAACAAAAGAAAATATGTTTCGTCTGATAACTGCCATTTGCTTAATGAATCACTAGGCAAAAGCAAGAGACAACAGCTATCCACAAATAGTAAAGACTCAAATTATTTGTTCATAATTAATAGGAGATATTACTTTAAAGATCATGGTTTGAACACTGAAGCCCTAAAGAGAAAGGAGACTTCTAATCAGTTCCTCAAAGACATGAAGTTGTAATTTCTTAAAAGGGATTTTCTAGTTGGGACAATTTTAAAGTCAAGTCACTGTACAAATATTTATAGAAATATCTAGGACTTACTATCTATACCTTATTTACACTTTTTCTAAGTCATCAACACTCATACTTTTTATGAGACTGAAAGAGGCTAATAACTTTTTTTAAACTAGAAAGAATTTCAAAAACTTTACCAAAATTTTCTAAAGATATGGTACTTGTTGGAAAAATAGTTCTTGGCAACACAGAGGAGATGAGAGGAAGGACTTCTGTTTCAATATTCCAGGGTATAAAACTAATTCTGAAAATTCAAAACAAAATAAAGACATTTTTGTTTAAATGGTTTAAAAATTAAACCAGCAATTTAAAGGTACTAATTTTCCAAATCAGGTTAGCAACATTAAAATACAGGGTGCTTAAATTATTTTTTGCCAAATAGCTAAAAATGTAAGCTCAAGGTTACTCATTGTTCAAAGATGGCTACCAACTGGCTGCAAAAAACAAAAACAAAACAAAAAACCTTTTAAAAGCATGTTTTTCGCTAAATTAATAGCAAAGGGAGATCAAAGGCAACTTAATACATAACAGTTGTTTCTTGTTTAAATAAATTAATGCAATACTTTGTCAAAAAATTTTTTAGCCTTTTTTCCCCACCACTCTAAAAAATAATAAATTTGGATAATAAAATGCAGATAAATAAAATACACAAATGAAACGCACAGATTTTAAGTGCACAGTGTGATGACTTTTGACCAATGTATATACCTGTATAACCTCCACACCAAACAAGAAATAGGACATTTCCACCATCCCATAAAGCTCCTTCATGCCCCTTGCACCAGCCCCCCCTCCACTTCCAAAGAGATAATTTAGTCGAGTTAATCAAATCAGGTTTTAAAGAAATTATCAAGGTCAAAGGGGAATCAGTCCATAAATTTAAAAAAAGTAACAAAAACTGAAAGTAAAACTACATCACTTGAATTTTGAATGTGATAACCATCATGGATGGTTATCACATTTTTTATTAGACTTCTTTATGTTTTTACAGCATATATCAAGGCCAAAAACATCAAAATAAATACATTTTTAAAAAGGAAAAAAACACCTGATTTCTATTGCTATGTTATATTCTAAAATTCCTCAATCTGAGGATGATGGCTCTTCAAGGTTCCCAGGGTCTCTATGGACCTGCTAAGACCCCAAAGTTTCTTCATTTATAACCAATCCACCCTCAGCTTCTTCCTACTCCGATTCATATTTTGTTCAGTCAGGTCTCCTAACAAAAGACTATCTCACCCAGTCTAAGGTGAGATTCTGGAGTAGGAGGAAAGAAGCTTGAAAAACAATGTGCAACTTGCACATGTACAAAAAAAACAGCTCTAAGAAAAGGTTTCATATTATACATATCTGGACTAATTTTACTTATGTTCCATTGTTATTCCTAGAGGGTGAAGGCCCTTTGCAGAACTGTATTACAGTGATATATAATAGTTACAGTATGTTACAGGAATGAATATAAAACTCTGGCAAGGAACTTGGTCTTTACATAGGAGCCTGATTTAAGTATACATCGTGTACCTACCGATGTGTTAATAGCTTCAGAATAAACTAAGAAAGAAAGGGCTAGATTATAGAAAGTCATGAATGCCAGGGCAAAGTAGGGACTTGATCAAGTAGTTATTTAGAATAACACTGTGGAGATGGGAAGTGTCATGATAAAATCAGTGCTTTAGCTAATAGCACACAGGGAAGATTGGAATGGAGGAAAAGACAGAAGAAGGATGGAAGACCTGAATGCTATTACTAATAATGAATCTTATCATTTGGGTGCTCTCCCTGTTAAAGTAATCAAATATCTACATTTATTAAACAAATAAATAAAATATTCTTTACTTTTCAAGGAGTTCTTTAAATAAGGGCTTTTCATTAGGCATCTGAAACACCAAAGTTGAATTAAACAAAACTTTCTTAGAAACATACCTATTGAATAAGATACCTCTATGCCTTATTAATGATATCTTATGCACATGTTAGCATGTAGGCACTTTAGTAAACAATTTTTTTTTACCTTCCAATTCCAGGTAACGTATCAGGAAACCATGACAATTCCAGTTCCTGTCTCTTCTGCCTAATCAATGCACTGATTTCATTGACTTCTATAAATTCTGTACTAAAAGATAAATTTTAGACCCTCATCAGAATTCCAAATATTTAAGTTCAGAATAACAACTGGGTTATACCATAAATAGCAGAAGTTTTTATACCTAGCATTATAAATCACATTTTTTAAAAAAAGAACCTTTTTCTATTTAAACACATTCAAAATGAACTCATTCCTAAACTAAAATTTTTATATTATAAATCTAAATTGTACTAATCTGATTCATAAAAATAACACTTGAATTTCTATCTTAAGTGACAGAATTAAAAAGTCAATTCAGACTAATATCCTTATTATTGAGAGAAAAGAGCAACACTACTTCTATCCCATGAACCAAAGTTGCAGCAAGCAGTTCCAGCCAAAATTCTAGGTGCAATAGTTTGCCATCTGAAACTAAGCATAAGACAAAAGAAGAAAATAAAGGAAGGCATGGTTATTTTTGTAACCAAAAATGGGTACACTTCAGTTTTTCAAAAGGCTACTCGGATGTAATTGTTTTCTTTGGTACCTTGCCAGCCTCTAAAATTAAATCACAATCTTAATCTGTTGGTTGTTCATTCAACCAACTCCATGTGATTTTAAAACCCCAACTTAATCTTCAAATTCCACAAATATCTACTCAGTATCTATAATGCCAGTTACTAAGGATTCAAAGATGACTGAGTCTACTCTGAAAGTGTTCTGCTTTATTAGTTACTTCCCTCATCATTTAACAACTAGCCTACTTCTCTATCACATAAAAACCTTGTGTAGAACAACTTAATTTATTATTAATGGAAAGGAAGACCACTAGCATAGGCAGTCACTGCATAACAGAGGGTCACAAAGTAACAGGTTTCCCTTTGTTTATTTGCCAAAAGAAACAAAAACATAAAACAAGGTGCTTTTATAATGTTTGTTGAGCCAAGTTTAAATTTCTACCAAAAGTTAACTATAATAATTAAAATATCAAATATAAAAAGCATAAATTACAAGCAAAAAATACTAACCGGTAAGCTGTACAGGTAAAAGAAGATTCTCCAGTGTGACTACTAGAAGAGAAGATACTGGAGAAAAAATTTCTGAAGCACTGATTTGTACATGGATTTGATCTTTGAGGCTAGAAAAGTAAAGAGAGGTTGGTGTTACAGCAAACAAAATCTTTCCATAATAGGTAGGTAATATTGGGTTAGCCAAAAGTTCATTTAGGTTTTTCTGTTAAATCTTAACTGAAAAACTCGAACGAACTTTTTGGCCCACCCAATAGTTATATTTAAATATTTTGATATACCTGAGGCACTAGAGTTATGTACCAAAACAATAATAAACTATTATTATCTAAGAAAAATATTTTTCTTTATTTCAACAAACCTTATTTGTCTTTATTACTGCATTTTCTTTTCCTCCCATTTCACTGTATTTAGAGTTTCCTGTACAAAGACACAAAAAGATCTTCCCTTAATTTTTATTTTAAAAGGTTTTAAACAAGTATTAATACTGGCATATTGACAAGAGAAGGTTGAAATGTGTAGAAAAGTTGTATTCAAAATAACAGTACTTGCATTTATATAATTTTTTAAAATGCTAATTTTATCTTGTTAAGCCACAGACAAAAGGAAAATATAAGAGGCCACAATACAGAAAACCAGTGAAGCATGTAAAATTGCTATGCTTGGACCATTAAGTATTAAAATTCTAGTCAATATTTTCTGGCACCATGTGCAAACTTAAACCATCTTATAATAAAAAGCATATAAAAGAAGTCAAATTATTTAATATAAATAATGAACTTAATATGTCCTTTCAAGTTATGACCTAAACAAGAGGTACTGTTAACTCACCTCAAGTAGAAGCTGACCAGGGGAACTGGGGCCATCAGCCCTTGTCAACCATAAATTACCATTTGGCCACAGTCACCAACTTCAATTAAGTACCCTCCCCCTTCCTCCTCAAACTTTATAGAATTAGGAAAAGTAGAAGTGTTGATTAAAACAGCTTTCTGCTATAGCAACGTTTTTGGTTGTTCTGCTATAGCAACGTTTTTGGTTGTACTGCTTACGACTTATTTTTTGGTTTTACCTGTCCCATCTGAAAATTTATTTCTATGGATACATACTTCCAGGTTAAGGAAGATAAAGGACAAATAGTTTCTGCTAACCACAAAAATTGTGTTAACATCTTTATAGATTACTGCTCTTGGTTTTTCTTTATCATCAAGCCTATGTTATTAGTCATCTCTGCCTATCAATACACTTGTCTGCAATAAACTGCTGCTGGTACTGCCACTGCTCTCTCCTCAGAACTCTGGGAAAAGTTTACAGTACAATCAACAACTGGTCTTTCAATCTCCAGCCAAGCTTGTCTCACAAAGGCCCTACTAACTTTGTTCAAAATAAATCAACCTGACTAACTGGGAGGCCTGTTTCCTGCCACTGCAAGATTGTAAGTATTTTGGGTTTCTTCTGTCAGTCCAGTTGGTAACAGCCTACTTTCTACTTAATAACATACTAATTTCCTTTTAAGTTACTGTACAACAGCTGTATGGTTTCATGCTATTATCCATCCTTCACACATGTCCCACCCAGAACTGTTGTAACAAATGAAATTTCATGCTGGGGAGAGGGGTGCTGGCTGAGTTCCAGGAACTTATTTTCCTACCCTTTAATGTATATTTAAAAGATGATACTGATTTTTTCAAGTGGTTAAAGAAGCCAGGAATAAAAATGTGATAGGTACCCAGACACATTCTTAGAAATAACAATTTCCTTCAACTAGACCGAGAATTGCTGTGTTGTAGCTACACAGTATTTTTTATGCCCAAAGGATGCTAAGTTGTTCTCATTCAGGTTTCATTCACTCAATACTGAATAAGTACATACTGTTTACACAGCATTCCTTCACTTGGAAGCCTATGTCAAGAAGCCACCACAGATGAAATGCTCTCTGTGGGAAGAACTGTTAGTTTTCTGGCCAATGCTAAGTATGAAAATCTTATCCAAAAGCTATTTCACATATTTCTGGGTAATTCTCAGGTGATTATGAGCAGCTCCAATGGTGGATTTGTCTAAACTGTGGTTTCCTAGAGACCATTTCACAAGTTCATTCTACTAATCTATCCTTTGGGCAGCAGTGATACATCTTTTTATTTAATTTTTATCAAAGTAATGCATGTACATACTTTAAGAAGTCAAACAGCATTTCTAGACTTATTTAAAAAAAAAAAAAAACTACAGCAATCCCCACTCCTGATTTCAGCTCCACCAAAGCACTCATCAAATCCTTTAGCTGTTTCCTCTCATATTTACATCTTTATTTCTAAATAATATGCTTATACTACTCTACCTTGATTTTTTTGGTTTCAGATATTTTCCAATTTTTTTTTCTATAGAAGATAAAGACTTTTGCTCCTCTACCTTAATGTTCTTTTGATATATTAACATTTGACATAAGCAATATTACATAATTATAACTATATAGACATTCTCAGCTGAACCATGTACTGAATTATGATTACTTTTCTTGCACAACTTCTTGCTTCTCCTAGGGATAATGACTGCTTTGTTTTCTTTTTTCTTTAATATATTATCTATCATTAACTTGGCTAACTCTACAACAAAAGTATAAATCTCCTCTTAATACACTCAAATACATCAATTCATCCATCAAGTTTGCTCCCCACTCTCCTGGAAATACTCTTCTTTTGTCTTGCTCCAATCTGAACTGATTAACTCTCTAAAAGCTGCTGTTCAACCGTCATTCTGAGACTGTCCTCTATCATCGTCACGATCCCCTTTTTTCCTGGGTCGAAACTCATTTTCTTATTTTTTTTCTCCTTTCTCTGTTTCTTTTAGGAACTCATTTTCTGAATCTCACATTGTTCCTTTGTTTACTTTCTCATTAAGTGACACATACATATTCTCCAGTATAATTATGAGAGAGGATGTGTGAGAATGAATTTTTGAGCTCTTATGTATTTGAGAATGTCTTTATTTTGCCCTAACACTTGACTCATAGTTTGGTAGTGTACAGAATTTTCTAGGTTAGTAATTGTTTTCCCCAGAATTTTCAAGGCAGTGCTCCACTGCTCCATCTATTGTTGTTGACAACATTCTTTTACACATTGTCTATTTTCTCTCTCTACAAGCTCTTCAAATATTGTATATGCAGAGTTCTAGGATTTTATAAAGCACTTAAGTGTAGTTCTTTCCTCATTTACTAGGTATTAGGTTAATTATCTGGATACTCATACTCTACTATTCTGGGAAATTTTCTTTTGTTGTATTTTTCTTGATAAATTTCTCCCTTTTATTTTTCCTTTTTGGAATTTTAGTACTCAGTACTGAAACCTCATGAACTAATACCCTATCACCTCTTTGACTTTTGTCCCACTTTCTGAGGTTTCTAAGCTCACCTCCCACTTCTGTTCAATATTTTAAACTTCTACTATAATATTCTTAATTTCCAAAAGTTTTCTTTGTTTAGTCTTTTTTTTTTTAAGATTTTTAGAAATTTCATGTTACATCTGAAACATTTATATTAACATATTTCCATACAAATAACCCAATGAAAGTTTAGTATTAGTTGTTTTTTTTTTATACTGCAGGTTCTTGTTAGTCATCAATTTTATACACATCTGTGTATACATGTCAATCCCAATCGTCCAATTCAGCACACCACCATCCCCACCCCATCGCAGTTTTCCCCCCTTGATGTCCATATGTCTGTCCTCTACATCTGTGTCTCAACTTCTGCCCTGCAAACCAGATCATCTGTACCATTTTTCTGGGTTCCAGATACATGCGTTAATATACGATATTTGTTTTTCTCTTTCTGACTTACTTCACTCTGGATGACAGTCTCTAGATCTATCCAAGTCTCAGCAAATGACTCAATTTCGTTCCTTTTTATGGCTGACTAATATTCCATTGTATATATGTACCACAACTTCTTTAACCACTCGTCTGTCGATGGGCATTTAGGTTGCTTCCATGACCTGGCTATTGTAAATAGTGCTGCAATGAACATTGGGGTGCATGTGTCTTTTTGAATTATGGTTTTCTCTGGGTATATGCCCAGTAGTGGGATTGCTGGATCATATGGTAAATCTATTTTTAGTTTTTTAAGGAACCTCCATACTGTTCTCCATAGTGGCTGTATCAATTTACATTCCCACCAACAGTGCAAGAGGGTTCCCTTTTCTCCACACCCTCTCCAGCATTTGTTGTTTGTAGATTTTCTGATGATGCCCATTCTAACTGGTGTGAGGTGATACCTCATTGTAGTTTTGATTTGCATTTCTCTAATAATTAGTGATGTTGAGCATCTTTTCATGTGTTTCTTGGCCATCTGTATGTCTTCCTTGGAGAACTGTCCATTTAGGTCTACTGCCCATTTTTGGATTGGGTTGTTTGTTTCTTTAATATTGAGCTGAATGAGCTGTTTATATATTTTGGAGATTAATCCTTTGTCTGTTGATTCATTTGCAAATATTTTCTCCCATTCTGAGGGTTGTCTTTTCGTCTTGTTTATGGTTTCCTTTGCTGTGCAAAAGCTTTGAAGTTTCATTAGGTCCCATTTGTTTGTTTTTCTTTTTATTTCCATTACTCTAGGAGGTAGATCAATAAAGATCTTGCTGTGATTGATGTCAAAGAGTGTTCTTCCTATATTTTCCACTAAGAGTTTTATAGTGTCCGGTCTTACATTTAGGTCTCAAATCCATTTTGAGTTTATTTTTGTGTATGGTGTTAGGGAGTGTTCTAATTTCATTGTTTTACATGTAGCTGTCCAGTTTTCCCAGCACCACTTATTGAAGAGACTGTCGTTTCCCCATTGTATATCTTTGCCTCCTTTGTCATAGATTAGTTGACAATAGGTGCATGGGTTTACCTCTGGGCTTTCTATCTTGTTCCATTATGTATGTTTCTGTTTTTGTGCCAGTACCATATTGTCTTGTCTACTGTAGCTTTGTAGTATAGTCTGAAGTCAGGGAGTCTGATTCCTCCACCTCCATTTTTTTGCCTCAAGACTGCTTTGGCTATTCGGGGTCTTTTGTGTCTCCATACAAATTTTAAGATGATTTGTTTTAGCTCCGTAAAAAATGCCACTGGTAATTTGATAGGGATTGCATTGTATCTGTAGATTGCTTTGGGTAGTATAGTCATTTTCACAATGTTGATTCTTCCAATCCAAGAACCTGGTATATCTCTCCATCTGTTGGTATCATCTTTAAGTTCTTTCATCAGTTTCTTATAGTTTTCTGCATACAGGTCTTTTGTCTCCCTAGGTAGGTTTATTCCTAGGTATTTTATTCTTTTTGTTGCAATGGTAAATCGGAGTGTTTCCATAATTTCTCTTTCAGATTTTTCATCATTAGTGTATAGGAATGCAAGAGATTTCTGTGCATTAATTTTGTATCCTGCAACTTTACCATATTCATTAATTAGCTCTAGCAGTTTTCTGGTGGCACTTTTAGGATTCTCTATGTATAGTATCATGTCATCCGCAAACAGTGACAGTTTTACTTCTTCTTTTCCAATTTGTACTCCTTTTATTTCTTTTTCTTCTCTGATTGCCGTGGCTAGGACTTCCAGAGCTATGTTGAATAATAGTGGTGAGAGTGGACATCCTTGTCTTGTTGCTGATCTTAGAGGAAATGCTTTCAGTTTTTCACCGTTGAGAATGATGTTTGCTGTGGGTTTGTTGTATATGGCCTTTATCATGTTGAGGAAAGTTCCCTCTATGCCCACTTTCTGGAGAGTTTTTATCATAAATGGGTGTTGAATTTTGTCAAAAGTTTTTCTGCATCTATCGAGATGATCACATGGTTTTTATTCTTCAATTTGTTAATATGGTGTATCACATTGATTGATTTGCGTATATTGAAGAATGCTTGCATCCCTGGAATAAATCCCACTTGATCGTGGTGTATGATCCTTTTAATGTGTTGTTGGGTTCTGTTTGCTAGTATTTTGTTGAGGATTTTTGCATCTATATTCATCAGCTACACTGGTCTGTAATTTTCTTTTTTTGTAGTATCTTTTTTTGGTTTTGGTATCAGGGTGATGGTGGCCTCATAAAATGAGTTGGGGAGTGTTCCTTCCTCTACAATTTTTTGGAAGAGTTTGAGAAGGATGGGTTTTAGCTCTTCTTTAAATGTTTGAGAGAATTCACCTGTGAAGCCATCTGGTCTTGGACTGTTTGTTGGAAGATTTTTAATCACAGTTTCAATTTCATTGCTTGTGATTTGTCTGTTTATATTTTCTATTTCTTCCTGGTTCAGTCTTGGAAGGTTATACATTTCTAAGAATTTGTCCATTTCTTCCAGGTTGTCCATTTTATTGGCATAGAGTTGCTTGTAGTAGTCTATTAGGATGCTTTGTATTTCTGCAGTGTCTGTTGTAACTTTTTTCATTTTTAATTTTATTGATTTGAGTCCTCTCCCTCTTTTTTTTGATGAGTCTGGCTAAAGGTTTATCATTTTGCCTATCTTCTCAAATAACCAGCTTTTAGTTTTATTGATCTTTGCTATTGTTGTCTTTGTTTCTATTTCATTCATTTCTGCTCTGATCTTTTTTTTTTTTTTTTTAATTATTTTTTAACTTTTTTTTTTTAGAAATTCACGTTCTTTTTAATTAATTAATTAATTAATTTATGACTGTGTTGGGTCTTCGTTTCTGCGCGAGGGCTTTCTCTAGTTGTGGCAAGCGGGGGCCACTCTTCATCGCGGTGCGCGGGCCTCTCACCATCGCGGCCTCTCTTGTTGTGGAGCACAGGCTCCAGACGCGCAGGCTCAGTAATTGTGGCTCACGGGCCCAGTCGCTCCGTGGCATGTGGGATCTTCCCAGACCAGGGCTCGAACCCATGTCCCCTGCATTGGCAGGCAGATTCTCAACCACTGCGCCACCAGGGAAGCCCTCTGCTCTGATCTTTATGGTTTCTTTCCTTCTACTAACTTTGGGTTTTGTTTGTTCTTCTTTCTCTAGTTCCTTTAGGTGTAAGGTTAGATTGTTTACTTGAGATTTTGCTTGTTTCTTGAGGCAGGCTTGTATAGCTATAAACTTCCCTCTTAGAACTGCTTTTGCTGCATCCCATAGGTTTTGGATCGTCATGTGTTCATTGTCATTTGTCTCTAGGTATTTTTTGATTTCCTCTTTGATTTCTTCAGTGATCTCTTGGTTATTTAGTAACGTATTGTTTAGCCTCCATGTGTTTGTGTTTTTTACGTTTTTTTCCCTGTAATTTATTTCTAATCTCATAGTGTTGTGGTCAGAAAAGATGCTTGATATGATTTCGATTTTCTTAAATTTACTGAGGCTTGATTTGTGACCCAAGATGTGATCCTGGAGAATGTTCCGTGCGCACTTGAGAAGAAAGTGTAATCTGCTGTTTTTGGATGGAATGTCCTATAAATATCAATTAAATCTATCTGGTCTATTGTGTCATTTAAAGCTTCTGTTTCCTTATTTTCATTTTGAATGATCTGTCCATTGGTGTAAGTGAGGTGTTAAAGTCCCCCACTATTACTGTGTTACTGTCGATTTCCTCTTTTATAGCTGTTAGCAGTTGCCTTATGTATTGAGGTGCTCCTATGTTGGATGCATATATATTTATAATTATTATATCTTCTTCTTGGATTGATCCCTTGATCATTATGTATTGTCCTTCCTTTTCTCTTGTAACATTCTTTATTTTAAAGTCTGTTTTATCTGATATGAGTATAGCTACTCCAGCTTTCTTTTGATTTCCATTTGCATGGAATAACTTTTTCCATCCCCTCACTTTCAGTCTGTATGTGTCCCTAGGTCTAAAGTGGGTCACTTGTAGACAGCATGTATATGGGTCTTGTTTTTGTTTCCATTCAGCAAGCCTGTGTCTTTTGGTTGGAGCATTTAATCCATTCACGTTTAAGGTAATTATCGATATGTATGTTCCTATGACCATTTTCTTAATTGTTTTGGGTTTGTTTTTGTAGGTCCTTTTCTTCTCTTGTGTTTCCCACTTAGAGAAGTTCCTTTAGCATTTGTTGTAGAGCTGGTTTGGTGGTGCTGAATTCTCTTAGCTTTTGCTTGTCTGTAAAGCTTTTGATTTCTCCATCAAATCTGAATGAGATCCTTGCCGGGTAGAGTAATCTTGGTTTTAGGTTCTTCCCTTTCATCACTTTAAGTATATCATGCCACTCCCTTCTGGCTTGTAGAGTTTCTGCTGAGAAATCAGCCGTTAACCTTATGGGAGTTCCCTTGTATGTTACTTGTCGTTTTCCCCTTGCTGCTTTCAATAATTTTTCTTTGTCTTTAATTTTTGCCAATTTGATTACTATGCGTCTTGGCGTGTTTCTCCTTGGATTTATCCTGTATGGGACTCGCTGTGCTTCCTGGACTTCGTTGGCTATTTCCTTTCCCATGTTAGGGAAGTTTTCGACTATAATCTCTTCAAATATTTTCTCTGGTCCTTTCTCTCTCTCTTCTCCTTCTGGGACCCCTATAATGCGAATCTTGTTGCGTTTAATGTTGTCCCAGACGTCTCTTAGGCTGTCTTCATTTCTTTTCATTCTTTTTTCTTTAGTGTGTTCCGCAGCAGTGAATTCCACCATTCTGTCTTCCAGGTCACTTATCTGTTCTTCTGCCTCAGTTATTCTGCTATTGATTCCTTCCAGTGTAGTTTTCATTTCAGTTATTGTATTGTTCATCTCTGTTTGTCTGTTCTATAATTCTTCTAGGTCTTTGTTAAACATTTCTTGCATCTTCTCAATCTTTGCCTCCATTCTTATTCTGAGGTCCTGGATCATCTTCACTATCATTATTCTGAATTCTATTTCTGGAAGGTTGCCTATCTCCACTTCATTTAGTTGTTTTTCTGGGGTTTTATCTTGTTCCTTCATCTGGTATGTAGCCCTCTGCCTTTTCATCTTGTCTATCTTTCTGTAACTGTGGTTTTTGTTCCACAGGCTGCAGGATTATAGTTTTTCTTGCTTCTGCTGTCCGCCCTATGGTGGTTGAGGCTATCTAAGAGGCTTGATGGGAGGCTCTGGTGGTGGGTAGAGCTCTTGAGACTTTTTGTTACAATCCTAGCACTGCTTTGAAAGTTTCCTTGCCTTCTGTTAAGAAAAAAATACTCTAGGCACATCTTATTTATTTACTATCTCAAACCTGGAAACAGTCATTTATTTCAAGGAGGCCTGGTTCTTTTATTAGGAAATGTTATTTGGAGAACACAATCTCTGCATCAGAGTTGGGTCACAGTGATTCCTTATCACTTAGAAATTTTATTTCGGAATTACTGAAAGAGCTGTTTTTGACCTTGTAGTCGGCTGAAGGTGTCACCCCTGAGACCCCCTACCCCAAAATTCATGTCCACTTGGAACCTCAGATTATGACATTTAGAAATACGGTCATGGCATATGCAATTAAAAGTAAGATTGACATGAGATCATACTGGATTAGAGTAGGGACTAAATCCAATGAGTGTGTCCTTATCAGAGACAAACAATGATACAGAGGGAGACACAATAGTAGAGACCATATGAAGACAGAAGCAGAGATTCCAGTGATGCAGCTACAAGCCAAAGAATGCCAAGGATTGCCAGGAGCCACCAGAAATTAGGGAAAAGGCAAGGAAAGAATCTTCCCTAGACCCTATGGAGGGAGCATGGGTCTGCCAACAGCTTGACTTCAGACTTCTAACCTCTAGAAGAGTGAGGAAATAAGTTTCTGTTGTTTTAAGCCACCAAGTTGTAATGAATTTTTTACAGCAGCCCTAGGAAACTAATATAGACCTAGGTACAGTTTTTAATTGACTAATAAAAGTGAATATATAGGCATAATAAATTGGTTAAGGCATTCATAAAACTTCTTTACATGCAAAATCCAACTTTTTCTAATTACTTTTCAACCCAAGTTTGTTGATGACCATTTTTCACACGATATCATCCTCTATGCTATCAAGAACAGTGGTGATTTGTAGAGAATACAGTCAATAAATTATGTAATATCTTTGTATGGTGACAGATGGTAAATGGATTTATCATGGTGATCATTTTGAAATGTATAGAAATATCAAATCATTATGTGTGTACCAGGAACTAACACAGTGTTGTAGGTCAATTATACTTCAAAAACAAACAAACAAACTCATAGAAAAAGAGTTCAGACTTGTGGTTACCAGAGATGAAGGGTGAGAAGAGGGGGAATTGATGAAGGTAGTCAAAAGGTGCAGACTTCCAGTTATAGGATAAATATGTACTAGGGATGTAACATACAACATGATAAATATAATTAACACCACTGTATGTTATACATCAAAGTTGTTAAGAGAGTAAATCCTAAGAGTTCTCATTACAACGAAACAAATTTTTTTCTATTTCTTTAATGTATCTATATGAGATGATGTTCACTAAACTTACTGTGATAATCATTTCATGATGTATGTAACTCAAAACATTATGCTGTATATCTTAAACTTACACAGTGCTGTATATATCAATTATTATCTCAACAAAACTGGAAGAAAAAAAAAGAACAGTGGTGATTCCTCAGGAAATCCATACAAGAACTAAATCATTGGTGTTGGCCTCTTATATTGGCCTTGCAATTAAGTATGTATTTAATAGAATTAGCCAACTTATGACTTTCTTGGGAATGTTGGTGCATGCGTCTGATGAATTTCCCCCAATTCTCTCTCAGTTAGAGGTCTAGGGGTTAAGAAAATTCCAGGATTATCTATGGATCTTCTCCCAAATTTCTGCTATCTATTCTCCAGATTTAATGACAGCACTTTGTATGTTCATACAGTCACAGGCAGTGACAACTATGCAGCTGCTTGGTCAACAGTGATCATACGGGACAAATGATAAGATAGAATCCCACTTCAGAGATGCTAGAATGGAGGGGAAAAAAAAAAGGGTTCTCAGAATTGATAAGTAAGGCATATACTAAATGAGTCATAAAGACAAAAAGAAACACAACCTGAGAAAAAAGAGACAGCTCTAGAATTTTTCTAACAGGTATTTAGCTTCCTATCTTTTTGGAATAACTTTTACCAAGTTTTCCTAAAATGGTTTCACCACATTGTAATCCAGTGAAAAAAAACCTTTAATGGTATCTTTTTGCATAACATTACTCCTTATGAGATAATATGCAGAAATTTTAGCTTTATTGCTCAACTCTCTATGACAGCCTCAACCTTCCTTTCCAGTCTTATTTCTGATCATGGTCTTTATTAACATTTTTGCCCAAACTCGAGAGTGGGGAAAGAAATGATAACTGGAAGAAACCATCAATTTGACTTAAGCACCAAACACTAATTCACATATCAACATGAACCAATTACCACTAAAACAATATAAAGATGAAAAAATCTTTTGCATATGACATGCAAACATCCATATTTTTTCAGCGTATCTCTACTTGGTTGTACAGTAAGCATCTTACATGTCCAAAAGAGAAATCTTTATTATACCATCCCAAACATTCTATTAGCCTTCCCCATCTCAGTAATCGGCAACTCCGTTCAGGCCAGGACCTTAGTCTCACCCTTGACTTCTTTACCTCACATCCAATTCATCAGCAAATCCTTTTAATTTCACCTCTGAAATACAACATTTACAGAATTGAGCCACTTCTCACCACTTCCACTAACATCTTCCTGGCCCAACCTACCATCATCTGTGGCCTGGAATAAAGCCACCAAACTAGTCTCTCAGTCCTCCTATGAGGACCTTGCCCTCCTATGAACTATTCTCTCCTTAACAGCCAGAGATCCTTTAATAATATGTTAGTCCATACTATCCCTGAAAATGCCTGCCATTTAGGAGGCCCTAAATGACCTCCCAGCCAACGGCTTAACTCTTCCTCCTCCATCTACGTAACTCAATTGTTCTAGTCATACTGACCTCCGTGCTATTCTCTGAACATACCATGATTGCTCCTGTCTCAAGGCTTTTGCACTTGCTCTTCCCTCTCCTGCAACACTCTAGATACATTTATGGCTTGATCCCTTACTTATTCTAGATTGCTGTTCAAATATAATCTAATCCAAGAGGCTTTCCCTGATGCCTTATATAATCACCTCCAGAATGTCATCATCATCCTTTGTCCCTTTACCCTACTTTATTCTTCTCTGAAGCACGTATAACACCTGTCATATTATACATTTATCTCTTTATTGTCCACAAAAGATACTCTGTTAGCAAGCACTTTGTCTCTTTTGTGCATTACTACAACCCTAAGAGTCCAGAGCTGCTTCAGAGTCTGTTGAATGAATGCGTTCATCTCAATTCCCTTTTGCTCTCCTAGTATGAACTTCTCATACTGAGTATGTGCTGAGTATGGATTTAGAATTTACACCTGAATAATCTTCATTAAACACAATAACTAAATGTAAGCTAACTATTTCATCAGGTACATAATCTATCTCAATGCTGGAATAAAAACTGGCTAAGTAAGATGTATTAAACTCCACAAGTAAAAAGCAACATCACGGAAAAAATCTAAATGGGTAATCAGTAAGTACCCAATACCCTTCAACTCAATCCAGACTTGTTCAGTTAAGACATCTGCTCATAATTACATGACAGGTATTAGTACTCTTGTTCTACCCACTCATAAAGTATAAGGAATATTCTGCCTATCCTAAACCAAACAAATGACTTCAGGCATCTTAACATAAGCAGACATGGCATTAAGTTACAGGCCTTGGATAATGTTAACCTTCTGGCAGGAAATATGTTTTTTAAGAACTATAATTTAAAATTACCTATTCAAAATTTTAAAACTCCCAACAAACAAAAGTCCAGGACCAGACGGCTTCTCAGGTGAATTCTACCAAACACTGAGAGAAGAGTTAACATCTACCCCTCTCAAACTATTCCAAAAAACTGCAGAGGAAGTAACGTTTCCAAGGCCAGCAACCCTAATACCAAACCAGACAAAGATATCACAAAAAAAGATAATTAAAGGCCAATATCACTGGTGAACATACACCCAAAAATACTCAACAAAATAATGGCAAACCAAATTCAACAGTATAGTAAAACAATCATATATGCCATGATCAAGTGGGATTTAATCTCAGGGATGAAAGAATGGTTCAATATCCACAAATCAATCAATGTGATACTCACTAACAAATTGAAGAATAAAAACCATATAATAATCTCAATAGCTGCAGAAAAGCTTTCAAAAAAAGTTCAACATCCCTTTATGATAAAAATTCAATAAAGTGGGTATAGAGGGACCACACCTCAACATAATAAAGGCCATATATGACAAACCCACAGCGAACATCACACTCAGTGGTCAAATGCTGAAAGCATTTTCCTCTAAGATCAGGAACAAGACAAAGATGCCCACTCTCGCTACTATTATTCAACGTAATTTTGGAAGTCCTACCCACAGCAATCAGACAAGAAAAAGAAACAAAAGGCATCCAAATTGGAAAGAAAGAAGGAAAACTGTCACTGTTTGCAGATGACATGATATTATACGTAGAAAATCCTAAAGGCGCCACCAAAAATCTACTGGAACTCATCAATGAATTGGGTAAAGTTGCAGGATATAAAATTAATATGCAGAAATCTGTTGCACTTCTCTACCCTAACAACAAACTATCAGAAAGACAAATTAAGAAAACAGTCCCATTCAAAATCCCATCAAAAAGAATAAAATACCTAGGAATAAATCTAACTAAGGAGGTAAAAGATCTGTACTTGGAAACCTGTAAGACGCTGATGAAAGAAACTGAAGACAACACAGATGGAAAGATACATCATGTTCATGGACTGGAAGAATTAATATTGTTAAAATGACCACACTACCCAAGGCAATCTACAGATTCAATGCAATCTCTATCAAAATACCAATGGCATTTTTCACAGAACCAGAACAAATAATTCCAAAATTTGTATGGAAACACAGAAGACACTGAATAGCCAAAACAATCTTGAGAAAGAAGATTAAAGCTAGAGGCATCATATGATCCACCAATTCCATCCCTGGGTATTTATCCGAAGAAAATGAAAACAGTCATTCAAAAAGATATATGCACCTCCATGTTTACTGTAGCATTATTTAAAATAACCAAGATATGGAAGCAACCTAAGTGCCCATCAATAGATGAATGGATAAAGAAGATGTGAGATACACACACACGCACACACATATTCCACACAATGGAATATTACTCAGCCATGAAAAAGAATAAAGCCCTGACATTTGCAACAACATGCAAGGACCTACAGGGAATTATGCTAAGTGAAACAAGTCGGACAGAGAAAGACAAATACTGTATGATATCACTTATACAAACAAAAACATAGAAAAAAAGATCAGATTTGTGGTTACCAGAGGCAGGTGGTGGGGGAAGGAGGAACTGGATAAAGGAAGTAAAAAGGTACAAACTTCAAGTTATAAGATAAATAAGTACTAGGGATATAATGTACAACATGATAAATATAATTAACACTGCTGTATGTTATACATTAAAGTTGTTAAGAGAGTAAATCCTAAGAGTTTTCATCACAAGGAAAAAAAATTTTTTTTCTATTTCTTTAATGTTGTATCTATATGAGATGATGAATGTTCACTAAACTTACCATGGTCGTCATTTTATGATGTATGTAAGTCAAATCATTATGCTGTACACTTTAAACTTAGTGCTGTATATGTCATATATAATTTATATATGTAATATACGTAAGTTATGCACATAATTTATATACATAATTTATATATATTTATATGCATAATTTATATATGTATATATATTTATATAATTTATATACATAAATTGGAAGGAAAAAAATTAGCTATTCAACTGGCTTACGATATCCCCTGAAAACTTGTTTAGTATTTCATATTCTGAATAGTAAAACAAATTCTCAAATCCAAATGAATCAAAGATTCTTATAAATGGCCTTCACTATATTGAAGCACTATAGATTTAAGATTTGCCTATGTTTTTCTCTCTAAAAATAAGTCCAGGCAGGAGATACATACTTAAAGGAAATTACAGTAGTCTTAAAACTAAGATTATCATAGGGAGAGTACACCAGATTATCTAGAGAAAATCTATAACATCATTTACTCTTCCTTAGCAGTAAATTTTATATCAGATCCTAGAATTACCAAACAAAGGCTATTCATTAAAAAGGATGCTATTCTACAGCAATGACACAGAAAAACAAAAAAGTTTTGATACCTAAAGTTCTTTAACAAAAGAAAAATGCTTATCTAACCATAAAGTCCTTTTAGTGAAATTCCACTTTAATAGTAAATTATCAAAGACAGACATTCATTAATCTGTAAATCTGGGGTTATCTATAACCCTGAGATCATGTTAATTCAAATAAAAAAGCCAATAACAACAACAACCAAACTTGGTATTCAAACGTATAAAAAATGAACTTGATTATCATTTAGTTTTAAGAACAATGAATTCATTAATTCTATCTATAAATAGAAATTAATTATAACCTGGCCTGGAAAATAAATGCTCACTTCTCCCTGCTTACAAGTAGCCTATAGTAAGTTGTTCTTTGTAACAAGAATAAACCGCTTGAGCTCCAAAGAGGAGTCACAAAGCACTATAGTGTCATTTTTATCAGGCCCTGCTGCAAAGCTTTCCTGTATTAGAGAACCATACACTAGACAACAACAAGAGACAGGCATATTTAACTGCTCATTTAGATAAATATGTAAGAAATGCTTTACTTCCAAATAAAGTTTCCAAAAAAACTTTAAAAGTGTGGCTCAAAGGCAAACCACCACTTCCTCTGGGAACCATGAATTAACTTCTCACTGTCACAGGCTTCTCTTGTTACTGCTTACAGTTATTGGCCCACAAGGTATTTCATCTCAGTTCCCATAAGGACTTCTGCACTAATGAGTGGAGTAGGACCACAATGTAGGTTGCTAACCAAGTAGTTGGAAAACATCCTTTTCTCCTTTTCCTTCCCAACATATATGCACACACACACACACACACTCATTCACTCTCCCCTTCCCTCCTTACAGCTGAGCATGAAAACAAAAAGGGCAGGAAACAGTATAAATGACTCCATGAAAGCAATTTATGTAGGACTGAATACAGTGTACAGAGTTCAGTGGAGTTCTGTGCATGACTATTTTCCAAGCCAAAATATTACTTACAAGAACTTTGGCACAAGCATTAAAGTAAGAAACAAAAAAAGGTAGAACACACAAGTAAAAAAGTCACTTACTGTATATCATCTTCAAGTCATAAAGTTTTGCACTTAATAGATCTTCTCTTTTGACTTTTTTTCTGTAAACACCAATAAAGAGATGAAATAAGAGAAAACTGTTACTTTGCTCATTTATTTTCAATCCACTGCCCACCAAACTGAAAGTATTATGCACTGAGTTTTAAATTTTAGCATGATTAGTTGGACTCCCCACTTAGTTGCCACTCCAATGACTGCAATGGAGATTCACTAACAAGAAGCAAAACACTCTTGCAATCCCTTTCCCTGGAACTGGGAGAAAGTATCAGAAAGAGGAGTTTTACAGCTTTAGAAGGGAGAGGCAACACTGAATGGCATATTTTCTAAGTGCAGGAAATGAGGCATATGCCTTATAAACATAAGATTGAATGAGAGGAATTCTAAAAACATCCGAAAGACTCCCAAAAAAATGTACGGTAAAAATCTAATAGCTGACAGATTTTCCACCTTGGAAGAAATCATTAAGGGTATGACTTGGTGAGCAAAAGCAAATTATTATTTTGCATTATTATTTTGCATTACATCCCTATACCATCCCTCTACCACAAATCCTTGAGAAAAAAGTTAAGCATGTGGACTACCTCAGCTCTGTTAGACCCACTGTATGACCCTATCACAGGTCATACAATGATGAGCACTGCACTCTCAGCACGAGCCAAGAGAATTGGGTAATTCTGAAAAAATGTCTATCTATGACATTGTCACAGGCAAGAATAGGAGGTGAATCAATAATGAAGCTAGGAAAAGGTATTTCTTCACTATGCCTGGGGAAAATGTGCTATTTACTATATAACCATAAATGGAAGACTCAAAGCTGACTCAGATATAATTAAAAGAAACTGTAAATAAAATTTGCTCTACTGCAGTTATTAACTGGCTTTATGGGTGGGCTCTTGAACTGAGTGTTCCAAGAATCCCTTAAAATCTAAAAACTTCTGTCTCTAAGTCTGTTTTCGGATAGTAGTTGTCTATAGTTTTCTTCAGATTACCAAAGAAGTCTATAACTTCCCAAAAGTCTATAACTTCTAAAGAGCTAAAGGGTTCTAAATTAGTGGCATGATTCAATAAATCTCAAGGAATATTGTTAACTGTTTTGGTAACTAATATATTTACTCTCTTAAGATATTAGTATTCTGATGAAATGTACTAATGAATCATAGATTTAATTATGACTTTGACAACTTCTGGACAGCTCTAAATATACTTCAGATCAAAAAGGGCTTCAATTTTAAATGTACTGTAACAAGTTATTTTAAGTATTAATAATAAGTGAATTTCCAGTACACTACTAATTCAATTTAATTCAAAAATATGTTAATATCTGTTAAACCTGCATACTAAGTATTTCTAGGCAATTATGTTTTAACAATAGCAGTTAAAGAAACAAATCCAAACATGTTTAAAAATGTTTTTAAACAATAAACATTTGTTATAGTAGTGGCAAGTGTCTGCTATAACACAGAGAAACAAAATGAGAAAGATAATAAGTAGTTTCAATTACAACTGTCTCATGAAGAATGTTGTACTATATCTTTAGTTACTTTCTACTTTCTGTCCATAAATACTAGAGCAGTTACTCAAAATGTGGGCTGTGCACCAATGCTTATCCATATTGGTTTGTGATATGTACAAAAATGCGTAAGCATTCAGAAAATTTTACAGAAATTTTACACTGTTGTAACTTTTATTGTACAAAAATATCGATCTAAAACAAATTAGGAAAAAAATAAAAAAAAACTAATTCATCAAAGATAGAGGTCAAATAAATTATATTCTCAGATTTCAGCTGGTCCTTCCTTAACTTATCAAGGGTGTACTTTAAAAGAAGTAATTAAATACATTTAAACCTCACCTCAAATTAAATACAAAAAACCTCATTTTTTTAAGTACTTTTTTTTTTTTTACTAGCTATCTTCTGGTTCTACACAGTTGGATTCCACTTCTGAAGTTCATCACTAACCTCATACAGCTTTTAGAATTTTCCTGACAGGACAGCTGTTTCTTAAAAGAGCTTTCATTTTTCTTGTCATTTGTTTCTCTCAACTGTCTTTTTATGTGAACCTGTGAGAAAAAGCAAAATCACCTATTCAGACTGATAATCTGGCATTACAAATGATAACCTACACATTTCCCTTTAAAGGACAAAAAATTAAAGAAACAAAATTGTCTGAATGAACGTGCAGCCCAAATACATATGCTTATTAATTCAAGCATGCTAAACTATAAACTTAGTATGTGTGCTAAGCTCTGGGGAAACATAACAGTAAGAGAGGGGCATGTAAACAGATTAAGTGCTCATAACAAATATAAACACAGATCTTTGTATACATGTAGAACTGACTTTGAGGATATCAGAGAAGACTTTAATGAGTAGATGATTTATGAGTCGGTCTTCAAGAATGAGTAGGAATCTGTATAAGGAAAAAAATATTCTAAATGGAGGGAACACAGTTATAAGAAACAGTGAGAAGCCAATGCAGATGGGGAAGAAAAAATTAGCAGGATATGAAGCTGATACAATGTATTAGGACCAGATTGTAAAGGGCCCTGAATAAGAAAATAATTCTATAGGAATCAGAAGATAGAGTTTTAAAAGCATGTGAATGAGATGATCAAATTTGTTTTCTTTGGCAGTGATATGGAGAATGAACCAGTTAAGGAGAAACTATAAAAGCCAGGAAACTGGAAACAAGTTCTTATAACAGTGTAGATCTATACTGTATGAGACAATAGTCACTAGCCACATACTATTAAGCATGTGAAATGTGGCTGGTTTAAATTGAGATGTACTTGTAAGTGTAAAATATACACCGGATTTCAATGAACACAACAACAAAAGATAAAATCCTTCAATAAGAATTCTTCTAAAATATTACATGTTGAAATAATACACTAGATATGTTGGATTAAATAAAATACAAAAATTCAATTTAACTGTTTCCTTTTGGTCTTCTAATGTGGCTACTAAAAATTTTATATTATAGCGTGGTTTGTAGTATATTTCTATTGGCAGAACAGGTCAAGATGACAGCATGAGGGCCTACAAAGAGGTAATGAAGCGGGAATAAATTTAAGACATTGTGCAGAAGGAACAGGCAAAAATAAGACAAAGAGAAAAAAATGGAAAACTCCCAGATGTTTTTGATCTGGGTGACTGGGATTATGGTACCATACAAACTGGGGTTGGGGGACGGGGCAGAGAATGAGATGAGTTTGGGGTCTGTTAATATTTTGATTCCTTTGGTATTCTAGATGGAGATGTCCAACAAGTGGTTGAAAATATAAGCAACTATATATGACCCATTCAAGTTTAATTGTAAAGGGAAAAGGATAATAAAGATTCAAAAGAAGTAAAAGGGCAAAGGAAGATATTAAGAATATATGGATAATATCACACACAGAATTACCATATGACCCAGCAATCCCACTACTGGGCATATACCCAGAGAAAACCATAATTCAAAAAGACACATGCACTCCAATGTTCACTGCAGCACTATTTACAATAGCCAGGTCATGGAAGCAACCTAAATGCCCATCGACAGACGAGTGGTTAAAGAAGTTGTGGTACATATATACACTGGAATATTACTCAGCCATAAAAAGGAACGAAACTGGGTCATTTGTAGAGACGTGGATGCATCTAGAGACTGTCATACAGAATGAAGTAAGTCAGAAAGAGAAAAACAAATATCGTGTATTAACGCATACATGTGGAACCTAGAAAAATGGTACAGATGTACCAGTTTGCAGCACAGAAACTGAGACACAGATGCAGAGAACAAACGTATGGACACCAAGGGGGGAAAGCGGCGGGGGTGGGGTGGTTGGGAGGTGGGGTGTGGTGTGGTGTGATGAATTGGGAGATTGGGATTGACAGGTATACACTGATGTGTATAAAATGGATGACTAACAAGAAGCTGCTGTATAAAAAAATAAAATAAAATTCAAAAATTAAAAAAAAAAAGAATATATGGATAATATCACACATGATAAGAAATACCTTTTAAGTTTGACAAAATTAGATTAACACTCCCCCAAACTTAAGTAACACTCAAACCCTATTAAATAAAACATAAATTTTTATTCCAAGCAACACAACAAAATTCACATGAAGCAACAGAACAAAATTTTACAGAAGAATATCTTTGGAAGCTAGTTCACGCTAAAGAATCTTCAGCAACGTAATATATACAGTCTGGAAAAACAGAACATGTCTTTCAGAGAAGTGTTGCTTTAATTTTGATTATACTATCATACACATATATAATGTTTTATCTTTTCTCCAAGATATACACTAATTTGCATAGATGTCCAGAGTTACACAATTACAACATGCAGTATCTTTTACATACGTCATTTTATTTGAATTGCAATCTCATTTGTACCTTATGTCACTGAGACTTATCTGGAAAAAATATATCAAAACAAATTATAAACACCTACACTGAGAACATCTAATGCTTAAATAGTTTTATGTTGCTTACATGCCCCTTCCTATTCACAAAGATAGCAACCAAAGTGTTGGTGCTACTTGGGAAGTTTGTTTTTCCCATCAATGGCATCATATATGTATATATTGAGTTTTCTCATTTTTAACTGTATACCATTCCTGACTTACTAATGAGAACCTCAAGAAATCTTTCTTACACATTTCACTTTACGTAAATTACTACTTACTCTCTTTTCCTCTTTTCACTTTTTATTCATTAACTCAGGAATATGTTCCTATTTCTTTCTTCTTCTTTTATTTGTAAGCCAAAAATAAATGTGAATACAAATCATAATCATGGTTCATAATCATAAGTAACATCAGCATGGTATGTGAATCTCAAGAATGTGATTAGGATTAAGCATTACAGTAAAATTGTACATAACAAAAGAAGTCATCTGCCCATGACAACCCTGAAACCATGAGAAGTCCCTCTCAAGATCTTCACAAACCCCCTTATTCTTCTCCAATTAAACTCAGTTTCCTTCAAACACCAGAATTTAAGAACAAAGACACTCTTTTATATTTAATTTTATTTGTTTAATCTTCTCAACATTATGTTTTTCATGAAAACATAATGTTCAGGTACTCTGGACTTAAGTTTTTGTGGGGGTTTGTCTTTGAATCTAATATTCCATTCAAACATTTTTTCAATGGAAATTAAACACATTAAACTTAAAGTTGAACAATTCACAAATATACTCAAACTGGAAATTTAAAGCAAAATCATCTCAATTAAGTTTAAACAGTTTGTTTTACAAAATAAAATCTAAACCTTACCTTAACACAACTTTCCAATGCACTGAATTTAAACACTGCCTGAAAAGGTTTCCGGTCAATAGGACATGAAGCCAGTGTCTGAAAAATGATGAATGAATTATAACTTTACGAATGTCTCTTTAAAACAGATCAAAATTAAACTATAACAAATGTATTTATGGTAAGTTTTTCACCAGAAGAGGAAATAATAGAAAAATAATTTTTTCTTCTTTCAAAGATAAAGATGAAATACTTTCCACCTGTATCACTCCACAAAGTAATAAATACCATAATTTTAAAAATTCATTCAAACGTTTACTGAGCACCTACTGTATGCTAAATAAGTGGAATACAACGATGAACAGAGAGATAAGATCTTTGTTATCAAGATAATACCTATTAAGACTTGCTGCACAGTTGAGTGCTACAGCTATAATGAAAGGAAAGCTGGGCTGAAATCATTAGCTCTCTGATCCAAAGCACTTGAGTAACTCTAAATAAGCTGTAAAAGGAATGGCTTGGACAGGTTCCTTAAAGATTTTAATATTCTATGACAATATTTTCCCCCAAAATAATTTGGAATAGGCAGTTGTACCAGCAATTAAAAAAAAATTGTAGATATGAAGAAAAGGAAGGATTCCTCCGCTGCTCCCTCAGCCATGTAGATGCCCTCTCCGGAAGTAGTTTCTTATGTATCCTTTTGGACATACCCAATGTTTATGCATAATGTGTATCTTTTAAATATAAAATATAATTCAGATGCTGAACTGAATCTTGTTTTTCCCTTAATTATGTATTTTAAATTGGTTCATATTACTACTTAAGAGCTGTCCCATTCTTAACAGCATGGTATGTCATATAGTTTTAATTTACATTTCCTTTTATATGAGTAAGGTTGAAAATATTTCGATGTTTAAGGGCTCCTCAAAGTTCCTTTTCTTTAAATTGTCTATTCATGCCTTTTGCCTAACTTTTTTTATTAGGTTGCTGGTCTTTTTCAAACTGAATTGTAGGCTTCCTTTATAAATTAAGAAAAATTGTCCTTTGTTCACTCTGTAATTCTAAATCATCTTTATCTTGACATAAATATATTGCCTGTACTTTCAAAATTTACATGCATCAACTATAATTGAGTTTCTCTGATAATACTATTAAATGTTTGTATAGGAATAGGCTTATATTATTTAAATAATTTAAGATAAAGTATGTTGTCTTCTAGGGTAAAAGGGAAGATTCTGTAGCCTAAGAAGAAATACTGAAAGGCGATATTTTAATACCTATGGTTATAAAAGTAAAACAGGATTCTAGCAATTTAATAGCAATAGTCTAATAGATAAGATAGTAATGAAGTTTTGATAAATTATCCTATATTCCCTAGTGGAAAAATGTGATATTTGCTTTTCTGGACTTTGGCACATATCAAGATATGCTTTACACAAGCACAAGTACAACAGACTGTGTGTGGCCCTCGATCATATAATACATTTTCACAAAGCTTGTGAGTCACGTTGGAAGCAGCCAAAATATAAATCGAGTTACTTTTTACTACTCTGCTAAAAAGTGATTTTTCTTTTCTCAAGTAGGTAGGGCTTGATAAAATGCTTTACACCATATCTGAATTAGGAAATTTGACTTTCCTGACTATATTAAACCAATTCAGACTGGTAGAACCCAGCTCAGCTTACTTCCAAGTACTATGCATTTAGGATGCTAGTACTTTCCCTACAGAAAATTTGACCTTAAAAAGCTTTGCTACAAGTAGCAACAAAGCTGTCCACAGCTTTTTAATAATGCATTACAAATAGCAATTCTAGTTCAAAGAACTCAACATCATAACTATGTGACTGTTGTTTATATTACCATTTACTGCACGAAATTTCTTAGACTAGAGGTTATATTAACACATTTATAATTCAAAAGAATACTTTAAAGTGGAAACTTTCAAGTATTTATTTTTACTAAAGTTTCAAAATATATTTGTATTTCTATTTTAAAGGTAAATTTAGATAAAATTCATTAAAAAGATAAAACAGGGACTTCCCTGGCAGTCCAGTGGTTAAGACTTCGCCTTCCAATACAGGGGGTGCAGGTTTGATCCCTGGTCAGGGAGCTAAGATCCCATATGCCTCGGCCATAAAACCAAAACAGAAGCAATATTGTAACAAATTCAATAAAGACTTTAAAAATGGTCCACATTAAAAAAAAAAAATCTTTAAAAAAAAAAAGATAAAACAATAATAAAATTTGTTTCCTTCAATGTTTTTTAAAAAAACTATTAAGACATGTGTAAGGGCTCTGGATTTACTGTCTATTTTTATATCTTGTCCTGTGTATAACCTTGAGCAAATTACATAGCCTTTCTTTGTCTCATTTGTGAAAATGGAGGTAATAATAATCTGAGGTTTTCACAGTAATTAATGGCATACACTAAGTACTGTGTAAAGTCTTCTAAACATTAACTAGCTTTACAGCACTAACAATAAAAAAAGCTTGGTTCACTAACAAAAAGATAACTCACAATATGATGTACATATACATGTGAGAGACTGAATTCTTAGTGATTTTTTTTGTTGGAATTTTCAAAGTTCATGACATATATGGAAATTAAAGTATTCCATTTTTTAATATCTATTTCAAGTTGTAACATGAAGATCCAAAGAAAGCCACTGTGTTAAAGAAATTTATTCTATATCAGATGCATTGAATCTTTCAAAAACTCTGAAATTACACAATCCCATTTTCTTCTTTATTAAATTTCCTCTGTTGACATCAGCTAAATGGCACTCTTCCCTTTACCATGTTCAAACTGACAAGAATTTTAACCTGAGCCATTCCATTTTCATCTGTTACAGGTATTAGGGTTCTGAGTAAGATTTTGGTTTTGTTCTTTTTTCCTTAACTGTAATTATCATGGATTTGTCTAAGGTTTCATGTGGAGAAAGGGTTACACTGCTATTTCAAAAACAAAAAGAAAGAAAACAGAAATAAAAAATAGTAGTCGGAAAACTACTGCTATCTATTATGATAATCTGTATATACTTACATTTCCTAAAAATAATCTAGTTAACACTAGAAAATAAGTTAATAGATTTTCTTTGGCTCAGGTTTACTGTCAGAAAACTTTCTTAAAAGCAGGTTATCCTCTTCAGATTAAAAAAAAAAGCATAGGTCAGAAAATAAGCTACCTATAGTAGACAAAATATCTTTGCTATGGCTACTGAGAAATGATGACATCCATTTCTGACCTTAAAACAGTTTAGCAAAGCATTTCAAAGGGGAAACAGAAAAGAAAGTCAGTTATCCTGAGTTAAGTCTTCACAGCATACCTCAATAAATTAAGAGTGACTAAAGAAGAACTTAATGAAAAAGAAATCAAAACAGATTTAAAAACTAAGTGGATCTTTAATTTTTTGCTAATGTATAATGTAAGAAAAATATAAGGCTACTTTACATTAGCATATTAGCCAAAGTTCAAAGACACTGTCATCAATAGGTACTAAAGCATAAAATTATACATCACGTGATGATCAAACAGCTTTAATAGGAAAGTTTTAAAAAAAAGGTTTTAAAAAATGGTTTGCGTTGGCCTAATTTTAAAGCATTCCTAAGGAATCTTCATCCTTATAATCCAGCAGATATCCATTCAGAAAATCCCAAAAATATTTTAATCTTAGTTTCCAGAGTTTGTGTCACTAAAATAACTAGTTTTTAAGTTGTGTGGTTTAAAAAATTCACATTTAAAACTAATGTTTAAAAATTTTAGCTAATATACTTAATTCTTCTTTAAAATATATTTTTAGTTTTACAGAAAATTATCCCAAATTTTATTTTCCTTGTATACAACAAAAATAAATACCCCTTGGTTATTCACCATTTTGAGTTCTTATATACAACAAAAATACCCTTCAATTATTCACCTATTTAAATTGACAATGACTTTTATTTCAATAATTTTTCAAGTATCTAATTTAATTAGTTTCATAGTCAAAGTAATCCAATATCATCATTCAACTTTGTGATACAGCTACAAAATTAACAGAATTTGATCACTACTTTACAATGTAATGTGTATTAAAAAACAGAGCATTCATTTTACTGTGAATGCTCTGTACTGAGGTTATATCAGTTAAGGAGGCAATTTCGATAGAAAAAAATAATCTTCCTAATGATTTCAGTAAAACATACCCTAGTATTCTGAAGCGTTGTAAATTCCCAGCTCAGATAAACCCATATTTAAATGTAAGAACAGGAAACCTTCCTTATTTGGGAATTCAGGATTCTTGATTTCTAATATTTCTTGCTTCCTGCTGGCTGCTCTATCCTCAATCACAAAGGCTGCCTACCGATAGCCCCTCCTAGAGAGAGAGAAGCAAGTGTTAAAGGTAAGTGCTTAAAGACTAAATCTCAGTACGTATGTTTTAGGTAGGTTTGTCTGTTCATGGGAATCTCTAGAACATTTATCTCTCTTACTAATAAATAGAGCACATTATATAAAACTGCAGTTCAAAATCAAATAAAGATGATTTAGGAATGCATACTGTTAGAGGTTGCTGCTTATTTTAAAGCCATTCACTAGGACCTATCCTTTCTTCTTGATGGTCCCAAGATACCTAGTCTGCACCTCTAAAGAAGTGCTCACCTGTAGTCGGCCTACATGTACACTATCACATTTAACCAGTTCTTTCAAGACAGTCCTATCACATTTAACCAGTTCTTTCAAGACAGCTTTCAGGAATGTATCCTTACAGGGCAAACGGCTTTCAGTAATAAAATTAACAGCAAGAAAACTTTTTATCCAACTACTCAAAAGGAACTCTTTCATATTCTTAAAAATATATTACAACAGTTGGGTAGAATTACTTTTAACCTTTCTTTTCTTTTGACATTTAATAGTTAAGACTTTCGTTTTCTAGCATAAAAACAGAAAATCCCATAAACTATCTGTATAAATCACTTTACAAATTCTGACATTTAAAATTAGACTATACAGAAATACACATTAATTTACCCAACTGGTAAAAATAGAATATTAAATGAGAACCTATTACATATATGTTTTAGGTAATGAGCATTCGCAATATAAAAATATCCTTTGCTCTACCAAAGGTTTTACCAAAGGATTAATACAGAGTGAAAACAACTAGGAATTTGGAATAATTAATCACAAATTCAAGTTCTGGAGGAGTCAGAACTAGCAACCTCTCTAATCTACTTTAAGGATGAAGATAGACAGCTCTGAATCGCCTATTGCACAAGTTGTAATAATTAAATGAATTAATGGATTTGACAATGCTTTATAGATTATAAAGGTAAGGACTAACAGTAGTGCTCCAAAGATATGCTTACATTATCATTCACAGAGAAGTACGTAACAGAGAGGTTTGGTTCAGTTCAGGAATAAAGAAAAAATTAACATCTTAGAAAAAACTGTTGGGCAAATCCAGGCAATAAAACTTTGCTGAATTATGTTACCAAACAATAATCTAACCACTAGAATGATGTATAAATGTCCACTCACTGCGTAAGGGAACACCTGTACATAAAACACATCAGTAGTCAAGACATAAGTCAACGAGTTACACTTGATTTTGGGCGTGTGCACTATTAATCCAAAACACACTCCTCACCTGTCTGCATTGAGCACTGCTGTCTGCCTTCTTCGAGAACCGTACACCACCACAGTAAGACTCTCTTCATTTCTAGTCTCATGAGAGAAAACATGCCTTTGCCAACTGTGCAATTTTGATTTCATTAACCTTACTTTCTCAAACTGAAGCTGTCAGCATTTGGTATAAAATGGAGGACTGGGAGAAATAAGTTGAGGGAGGATAATTTGCTTATAGTAGGAAAGTTAATCACATTAAAAAAATTACTTAAAAAATAAGGGAAATATTTACATTACTTAAAAGAGAAAAGAATCCCAGTGAATATCAAAAACCTCCTAATCACATATATTGCATGTTCCTTTAAACAGAGTAAAAACTCTTAACCAGCTCAAACATGAAATGTTTCCAAGTCCTCAAACTTTAACCCTTTTAAGGGTCAAAACTGTAACCACTTCTTGGCAACCTGCCAAATCATAAATCTTATTTTCTTAAGGGGTGTGTGTGTGTGTGTGTATGTGTGTGTAGGTTACCCTATTGTCTATTGAGGATCATAATTATGATTGGCTGTCAATGCTATGGCCATGTGTCAAACTTCCCTAGCCTTCACCTTTCTAATTATCTACTTTAAAATGTGCAAACTCAGACAATCAAGATTAAACTTATATGTAAACTAAATGCCCTCAATATGTTTAGACTGTATTTTTGCTCACAGTACGGATAAAATATTAACTTTCTAAGTGGCTGATAAACTTTAGTGTATTGGTTCTATACATATTTCATCAGGTTAAAGGCCTTCTTTAGTTCCAGATTCTCAGTCCTAATACTGATGCTTTAAATTAACAAGAACTTCAACTTTCCTAAGTGTCAATTACTGTGTCTTTGTTTAGATCAATATTTTATTTCTACATCATCATTTTTATTTTATAAATCAACAGCCTTACCATCTGTGAGTTTCTTGAAACTAAACACAGAATGGACATGTTTAATTTCAATTTGTTCTAGTGTCCCTAATGGGAGGCAATTAGGCTATGGGCCATGAAGACCACCAGCTTCCATTATTCTGAATCTTTCTACTCTAGGTAAGTAGATTCTATGAAATATCTAGAGACTAAATTCAGTTACTTAATTAGTCCTTACATGGCTTTTGTTTTAAATAACCAAAGAACCAAAATTTTAGAACTTGAAGAGACTGAAACTGATTGTGACTCTGGATATAGATATTTTAAGAACATGAGAAATTTCAGAAATGTGTCCAAAATAAATATACTAGACTATTATATACTTTAACTTTACTTGTTTCTTATGGAGATTTTCTTTAATGCCTAAAATATTAAGGTGAAAGTAAATAAATGAGTCCTTCTTCTTGGTTCTTGATACCTATTCTGAATCAAATTTTAATAAACCTTGAGAATAAATCTCAGATAGCTCAGCAGAATTTCTGAAAGACACGTAAGACTAGGAAGGTGATTCTGAATACATTTTGTACTTTTTTCTTATTATGTAGATTTCCAACCACTGTAAATTTCACTTTTGATTTCTAACTCCTTACTAAAAGTGAACATTAGTAAAATTTAAAACTATGGATCAATTTTTAAAAATTATTTTAATTTCAGGCTCTTGAAGTATTTAGAAACAAATTAAGAGTTCAGGATCGTTGCCTTGATTTTCAAATAAACATTAACATAGTAATTTAAATGAAAGAATATAAAAGAAAGCCTTAGCACAAGGCCCGGGGAGTTAGCAGAGTCTGAATACAGACGCTTATTCCTAATCCTGAAATCCAAAGTAAACTACATGCCTCTTTTTCAAGACAGAAGGAGGTTGAGGGAAATGAGAAGAGAGATCTTAATAACTAATGGCCATGAGTAAAAACACCAGTGAATATGAAATCTGCTTCTATTTGTCAAAGCACTTATATACTTCAAAACATATCTAATTTTTATCATACCAATAAAAGATTCAAACTGAAAATTTAGTTCAAAGCCTAAGTGATTTTGTTAACCAGTAATCATTTATTATTTATAATGAACATTTTATTAGTAGATTGTGCCCTTGTTACTGCTCAACTTAATGGTTTATTTAACTGAGGTCTGCTATCCCCACTAGGGACAATGAAATAATTCAGAATATTCTGTTTATTCTCTGCTTTCAAGGTTAACTAGTTTTGTTTAAACAATACCTCAACTCCCCCACTGCCCATCACAATTTATGGTAGTACAGCCAATAAGTATTTTCTTTTAGAAGCAATTTGGCTTCAACAAAATGTTTATATCCAAAGGAGTAACACAAAAGAAGAAAAATATTACATGCAAGAAAAGTGTTGACTGCAATACTATGTATGTTATCAAGTATTTTTAACTTAAAAGTATTCAACAATAGTTAAAAACATAGACAAGTTTAGCACTATCTAGTGGAGTTGAATATGTACATAGTCTACAATCACTTCTAGATACTTACCCTAGAGAAACCTGAACTTGTACACCATGATAAAGCTAATGGTTGTATCAAAGATGCATGTAGTGTAATGAAGGATGACGAATCAAGCCTATTTTACACATTCTAATCCTCAGAGAAAAACACATACTCAAATCATGGTTGTTGAACCTCCCAATTACATGGTCACTGAATGCAATCTCACAAAAAGCACTGAATTGAAGCCTTCTAGCCATCCAGTGATTCTCTATTGGAAGCAAAATCTCCTCTATTTTTAAGATATCACAAAGCAAACCACAGTGCACTAAATTCAACACAGATGAAATCATTAGCTGGGTGGCAGAGAAAAATATGCATTCTTATTTCATTAGTCAATGCTCCTGCAAACACACAGAGATTTACAATTATATTAAATAATTAAATTAAACTCAAAATATTTTTTCCCAGAATACATTTTCACCTATCCTTAGTCCTTTCTTGCCAAAAACCAGTTTAGACTTTATCTAATTAGAACTGTTTCCAAGTATACTATTATGAACTCAATTGGTATAACAAATCTTTTTCTTCCTCCTCCCAGAACTTGGCCATAGAGTCAGTATACAGTTCTGTTCTCTTTTTCACACTATTAATGAAATATAAGTAAGACATGGAACTTTGAAAACCCCAGTTATGTAATAGACAATTAATTCCAACGTGCATAAGGACAACAAAGAATTTGAATGCAGCTAATGTTAAAAACATTTTTAAGATTTATCTCCTTTACTAATTTTTACACACTGACAAATTACTAACTCAGAAAATATAGCATGATCAGTATGATAAATTTTTATTTCACAATTTCTAACAATGGGGCTTATAATGAATATTCAATATACAGTATACCATGACCCACTTGGCTCAAACTGAATCAACATAATACAGTAAAAGTCCCAAATTTTCCTGTTTCTTAATCATTAACTACCTATGAAGAACCTCAATAATATCTCTAACTTTGAAATTAGTTCAAAATAAATGAAACACAGGAACTAGAAAATGCAGTTGTAAATTTATTTCTGTCTCTTAAGCTATAAGACCTTGGCCAAGTTATAGAACACAAAATCCAAATTTCCACATCTGTAAAATCGAAAGACACTGTTATATCTGTTCTGGTTATCCCACAGGCTGATATAAGGAAGAAATTTAATAATCTATGTAAAAATTCTCTGAAAAATATAAAACACAAAGCAGAGAGAAGGTGTTATTATTAGTAGTAAATAGATATAATCACAAGAGGGTCAAGTACACTGAAGATGAATTACTGCATTTCTACCAGAAAAAAGTACTTAATCTGTTATTCCCATGTTTTTTTTTTAACGGTATGCATTTAAAATTTTTTAATCATAAAAGAACAAAAAGCTGAATATAAAAAATTTAGAAGGGAATATACTAACAAAATTTGAGCAATACAGAGATGTTTGTCCTAAGTGGAGGAAAACACATTACTGTGAAATAATTTATGAAAGGCAGTATCAAGTCTTTAGACTAGGTGGAATGAAATCATGCTAGGGAACTAAAATACAATAACATTTAATACTTAGACTCACCTCTGCCCATTTAAGAATACAGGTCAAGCAGAAGACATGATTACAGCTTTCTGGAAAACCAATTTCCTTCTCTAACAGGCAACTGAGACATATTGGACATCTATCAGCTTCACTGTACAACAGACCAGTGGTAGCAGTATTATCTTTGTTTTCTTCACCTATAAAGTAAAGCAACGATATATGCTTTCAATTTTTCCAGACCAAATGACTTATGTTTGTGGTAGTACGATGGACTAGATACTCTAAAAGGCCCTCCTTCTACAAAGTAATTAGATCTTAGATACACTATAAGAAACAAACTCCTTGAGCACAATACCCCCAACATTTACTGATTTATAATTTAAGGGAGAAGTGAAAAGAATTTTTCATGAATTAATTTTAAAATAGATAATAATCACATAGTTCAAATATTTAAAAGTAAAAAAAGGTTATAGTGACAAATCTCCCAAGCAAATCTACTCCCATCTATCCAGTTCCACCCAATGCAACAAGTAACAACTGTTGTTTGTTTTGTGTTCTTCCAGAGACAAGACAGAATGCACAGACAAGCAAATCCTAATATATATTCTTTCAAACCTCCTTCTTCACACAAATGCTAGAACACTATACACAGCAGTCTGTGTTTTTTGTTGTTTCAACCTATGGATGGGACATTCACTTGTTTTCAACCTTGGGCTATTACAAACAATGCTGCAATGAAAAACTTTTCATTTCCCATTTTTAATAGTGTACCCACAGGATAAATTCTTAAAAATGGAATTGTTAGACCAAGGTGTACGTACATTTGTATCCTGAATAGATACTGCCAAATTATACCCCTTAGGGTTTGTACTAATTTAAACACCTACCAGCAATGTAACCAACACATAAGAAGTAAGCAGTGCTGGCTCAAAAGTAAAAGAAACTCCAAGATTCAACATAAAACAACACAAAAATACAGAAATGGTCAGCTGAAATGTGACCAGTATATGCCAAGCAAATGGAAAAGCTGGCATCGCCCTGGAAACACATGTCCATACTAGTGTTCAGATCTGGAGACTAACCCTTAGAACCAATCCAGGTAGGGAAACTGATCCTAGGAGATTCCAGTTTTAAGCCAAGACCCTCAAATGGGGCTAAAGTGGTCCCAGCATGGGTTCAGAAAAAAGCAAATACATACAAATCCTCTGAAGGAAAGCATCCCTAATTTAGGCCCTCATGATTCCACAGATTAAACGGATCAAATATAAGCTCAAAATCAAACTTTACCAAACAGAAGAAAATACGTTGCCTTGAGTAAGAATCAGCAGAAACAAGAATGTGTTTAGATTTATTTTTATATTTATATTTATGTATTATATTTATTTATTATAAATTTATTTAGACGTCCACTGGCTTCAAATATCAGAACTTTCAAATACTACATAGAATAACTGAACAGCAGATTAGACCCAGAAGAAAAAAATATTTGTGAACTGGAAGAATTGAAGAAACTACCTAGACTGTAAGAGACAGACAAGGAGATATAAAAACAGAGGTTGGGAAATGAGGTCAGAACAAAGTCTAACATATTAATTGAAGTTCAGAAGAAGAGACTAAAGGGCAGGCAATAGTTAAAGCAGTAATGGCTGGGAAATGATAAAACAAACAAACAAAAACATGATCCAACAGATGAAGGACACACAAGGTATACTAAACAGGAGTAATGAAAATAATCCATGTTAAGAAACAAAGTAGCAAAACTGTACAATATCAAAGATGAAAACAAGATCTTCAAAGCAAAAAGAGGGAAAAGACAGATCATCTACAAGGGAATGACAATTAGGTTGAAAAAACATTCCTTGACAGCTAGTAAGAAAACCAGAAAATAGCTAAATAATATCTTCAAAGTGCTAAGAGACAAAAAAAAAATGATCAATCCAGAATTGTATATCTTTCAATAGTCTTGAAGAGGATAAAATAAATACAAAAACTTACGTTTACCACCAACAGACTTTCACTAAAGGAACTTGAGACTTTTTCAGGAAGAAGGGAATGGAGAAAAAACCAAGGACAGTAACAATAAAAACAAACAGAAAAATGTCATTCCTAAATCAGTAGGGAGCAAAACTTAATTAGAAAAAGAAAAGAGCTCAATGAACTAAAAACTGACTGATCGAAAATAACACATGAGAAGAGGAAAAAAAAAGGTGTGCAGTTCTTATTTAGGCAGCTTATTTCAGAGTTTAAGAACAAAAATATGTAAATACAAAAAACTCCTTGTTAACAAACAGTTTGGAAACACTAACTTTTGCTTTCAACACACAAGCTTTATAAAAATTAAGTTACCTTCCATATCTTCATAGTCCTGATCTCCCACATTTAGGGTATATAGAGTTTTCTTCTTCATTTCTCCTTGAAAAAGGGTTTCCTATAGGATGAATTATAAAAGAGAATTTTTATGTTTGCCTTGTCCCAATAATATATATATTTTAAAAAAAAACCCAAACTTAAGAAATTATTTTACATATAAAAGAACACAATACAAACCAAGCCAGTAAATTTTTTGGATAATCCAGTACACTTTTATACTCCTTGCCACCAAGCACAGTCTTACTGAAAGGAGAAGCCTTATATAAGTATTAAGCAACAAAGACTAATGATAAATTTTTTGGTACAGACATAAATAAAATCGGAGCTTAGAGAAAAGAGATCCATTTGGACTGAAGTTTTCATTGAAGTTGATAGGTTATATATGTTAAGGAGCTTAACACATTTAAGGAGCAAAACAGTATGAAGGAATAAAAAGGCATTTAGCTAGGCCAATCTGACAAATAAGAGTCAGTGGGTGTTAACAACCGACACTACAGAAATACAAAGAATCATAAGAGGATGTAGCACATATATACAATGGAATATTACTCAGCCATAAAAAGAAACGAAATTGAGTTATTTGTAGTGAGGTGGATGGACATAGAGTCTGTCATACAGAGTGAAGTAAGTCAGAAAGAGAAAAACAAATACCGCATGCTAACACATACATACGGAATCTAAAAAACAAACCAAAAAAATGGTCATGAAGAACCTAGGGGCAAGACAGGAATAAAGACGCAGACCTACTAGAGAATGGACTTGAGGATACGGGGAGGCGGAGGGGGAGGGGGAAGGGTAAGCTGGGACAAAGTGAGAGAGTGGCATGGACATATATACACTACCAAATGTAAAATAGATAGCTAGTGGGAAGCAGCCGCATAGCACAGGGCACAGGGAGATCAGCTCGGTGCTTTGTGACCACCTAGAGGGGTGGGATAGGGAGGGTGGGAGGGAGGGAGACGCAAGAGGGAAGAGATATGGGGATATATGTATATGTATAACTGATTCACTTTGTTATAAAGCAGAAACTAACACATCACTATAAAGCAATTATACTCCAATAAAGATGTTAAAAAAAAAAAAAAAAAAGTCAGTGGGTGAAAGAGCAACTATGTGTATATACTGAGAAGGAATGGGCATGTAAGCCAAGAAGTTCATCTGAAAGATTACAGTGAGGGTAACGAGAGTAATAAGCAGAGCAATATAAATCAAGTAGGGCTAGATTATAGACAGATCTCTAATGATTGAGAGGTTTAGATTCAATCCTGTAGATTCTTCTGAGGAAGACTGACATGATATAAGCAATGTAAATGAATCTTTTAAAAGAATGATCTGCCTGCAAAACACAGAATGGATTATAGAGGGGAGAGACTGGAAGCAGAGATGTTTGCATAGCTAGAGTAATTGGCTATGAAGTGAATAAAAAAGAAAGAAATTTTAAAGAGCTGAAGAATTTCTGACATTTGGTGACTAAATAAATACAAAGGAAGAAGTAAAAGATCATTTTGGCCTAGGGGACTAGGAAAATGGTGATTACAAGACACAAAATGAGAAACAGAGGAAAGGAAATTAATTTGTTAGTCAAGGGGAACAAATTTATGAGGTAAAATTATTTTTTAAATCAACTCTTAGAATTCTTTCTTGAATTGATGCAAGACAAGTGATTGCAATGAAGTATTCAAATATATTTTGTAATATCTAGGCACAAGAAATCCCCAATTTCATCAGTTATGATTCTTCGATGTGTGTATGAAGTAGTTTTTCTATTAGTCTGTTAAATAACGTACACATGCGAGTTTCTACATTAAAGGTATGTACTGCCTAGGAAAATTCTGTATTAGATTAAATAAGGAGAAATGCGAAGGCCCATACTTTGATTCAAAACCCAAGCAGAAAATAAGGAACTAACACATACAAGAATAACTTAAAGGTTTTAGTAGGTTAAAAATTGGAAATTTGAGTCAGGATTAGAGTTACTTTTAAAAGGTTAACTCAATCACAGTCTACCTTAATAAAAATAGAATGTCAAGAACAAAAGGAAAACTTCCCACTCAGACTACATTAACATTTGTTTTAGTTCTGGTGCTATTCTTCAGGTATCAGGTAACAGCTTATAGGCTAAGGTAATTACATTGGCTTCCTTGAGTGTGATAAGCCAGTAAGGGGTTTAAGGCAGAGGAGGCAGCAAAGGGAAAAAAGCAGAGGCCAGCAAACAGACTACTGCAATAATCTTAGAGGGGGAGATGACAGTGGCTTGTACTAAAGTAGTAGCAAGGTTGATGAAAAGTGCTCAGATTCCAGCAGTTTTCAAAATAGAGCCTTCAGCATTTGCTGACAGACTAAATGCGGCATATGTGTTAGAGCAAGATTCCAGGATTATTCCACAGTATTTTGATTTGAGTAACTAGAATGATGTAATTGCTGAGATAGAAGAATACTTTTAAAATATTCCGATAGTCACAGGTTACTATTCCACTTGATATTTACTCAGGACAGTATCACTATCTCTTGGGAACTTGCTACAAAGATACCTCAGGCACCACCCTAGACTAGTGAATAAGAATCTGCACTTTATCAAGATCTGTGCAAGATTCATATGTACAGTAAAGCCAACTTCCAAACTTAGCTGATTTTAGAATCATATTATGCCCCTGTATGATCTATAATTGAGTGTAAGTCTTCATTTGGGGAAATTCATACCATACCATCTTACCCCATTTTCCTAACTACCTGAGAATTAAAAAGAAAAAAAAAATTGTAATTTTTGTCTTAAGCAAACCTGTGCTTATGACACTGTCTAGCAATAAAAAGCATTCAAATGTTAACCATTACTATTAATGCACATCTTCCATCCCAATCCCAGTCTTAAAACCATTAAGTGCCTGCCAATTAACTACTCAAAAATTTGATACTCCAAGAATGTTATTTTTATTTTCCCTTGAAGAAACCATAAGCAAGGCTATTTCTTAGAGATGTCAGGGCGGCGGTGGGGGTGGGGGGTGGAATTCGATCCATTATTATAGGCCAGCGGTCAAAAAACTGGCTGTTTCTGTAAATAAAGTTTTGTTGAAGAACAGCCATGCTCATTCCTTTATATACTGCCTATGGCTGCTTTTGCACTACAGTGGCAAAGCTGAATAATTACTGCAGAAACCGTATACTTGGCAAAGCCTAAAATAATTACGATCTGGCCCTTTTCAGAAAACGTTTGCCAACCCTATTAAAGACTATAGAAGGCTGCCTAGTTTGGAGATGTGGCTCAGTCTTTCATTGCAGAGGACCCCTCAAGCTTTCCTAAGTATGGGCATCTATTTACATTTGTATTCAACCTGTACTATGGCACAACAGCTTCTTATTACACATCTGAGTCAATGGTTCTGCAACAGCGTTCTTGAGTTTCTTTAAAAATTCCCTGAAGGCTATGTGATTTTGTTGATTTATCTACATTTATTTTATCAATCTAGCTTAAGCTATCATGGATATTTGCCCTAGTGCTTTCAACTTGTTCGCTTCAGAGTAAGGTTAAGACAATTAACTCCTTCAGCTTAACAGTTACTTCCTTTCCAGCTTCTTTGCTACATAATCAACTGCCTCCTGCTTCTAATATGTCACTGTTAATTTTTAAATCCCTTGCAGAATGGTCCCTCTAATTTTTTTCCTAACTGATTTCCACCATATAACACTCTTACCACACTTTGCAAGTAGACTTGTTTGCTTCAAGTGGGCTATTCTGACAAGTTTTTGTTTAGAATATCCTTCGCCTGCAAGTTTGGTGCTGGAGCTTTAATACCAGCACTCTTCAGTATAGATAGGAATGTCCCTTTAGCACTGGTTTTAGAAAAAAACTGCCTGGGTTCAAACATTGACTAGTCTGACACTTACTAGTAGTGTGACAACTTCTTTAAGCCTGTTTCCTCATCTATAAAATGGAGATAAAATAGTAACCATTTCAGTCATTATGAAAATCAAATTACATAATCTCATAATCCATTTAAAGTGTTCAGACTAGCACAAACAAAGTACTCAACAACTAGCACACATGCACAAACACATGAATACCTCCCCACGCCAAACGGATTTTATGTATATCGCAGGATTAAAACTGATAAATCTGTATGACTCTCAGATTTTCATTATTAACAAGTGAACAAATTTTAAAAACTCCTGTAACTCAAAGAATATCCACATATAGAAAGAATATGAGTAAAATGTTTACAAAATTTAAATTGTCAAATAGTTCTTCAAACGGAACTTACACAAAGATAAATAAGTTCTTTGTTCTACATTAATAGTATTTATCAAGATTCCTGTTTATCTGGAAATAAAAATGTTGAAGCAAGACATAAGATCTAGGACTCACAAAGTAAATAGCCCTATGATTTTTGTATCCTATTTTCTACTTTATATAGATATAGGAGATAAAACACTATATGCCGTAACATACGGCAACTCCAGCAAAAAAGAAGAGGTCATGTTTAAGTGAAGCTACAACCACAATTTCCTAGGTGGTACCTAAGAGTGTCATTTAGTTTTTAATAAGTATACAAATATTTACAAGGCTTCTTACCCTTAAGATTCTTCAGGTCGAGCAGTCAGGTAATCGGTTTTCCATCAAACTTTTCTGGAGAGGGAATTATGAAAATTAGTCCTATTTCATTTCATTTTCACCTAGCTGCTCCCTTATTTAACTTGGGTACAGAAGAAAGGAGACTAGGAAAGTATAAAGAAGTACTTATTACAGAAGGCCCCAGATGTGAGTATAATTTATCTAGAACATAAAACATTTCGACAGAGTGACTATATGCCTGCAGATATGAAGACACACATATGTACTGGAAGCAAACAATAATGAAAACATTTTGTTCAGGGAGGGAGAAGCACAAGAAAACACATTTCAGCATATAGGAGAAAACCGACTGAAAACAGAGTAATGGAGAATTAGAAGAAAATCTACCCCAACAAATACACTTAGGCTTACCACCTAAGAAAGCAATTTAGAAAAAGATATACAAAAAGATATTTAAAGAGCCCAGAAATTCAACTACTAGTATTTAAATTACTTCCTGAACTCCAGACTTTAGGTATCCTTAGCCAGTAATCACTTTTCTCTTTTTTTTCTCTTCTTTTTCAACCGGCCCCACACCGAACTCCCATTTCTACAGCCTGCCTCTTTACTTCTCTTTCTCTCTCTCCCTCCCTCCCTACCTCTCTCTCTCTCTCTCTCTCTCTCTCTCTCTCTCTCTATTTATTAAATATTTAGTCAGTGCTCCATATTTTCTAGGTACCACTAGGCCTTAAGCACTGACACACCTGATAAAAACAAAAACAAAAATCAATAACAATAGAGTATAACAGATGTTGTAATGGCGATAAGCACAGGATATTATAGAAGCACACAATGAGCACCGATGTATCCTTGCAACATATGCCTTTGTAAAAAAGGCTTCCCAATGAAGACCAAATGGATTTAAAATGTATTTTTCTACCCCCACCCAACTATTCTGTACCATTATAGCATTTCCATCTTTAAAGGACTCAAAAATGGAATTGTCAATTTAAACATGATAGTGAGGATTTTAATTTTTAAAACAAACGAAGGATATATGCAAACAGGTAAGGTGATTTTCTGACTATTTTACACTTCCTCTATGGGAGTGACCATTAGGCAAACATGAAACACACGCTGTACCTGATCCCACACAATAAAGTTTTATCCCCAGAAAAAGCTTTTCAGACTAATGTTTAGACATATAGGTAGAGAAAAGTATCTTTTCTCTTTCTTCAAATTTTATAACATAGTACATTTTCATACAATGATCTGAGTATGTTAATATCTAACTGAATGTAATGAATTAAAAAAATAATTTACAGGTCTTTAATAAACAAAGTGTTCGCCCTTCAACACACCAATTTCTCTCTATTCATGATCACAAGTTACGTATTTTTTCAACATCAGACTTTTTAGCTAAAAATAAAACTCTTAGGGCTTCCCTGGTGGTGCAGTGGTTGAGAATCTGCCTGCTAATGCAGGGGACACGGGTTCGCGCCCTGGTCTGGGAAGACCCCACAAGCCGCGGAGCAACTGGGCCCGTGAGCCACAACTACTGAGCCTGCGCGTCTGGAGCCTGTGCTCCGCAACAAGAGAGGCCACGATAGTGAGAGGCCTGCGCACCGCGATGAAGAGTGGCCCCCGCTTGCCGCAACTAGAGAAAGCCCTCACACAGAAACGAAGACCCAACATAGCAAGCAATCAATCAATCAATAAATCTTTAAAAAAAAAAACAACTCTTAATCAGAAAATAATTCAATGGAGAACCAACAAATTAGGATATCTATTTACAAAAACAGCAACAAAATTTTCATTCCTGCCAATACTTTGTATTTCACCCCACCTTTATAAATACCAACCAACAGTAAAACTGAAATGGATATAAAACTCAATCAATTTTTGTTTTATTGGATTCATTTACACACTGCTATGGTCTTAATGTTTATATCCTCCCAAAATTCATGGTGAAATGCTTATCCCTAAAGGTGATGGTATTATTAATATGGGGGGCCTTTGGGATGTGCTTAAGTTAAGAGGGTGGAACCCTCATGAAAGGGATTAGTGCCTTATAAAAGAGGCTCCAAAAAGATCCCTAATCCCTTCCACCATGTGAGGATTCAAGGGAAAGTCTGAGACCTGGAAGAGGGCCCTCACCCAACCATGCTAGCACCCTGATCCTGAACTTTTAGCCTCTAGAAATAATTTCATTCTTTTTTTTTTAAATTTACTTATTTTTGGCTGTGTTGGGTCTTCGTTGCTGTGCGCAGGCTTTCTCTAGTTGCAGTGAGTGGGGGCTACTCTTTGTTGCAGTGCACATGCTTCTCATTGCGGTGGCTTCTCTTGTTGTGGAGCATGGGCTCTAGGCACACGGGCTTCAGTAGTTGTGGCACGTGGGCTCAGTAGTTGTGGCTCGCAGGCTCTAGAGTGCAGGCTCAGTAGTTGTGGCACACAGGCTTAGTTGCTCTGTGGCATGTGGGATCTTCCTGGAACAGGGCTTGAACCCGTGTCCCCTGCATTGGCAGGTGGATTCTTAACCACTGAGCCACCAGGGAAGTCCCAATTTCGTTCTTTACAAGCCACGCAGTCTTGGTATTTTGTTATAGCAACCCAAACAGACTAAGACACATACTCTGCTTTGTTACTATTGCATACCAGGCCCTGGAAATACTTTCTATCTAGTTCAGTTTTTGACAGGGTTATCAGTGACTTGGTTGCTTGTCAGCAGTTGATCAACAGTAGCAATTTTGAGGAATCTTTCCATATTCAACTCCTTCATTCTGGACCTATATCCAAAAAAAGGCTTGTTTTCTCAGCACCATTCACTGATGAACAGATAATCCTATGTCTTGTGGTTTACTAGGTAAACTGAAAATAAAGAACCTGAAGTCATCCACATTTATAGGTTTTATAATAAAAGCAGCTTCATATATCGATCCAGGAAGTAAAGATATGCCTTCAGAATGTCTCTAACATTCTTACAGTGTCTGCAACAGGAAGTGAGTGCCAAAAGACTCCACTAATATGAAGGATGTCACCTCATACTATGCTCTATGATGACCAATAACCTAATTATTGAAACGAATCATTTTTAAAAGGTTAAAATGAATAAAAACTAAAACATTTCCAACGTGAAAGGCAAGCCAGAAATCCTCAGGCAGAAAACATAGATTAAATTGAAAATAGGAAAACAGTTTTTCAAATGTAATATAATTTTGGTAAGAGATCATGAAATCTATGCTATTACTCTAAAAGAAAAATTAATGTTCCCATTTCCTTCTACACTTAATGTAGCATCATCTCCTTGACAAAACTTGCACTGTTATACATGGCAGGATCACATATATGTTGAAAAAAATAAGATATAATTGACAAACCATATTTAACTACAAAATAAGGAGATTCAAGTTGCCATGACATTCTAAAACAGATAATAAGTGAGACTGGGAAGTTTCCATTCTGTGTAAAATGGAATAAGCACATTCTACCTTGTTAATCTCACTGAATGAAACTATAAAACCTAGACAGAATAAATGGAGCAGCTAACTGAAAATTAAAAGGTAAGCAATAACAGGTAGATTGGGGAAGAGCCCAAAATCTGATATATTATCAAACTGGTAGTGCGTTTATAACTTCTTCCCCATCCAATTTTCCCTCCAGCCTAGGCTTCATGAAGCCTGAAACCTATAAAGTGACCACTAGTGAGAGAGAGAGAGAGAGAGAGAGCACGCGAGAACGAGAGAGAGCGCGCGCGCGCGGGCCAGCACTCTAAGAAAAGGCCTCTAGCTCTGCCCAAGGAGTAGGAAAGGGGCCTCCCAATACTCAAGAGTGAAGGAAATCTTTTTTTTCTTTCTGTTCTTCATTCCCCATGCCCCAGTTCCCAAGCAATTCTGTGGTGGCGATGGCTCCAACAGTGACAACAGCAGGGTCAGCAGAAGCCTAAAACTCTAAAGGAAAGGTACCATACTCTCTGACTGAAGAAACTCTGGGCTAATCTCATTGATTTTTCTCCTGTCTTCCTGTCATTTGGCTCCAGATGCAACTGTGGAAAGTATACACCACAGTGGAGTAAACAAAGACTGAGCTTTCTAGCCAGAAGACAGAAAAATGTGTGGGGGGTGGGGGGGGGGGATGTTCCAGGAATCTAGAAAATACCATGGATATAACAGACAGGAAAGAGCTTGAGACAGTAACCTGTAAGTTGTTCAAAATGTCCAAAATTACTTGGCATACAGAGAACCAGGAAAATCTCAAACACTCATGGGAAAAGACAACCCACAGAAACCAACACCACGAAGACACAGATATTACAGCATTGGGTCAATTGTCTGACAAAGATTTAAAGCAGATAATAAAAATGTTCCAACAAGTAAAATCAAATACTCTTGAAACAAATGGAAAGCTAGAAAATCACAGCAAAGAAATAAAGTGCCACCAAATGAAAATTTTAGAACTGAAAGATGCAATAACTGAAATAGAAAATACACTGCACAGACTCAATAGCAGAATGGAAAGTCAGTGAACTTGGAAGACAGAGCAACAGAAATTACCCAATCTAAACAACAGAGAGAAAAACATAGGGAAAAAAAAAAAAATCATTAGTGCCTCAGGAAACTGTGGAACAATGCCAAAACCCTAACATTCTTGTCAAGAGCTCAAGAAGGGGAGGAAAATGACTGTGGGTGCGGGGCGGGGCTGGGGGTGGGGGGGAGGAAAGGAGAGTAATAATAAGAAATAATAGCTGGAAACTCCCCAAATTTGTTGAAAGACATAAACCTCTACATGCGAGGAGCTCATAAACCTCACACAGGATAGTTCCAATGAAATTCATTCCTGGACACATCACAGACAAACTGCTGAAAATTACAAAGGAAAAAAATCTTACAAGTAGATTGAAATAACAATACATTACTTATGTGGGGAAAATAGGTTAATGATTTGAATAACTACTGATTTCTCATCAGAAACGACACAGGCCAGAAGGAAGTGAAACAACATTCTTAGCTTAAAATGGAAAATAACTTTAAAAACCTAAAATCTTCAAGCTAGTGAAATTATCCTTAAAGAACAAATGTGAAATCAATGAAACTGAAAACAGAAAAACAGAAAAAAAAATCAATAAAACCAAAAGCTCATTCTTTGAAAAGATCAATAAAACTGAAACCTCTAGCAAGACTAATTAAATAGAATAGCACTGAATAGCCCCGGTACTATTTAAAGAAACTGAATTTGTAGTTGAAAGTCTTACAAAAAAGAAACCTCCAGCCCCAGACAATTTCCCTAGTGAATTTTACTAAACATTTCAAAAACACAATCTCTTCCAGAGTTTGGAAGATAAATACTTCCCAATTCATTTTATGAATCCAGCATTACCCTGATACCAAAACCAGACAAAAACAGTACAAGAAAAGAACAAATTGATATACTAGATCTCATCAAAATGAACAATCTATGATACATTCATCCATACAGTGGAATACTACTCAGCCACGACAAGAAATGAACTGGTGTTTCACTCAACAACTTACATGAATCTTAAAGGCAATAAACTGAGTGAAAGAAGCCAGTCTCAAAAGATTACCTACTACTGATACATAATTGCATTTATAGTACATTCTCAAAAAGTCAAAACTGTAGTAATGAAGAACCATTATCAGTGGCTGCCTGGGTCAGGGGAAGGTTAGACTACAAAGATAGCACAAGGGAGTTTTCTGGGGGTGATGGAACCATTCTGAATCCTGACTCTGGTGGTAGTAATAAAAATCTATACATGTATTAAAGTTCACAGAACTACATACCCCAAAAAGGTCAATTTTACTATATGTTAATAAATGTTAAAATGTTTTTAAAAGTAAAGACTAACATGACAGAGCAATCATGGGCAAGAATATAAATCAACTTTTTCAACAAAGATACTTTTTCACTGACGACTGCACTCATACTCTCAGTCTTTATCGCCAACACAGAGACCACCCAAATTACATCACCACATTTGAGCTTGAGAGGAGGTATCTGAGGGTTCCTTTATTTCTGTAGCACTGAAAGGTCTCACAGACAACACATACCTATTGCTTGGGGAGACACAGAGATTAAAAGCAACAGACACAATTTCACAACCCCACTAAATTCTAAGACAGAACTATAAAAAGAGATACGTTCTAAGACCCTAGTGATGGTATAGAGCTAGCAAGTTTTTCATTGTATGGGGGAAGACAGGCACTATAGATGGCTCCCAGTTGGGTTACTCTTATGTGACAGTTGTCCACTCTATGAGAAGATTATTCCTACAATGCAGTACTTTAATTAAAAAAGAAAAATGAGTGCCTTCTACATGCTTGGATAGTTTAACCCTAAAGAGTTTGATAAAGATACCATAATAATATGACAGGCTTCCACTATTTCTCCAAATGAGAAACAATTATAGAACAGCAGCATGTTGTATGTACTCTAATAATTTCAATATATATTTATGCAGTTCTTCTCTAATAAATCCCACCCCTGCCTAAGGTATGGAGGAGAGAATAGAAGAAGGAAGTGATTATGTAATCCTCATTTGTCCTTGAGATTCTCACCTCCATTCTCTCAACCCCATTTACTAAAGCACTAATTTAAATGATAAAGGCAAACCTAAAGCTCTTACATTTTTGTTTCTTTCCATCACCCATTCCTCAACATTTATTACAGGTCTGCTGAAGGCAAGAGTTACAAGTCTGGAAAAGCAGAGTTTACATTTAGAAGATTAAACCTTATGCCTACTAGAGACAAAAAAGCAAAAAGAACAATGAGGTGTTAGAGACTCACCTCACAACAAACCTCCCAAGAGGACTACAGGAGCCCTTGTGATCAAGAGTAATGTACTCTTATATCTGGGCAGAATAACCAAGAGGAAAGGGGATCCTGGAAGGAAGCAAGGAAGTAGAGAAAGAACTGGAGTCTTTTTATACTTTTCTTCTAACCTCAAACAGAAAAACTATAGACCATTTCTTTAATTTAACCTTTAATCTACCTTAGAGAGACTCCTGAATTTAAATGGTAATCCCTGTCTACCTACCTCCCAAAAAAGGAGATGGGAAAATTATGTAAGGCACAGGAAACATTCGCAAATAAACAAATCCTAAGAATTATAGGAGAGGAAACACAATAAAATACCACACACAAATGCTTGTTACAGAGGAATGGAAATGAATTTCATCCACAGCAGTGGGGGTAAAAGGACAAGGTTCAAAAACATTGCTTCTGAAATATTGCTCTGTTCTGTTTAAACAAGATTATAAAAACCTTACATTATAGAATTTCAACTCTAGAAATCAGTCTCTTTTTTGCACAGATGTTAAATGTCATTCTTTGACTGGTTCCTCAAGAAATGTCACTTCCTTTGTACTAATCCCTTCCAAATTGGTACAAGTTGCTATAGTGAAACTAATACGGGGGGAGGGGGGAGCAACTGTTATGTATAGTACACAGGACATCCACTCTCTCTTTACTCTAGCTATGCCTATTATCAGAATTTCTTAAACTCAACCTAGGTAGCCATCTCAGAGACAAACACAATTTTATTATGTTATGTAAGTATATGATGAATGTGTTCTCAAATGAATTTTTCACACATAATTTAAAGAGGCATTTCACAATCCTACTCCTATGATACACTACTATTCTAACCTAGAAATGTTATTACATACCATGAAAACTTACTTTTAAAAAAAGCGGAAAAAAAAACACAACACTTTTCCATGCTAGCATCAGGCATGGGCAGATACTGGGATTCTCTCCGAAATTTAATCTTATTTTTGGGGCTTCAAATGCCCCAAGAACTGGACTTTTGGCTGTGATTTGCACACTGTTTCTAGCCATTACTTTCCCTTTTTTTTTTTTTAACACCTTTATTGCAGTATTAATTGCTTTACAATGTGTGTTAGTTTCTGCTGTTTAACAAAGTGAATCAGCTATATGTATATATATGTCCCCATATCCCCTCCCTCTTGCGTCTCCCTCCCACCCTCCCTACCCCTCCCCTCTAGGTGGTTACAAAGCACCTCGCTTATCTCCCTGTGCTATTCAGCTGCTTCCAACTAGCTATCTACATTTGGTAGTGTATATAGGTCCATGCCACTCTCTCACTTTGTCCCAGCTTACCCTTCCCCCTCCCTGTGTCCTCAAGTCCATTCTCTACATCTGAGTCTTTATTCCTGTCCTGCCCCTAGGTTCATCAGAACCACTTTTTTTTTTTTTAGATTCCATATATATGTGTTAGCATACGGTATCTGTTTTTCTCTTTCTGACTTACTTCACTCTGTATGACAGACTCTAGGTCCAGCCACCTCACTACAAATATTTCAATTTTGTTTCATTTTATGGCTAATATTCCATTTATATATGTGCCACATCTTCTTTATCCATTCACCTGTCAATGGACACTCAGGTTGCTTCCATGTCCTGGCTACTGTAAACAGTGCTGCAATGAACATTGCAGTACATGTCTCTTTTTGAATTATGGTTTTCTCAGGGTATATGCCCAGTAGTGGGATTGCTGGGTCATATGGTAGTTCTGTTTTTAGTTTTTTAAGGAACCTACATACTTTTCTCCATAGTGGCTGTATCACTTTATATTCCCACCAACAGTGCAGGAGGATTCCCTTTTCTCCACACCCTCTCCAGCATTTATTGTTTGTAGATTTTTTGATGATTGCCATTCTGACCGGTGTGAGGTGATACCTCATTGCAGTTTTGATTTGCATTTCTCTAATGATTAGTGATGTGGAACATCCTTTCATGTGTTTGTTCGCAATCTGTACATCTTCTTTGGAGAAATGTCTATTTAGGTCTTCTGCCCATTTTTGGATTGGGTTGTTTGTTTTTTTGATATTGAGCTGCATGAGCTGCTTTGTATATTTTGGAGATTAATCCTTTGTCAGATGCTTCATTTGCAAATATCTTCTACCATTCTGAGGGCTCTCTTTTTGTCTTATTTATGGTTTCCTTTACTGTGCAAAAGCTTTTAAGTTTTATTAGGTCCCACTTGCTTATTTTTGTTTTTATTTCCCTTACTCTAGGAGGTGGGTCAAAAAGGATCTCGCTGTGATTTATGTCATGGAGTGTTCTGCCTATATTTTCCTCTAAGAGTTTTACAGTGTCTGGCCTTACATTTAGCTTTTTAATCCGTTTTGAGTTTATTTTTGTGTATGGTGCTAAGGAGTGTTCTAATTTCATTCTTTTACATGTAGCTGTCCAGTTTTCCCAGCACCACTTATTGAAGAGACTGTCTTTTCTCCATTGTATATTCTTGCCTCCTTTATCAAAGATAAGGTGACCATATGTGCGTGGATGTATCACTGGGCTTTCTATCCTGTTCCACTGATCTATATTTCTATTTTTGTGCCAGTACCATACTGTCTTGATTACTGTAGCTTTGTAGTACAGTCCGAAGTCAGAGAGCCTGATTCCTCCAGCTCCGTTTTTCTTTCTTAAGACTGCTTTGGCTATTCGGGATCTTTTGTGTTTCCATACAAATTGTGAAATTTTTTGTTCTATTTCTGTGAAAAATGCCATAGGTAATTTGATAGGAATTGCACTGAATCTGTAGATTGCTTTAGGTAGTACAGTCATTTTCACAATGTTGATTCTTCCAATCCCAGAACATGGTATATCTCTCCATCTGTTTGTATCACCTTTAATTTCTTTCATCAGTGTCTTATAGTTTTCTGCGTACAGGTCTTTTGTCTCCTTAGGTAGGTTTATTCCTAGGTATTTGATACTTTTTGTTCCAACGGTAAATGGGAGTTTCCTTAATTTCTCTTTCAGATTTTTCATCGTTAGTGTACAGGAATGCAAGAGATTTCTGTGCATTAATTTTGTATCTTGCTACTTTACCAAATTCATTGACTAGCTCTAGTAGTTTTCTGGTAGTATCTTTAGGATTCCCTATGTATAGCATCATGTCATCTACAAACAGTTGACAGTTTTACTTCTTCTTTTCCAATATGGATTCCTTTTATTTCTTTTTCTCTGATTGCTGTGGCTAAAACTTCCAAAACTATGTTGAATAATAGCAGTAAGAGTGGGCAACCTTGTCTTGTTCCTGATCTTAGAGGAAATGGTTTCAGTTTTTCACCATTGAGAATGATGTTGGCTGTGGGTTTGTCATATATGGCCTTCATTATGTTGAGGTAGGTTCCCTCTATGCCTACTTTTTGGAGGGTTTTTTTCATAAATGGGTGGTGAATTTTGTCAAAACCTTTTTCTGCATCTGAGATTATCATATGGTTTTTATCCTTCAATTTGTTAAAACGGTGTATCACATTGAATGATTTGCGTATACTGAAGAATCCTTGCATTCCTGGAATAAACCCCACTTGATCATGGTGTATGATCCTTTTACTGTACTGCTGGATTCTGTTTGCTAGTATTTTATTAAGAATTTTTGCCTCTATGTTCATCAGTGATATTGGCCTGTAGTTTTTTTGTGTGACATCTTTGTCTGGTTTTGGTATCAAGGTGATGGTGGCCTTGTAGAATGAGTTTGGGAGTGTTCCTCCCTCTGCTATATTTTGGAAGAGTCTGAGAAGAATAGGTGTTAGCTCTTCTCTAAATGTTTGATAGAATTTGCCTGTGAAGCCATCTGGTCCTGGTGTAGCCATTACTTTCTGATATATCATAAGTTATCTCATTTAACTGTTACAGTATTTTTTGAAGAAGGTATCTCCATTTTACATACAGTGAAATTAAGTAACTTGTCCAAGGTCTCAAAGCCAGTGGTAAGTAGTAGGATTGGAACTCACTAGCCTTTTGCCAGAAAATAAAACAAATATTAATCCAAGTCACTAAATATTAAAAATATTCAAACAATGAGAAGCAGTAACACCCTTAATGACTCAAATGACTATAAAATTATTAAGCTGTTATCTGCCTTATTCACTATATAACCCAGGATCCAGCACCATGCCTTCAAATGAGTGCCCAATAAACAGCTTTGAATGAATGATTTATTAATATGTATAATAACCTTAGATAATATTTACTCAACACATTTGTCAGGAATGATTTTAAATTAAATATATAAATAAGTTATGCTCCATGGGGAAAAAAGTAACACTTCAGAAATGAATAGCAAGACAGAGGTTCAGCAGATAAATAATAACTATATTAAAAAAAAAAAAGAAACAAATGGAAATTTCAGAAGTGAAAACTACAATGTCTGAAATAAGATCTCAACAACAGGATGGAAATGCAAAGGAATGAGTCAGTGAATGTGAAGATACAATAGAAGTGATCTAATTTGAAGAACAGAGAAATAAAAGACTGAAAGAAAATGAAGAGTCTCAGGGTCCTATGGACAACATCCAAAGTTCTAATCATGTCCAGAAAAAGGAGAAAGAGATTGGAACAGGAAAAAATATTTCAAGAAATAACGTCCAAAAAACCTCCCTAACTTGGTGAAAGGCACAAATTTAAAAACTGACAAAGTTTTGTGTACATCAAATAAGACTAACTCAAAAGAAAAACAAAATGAAAATGGAAAAGACATTTCAGTGAAGAAAAACTAAGAAAATTTATCACCAGCAGGGCTACTTTAAAAGACAGGCTAAAGGAAGTGCTTCAGGCTGAAGAGAAATAACACGAGAGAAAACTGAAGTTTCGTTAACAAAGAACAACAACAAAATAGTAAATATTTAGGAATATTTAAGAAACTACTTTTTCTCCTCTAAAGTCCTTTTAAAAAGTATATGATTATTGAAAGCAAAAATTGTATAATTGTCTAATGGGGTTTTCATTGCATGTATACGTGTAATACATACAACAACATAAGATAAATGTCACTGGGGAATTACAGGGCTTCTGCATTTAGTTCAACCAGTAAATATGAATTCTAAGTAAATCTTCTGGCATATATATTATGATCCCTAGAGCAGTATTGTCCAACAGAAATATAATGTGAGCTGCATATATAATTTAAAATTTTCTAGTAGCCATATTTTAAAAGTTAAAACAGATAAAATCAATTTCATAAATTTTACTAATCCTATTATGTCCAAATACTAATACTGCAACATATAATCAATAAAAAATGTATTAAATGAGACATTTTATATTATTTTTGTGGTAGTAAGTCTTTTAAATCTAGTGTGTATTTTATATTTACTGCACACTTCAATTCAAACTAGGCACATTTCAAGTTGTCACGAGAAGATCTCAAGCAACCACTAAAAAATAATGCAAAGAGATGCAGCCCAAAAAAAGGGCCAAAGATAAATTTAAAGTAGAATACTAAAATATATTCACCTAGTCCAAAAAAGGCAGTAAATGGGGAACAAAGGAACATATCATATCAATAATTACATTAAATGTAAATAATCTATACCAATTAAGAGATTGTCAGATTGGATTGTTAAAAAGACTGACTTACTTGGATCCACCTTCTAGAGTAATGAACATAAAAACAAAAATAAACAAATGGGACCCAATTAAACTTAAAAGCTTTTGCACAGCAAAGGAAACCATAAACAAAACAAAAAGACAACACACAGAATGGGAGAAAATACTTGCAAAAGATGCAACCAGCAAGGGATTAATCTACAAAATATACAAACAGCTCTTGCAGCTCAATATCAAGAAAACAACCCAATCAAAAAATGGGCAGAAGATCTAAATAGACATTTCTCCAAAGACATACAGATGGCCAATTGGCACATGAAAAGATGCTCAACATCGCTAAGCATTAGAAAAAGGCAAATTAAAACTACAACAACCTCACACTGGTCAGAATGCCCATCATCAAAAAGTCTACAAACAGGACAGGGTGTGGAGAAAAGGGAACCCTCCTACACTGTTGGTAGGAATGTAAATTGGTATAGCCACTATGGAGAACAGTATGAAGATTCCTTAAGAAACTAAAAACAGAGCTGCCATATAATCCAGCAATCGTACCCCTGGGCATATATCCAGAGAAAACCATAATTCAAAAAGATACATGGACCCCAATGTTCACTGCAGCACTATTTACAATAACCAAGACACAGAAGCACCTAATGTCCATTGACAGAGGAATGGATAAAGAAGATGTGGTACATGTATACAATGGAATATTACTCAGCCATTAAAAAAGAATGAAATAATGCCATTTGCAGCAACATGGATGGACCTAGAGATTATCATACTAAGTGAAGTAAGTCAGACAGAGAAAGACATACATGATATCACTTATATGTGGAATCTTAAAAAATGATACAAATGAACTTATTTACAAAACAGAAAGAGACTCACAGACTCAGAAAACAAACTTATGGTTACCAAAGGGGAAGGGTTGGGGGTGGGGAAAGCACAAATTAGGAAGTTGGGGTTAACATATACAGACTACTGTATATAAAACAGATAATCAACAAAGACCTACTGTATAGCACAAGGAACTCTACTCAATACTCTGTAATAACCTATACAGGAAAAGACTCTGAAAAAGAATAGATATATGTATATGTTTAAAAAAAAAAAAAAAAAAAGCCCTAGGATGAGAATGAAAAAAAGGCAGTAAATGGGGAACAAAGGAGCATACCATATCAATAATTACATTAAATGCAAATAATCTAAATATATTAAGAGATTGTCAGATTGGATTGTTAAAAAGACTGACATGCTGTCTGCAAGAAACTCACTTTATTTTCTTTTTCCAGGAAAGTAAATTTTATTGAGCTCCATGGCTGCCTTTAGGAACAGCCAGGAGGGAAGCGTGACATCATGGGGGGGGGGGGGCGAGAAACTCACTTTAAACATAAGGACATAGTAAATAAAAGTACAGAAATAAAAGTATGGGAAAAAATTACATCATGCAAGTAATAATCAAAGAAAGTTGAAATGGCTATATTAATATGAAACATACTATAAACTTCTTTTAAGGGCTTGATTGAATTTGTTTCTCCTTCATGTTCTGTTTCAGTTTTATCTAATTCTGTAGCAGTTTTGAAACAATAAAGATATTTTGTTTCATGCATCTTCCTCATATTACTCATGTTTATGTCCAAGTAACTGGACATGTACAACAAACAGTTCCTAAAGAAATATGGCCTAAATCATTAAAGCTGTCCTATCTGAAGCCTTTTTTTCTCCCTAATAAATTCATTCATTTATGTATTTTTGGCTGCATTGGGTCTTCGTTGCTGCGCGCGGGCTTTCTCTAGTTGTGGTGAGCGGGGACTACTCTTCGTTGCAGTGTGCGGGCTTCTCACTGCGGTGGCTTCTCTTGTTGCGGCGCACAGGCTCTAGGCGCGCGGGCTTCAGTAGTTGTGATGCGCGGGCTTCAGTAGTTGTGGCTCGCGGGCTCTAGAGCGCAGGCTCAGGAGTTGTGGCGCATGGGCTTAGGTGCTCCGCGGCATGTGGGATCTTCCCAGACCAGGGCTCAAATCCATGTCCCCTACATTGGCAGGCGGATTCTTTTTTTTTTTAGAAATTCACTATCTATCTATCTATCTATTTATTTATTTATGACTGTGTTGAGTCTTCGTTTCCGTGCGAGGGCTTTCTCCAGTTGCGGCAAGTGGGGACCACTCCTCATCGCGGTGCGCGGGCCTCTCACCATCGCGGCCTCTCTTATTGCGGAGCACAGGCTCCAGACGCGCAGGCTCAGCAATTGTGGCTCACGGGCCCAGTTGCTCCGTGGCATGTGGGATCTTCCCAGACCAGGACTCGAACCCGTGTCCCCTGCATTGGCAGGCAGATTCTCAACCACTGCGCCACCAGGGAAGCCCGGCAGGCAGATTCTTAACCACTGCACCACCAGGGAAGCCCCTGAAGAAGGCTTTTCTATGATAAGGTTTTCAGGTGAATGATAGCTCACAAAATTTTAAGTTATTAATATTTTATTCCCAGTTAGAACAGTAGTTTAAAGAAACAATTTTCTTGACAGGCCATCCAGGCATACAAAATATTTATGTTAACAAATCATGTATCATTTGTAAGCTGTTTCACTGATCCCAGAGAATTTTCAAAGCAATGTTGCTGTGGCTGCTCTTTTTAATGTTTATATTTGTTTTTGTTTACTTTAAGCTGCTAAACTACTACTATGGTTAGGGTATTGAGCCTGGCATTGGACTACAAAGATAGATTAAGATACTATATCCTTTCAAAAAGTGGAAGTGCAAAAATAGGATACAAAAGATGAACAACAAAATAGCATATGCTAAGTGCCAAATGTGAGGTACAGGTCACTTTTCAGGACTAATTTAGTCAGAAAGAATTCATTTAGAACACTAATAGAAGATAAGGGCAAAGACACAATTATGGGCCAGAATGTAAAGGGACTTTAAGTCCAAGGTAGGACTTAAATTGTGTTTTGTAAAAAGTAGAGAATCACTAAGGAAAAGTCCACCTCTCTCTCACTTATCTATTTTGAGAGTAGTTTCTGAGATGTTTAAATCGGGAGTTTCGAAAATAATCCAGCAGCAGAAAGTGGGGAAAGCGAGGAAGCTATGGAAAACTAGTTAGGAAAAAATACAAACAACACTGGGGAGCAATAAAGAAGGCCTGATTAGGACTAAGCTCCCCAAGAGCAAAGGCCATGTTTCATCCCCAGACCTAATAGACACATAGATATCAACAAACCTGGAGCACAGAACTAAAGGTAGAGAGAATGCCTACTTTTTATCAGGAAATGAACTGAATACTCTGGCACACCTTTGCACATTTAACCCTCAAAACACATACCACAGTACATTCTAAATTAAACCACCACCAAGATTCAATACTAGAACACTGCTAAAAAGGCTTGATAATCACTCACTAAACAGAGCTAACTTAAGGGGATGAAAGATAGAGATGGAGTTAGCTGCTATTACCACTGGACTCAGGTAAATGTTACTTAAAATTAAAATAGGTGAGGAAACTGGGACATTGATTAAGTCATCTAGGAAAGGTGACAATCAGTAGTATATGGGACAATCAGCATTCAAAGCCAGGTCTGATTGACTCCAAAGCCTACACACAAAAGAACTCAACTAATTTTTACCTTACTGCTAAAATTACATTAAGAAGACTCTCTCAAAAGTACATCTGAGAACTCTAAGGTAAAAGGAAAAATAAGGAGGAAGATCAGTCTTATCACTAAGAGATGTGAGAATCTCAAGGGGGGTTAAATTAAAAGTTGAGAACATATCTGGTCATTAATTTTCACTATAACTTTTGGTGTAATAATCTTTTGTAAAAACAAGTAAGCATAATCCTTAAAAGAACATGTCTGTATGCTGCTATTCTTCCGGGATGTGTTGGAACCCAACTCTGTGACCAAGGTGTCCTCATGAGGGATGGTGAAAGAACCCAGAGTGAGGTACTAGAACTCAAGCAGAATGGCAAGATGCTCTGCATGAGGTATAAGAGAAGCCTGGAATGAGGAATGCATCCTGGCACAAGGTGTCAGAGCCAAAGTAGAGTGAAAATGTTATGCAAGACGGGGGAGAAAGCAGCAGTGGCGATGGGAAACTGGCTACATACCGGGGATTGATGATGTAAGTAAAAACACTAAGGATGATAATGGGAGCTAGGCTATTCCTTTTAAGAGAAAGGAGTTATACATTTTGAGAAGGAGAAAACTAAAGCAAACACTGTGTATTGAAATTGGAGAAACTGGTACCAACTCATGGTTTTTTACATATAGATGGAGACATAAATACAGCGCTCAAATCTTGGTTGCTAAACTCCTTTCTCCACTAAAAGAAACCACTCCTTGGAGAAATGGTTGATTCCAGGGCTGTGGCAAGGAAAGTTTAAGGTGAGCCTGGAACATTTTCTTGTGTCAAAAAATAAGGAAGTGCTCAAAGCAAGTCAAAAGAACACAGAAACTAGCTTGAAGGGGCTTTCACTGGCCAAAGCTGGGACAATCTGAGAATCAACAAATAGCAAGTTTGATAAGGAATGGGCTTAATATAGTCTCAAAATACTTCCCCACAAAGTACTTATTAATTACTAAGACAGGAAAAAAACTTGCCAGTGAAGAAGCTTGGGAGACTTCACCTTAATTAAGAGATCAAAGTGCACATCATCAGTAAGAGGACAAATAGACACTGTATTATGCCATCTGACAGGATGCCATGAGAAAACAGTATCATCACTGTGATACTCCTACCAAAAAATGCACAGTCTGAATCCAATCATGAAGAAATATCAGGCAAATCCAAATCGAGAGAAATTTTACAACAAAACTGACCTGTAATCTTTCCAAGTGTCAAGGTCATGAAAATCAATAAAAGGCTAAGGAATTGTTCTAGGTTGAAGGACATTACAATTCAATGAATGCAACACAAAATTCTGAACTGGATCATTTTGTTATAGAGGAAATTACCGTGAAAACTGGCAAAACTTGGATTAGGTTTGAGGGTTATATGGTAGTAATATAGCAAGGTTAATTTCCTAATTTTAATATTGTTTATGTAACAGAAAGAAAGTCCTTGTCCTTGTTTGGGGTGATGAGACTGCATCTGCAACTTACTCTCAAATAGCTTTGGGGGAAAAGTTCTTTGCATTGCACTTGCAACTTTTCTGACAGTTTGAGATTGTTTAAAAAAAAAAAAGGAAAAGAAGATTACTTATATTCATTTACAGCATCTAAAACTAGAATATAAGCAAAACAGTACTCCTTTCAAATGAGGAATATGTGTTTCCATCTCTCCTTATAATAAGAAAAGACTCTGCTTTATTATTCATGGGATTCTTTTGATCTATATCTGCACTGTCCAACACAGTACCACTATTCTGTTCCCCGACTGCACTGGCTATATTTCAAGTGTTCAACAGCCACTACCTACTACAGTTACTATCAGCTACTATATTGGGCAGCAGAGATACAGAACACTTCCATCATCACAGGAAGTTCTACTACTAGACAACACTGATGCAGATTTTGGGAGGTCAACTGACATAGCAACTAACTAAAGGCCAAAGAGTCAGATGGACTTGGGTATAGATTCTTAGCAAGTGCTCTGACACTTAGCAAGTCATCTTACTTCTTAACTTCTCCAGAGCCTCAGACTCCTTTCTGTAAAATGGATTAAATACAACCAATACTGCAAGGCTGCTGAAAAGATCAAATGAAAATTCATGCAAAATGTCTAGAACAGAGTGTTTGGTACACAGTAAATATCTGATAAACATGAAGTCTCTTCTGTAATGTGAGTAGATAATTTCTTAATCTTTGATCCCAGTACTTTTAGACCTAGTTACGCAATTACTGGAGCATCGGTTTAAAAATAAGCTTACTATCCTGCTTGTTCAAAAGCCCAATGGGGCTTCCCTGGTGGCGCAGTGGTTGAGAATCTGCCTGCCAATGCAGGGGACACGGGTTCGAGCCCTGGTCTGGGAAGATCCCACATGTGACGGAGCAACTGGGCCCATGAGCCACAATTACTGAGCCTGCGCGTCTGGAGCCTGTGCTCCGCAACAAGAGAGGCTGCGATAGTGAGAGGCCCATGCACCGCGATGAAGAGTGGCCCCCGCCTGCCGCAACTAGAGAAAGCCCTCGCACAGAAACGAAGACCCAACACAGCCATAAATAAATAAATAAATAAATAAATAAATAAAGCCCAATGAGCTCCATGTTGTTAAACGTAAACAAAAACCTCTTTTTTTTTTTTTTTTTGGCCGCACCACGCAGCTTGTGGGACTTTAGTTCCCAGGCCAGGGATCGAACCCGGGCCCTCAGCAGTGAGAGTGTGGAGGGCTAACCACTGGACCACCAGGGGATTCCCCAAAGAAAAATCTTTCAGCTCTCACCTTATTCAACTCTCATCATCACTTGACTCTACTCTCCCCTTGAAATACTCTCTTCCTTTGGTTTCTGTAATACCACACTCACCTCCTCTCTGACCTTCACAGTATTCTTTGGGAGCTCACATTCCTCCAACAAACTTTTTTCTTTTTTTTTTTTTTTTAATGTTAGAGGCCACTGTGATTCCATTTTAGCATCTCTTTTTTCCAAGTTATATCAGTAGTTTATGCAAAAGAATGAGACTTGCATAGTCTCAAGTTTCAAACCACACTTACTATTTTTAATGTTTTCTAGCTGAAAGCACGTTAATTCATTACGTATTTGTTAAGTATCTACTGTAAGTCAAACATTGTTCAGTGTTTGGGGACAAAACAGTGACCCAAACTGACAAACCCCATTCTCATAGAACTTGCATTTGAGTAAAGAAAAAAACATAATAAACTTAAGTTAGTAAATTCTACAGTATCTTGGGAAGTGTTAAGTGCTATGGAGAAAAATCTGGCTTAAAAAGGGCTAAGAAATGTGGGAGGAGGGCCTGTGTTTTACGGAGTAGTCAAAGAACATCTCAATAGTAGAATAGAAAGAGTGAAGTAATGAAGTCAGAGAGGATGAAGAGACTCAAAAGGCTCAGAGCCTGGGAGACCATAATAAGGATTATGGATTTTACTACGACTGAGAAGGGAAGCCATTTGAGAAGAGAAGTGACATGATCTGATATATTTTATCAGGATCACTCTGGCTGTTGAGTGTCAAAGATTCTAGGTGAAGAAAGGTCATGGTGAAACCTTCTAGGACATTATTTTGTGAGCGATGACAATGCTGTTTTTACATTTTATATTGAACTTTTATGTGCTTAAGTACTAGGAATTACAAAGCCACAGCTTTAAATAAGAAAAGCGAGGACCACAACAATGCAAAGATGAGTCTTGGGAACAGCAATAAAATGATAAAGGGTATTTTAACTCTAGGCTCTAGTCAGTGTTACTAAAAGTTAGCACTCGGATGCAAGATAAGATACAAAGCTATTAACTTACTCTTCAGGATAGAGGATACAATTAAGATTATTTCACTGGGGCTTCCCTGGTGGCACAGTGGTTAAGAATCCACCTGCCAATGCAGGGGATATGGGTTTGACCCTGGTCTGGGAAGATCCCACATGCCGCGGAGCAACTAAGCCTGTGTGCCACAACTACTGAGCCCGCGTGCCACAACTACTGAAGCCTGCGCGCCTAGAGCCCGTGCCCCGCAACAAGAGAAGCCACCGCACTGAGAAGCCCGCGCACCGCAATGAAGAGTAGCCCCTGCTCGCCACAACTAGAGAAAGTCTGTGAGCAGCAATGAAAACCCAACTCAGCCAAAAATAAAATAAATTAATTTTAAAAAAAAATTATTTCACTGGGCAAGGTAAGTCAAGATCCAATTTACATCACTAAAGGACAAGCATAAATGATGGCAGAGCTTACTAAAAGGAAGTTACAATGAAAATTATTCTAGGGCTGACTATTACTTTTATGCCTGCCACTCTCCTTAGTAAGGTTTTACAGCTATTTCTCACTGATGAAAACTAAAAAAAATAAAAGTTCAGTATTAGATAGATGAGTAGGATAATTCTGCACTCTCTTATTACTAAAAGATGCTACTGATGAATCAACATCATGTAACAACACTGATTCACCCTATCTCTGATTAACAGCACAGCTTTTAAAGAAAACTGTTTAAAGTATTGGTTAGTGCCCAAAGGATTATGGGGAAGCTGAATGATCTCTGAAAAGTTTCAATCTTAACCCAAGGACCCCGTTACCACTGCCTAAAGGCATACAAAAAAATTTCCCTTAAAAATTTCTCCATGACATATGTTTCAGGCAGCATATTTAGGAACAATTTTCCATTTTCTTCCACAGTTCTTTCCCCCCTTAACATAGTGAAGAGTGTCTTTACAGCATGAATACACTTAGAGAAAGGAGACATCCAAATCTTACCCAGCCAAAAACTTAAGATGTACTCAAATTCTCAGGCAAAAAGGTCACTATCTGAATGTAAAAGGGAATGATTATTACTGTACTTGCAAGCACCAAAAAATAATACAGCGAAAAAATGCAGTTACAATAAGAATTGCTAATTTTTAAAAAAAACCTTCATATTGCATAAACAAAACACAAAGTAAATTCAGATTATCTTTGATAGGATAGTATAAGACAAAAGAAATCCAAAGACAGTTTCATTTCTTCTGCCCAGTAAGTTAAACAACAAAAACAAAAGTCCCACAAATTTTTTACTGAAGCTCTTAGCCAAGAGCAAAAAAAGTGAAATGATTAAGCCAACTGCCAAAGAAACAGGAAATAGAAAGCAACAGTCTGAAAAAAGACTTGATTACATATCAAAATTTTAATACCAATAAAACACAAAAACCACCAGTTATTTAAGAATGTACTTCAATATCTTGCTACTGAGGTAAGTGGTCATATATGTATGAATTAGCTTCTCTTTTAAAACGAAAAAAATGCATCTATTAAACATGCTCTTTCCAATATTAAGTGAATTTCCCAAATTGGGAAAATTTTAGAACAGCATCTACTAGCCAAAGCATTACATTAAAAACGTTTTGGTCAGTTTTGCCTAAAAATCTCAGTTCACTAGTAGTATGACAAAAATGTTCAAATGCAATCCAAAATGAATGAAAAACGCTCACCTCGTAGACACTTTAGGTAATGCGGTACAGAAATACTTTGAGGATATTTTAAAATTCCGCGTTCGAGTCTGAATGTTTTAATCAACTACTCTAAATCAGGCGCTTACTTTTAGAACCATTTTTCAAAATGGGGAGCAGGGGGAGCAAGACGGCCAGCCATCTCTAAGATTTGACTTTAATAGTTCAAAATTCCTAGTATCTGAGGAGGGGCGACTGGTGCAGCTAAGTTGAGATCTCCTGGCCCTTTTGTTGTCAGTCCAGGAAATTGGTTTAAAAATCGGCGGTGAGAGAAGAGTTTGAAATTCAGGGCATGGGGTAACGCGGCTGCTCAGAAGGGCCGGCACTTCCCTAGTCGCGCACTCCGAGAGGTCACGGCGCAGTAAAGTTTGGTTTCACAAGCGGGCTTGGACGCTATTGACAAAAGCAAAGTCTCCCAAGTCAAGCGGGCGCGGGGGTCAGGGAGCGCCCGGAAGCCCAGCAGGACACGTTTCCCCGGAGGGAGGGGGTGGACGTGTGGCGACCCTGTAGCTGAGCCTCTAGCCTCAACCCACTCCCCCAGGACCCCCGGGCGGGTACGGGCTGCGCCGGCGGAGGCGGCGGGAGGCGGGTAGGCCACAAGGAGGAAATGGGACGGGATACTGACAGCGAGGCGGCGGCGGCCGAAACGGGGCCGCCCTCGTGGGGTGGCGAGAGGGAAGGGGGGGCCCTCCCCGGGGGCCCTCCCCGCCGCAGCTTTCCCCGCTTCGAGAAGCGGCTTCAACTTTCCTCCGTACGCAGAACGCCGCCTGGGCCGCGCGGATTCCAAACTTTGTCCGCCCTCCCGACGCCCTGGGCCCGCTCACCGGCTCTGCGCCGGCCCGTAACCCCCACCCCGCCCCGACAGCTGCCCGCGCCCGTCCACCCCCAGGGTCGGCCCGTGTTTACCTCAGACTGAGGTCGAGGCGCTGGCTCCGGCGGCGGCGGCCCCACTGCAGGTCCCTAGGTCCCCGTCACGCCGCCGCCAAGTTCCCCAACATGGACTCCTTCGTCCGCTTTGAGGTGTTCCGGGGGCCGCTGGGGCGCCGGCTCTGCTGCCTGGGGCGGGTGGCGGCAGCGGACCCGGGCTGCGCGGCTCCGCGCGGCTTGCGCCACCGCTGCTCCCCCTCCCCCCGCCTCGTCTGGCCTCCTCCCTCCCCGCTCCGCGCGTCCTCTTCCCCCTCACCCCCCAGCTCCGCTCCTATCCACTCAGCCGCGCCACCACAGGTCGGCGCGCTACGGTGACGCCAGCGGCGGCGGCGGCGGCGGCGGCGGGACCCTCCGCGCTTTCTCTACTCGCTCGCTCTGGCCCTGCGTGCACGGCTGCAGCGCTCAACCGGACCGCAAGGGGGCGCTGGCAAACCACCGTTTGCGACAGAGGAACGTGACGGGCGGAGTCACGTCACGCGGCCTGCGAGCAAGAGGGAGGACGGTAGCGAGTGGCCCGGGCTTCTGGGAAACATCCTCAGAGCCTCAGCTCTCCTCCCAAGCCTCGGGTCCTGCGCATGCGCCGTGCGTGGCACGCTGGAGTCCGCCCTGCTTTGGCGGCTGTACGGGGTAAACTGCTGAAGACAATGAAGAAGGGTCTTGGGGACCGGGACGTGAGGCGGTTTGCGCGGCATTTGCTATCCTATCTTTATGGTAATCTGATATTGAAAAGAGTGTTGATATGTTGTTTGGCGGTATATTGAATTTTCACCCAGCAGCGTTGCCCTCCTGAATTACATCTTGCGAGGAGGCTGAAGTGGCCATAACTTGTAAGCCCACCTCTTTCTTCCCTCCGGGTGGGCATTTGTAAAAGGCCTTGGAGAGGTTTCCCACGTGACTCATCAAGCCTAGGCATATCCCCGTGTCTTAATTCCCACAACAAAAAAATTAAACTTGATCCGGATCCACTTGATGGTTAGATAGTGGCATGCGATGATTCATTCAAGAATATGTCGGAGCGTGCGATACTGAACGTTCGTGCCATTGTCAGTTCCTTCTCCGTTGGGTCGTCAAATCTTTTATTTTACCTCAAAAATACCTTTCACGCTGTTTTTAAAAGTCACTGACTCTTTAACCGTATAGTTTCTCTTCCGGACAATTTCTTCACGCTCCTGACTACTCTTCCTGCCGTCGGTGTCTACCCCTCTTCTACCAGCGGGTCCTTGCAGTCCCTACCCCACCCCCACCCCGCCCACGTCGTTGTCCAGCCAGCAGCCCCGAGTGATGAAGCTCTGCCCCCGGGCCACCCCGCAGACTTGGCTCACCCAAGTCTCAGTCACATCCAACCTTGCCGCTCGCACCTTTTCGGGTCGTCTGCCCCTTCCTCCTTTTCCGTGCGCGTTGCGCTCTTCTAGCCACGCTGAACCCTGCCTGGGATGACTTTCCTCCCCACTTTCTCGGGACCCCCCCGACTGGGTACCTCCCTGCCGCACTCGCCCAGGCTAGGCTGGCTGCTGTGCCCCCTCCTCCTTTCTCTGACAACCCCATCCTGTTCAGCGTGTTTGGTCTGCTCAGTGTCTGCCTCACACAGTGAGCGCTGGGAACAATGCCGTAACACTTTCCGAACAACAGCTCCTGGCACAGCGCCTGTCCCTCAGTTAGGACTGGGTAAATAATTGCGGAAGGAGTATATAGGAATATATGAATGGCAGCCTTGTCTGTTTCTATTTCAAAGTCTTGGGAGTTTTACAATGTATAGTTTTGGATATGAGCTTTGGGAATTTAGATGGGCTCTACTGTGTTTGGGATATTTGAAGGAACAATGATATAGAGGAGTTTATAACAGTACATTATAAAGAATGTGATAAAGGATGACTAAGACAATCACTGAAAACTTTGTTTCAAGAATTATGTGCTGTAACCAGATCAACAAGCACTGTTATGAGCCAAACGACTGAATGAGAGTGTAGCTTTGTTACATATATATGCACGTCCTCACCCAGGAGAATCCAACCTCTAGGAGTAAAACTCCAGATAGAGACTTCTGGTACAACATTCTTCTTTTATGTAAAAACTTATGTAAAAATCTCTTTACATATTTGTTTTGGGGGAAATGTTCTCTCATAAAAATTAATCAAAGGTCAAATGATAGCATTTGCCAAAGAGAAAACTATAATTTTTATTTTTTATTAAGAAAAAACTTTTCCACATCTTTACTGGAGTATAAATGCTTTACAAAGTTGTGTTAGTTTCTGCTGTATGACAAAGCGAATCAGCTATATGTGTACATATATCCCCATATCCCCTCCCTCTTGTGTCTCCCTCCCACCCTCCCTATCCTGTCCTTCTAGGTTGTCACAAAATATCGAGTTGATCTCCTTGTGCTATGCAGCAGCTTCCCACTAACTATTTTACATTTGGTAGTGTATATGTGTCAATGCTACTCTCTCACTTCATCCCAGCTTCCCCTTCCCTCTCCCCCTCCCCCCCCGTGCCCTCAAGTCTGTTCTCTGTGTCTGCGTCTTTATTCCTGCCCTGCCACTAGGTTCATCAGAACTGCTTTTTTAAATTCCTTATATATGTGTTAGCATATGGTATTTGTTTTTCTCTTTCTGACTTACTTCACTCTGTATGACAGATTCTAGGTCCATCCACCTCACTACAAATAACTCAATTTCATTCCTTTTTATGGCTGAGTAATAGTCCACTGTACGTATTTGCCACATCTTCTTTCATCTGTTGATGGACACTTAGGTTGTTTCCATGTCCTGGCTATTGTAAATAGAGCTGCAATGAACATTGTGGTACATGACTCTTTTTGAATTATGGTTTTCTCAGGGTATATGCCCAGTAGTGGGAATGCTGGATCATATGGTAGTTCTGTTTTTAGTTTTTTAAGGAACCTCCATACTGTTCTCCATAGTGGCTGTATCACTTTACATTCCCACCAACAGTGCAGGAGGGTTCCCTTTTCTCCACACCCTCTCCAGCATTTATTGTTTCTCGATTTTTTGATGATTGCCATTCTGACCGGTGTGAGGTGATACCTCATTGTGGTTTTGATTTGCATTTCTCTAATGATTAGTAATGTTGAACATCCTTTCATGTGTTTGTTGGCAATCTGTATACCTTCTCTGGAGAAATTGCTGTTTAGGTCTTCTGCCCATTTTTGGATTGGGTTGTTTGTTTTTTTGATATTGAGCTGCATGAGCTGCTTTGTATATTTTGGAGATTTTTTTGTCAGTTGCTTTGTCAGTTGCTTCATTTGCAAATATCTTCTACCATTCTGAGGATTGTCTTTTTGTCTTGTTTATGGTTTCCTTTGCTGTGCAAAAGCTTTTAAGTTTCATTAGGTCCCATTTGTTTATTTTTGTTTTTATTTCCCTTACTCTAGGAGGTGGGTCAAAAAGGATCTTGCTGTGATTTATGTTATAGAGTGTTCTGCCTATGTTTTCCTCTAAGAGTTTGATAGTGTCTGGCCTTACATTTAGGTCTTTAATCCATTTTGAGTTTATTTTTGTGTATGGTGTTAGGGTATGTTCTAATTTCATTCTTTTACACATATCTGTCCATTTTTCCTAGCACCACTTATTGAAGAGGCTGTCTTTTCTCCATTGTATATTCTTGCCTCCTTTATCAAAGATAAGGTGACCATATGTGCATGGGTTTATCTCTGGGCTTTCTATCCTGTTCCATTGATCTGTATTTCTGTTTTTGTGCCAGTACCATACTGTCTTGATTACTGTAGTTTTGTAGTATAGTCTGAAGTCAGGGAGCTTGATTCCTCCAGCTCCGTTTTTCTTTCTTCAGATTGCTTTGGCTATTCAGGGTCTTTTGTATTTCCATACAGATTGTAAAATTTCTTGTTCTAATTCTGTGGAAAATGCCATTGGTAATTTGATAGGGATTGCATTGAACCTGTAGATTGCTTTGGGTAGTATAGTCATTTTCACAATATTGATTCTTCCAATCCAAGAACATGGTATATCTCTCCATCTGTTTGTGTCATCTTTGATTTCTTTCATCAGTGTCTTATAGTTTTCTGAGTACAGGTCTTTTACCTCCTTAGGTAGGTTTATTCCTAGGTATTTGATTCTTTTTGTTGCAATGGTAAATGGGATTGTTTCCTTAATTTCTCTTTCTGATCTTTCATTGTTAGTGTATAGGAATGCAAGAGATTTCGGTGCATTAATTTTGTATCCTGCAACCTTACCAAATTCATTGATTAGTTCTATTAGTCTTCTGGTGGCACCTTTAGGATTTTCTATATATAGTATCATGTCATCTGCAAACAGTGACAGTTTTACTTCTTCTTTTCCTATTTGGATTCCTTTTATTTCTTTTTCTTCTCTAATTGCTGTGGCTAGGACTTCCAGTACTATGTTGAATAATAATGGTGAGTGGACACCCTTGTCTTGTTCCTGATCTTAGAGGAAATGCTTTCAGTTTTTCACCATTGAGAATGATGTTTGCTGTGGGTTTGTCGTATATGGCTTTTATTATGTTGAGGTAGGTTCCCTCTATGCCCACTTTCTGGAGGGTTTTTATCATAAATGGGTGTTGAATTTTGTCAAAAGCTTTTTCTGCATCTATTGAGATGATCATATAGTTTTTATTCTTTAATTTGTTAATGTGGTGTATCACATTGATTGTTTTGTGTATATTGAAGAATCCTTGCATCCCTGGGATAAATCCCACTTGATCATGGTGTATGATTTTTTTAATGTGTTGTTGGATTCTGTTTGCTAGTATTTTGTTGGGGATTTTTGCATCTATGTTCATCAGTGATATTGGTCTATAATTTTCTTTTTTTGTTATATCTTTGTATGGTTTTGGTATCAGGGTGATGGTGGCCTCGTAGAACAAGTTTGGGTGTGTTCCTCCCTCCGCAATTTTTAAATTGACAATAACAATATACCATTTCAGCAAAGCTAAACAACACAAACCTTTTGATATATTTATTCACTGGCAGATAGTAAAATTTTCACTTTTTTACAGTTGGCCACCTAGTTATTATGAGAGCATGTTTTAAGAGAAAAACACTCTTGTGCTAATGTGCTAGTGGTTTTTACTTTCATGTGCAAATAGAAAAGAGGATGATGGTTTATGATAGACCATCTCTTGCATCCCCAGGGAAAAGACCATGTGTATTTCTGTACATGCAGTATTCTCCTAATAATGTTTGCATGATGAAGATATATTATTCTCTCTATTGTTTCAGTATTTTTTATTTACAATATAATAAAGAGATACTGAGTTTAAAATAAATAAAAGATGAACTATAAAATGTAGGAGTAAAGATTGATATACCAACCACCACTGTCAAAATTTTAGATTTTATTACAACCATAAAATACACAAATGATATGCATCATAAAACAAACTTCAACTGATTGTCCAATTGGAATGTTGCACTTTACCCAGCACTTAACATATCAAACCTGTCATGCAGCAATGGAAACCTATATTAGCATCTTTAGAAATGAAAGGTAATCAGTGTATCATTTTTGACAGAGCTTTATCAGAGATAACAGCTATCATTAATTTAACTCTTCTGAATTCAATACAAAATAAAAATCAAATCAAGAGGGCTAATTAATCAGGTATAAAGACACTTGGTTACATGGGGAACGTGGTTCTCATATAGACTGTCACTTAAGACCTTTGCAGTTTTGAACAAATTGTCTAATTTTTCTGGTCCTCAGTTTCCATATCTATTCCAATGGAAGTTTTTAGTTTAATGATCTCTGTGGCATTTTTATAACAGAAGTGTATGAATTCAAAGGATGTACAGTTTAAGACTCTTACAAGCAAAACATGACCAAATATACAGTATCTTTGTAAGAAATGAAAAATGCATGCTAAGTTAGTTTACAGGAATTTTTTTTAAAAGCCAGTGGTTTATTCTTGTTTTCACAACTGTGAAGAATTTTAATCAGGATGATACTGATTATTATCCAGTTGTCTTCTGTGTGGAATTAAATTTATTTCAGCAACAATCAATTGGGTCTCTACTATCTGGAGGGTGCTATGAGGTGGTTATAGATAAATGAACAGTGTGTCAGAGACAGTTTAGTGGGTACAGATAAGTACAAAAACTAAGGAAGAATATAAATGACCTAATAGGAATAAAAAGAAAGTGCTGGGTCGGGGCAGGGATTGTCAAATAAGGGAGAGAATACAACAAGGACCAAGGACAATTTCATGAAAGAGCAAATCTAAACAAAATATAGTCAAACATTATTCCAAATCTGAAGACTCCAGTTTCTGTCAGGTTAGTCTCCAATTCCCCACAGCACCTCCTCCACTCTTTTACCACTCTCTTCAGGTCTCACCCTACAATCACTCCCGCTGAGCCCCTCAACCTTGAACCCAGCAGAAGATCTTATCACCGTCTTTATAGGAAATAACTTCCTCAACTTCTTTCCCTGTACCTACCAAGTCTGTCTGTAACTGTCTATATACACACACACTTGTTTTCCTCCATCACAGAGGAAGAACTATCTCTTCTCTCGATTAAGGCTTAGGTTTCTACTGGTGCTGTAGATCCATTTATTCCAGACTTTAAGATTTACAGGCCATTACCATTTCTAACAGTTTGGGAACTGACATAGGACTGTTAACTTCGTAATGCTGACAAATAACAGTCCTCCCATCTCTTTAACATCATGATTTCCTAAAAGAAAGGTATTTGCAACACCAAAAAACTAAATTTTTATGAACTACACTTTTTTTGCGTTTTCCTGTGGAACAGTAAAGCCATCAGCCTTGGTACACTTGGGACTCTGCTCTGAAACAGATCCCCTGGGGGCCTACTCCACAGGTTACTCTGTCTTCACATTTTCAATCTCTTCTCTACTGTAGATTAATTTATCTCTTCTCTCTAAATCTAAAAATAGTGTACACTTTTTTAAATTTAATTTTTATTTATTTATTTACTTGGTTGCGTTGGGTCTTCGTTGCTGCACGCGGGCTTTCTCTAGTTGCATCGAGCGGGGGCTACTCTTTGTTGCGGTGTGTGAGCTTCTCTTTGCAGTGGTTTCTCTTGTTGTGGAGCTTGGGCTTTAGGCGCACGGGCTTCAGTAGTTGTGGCACGTGGGCTCAGTAGTTGTGGCTCGTGGGCTCTAGAGCGCAGGCTCAGTAGTTGTGGCGCATGGGCTTAGTTGCTCCGTGGTATGTGGGGTCTTCCCATACCAGGGATCGAACCCATGTCCCCTGCATTGGCAGGCAGATTCTTAACCACTGCACCACCAGGGAAGTCCCTGGTGTACATTTTAAGACACTTTCTCATTTTACTTTCAGTTCACTTTTTTTTTTTTAATTAATTAATTTATTTATTTATTTATTTATTTTTGGCTGTGTTGGGTCTTCGTTTCTGTGCCAGGGCTTTCTCTAGTTGCGGCGAGCGGGGGCCACTCTTCATCGCGGTGCGCGGGCCTCTCACTATCGCGGCCTCTCTTGTTGCGGAGCACAGGCTCCAGAAGCGCAGGCTCAGTAATTGTGGCTCACGGGCCCAGTTGCTTTGCGGCATGTGGGATCTTCCCAGCCCAGGGCTCGAACCCGTGTCCCTTGCATTGGCAGGCGGATTCTCAACCACTGCACCACCAGGGAAGCCCCCATTCACTTTTTTAAAGGTAATAAATATTCATTTCAATAATTCAAGCAACACAGAAGTATATAAAGTATACTCAGAAGTATATAAAGAAAAAGATGGTATAAAAAGAAAAAGATAGTCCGAGATAAAACCAATGTTAAAAGATTGATGTTTCTCTCCATACTTTTTCCAAGACACACATACATATAAATAGAGGTTTCGATTTTTATTTTTACAAGTAACGCATCATATCATATATATTTTTCTGCAACTTCCTTTTTTTACTCAACGGTTTACAATGGGTACTCTTATCTAGCTCATTTTTTTAACTAGCTGCACAATATTATGTAGTATTCATGTACTGTTTCTGAAGCCATTCTTTTATTGATAGATAATGCAGATTTATCTGGATTTTGTGCCATTATAAACAATGCTGGAGTAAGTATCCTTTGCATGTATCTTTTTTTTAAAGGTTTATTATTTATTTATTTATTTTATTTAATTTTGGTTGCATCGGGTCTTAGTTGCGGCGCACAGGATCTTCATTGCAGTGCGCGGGCTTCTCTCTAGTTGTGGCATGAGGGTTTTCTCTTCTCTAGTTGTGGCCTGCGGGTTCCAGAGCACATGGGCTCTGTAGTTTGCGGCACACGGGCTCTAGTGAGGCACCCGAGCTCAGTAGTTGTGGCGCGCAGGCTTAGTTGCCCCGCGGCATATGGGATCTTAGTTCCCTGACCAGGGATCGAACCCACATCCCCTGCATTGGAAGGCAGATTCTTAACCACTGGACCACCAGTGAAGTCCCAGAAGGATCCACTTCTAGGTTCACTCAGGTTGTTGTCAGAATTCAGCTCCTTGAAGCTGCAGGACTGAGGGCTCTCGTTTCTTCCTGGCTATTGAAGGGCCACTGTTTTCAGCTCCTAGAGCTGCCCAGTTCCTGGCCCTGTGGGACTCACCAACATGGCTGTTTTCAAGACTCACCTGTGGAAAGAGTAAAGGAAGCAGGGTTGGGCAGAGGAAGAAGTTGAATTGTGATGCAGTGTAACAAAGGCCTCAGCCATTCCTACATGGAGCTCTGAAGACTATATTCTACCTCAATGACCAATCATTTTGACTAAAACCTGAAAGGCAAGGTGGCTCTCTTGAGCCAGGGGTAAGTTCTGGAGAAGGATTCAGTTGAAAGCTATCAGCCTCCAACAATTCCAACAGCTGGTAGAATGACTTCTTCAGTCCTGTATTGGGAGATCTCTGCACCAGGATATTCATGACTGTCCACCCATTTACATATAATAAGCTCTAGGAACAACTCTTCAAAAATTCTGTTGGGTCTTTACTCCTGGAGAAACTTACTAGAAAAGAGTTGGTGGGATTAACAACAGCCCTTGAAGCTGCTCTTGGGGCCATAATTGAAGCTGATCATCTTCCGCTGCCACTCTTTGTAGATTCCTCTCACTCTCTGCTGGTCTAGGTAGCTTACTTAGTGCAGTGACCCAGACCCTCTTCACTAAGGGGCCTGACACCTTCATCACCAGGTCCTTTTCTAGTTGTGGCTGCCGTACCTGTCCATGTACCATGTAAATTAGGCAAGTGAAAACCAAGACACAGATGGATAACCTAAGTATCAAACATATTCTTTCTTATCCCTATTGCCTAACAGCTGCCTAATGAAGATCGAGGTCAATTATCCTTGCCTGCTGGTTTCTTGGAATGATGAGCCAGAAGTGACCAGGCAGCAGCTGGGGTTTAGTAGGACTCTTCCTGTGTCCCCTAGTGGAAGCATTTCCCCTCTGGAGGCCAAAACCTCTTGCCTCTGGGGAAAGAAGGTTAAAAATTCCCCAGATGGATCACTGGGAACCAATATACAGAGGTACTCCCATTTCCACCCTTTAGCCAATGGATTCACGTACTCTCCCTACTGGGGACTCTGTACCATATGATGAATATCAATTTAGAGTGTACCTTGAGTCCTGGAGGGTGGTGCCTCTCCTCACAAGGTATTCTTTGCAAGCTAACACCTCATCTGAATCTTCGACAGGTCATTCCAGTGCTCTCTCAGTCAGCAGTTTGTCTAGATGGTGGTGTATGTGAAAGGATCAGTGGAGCCCATGGTCATGTGCCCACTGCTGCACCAACACCTAGGTCAGTAGATCAGACACTTTAAACCCTCAGTGGTACTTGCTAAGACCCTTCAGGCAGGAGGTCTAAGTCGGAATATGTTTAAATTCCAGTCAAAATAGATTGATACCACTTGCAGGAATGAGTAGGTCCAGTGTAGGGAATGGGTCCAACTTGCCACCAAGTAGCTTGTAGGTTTTCTAAAGGGATGGTACCATATTGGGAGCCAAGCATTGGTCTCTGTTGCTGGCAGGTTGGATATTTGACAGTGGCAGGAGGTAGATAAGCCTCGGTAAATGGGAGCCCATGCCATTGGGCCCATGTATAACCTCCATTCCTGCCCCCATTCTTATCACATGCTTGTTGGACCAACACTAGTGTAGCTAACAGCAGAGCCTGACTGAAGTCATCTGGACAAGTCATTGTTTCTAGTGGTTGTTTAGTGCCTCTTCTGTGATGAATGCTCTCTGTTGGGCATTAACAAGTGAAACAAAGATCTTCACATTTCATACCCACTTTTATAGCCTCATCCACCTGTCTCTTTTCCCAGACCTCTTTATCCCCCTTCCCCATCCTTCTCCCTTATCTGTTTTTTTGTCTCATGAGTTAGGGGGGCAAGGGCTGGATCCCATCAAATACCTTCAGGTAGTCCAGGGCTGGGCCTCACACTTGGTCTTGAGTGGCAAAGTACTTCACACAGTTCTTCCAACAGAAGCAGGGAGGGGCCTGGAAGTGTTAAGGGCCCATATGCTGTAGGAACCTCAGGACAAGTTGGTGTTTATACATTTGTGGAAGAAGACCAGGTACTGCAACTTGCTTCTGTAGAAATTACCAGAAGTGTGGATGCCCTCACAGCATATGACCACCACTTTCCTGCCTGGGAGTAACTACTTAGCTACAATGATTGCCTGGAGACCAGGAGATGGCCTCAGCTATTCAAGTACCAGGACGTGCTCCTCCACTTCCTTTGGCAGCTGTCTGGGAAAAGCCAGAAACTATTCTACAAAAGGTATATAAATCTCCACTGCACATGATGTGCTGTCACTTGAGAACCCTAGGGATCTGTGTTGTTTTTCTCCCATTGGGGCTTACCATAAACTTAAATGTTTACACAGACAGGAAACATCAAATATACAAATTTATAAGCAAAAAAATCCTTACAAATCTCATTATTAGGGACAATTCCTGTCAAATCATCAACATCCTGATGAGCCTCTTTTTAGACCTTTCTATACGTAGTCACATAAATAAAACATCCTGTGTAATTACTGTTTTACAATCTGCTTTTTGATTCAACAGTTTGTCAATGAATCTAGATCTACATCATTCCTGTGTTTGGCTATATCATAAATTATTTAACCAGTTAAATAATAGTTAACTAGGTGGTACTGCCCTCTAGAGTATGTTTTGTGTCTAGAGTGTTTACATATTGAAATATGTATTATTTTGTTACAAATTACTTTCCTTTTATTTCTTTTTTATATAATAATTAGGTATATTTTGTTGTAGGTATCTATGACTTTCATTTCAGGACTGTAAAGGGAGTATTATAAAATATTTATTCTAAGAAGGGGACTGAGTTGGCTAGGGTTGAGAAGCTTTGCTTGTAGATGGACATTGAGCATTTCCAATTTTCAATATTACGAAAGCTCTGATGAACATCTTTATGCCTTCATCCTTTGGAGTGGGTTTGCTGTATTAAAGGGTATGCATGTTTAAAATTTTGACACACTGCACCAATTTACTCACATACCAACAGGGCATGAGAGTGCCAGTTTCCTCATATACTCACCAACAGCAATGTAATCTTTTTTTTTTTTTTTAAAGACAATCAGATGTTTTTATTTATTTATTTATTTATGACTGTGTTGGGTCTTCGTTTCTGTGTGAGGGCTTTCTCTAGTTGTGGCAAGTGGGGTCCCCTCTTCATCGCAGTGCGCGGGCCTCTCACTATCACAGCCTCTCCCGCTGTGGAGCACAGGCTCCAGACGCGCAGGCTCAGTAATTGTGGCTCACAGGCCCAGTTGCTCCGCGGCATGTGGGATCCTCCCAGACCAGGGCTCGAACCCATGTCCCCTGCATTGGCAGGCAGATTCTCAACCACTGCGCCACCAGGGAAGCCCAGCAATGTAATCTTAATGTCTATGGAGGTAGCTCTTCCCATAAGAGGTAGATAAAATTTTCTTAAAACTTGTATTTTATGTCCTGGGGTAAATCTAGAGTCCCCCAACCCCTTTTCTGAAAGTTCCAGGAATGTACTTTATTCCTAGTCACTTCTGGGTTTAATTTCTGACTTCAGTTGATTTCTCTTTCTCTTCTGTTTTTTTGGTTTTTTGTTTGTTTTTTAATTAAATCTGTAGGGCTTCCCTGGTGGCACAGTGATTAAGAATCCACCTGCCAATGCAGGGGACATGGGTTAGAGCCCTGGTCCGGGAAGGTCCCATATGCCACGGAGCAACTAAGCCTGTGCACCACAACTACTGAGCCTGTGGTCTAGAGCCCACAAACCACAAGTACTGAGCCTGCACGCTACAACTACTGAAGCCTGCACACCCAGAGCCCGTGCCCCAAAACAAGAGAAGCCACCGCAGTGAGAAGCCCATGCACAGCAACGAAGAGCAGCCCCCGTTTGCCGCAACTAGAGAAAGCCCGCGCGCAGCAACAAAGATCAAACGCAGCCAAAAACAAATAAATAAATAACTTTATGAAAAAAACATAACATCTATATTGAGATATACTTCACACACCATACAATTCACCCATTTAAAGTATGCAATACAGTGGTTTGTGGGTATATTCACAGAGTTATGCAACCATCACCACAGTCAATTTTAGAACATTGTTTTCAACACCCTCCTTCCCCAAATCCCATACCCGTTGGCAGTCATTCCCCATCTCCCACCCCAATCCTCCAGCCTTAGCAGCTACTAATCTACTTTCTGCCTCTATGAATTTGACTATTCTGGACATTTCACATAAATGGAATCATAAAATATGTGGGTTTTCGTGATTGGCTTCTTTCACTTAGCATAATGTTTTCAGAATTCATTCATGTTGTAGCATGGAGGAGTACTTCATTTTTTTAAAAAAAGTATTATTTATGTATTTTTATTGTTGAATAATATTTTGTTGTATGGATATACCACGTTTTATGTATCTCTTCATCAATTGATAGCCCTTTTGGTTGTATCCACTTTTTGGCTATTATGAATGATGTTGTTATGAATATTCATGTACAGGTTTTAGTGTGGCAAATGTTTTTATTTCCCTTGGATTTATACCTAGGAGTAAAATTGCTGGGTCATGTGGTAAGTATGTTTAACCTTTTGAGGAGCTGCCAAACTCTTTTCCAAAGCAGCTGCACCACTTTACATTCCCATCAGCAGTGTACAAGGGTTCTGATTTTTCCACACTCAACAACACTTGTAATTTTCTGTGTTTTTGATTATAGCCATTCTATTGAGTGTGAATTTGTATCTCATTGTGATTTTAATTTGCCATTCCCTGATAGCTAATGATGTTGAACATCTTTTCATGTGTTTGTTGGCCATCTGTGTATCTACTTTGGAGAAGTGTATATTCAGATCATTTGCCCATTTTTAGTTGGGCTATTTGTCTTTTAACTATTGAGTTCTAATAATTCTTTATATATTCTAGATGCAAGTCCCATGTCAGATATATGCTTTGCAAATATATTCTCCCATTCTGTGGATTGTCTTCACTTTCTTGACGGTGTCCTTTGAAGCGCAAATGTTTTTAATTTTGATAGTGTCCACATTTATTTCTTTTTTCTGTTTTCCTTTTTTTTTTTTTGGCCATGCCACACAGCTTGCAGGATCTTGGTTCCCTGACCAGGGACTGAACCCAGACCCTGTCAGTGAAAGCAGCGAGTCCTAACCACTGGACCGTCAGGGAATTCCCTCCATTTTTTTCTTTTGTTGTTTGTGCTTTAGTGTCTTATCAAAGAAACCATTGCCTAATTCAAGGTCACAAAGATTTATGCATATATTTTCCTCCAAGAGTTTAATAGTTTCAGCTCATACATTTAGGTCTTTGATCTGTTAATTTTTGTATGTATATATGTATAAATTTTGAGTTTATGCAGCTTCAGTCTTTTGCATGTGGATATCAATTTGTTCTAACATCACTTACTGAAAAGACTTCCTTTCCCCATTAGATTGTCAAGCATCTTTATTAAAAATCAATTGACTATAAATGTGAAGGTTTATTTTTAGACTCTCAATTCTATTCTGTTGATTTATATGTCTCCTCTTGTGCCAGCTGATCTTATGTCTTGATTACTATACTTTTGTAGTAAGTTTTGAAATTGGGAAGTATGGGTTCTTCAACTTTGTTCTTCTTTTTCAAGATTGTTTCAGCTAATCTGGGTCCCTTGAATTTTCTTATGAATTTTAGGATCAGCTTATCAATTTAGGTAAAAAAAAAGGCAGCTGGAATCTTGATAATGATCAGGTTGAATCTATAGATCAATTTGGGAAGTATTGCCATCTTAACATTAAGACTTAACATTAATTCTTCTAATCTAACACATGGGATGCCTTTCCATTTATTTAAGTCTCCTTTCATTTCTTTCAACAGCGTTTTATAGTTTCCAGTGAATAGGTTTTGTGGGGTTTTGGTTAAGTTTATATTTTATTTTTTTTGATGCTATTGCAAGTGGAATTGTTTTCTTACTTTCATTTCAGATTGTTCATTGCAAGTGTATGTAAATACAGTTGACTTTTGTGTATTGATCTTACATCCTGCAAACTTGCTTAACACATTTATTAGTTCTCATAGTTTTTGAGCGGATTCCTTTGGATTTTCTATATGCAAGATTATGTCATCTGCAAATAGAAAGTTTTACTTCTCCCTTTACAATCTGGATGCCTTTTATTTCTTCTTCATGCCTAGTTGCCCTTGTACAATACTGAATAAAAACAGTGAGAACAGACATCCTTTCTTGTTCTTAATCTCAGGGGTAAAGCGTTCAGTCTTTCATCATTAAGTATGATGTTAACTGTGGGTTTTCACTGAAGTCTTTCATCAGGTTGATGAAGTTCCTTTATATTCTTAGTTTGTTTAATGTTTTTATCATGAAGGGGTGTTGGATTTTGTCAAATGCTCTTTCTGCATCTGTTGAAACAATCATGCCATTTTTGTCCTTTGTTCTAGTGATTCTGGTGCATTACATTAATTGATTTTTCTCATATTAACCACTTTGCATTTCTGGGATAAATTCCACTTGGTTATGGTGTACAATTCTTTTTATATATAGCTGCATTCAATTTGTTAGTTCACCTCTATCTTTTGCAATTGATTCTTCATCAATGTCCAGCTCTTAGCCCAAATATGGGGCATGGCTACTTCTCCTTGGTTTTCCTCCAAATACCGCTGTAGTGATCATTTCTCATTTACCTGGTACCTGAAGTCTGAACTTCTTGTGAGTGTTGGTAAGGAGAAAAATCCATTTCTCACTGCAGGAATTAAAGCAGTTCACTTCTGCAACCTCCTTTGGTTCTAGGACAGGGGCATATGATCAATCAGACACACGTTAGTTTGTATATAATTTGAGATCTAATGCCACTAAAAGTAAGGTAAAACTCTCTCTCTCTCTCTCTCTCCACAGTGATAAGTGTTTCCCTACCAGAACCAGGCTTCAGGCATGATTTGGGTGTTTTTTCCAGGCCTAGTTCTCTAGCCCTTCTAGTGCTTCGGTAAGCTGCCCAAAATTTTTTTAAATAAACGCTTTTTTGCTTAACTCAGCCAGAGTCCACTTTTATTAATGGCAACTAATACCCTTGTCAGATAAAGGCAAGACATTAATGTTACTTAACTTATACTGCTAATTCAGGAGATGATGTCAGAGACTCATCAAAGAACCATAGAGCAAATAATTTAGAATTGAATATTTGGCTTCCCTTTTAAAAAAAAAGAACCTTGGCCATTTCTCCCAACACAAGCTCCAGCCTTCTGTAAGGAGCTTTACCCCATTCTCTTTATTTTTTCTTCTCCCTGCCCCATCCCCAAATCCCTGTTTATTTCTTAAGTCGAATGACTTATCTAATTCTCTTTACTTTGCCAATCCCAAATAATTTACCAAGATCTTTTCACAGTAAGTCTCCTACATACGAACTTTAAAGTTGCAAATTTTCAAAGACGCGAACATGTGTTCTCATGTCCAATCACGTGTTCACATGTCTGGCGTACATTGTCACGTGCATGCATCCTCTACGAGTGGTTGTGCTTTTGTGTACTTTACAGTATTGTATAGAGTACAGTAGTACAGTATCTTTATTTCAAGCCCAGGAGGTCTGGAAGCAAGTGTAAAAGCAGCAGTGATGTAGCTGGTACTGCTAAGAAGCGCCAGCTGTTGTACTGTACTACTGTACTTTTCAAGGTACTGTACTGTAAGATTAAAAATGTTTTCTTTATTTTTTGTGTTTGTTTTTTTTTTTATTAATTTATTTATTTGGCTGTGTCGGGTCTTCGTTACTGTGTGAGGGCTTTCTCTAGTTGCGGCGAGCGGGGGCCACTCTTCATCGCGGTGCGCGGGCCTCTCACTATCGCGGCCTCTCCTGTTGCGGAGCACAAGCTCCAGACGCGCAGGCTCAGTAGTTGTGGCTCACGGGCCCAGTTGCTCCGCGGCATGTGGGATCTCCCCAGACCAGGGCTCGAACCCGTGTCCCCTGCATTGGCAGGCAGATTCTCAACCACTGCGCCACCAGGGAAGCCCTGTGTTTGTTTTTTAATGTATTATTTGTGTGAAAAATATTTTAAGCCTATTACAGTGCAATACTATATAGTCGATTGTGTTAGTTGGGTACCTATGCTAACTTTGTTGGACTTGCAAATGCACTCTCGGAATGGAACTTGTTCATATGTAGGGGACTTACTGCAAAGGCAGCTCTTTCCCTAAAACAAACTAGTCACATATTTTTTTTTCATTCCACCGTGCTAGATATTCCCTGTTGTTTTGTCATAACCAATCTGACAAGTAACAAAGATATCACACTTATAAAAGCTTGCATTTGTTGAGTCACTTCATTATTTTAAAAATTGGAGACTAACAGTTCTTTTGGAAATTACCTGTGATTTTACTCATTTTTCTTATTTGAATTTTTTTCTTGTTATTTTGTAAATTCTTTCAAGCTCTTTATATATAGGGAATATTAGTATATGATCATATATATTGCAAATAATTTCCCCAGGTGGTTGTTTGCCATTTGGCTTTTTTTTTTCTTTTTGGCCACACTGCACAGCAAGTGGGATCCTAGTTCCCCAGCTAGGCATCTAACCCATGCCCCCTGCAGTGGTAGCACAGAGTCCTAACCACTGGACCACCAGGGAATTCCCCATTTGGCATTGTTTATAATGAAGTTTTGTTTGTTTTACCAAGCAGAAATTTTGGTTTTGGTTTTTAGAAAATAAAACCTTTCACACTTTTCCTTTATGATGTCCAGATTTGTGCCATGCTTAGAAAAGCTTCTCCCACTGACTCTGGCCCCAAGATCATATACATGTTTACCTGTCTTTTTTCCTTCTCCAACTGTAATTCATTAAAAATTAAGAAACCAATGTCCAGATTGATAAAATGACTTGCCCATGTTTATACAAGTAATTAAAGATAGAAATAGAATACAGAAAAGATGGCAGTTCTACTCAAAGCAGTCCTAAATAGTGGTACTTTAATTTAAAATTTTTATTTAATGTTAAGTGAGATTTTTTACTCTTTAAAGATTCTGGCTATTTTCTAGACGCTCTCTTAGGAAATAGGAAGAAAATACTCTCTCAAACACTGACAGTCCAAAAGACACAATGGGATTTATTAGACAAATATATGCTCACCCTTGAGAAATTCCTTTATTAAAACGTAGGGGAAAATTTGCATCAGTTTAATAAACCAGCCATTTAAGTCACATTACCCTAGAGCTACCCTATAATAGTTAGAGCCAACAGAAAACAGGGTATTCAAAAAAGCTACCATATTCTTTCTTAAAATGATATTTGGCATATAAAAATTTATATACTCATATTCAGCTAACAACAATACTTTGCCAGCTACATAAATTATTATTAATTTTTTACTATTTATCAGAATATGTAAGGAATTCTTATGTCTTATTATTATTATGTTTTTATTTATTTATTTATTTATTTATGGCTGTGTTAGGTCTTCGTTTCTGTGCAAGGGCTCTCTCCAGTTGTGGCAAGCGGAGACCACTCCTCATCGTGGTGTGCGGGCCTCTCACTATCGCGGCCTCTCCTGTTGCGGAGCACAGGCTCCAGACGCGCAGGCTCAGTAGTTGTGGCTCACAGGCCTAGTTGCTCCGCGGCATGTGGGATCCTCCCAGACCAGGGCTCGAACCCGTGTCCCCTGCATTGGCAGGCAGATTCTCAACCACTGCGCCACCAGGGAAGCTCCTGTCTTATTATATATATTTTTTTATTTTTTATTTTTTTATTTTATTTTTTTTCACACACACACACACTGTATTTTATTTTTACAAGAGATAAATAGACTGACACCAAGCATTGTACATGGATGACCACAACAAAAGCAACAATGATTGCAATTACCAAACATGAAACACACTCATACTATGTCATAATATTGACATTCAGTCCAGTAATCCTCCACTGTAACAGCTCCTTTACCTTGCAGTGAAAATTGATTTGTATATTCTTTGCCTCTGAGTCCTTGTGGGATTTTTTTTTTTTAATTCAAACAGAAAGTCACAAAAATTATACTCATCCTCATCAGTTCACTCAGTCCCATGTAATTAATTTTTTTTTCATCTTGATCTTTTGTTAGCACTTTTATGAGTTCATCAGTTTTTCATTAGAGTTCTGAAAATGCTTATTCATTCAGTTCAGCAGTACAGTCAGTTACCAGAAACCTGTACTTGTCAGAGTCTTTTCCATGAATTTCTTGAAGATGAAACCCTTTTATAGGAACATATTTGCAAAAGCATCACAGTACACCCAGAACTGTCTGTAAATGACAAAAGACTTAAAAATGACCACTGTTAAAGATTTGATGAAAGTTCATAATAATGCAGTTGACAAGGAAATTAGTTATTTCTGAGATATACATTTTAAAGTAATAACTAGGATGATGACTTATAACATTATACCAGAACATATAAGATTTTTAGAAATTTCATGTAATGTCTGAAACATTTATATTAACATATTTCCATACAAATAACCCAATGAAAGTTTAGTATTAGTTGTTTTGTTTGTTTTTTTATACTGCAGGTTCTTATTAGTCATCAATTTTATACACATCAGTGTACACATGTCAATCCCAATCGCCCAATTCAGCACACCACCATCCCCACCCCATCGCAGTTTTCCCCCCTTGGTGTCCATATGTCTGTTCTCTACATCTGTGTCTCAACTTCTGCCCTGCAAACCGGTTCATCTGTACCATTTTTCTAGGTTCCACATACATGCGTTAATATATGATATTTGTTTTTCTCTTTCTGACTTACTTCACTCTGTATGACAGTCTCCAGATCCATCCACGTCTCAACAAATGACTCAATTTCGTTCCTTTTTATGGCTGAGTAATATTCCATTGTATATATGTACCACATCTTCTTTATCCATTTGTCTGTTGATGGGCATTTAGGTTGCTTCCATGACCTGGCTATTGTAAATAGTGCTGCAGTGAACATTCGGGTGCATGTGTCTTTTTGAATTACGGTTTTCTCTGGGTATATGCCCAGTAGTGGGATTGCTGGGTCATATGGTAATTCTATTTTTAGTTTTTTAAGGAACCTCCATATTGTTCTCCGTAGTGGCTGTATCAATTTACATTCCCACCAACAGTGCAAGAGGGTTCCCTTTTCTCCACACCCTCTCCAGCATTTGTTTTTTTTTTTTTTTTTTAATTTTATAGCTACTTTATTTATTTATTTATTTATTTTTGGCTGTGTTGGGTCTTCAGTTCGTGCGAGGGCTTTCTCTAGTTGCGGCAAGCGGGGGCCACTCTTCATCACGGTGCGGGGACCGCTCTTCATCGCGGTGCGCGGGCCTTTCACTATCGCGGCCCCTCCCGTTGCGGGGCACAGGCTCCAGATGCGCAGGCTCAGTAGTTGTGGCTCACGGGCCCAGCCGCTCCGCGGCATGTGGGATCCTCCCAGACCAGGGCTCGAACCCATGTCCCCTGCATTAGCAGGCAGATTCTCAACCACTGCGCCACCAGGGAAGCCCCCTCCAGCATTTGTTGTTTGAAGATTTTCTGATGATGCCCATTTAAACTGGTGTGAGGTGATACCTCATTGTAGTTTTGATTTGCATTTCTCTAATAATTAGTGATGTTGAGCATCTTTTCATGTGCTTCGTGGCCGTCTGTATGTCTTCTTTGGAGAAATGTCTATTTAGGTCTTCTGCCCATTTTTGGATTGGGGTGTTTGTTTCTTTAATATTGAACTGAATGAGCTGTTTATATATTTTGGAGATTAATCCTTTGTCCGTTGGTTCATTTGCAAATATTTTCTCCCATTCTGAGGGTTGTCTTTTCGTCTTGTTTATGGTTTCCTTTGCTGTGCAAAAGCTTTGAAGTTTCATTAGGTCCCATTTGTTTAGTTTTGTTTTTATTTCCATTACTCCAGGAGGTGGATCAAAAAAGATCTTGCTGTGATTTATGTCAAAGAGTGTTCTCCCTATGTTTTCCTCTAAGAGTTTTATGGTGTCCAGTCTTACATTTAGGTCTCTAATCCATTTTGAGTTTATTTTTGTGTACGGTGTTAGGGAGTATTCTAATTTCATTCTGTTACATGTAGCTGTCCAGTTTTCCCAGCACCACTTATTGAAGAGACTGTCTTTTCTCCATTGTATATCTTTGCCTCCTTTGTCATAGATTAGTTGACCATAGGTGCATGGGTTTATCTCTGGGCTTTCTATCTTGTTCCATTGATCTGTGTTTCTGTTTTTGTGCCAGTACCATATTGTCTTGATTACTATAGCTTTGTAGTATAGTCTGAAGTCAGGGAGTCTGATTCCTCCAGCTCCGTTTTTTTCCCTCAAGGCTGCTTTGGCTATTCGGGGTCTTTTGTGTCTCCATACAAATTTTAAGATGATTTGTTCTAGCTCTGTAAAAAATGCCATTGGTAATTTGATAGGGATTGCACTGAATCTGTAGATTGCTTTGGGTAGTATAGTCATTTTCACAATGTTGATTCTTCCAATCCAAGAACATGGTATATCTCTCCATCTGTTGGTATCATCTTTAATTTCTTTCATCAGCGTCTTATAGTTTTCTGCATACAGGTCTTTTGTCTCCCTAGGTAGGTTTATTCCTAGGTATTTTATTCTTTTTGTTGCAATGGTAAATGGGAGTGTTTCCATAATTTCTCTTTCAGATTATTCATCATTAGTGTATAGGAATGCAAGAGATTTCTGTGCATTAATTTTGTATCCTGCAACTTTACCATATTCATTAATTAGCTCTAGCAGTTTTCTAGTGGCAGTTTTAGGATTCTCTATGTATAGTATCATGTCATCTGCAAACAGTGACAGTTTTACTTCTTCTTTTCCAATTTCTATTCCTTTTATTTCTTTTTCTTCTCTGATTGCCGTGGCTAGGACTTCCAGTACTATGTTGAATAATAATGGTGAGTGGACATCCTTGTCTTGTTCCTGATCTTAGAGGAAATGCTTTCAGTTTTTCACCGTTGAGAATGATGTTTGCTGTGCGTTTGTCATATATGGCCTTTATTATGTTGAGGTAGGTTCCCTCTATGCCCACTTTCTGGAGAGTTTTTATCATAAATGGGTGTTGAATTTTGTCAAAAACTTTTTCTGCATCTATTGAGATGATCATATGGTTTTTCTTCTTCAATTTGTTAATATGGTGTATCACACTGATTGATTTGCATATATTGAAGAATCCTTGCATCCCTGGGATAAATCCCACTTGATCGTGGTGTATGATCCTTTTAATGTGTTGTTGGATTCTGTTTGCTGTGTTTTGTTGAGAATTTTTGCATCTATATTCATCAGTGATATTGGTCTGTAATTTTCTTTTTTTGTAGTGTCTTTGTCTGGTTTTGGTATCAGGGTGATGGTGGCCTCATAGAATGAGTTTGGGAGTGTTCCTTCCTCTGCAATTTTTTGGAAGAGTTTGAGAAGGATAGGTGTTAGCTCTTCTCTAAATGTTTGATCGAATTCACCTGTGAAGCCATCTGGTCCTGGGCTTTTGTTTGTTGGAAGATTTTTAATCACAGTTTCAATTTCATTACTTGTGATTGGTCTGTTCATATTTTCTGTTTCTTCCTGGTTCAGTCTTGGAAGATTATACCTTTCTAAGAATTTGTCCATTTCTTCCAGGTTGTCCATTTTATTGGCATAAAGTTGCTTGTAGTAGTCTCTTAGGATGCTTTGTATTTCTGCGGTGTCTGTTGTAATTTCTCCTTTTTCATTTCTGATTTTATTGATTTGAGTCCTCTCCCTCTTTTTCTTGATGAGTCTGGCTAATGGCTTATCAATTTTTTTTATCTTCTCAAAGAACCAGCTTTTAGTTTTATTGATCTTTGCTATTGTTTTCTTTGTTTCTATTTCATTTATTTCTGCTCTGATCTTTATGATTTCTTTCCTTCTGCTAACTTTGGGTTTTGTTTGTTCTTCTTTCTCTAGTTTCTTTAGGTGTAAGGTTACATTGTTTACTTGTGATTTTTCTTGTTTCCTTAGGTAGGCTTGTATAGCTATAAACTTCCCTCTTAGAACTGCTTTTGCTGCATCCCATAGGTTTTGGGGCATCGTGTTTTCATTGTCATTTGTCTCTAGGTATTTTTTGATTTCCTCTTTGATTTCTTCAGTGATCTCTTGGTTATTTAGTAACGTATTGTTTAGCCTCCATGTGTTTGTGTTTTTTCCGTTTTTTTCCCTGTAATTCATTTCTAATCTCATAGCGTTGTGGTCAGAAAAGATGCTTGATATGATTTCAATTTTCTTAAATTTACTGAGGCTTGATTTGTGACCCAAGATGTGATCTATCCTGGAGAATGTTCTATGTGCACTTGAGAAGAACGTGTAATCTGCTGTTTTTGAATGGAATGTCCTATAAATATCCATTAAATCTATCTGGTCTATTGTGTCATTTAAAGCTTCTGTTTCCTTATTTCTTTTCATTTTGGATGATCTGTCCATTGGTGTAAGTGAGGTGTTAAAGTCCCCCACTATTATTGTGTTACTGTCAATTTCCTCTTTTATGGCTGTTAGCAGTTGCCTTATGTATTGAGATGCTCCTATGTTGGGTGCATATATATTTATAATTGTTATATCTTCTTCTTGGATTGATCCCTTGATCATTATGTAGTGTCCTTCCTTGTCTCTTGTAACATTCTTTATTTTAAAGTCTATTTTATCTGATATGAGTATAGCTACTCCAGCTTTCTTTTGATTTCCATTTGCATGGAATAACTTTTTCCATCCCCTCACTTTCAGTCTGTATGTGTCCCTAGGTCTAAAGTGGGTCACTTGTAGACAGCATGTATATGGGTCTTGTTTTTGTATCCATTCAGCAAGCCTGTGTCTTTTGGTTGGAGCATTTAATCCATTCACGTTTAAGGTAATTATCGATATGTATGTTCCTATGACCATTTTCTTAATTGTTTTGGGTTTGTTTTTGTAGGTCCTTTTCTTCTCTTGTGTTTCCCACTTAGAAAAGTTCCTTTAGCATTTGTTGTAGAGCTGGTTTGGTGGTGCTGAATTCTCTTAGCTTTTGCTTGTCTGTAAAGCTTTTGATTTCTCCATCAAATCTAAATGAGATCCTTGCCGGGTAGAGTAATCTTGGTTATAGGTTCTTCCCTTTCATCACCTTAAGTATATCATGCCACTCCCTTCTGGCTTGTAGAGTTTCTGCTGAGAAATCAGCTGTTAACTTTATGGGAGTTCCCTTGTATGTTATTTGTCGTTTTTCCCTTGCTGCTTTCAATAATTTTTCTTTGTGTTTAATTTTTGCCACTTTGATTACTATGTGTCTCGGCATGTTTCTCCTTGGGTTTATCCTGTATGGGACTCTCTGCGCTTCCTGGACTTGGGTGGCTATTTCCTTTCCCATGTTAGGGAAGTTTTCGACTATAATCTCTTCACATATTTTCTCTGGTCCTTTCTCTCTCTCTTCTCCTTCTGGGACCCCTATAATGCGAATGTTGTTGCGTTTAATGTTGTCCCAGAGGTCTCTTAGGCTTTCTTCATTTCTTTTCATTCTTTTTTCTTTAGTCTGTTCTGCAGCAGTGAATTCCACCATTCTGTCTTCTAGGTCACTTATCCATTCTTCTGCCTCAGTTATTCTGCTATTGATTCCTTCTAGTGTAATTTTCATTTCAGTTATTGTATTGGTCATCTCTGTTTGTTTGTTCTTTAATTCTTCTAGGTCTTTGTTAATCATTTCTTGCATCTTCTCAATCTTTGCCTCCATTCTTATTCCGAGGTCCTGGATCATCTTCACTATCATTATTCTGAATTCTTTTTCTGGAAGGTTGCCTATCTCCACTTCATTTAGTTGTTTTTCTGGGGTTTTTTCTTGTTCCTTCATCTGGTATGTAGCCCTCTGCCTTTTCATCTTGTCTATCTTTCTGTAACTGTGGTTTTTGTTCCACAGACTGCAGGATTGTACTTTTTCTTGCTTCTGCTGTCTGCCCTCTGGTGGTTGAGGCTATCTAAGAGGCTTGATGGGAGGCTCTGGTGGTGGGTAGAGCTGACTGTTGCTGTGTCGGTCAGAGCGCCTTAAAACTTTAATCCACTTGACTGTTGATGGGTGGGGCTGGGTTCCCTCCCTGTTGGTTGTTTTGCCTGAGGCAACCCAACACTGGAGCCTACCTGGGCTCTTTGGTGGGGCTAATGGCAGACTCTGGGAGGGCTCACGCCAAGTAGTACTTCCCAGAACCTCCGCTGCCAGTGTCCTTGTCCCCATGGTGAAACAGAGCCTGCCCCCGCCTCTGCAGGAAACCCTCCAACACTAGCAGGTAGGTCTGGTTCAGTCTCCCCCAGGGTCACTGCTCCTTCCCCCGGGTCCCAATGTGCACACTATTCTGTGTGTGCCCTCCAAGAGTGGGGTCTCTGTTTCCCCCACTCCTGTCGAAGTCCTGCAATCAATTCCCACTAGGCTCCAGAGTCTGATTCTCTATGAATTCCTCCTCCCGTTGCCGGACCCCCAGGTTGGGAAGCCTGACGTGGGGCTCAGAACCTTTACTCCAGTGGGTGGACTTCTGTGGTATAAGTGTTCGCCAGTCTGTGAGACACCCACCCAGCAGTTATGGGATTTGATTTTACTCTGATTGCGCCCCTCGTACCGTCTCACTGTGGCTTCTCCTCTGTCCTTGGACATGGGGTATCCTCCTTGGTGAAGTTCAGTGTCTTCCTGTCAATGATTGTCCAGCAGCCAGTTGTGATTCTGGTGCTCTTGCAAGAGGGAGTGAGAGCACATCCTTCTACTCCGCCATCTTGGTTAATCCCTTGTGTCTGTCTTATTATTTTTAACAAGCATATTTGCACACCTCTCAAACCAGCAGAATATTAACATTCATTAGATATATAGGTCTGCATTTCTTCTGAATTCACAAATGAGTTTCACTGATTTCTGTTTTCTGTTATAGATTCATTTTTAAATAATATACAAACATCTTTGAGTTGAAGTTATTCTCAGAAAGATCTATTTTAGTATGCAGACAAGCAATAATTGGTTATTTTACAAATTGAATTCTTAGTTGGATTTGGTTTCAAACTAATTTAGTCTCGGTGCTTTCTATAACAACAAAAAACTTTTAAACACAGTCTTTACTTTGATTAAGCTCTAACATCTGGGAAATATCTTCAGAACCTGCCTCTTTACACCTGCTTTTTACAATAAATAGAAGTGAATTTGTTCTTAATTTTTCCCTTCCAATAATTATGATGAACATTGAACAACAGTAAAACAACTCTAGAATACAGAGCAGGAGAAATTAGCAATCATCATCCCACTCGATAATATGTTTTTCCTTTATGCATTGTTTTTCAATATTTCTTCATATAGTACACATAGCACATAGTTACAATTCAAGTGTTTATACATTTTATGTTTTTATTTTTCTGTTATTATGGCTAAAACTTTTGCTATTGTCATTTGATTGACATGAATTGAGTTACTGCAATATTCCTATGAGGATGTTTCACAATTTAATTAATTGTTGTTTTTCTTTCTAGCTACTAGAATATTTCAGTTATGTCTTTGTTTATATTTCACATACTTGAAAAACGATTTGAGGCTGTATAAAAACAAAACAAAGATTATTGAAATAGAAATAAAGCTTTGTAAAGTGTTAATAAAGAAGCTAAGAAACAGTGTTAATTTAATTAAATAGCTTTAAGTTTCCACAATATTCCTTCATACAGCTGTGTCTAATAATAAGACAATCTAGGTCTTAGTAGAAAAGTGTGAGCCTGCAGGTTCATAGATGTGAGTTTATATATATTTGGGGATGAATATTTGTTTACAGAAGTATTTATTTACAGCCCCTTTAACATAAAAGCTTCATCTATTTTATTTAATACTGTCTGTCAGATTTTGTATTAGGGAATGCTGGCCTCATGAAATGAGTTAAGAAGTGTTCCCTTATTCTCTAATTTCTGGAAGGTTTGTGTAACATTAGTAGTATTTCTTCCTTAAATATTTTACAGAATTCACCAGTGAATCCACATGAACCTGACATTTTCTTTCTTTTGTTTTCTTTGAAAATTGAGTACATTTTCAACCATTATTTTTCCAAAATTTTTTTCTGACTCATTCTCTTTTATTTTCCTTCTGTGACTTCAATTTCAAATATCTTGGGACTTTGGTATTTTCACACAAGTTTGTTAATGTCTCTTCATTTTCTTTCATTCACTCTTTCTCTGTTCTTCAGGTTGGATAATTTCTATTGATATATCTTCAAGTTTACTGATTCTTTCCTTTGTTATCATTATTCTGCTGTTAAAACCAGTGAATTTTTGTTTCAGATATTGTGCTTTTCAGTTCTAGGGTTTCCATTTGATCCTTTTTCATAATTTTTATTCCTCTTGTGAGTTTCTTTTCAATTTATTAGAGTACATTTTTCTTTACCTCATTAAGTCTGGTCGTAATAGCTAAATTAAGTTCTTGTCTGCTGACTTAGGTCTGCTAATACCAACATCTGAGTCATCTTTAGATTGGCCTCCATTCATTGTCTTTTCTCTGGAGAGTAAATCACGTTTTCATGATCCTTCATATGCCACATAATTTTGGATTGTATCTTGAATATTATGAATTTTACGTTGTGGAGATTTTGGATTCTGTTATAAAGACTGCTGATCTCTTTGGATGAGCTTACAGTTAACTCAGTTATTAAACAGCAGACTCTTTCAGTGACAGACCAAATCTCAGTTTAGTTCTTTTATACCTGAGCTATTTGCAGTGTGCTCATGCTTCAGGGATCAGTTAGAAACTTGGTTATATTTTAGATACAGAATTTAGGCATCCCTCTTTGGTTCTCTCTTTTCTAGGATTCCACTCACACCTTCTAAGGACTCAGGTTGCCCTGAACTCTGTATTTTCATTCTGTAGACCAGATAGACTACAGATTATTTGAGTCCTGAACATTGTCACAACTGTGGCCTGACCTCAGGCTAAACCATCTTATACCCAAAAATGTGAAATGCCTTGTGCCACCCCATCTCTCAATTTTTAAATTTTCCTCCAAGAACTGCCTGTTGTTTCTTACTGTACTTACTCTCCAGAATCTTCCAGTAATTGTTGTATTTTGTCCGAAGTTTATACTTGTTATCTGTAGAAGAATCAGTGTTTTAGGAACTAACTCAGTCATCTAAATAATTTCCTGTTCAATTTTTTTCTTTTGAAAAGCTGTTTAATAAATTCTCACAAGTGCCCTCTGCAAATTGCAAAGGAATATGGACATAGTCAAAGAAAACAATTACTCCTTTTCTCCTCTCTTTGTCAACTCCCACCCACTAGAGGTATCTACTATTAACAATGTAGACTGTCTCCCTCCTTACCAGATCTCCAGACTTACATGCTGTTATGTTAAAATAGAAAGGATTTTTCTTTTAAAACAATGGAAACAAACTATACCCATTGCTATGCAGCTTTCTTTTCTGAATGTGTCTTGGACAAATTTCTAGGTTAACATATACACATCTACCAAATTTTTAATGATTTCAAAATCTAGATTTTTGACTAACCATATAGCATATGGGAAGATAACGTCTTGAAGATAGAAGTGATATTTCCCGTCAGTTCTTGCCACCTCAGACCCCAGCCCTAGTCTGGATTAGCAAAGAGAAAGAAACAGCAGCCTCAATACTGGTTTTAGGATCCTCCTAGATTAAAAGAAGACTAGAATCTTTTGCTACAGAGGATTAGAGCCACTACTATTGGAAATTGTTTAGTGTCTTCCTCATACAAAGAGAGTTTCCTAGGAGCATTATAAATAATCAGAGAAGAACACAGAAGAGAATTTTCCATTATTAAAACAACTAATGAAACATTTTTTATGACAACACTCTAAAGTTTTGTGTAACTGATCTCTTTTCCTTGTATGGTGGGTCATTAGAGTCAACTGGGAGTAGTTCCATGATAAAATAGAAAACAGAATAACAGGACTGGATTTTTTAAAATGCAGCTGACTTTACGACCATTTTTGGAATATTTAGCTGGAAATTATAAGTTTATCTTATCCGATGCCTATTTAATCATGTTGTCACTTGCATAGCTGGAAGAATAAATTTTCCTAGATGTAACATCAGTTGAGATCTTTATAACTGATTTAATCTGTCTTTTCCCTTTTGATCATATAAAACTTTAGCCCTTTTTCACAGATATGAGACTTTTGCCTGACAGATCTGTATGTGTCTGGCTGTTTAAACACAATGCCAGAACATTCATTATATATGTGTGTGCATAACTACAGAGATATCCAGATTGACATTTAGATAGAATTGATTGAATTTATTATGATGTTAATATAATTTAAACCTTAGTAGTGTTTCATCAAGATTGCTTTATACTCTGGCATGGGCTAATATAAAGGATCAAGGATTTTGATTGCAGATATCAGAATCTAGTCTAGCAAGTTTAAGCAAGAGGGATTTATTAGAGGTTAACAGGTAGTTTGTAAAAACTGTGAGAGGACCGGAGAACGAGATGTGGGTTGCTGCAGAGCCAACAGCAATAGCAGCCAGAAGAAGCATCCAACCACACCACTGGACTGTCCTAGCAAAATACCCACTGCCACTACCTCACCCTGATTGTCACCTATTATTCTAGGACCAGACATCAGCACCTCCTCCAGAACTTCTCCAGAAAAAACAGTAACTTTGCCATCATGTTTGCAAGAAGGATCAATTTCCTCATGTGTGACTTATCTCACATTGCTCACTTCTTCCTATTAAGTCTTGTGCAGCTCTGTCTGCCTGGAAGGACCCAGGCCACTTCTGGAGCCCTAGGTGTAAGGGACACCAGGAAATGTAGTTTTAGTTCCCCAGCCTCTACAGTTCAAGTAGGCACACCTGAAAGGGGTTGTGATGGGTGCTTACCACTATTCCACTATAGTGTGTTTGGTGGAGATGATATGTTGTGAGAGTACTGAGATATACTCTGTTTTTATGAAAAAGAAATATTTTCCAATACATGGGAGGCTTAAATGCTTTGGTTTTATTTGAGTTAAATGTCACAAAAAGGAAGCCAAACAAGACAGGTGCTGGATTGAGTTAACTCAGGCTGGGTAGTTTGTGCTTATTCTCCCAAAATGCATTTTGGCTACAAAATATTATGCCCAAAGGAGCAGCCCTGTGCAAAGGAGTCTCCTCGCCATACTCAACTGTAGCTGAAAGTGGACTTGGACAGTAGTTAAGGTGTCCTCTGCATCATTAGGATGTGATTACTGAGTAGAGGAGAGTCATCCAAAAAGTGGGTATGAACATCTGTAATCAGAAACTTAGACTACAAAATATAACTTTATTTTTATATAATTGAATTTACTTTTGTCTCAAGGCCCCTTTCTAACTGATTCAGAAAACCTAATCTCGTCACTTCCAGATCAACTCAGTCAAAGCAGTGCTTTGCTGCCATTTCATGTTTAAATTTAATTTAAACCTGGTTAATTCAGTTTTTACCTCCCTCTTCTAGGGAAGTTTCTGAGTTTTGGGAGAACTTAGGAGTCAAACCATGGTAGACAAAAGGGTATCTCATTCGTGATCTCTGATCTCCACAGATTCATCATGGGAAGGTGGACCTTGTTCCTAGTAGGTCCTTGGGCATGAGCCTCTGTGATGCATCTGCTCATATCTGTGGCCCTTCTTACTTGTCAGGGGAACACAATGGCATACACTCAGCATGATCTAGAGCCTCTCACCAACCACTGGTCTCTGTAAGCCACTTTGTGCCCTTCTCAGGGTCTTGGAAAATTTTCATATGCTCTCCCTTGATCATTTGGGGGTCCTCATAGAGTTTGAGGGAGGGATTTCTGGCCCTCCTAGCTTAGACATGCTAGGACTAACCTCACTAATCTGTATGGAGGATTTCTCTATCAGGCTTGCTGCCTCAAGACCCATTTACCCCCCAAAGCCTCAAAGCTTCTTTGGGGTTTCTCTGGCTACCAATCCAGAATTTTTCCCGGGGTTAGTATGCAGGTTCCCTTCTCAAAGACTCACATCTGTGCCTATTTCTCTCTTCTTTTTCTCTTTTCTCCTTCTCCCGTTAAGGTTGATAAACCTTAATCTAGTTTTGGATTGTAGAAACTTAACATCGTCCCCAATTTGCCCAATTGTGTTGTTTATGGCATAAGGGCTCACAGCTTTTGAGAACTTAAAACAATCCTTCCCCCCTTTTTGAGCAAAGTTTAGCTCTTGCAATTACTGAAATCCTTGAATCTTATCAATAAAAACCTTAACATCCAAGAATTTTGACCCTCTTAAGAATTTCAAAAGCCCACTTGGGGATATTTGACTCTTTAAGCAATACGCCTCAGGCTTATCATCTCTCTAGATCTATATCTCGATAGATAGATATAAAATTTGTAAAATTTATTTTTTAGAGAAGTTCTAGGTTCACAGTAAAATTGAGTGGAAGGTACAGAAATTTCCCATATACCTCCTACCCCTACACATGCATAGCCTCCCCTATTATCAGCATCCCTCGCTAGAGTGGTGTATGTGTTACAGTTGATGTATCTGCAATGACACATCATTTTCACTAAAAGTGTATAGTTTACATTAGGGTTCACTTTTGGTGTTGTACATTCTATGGGTTTTGACAAATGTATAATGACATATATCTACCAATATAGAATCATACAGAATAGTTTCATTGCTGTAAAAATCCTCTGTGTTCTGCCTATTCATCATTCCCTCCCCCACAAAACCGTGGCAACCACTAATCTTTTTACTGTGTGCCTAGTTGTGTCTTTCCCACAATGTCTTATAGTTGGACTCATACAGTTTGTAGCCTTTTTAGATTGGCTTCTTTCACTTAGTAATATGCCTTTAAAGTTACTCCATATCTTTTCATGGCTTAATAGCTCATTTCTTTTTAGCACTGAATAATATTCCATTGTCTGGATATGCCACAGTTTATTTATCCATTCACCTATTAAAGGACATCTTGATAGCTTCAAAGTTTTGGCAATTATGAATAAAGCTGCTGTAAGCATCCACATTCAGTTTTTGTATGGACATAAATTTTCAGCTCCTTTGGGTAAATAGGAAGAGTGTGATTGCTGAATTGTATGGTAAGCATATGCTTAGTTTTTAAGAAATCACTGAACTGTCTTCCAACGTGACTGCACTATTTTGCATTTCACCAGCAATAATGAGAATTCCTATTACTCTACAGCCTTGCCAGCGTTTGGTGTTGTTACTGTTCTGGATTTTGGCCATTCTAATAAGTATATAATGGTATGTCATTTTTAAAAAATTATTTATTTATTTATTTATTTATTTATTTATTTATTTTTGGCTGTGCTGGGTCTTCGTTTCTGTGCGAGGGCTTTCTCTAGTTGCGGCGAGCGGGGGCCACTCTTCATCGCGGTGTGCGGGCCTCTCACTATCGCGGCCTCTCTTGTTGCGGAGCACAGGCTCCAGACGTGCAGGCTCAGTAATTGTGGCTCACGGGCCTAGTTGCTCTGCGGCATGTGGGATCCTCCCAGACCAGGGCTCGAACCCGTGTCCCCTGCATTGGCAGGCAGATTCTCAACCACTGTGCCACCAGGGAAGCCCCGGTACCTTATTGTTTTAATTAGCGTTTCTCTAACGACATATAATGTTGTTATACTTAATATGCATAGACTTATTTGTCATTTGCATATCTTTGGTAAAGTGTCTGTTAAGAAATTTTAGTTTGCCCACTTTTTATTTGGGTTGTTTGTTTTCTTACTCTTGACTTTTAAGAGCTCTTTCTATATTTTTTATAACAGTACTTTATCAGATGTGTCTTTTGAAAATATTTTCCTTCAGTCTGTGGCTTGTCTTTTTTTTCTTCCAGTTTTATTGAGATATAATTGGCATACAGCACTGTATAAGTTTAAGGTGTACAACTAATGATTTGACTTACATACATCCTGAAATGATTATCACAATAAGTTTTGTGAATATCATTATCTCATATAGATACATTAAAAAAATAGGAATTGTTTTCTGTGTGTGATAACTCTTACGATTTACTCTCTTAACAACTTTCATACATAATACACAGCAGTGTTAATTATATTTATTATGTTGTACATGATAGTACTTATTTATTTTATATTTTATTTATTTATTTATTTGGTTGCGCCAGGCCTTAGTTTCGGCAGGTGGGCTCCATAGTTGCGGCTCACAGGCTCCTTAGTTGCTGCTTGCCTGCTCCTTAGTTGCGGCACGTGTACTCCTTCGTTGCAGCCGGCAGGCTCCTTAGTTGTGGCATGTGAACTCTTAGTTGCAGCATGCATGTGGGATCTAGTTCCCTGACCAGGGACTGAACCTGGGACCCCTGCATTGGGAGCGTGGAGTCTTAACCACTCCACCACCAGGGAAGTCCCTACTTATTTATTTTATAACTACATCCCTGGTACGTATTAATCTTATAACTACAAGTTTGTGGTACATTTTGACTGCCCTTATCCAATTCCCCCTCCCCCCAATCTAGCAGTTGGGGTGCAATTGTTAGATCATATGGTAGTTCCATTTTAAATTTTTTGAGGAATCTCCATACTGTTTTCCACAGTGGCTGCGCCAATTTACATTCCCACCAACAGTGCATGAGGGTTCCATTTTCTCCACATCCTTACCAACATCTGTTATCTGTTGTCTTTTTGATAATAGCCATTCTGAGGTGTGAGGTGGTTATCTCATTTTGGTTTTGATTTGCATTTCCCTGATGATTAGTGATATTGAGCATCTTTTCATGTGCCTGTTGGCCATCTATATGTTATTTTTAGAAAAATGTCTATTCAGACCCTCTGCCCATGTTTTAATTGGGTGGTTTGTTTTTCTGATGTTGAGTTCTATGAGCTGTTGATTGTATGAGCTGTTTGAATATTAACCCATTATCAGATATATCACTTGCAAATATCTGCTCCCATTTAGTAGGTGGCTTTTCTTATTGATAGTTTTCTTCACTGTGCAAATAGTTTGATATAGTCCAATTTGATTATTTTTACTTTTGTTTCCCTTGCCTGAGGAGACATATCCAATAAAACATCACTTCAACCAATGTCAAAGAGAGAACTGACTATTTTCTTTTAGAAGCTTTATGGTTTCAGATCTTATATTTAAGTATGTAATCCATTTTGAATTTATTTTTGTGCATGGTGTGAGAGAGTAGTCCAATTTGATTCTTTTGCATGTAGCTTTCCAGTTTTCCCAACACCATTTATTAAACAAGCTGTATTTTCCCCATTGTATATTCTTGCATCCTTTGTTGTAAATTAACTGCCCATATAAGTGTGGGTTCATTTCTGGGCTCTCTATCCTGTTCCATTGATCTATGTGTCTGTTTTTGTGCCAGTCCCATGCCATTTTGATAACTGTAGCTTTGCAATATAGTTTGAAATCAGGGAGCATGATACCTCCAGCTTTGTTCTTCTTTATGTGTCTTGTCTTTTCATTCTTGTGGCAATGTGTTTTACAGACCACAAATTTTCAATTTTAATTGAATTCAGCTTACCAATTATTTCCTTAATGGATAGTGTTTTCAGTGTTGTATCTAAAAAGTCATCATCATACTCAAGGTCATCTACCTTTTTCTCTTTTTATATTATCTTCTAGGAGTCTTAGAGTTTTGCATTTTATATTTAGGTCTGTGATCCATTTTGAGTCAATCTTTGTGAAGGGTGTAAGGTCTATGTCTATAGTCTTTCTTTTTCTTCTTCTTTTTTTTTGCATCAGTTGTTCTAGCACCGTTTATTAAAGAGACTCATCTATGCTTCACTGTATTGACTTTACTCCTTTGTCAGAGATCTGTTGGCTATATTTATGTGGGTCTATTTCTGCACTCTCTATTCTGTTCATTTGATCAATTTGTATATTCTTTCACCAATACTACATTGTCCTGGTTACTGTAGCTTTATAGTAATTTTTAAAGTCAAGTAGTGTTGATTCTCTAACTTTGTTCTCCTCTTTCCATATTGGGTTGGCTCTTCTAGGTCTTTTGCCTCTCCATATAAACTTTAGAATCAGTTTGTTGATATCTGCAAAAGAACTTGCTGATATTTTGATTGGAGTTGCATTGATTATATAGATCAAGTTGTGAGGAACTGACATCTTGACAATACTGAGTTTTCATGGAATATCTCTCCTTTTATTTAGTTCTTCTTCAATTTTGTTCATCAGGGTTTTGTAGTTTTCCTCACATACACCTTGTATGTACTTTGTTAGATTTATATGCAACTATTTCATTTTGGGGAGTGTTAATGTAAATGGAATTTTGTTTATAATTTAAAATTTCAGGGACCTCCCTTGTGGTCTAGTGGTTAAGAATCCACCTTCCAATGCAGAGGAGGTGGGTTCAATCCCTGGTCAGGGAACTAAGATCCCACATGCCACGGGGCAACTAAGCCCATGTGCTACAACGACTGAGCCTGTGCACTGCAACAAAGAGCCCGCGCACCACAACAAAAGATCCTGAGTGCCGCAACTAAGGCCCAACGTAGCCATAAATAAATAAATATTTTTTTAAAATAAAATAACATAAAATTTCACTTATTCGTTGCTGGTATTTGGAAAGCTGCATTCAACGCTATAATGAATTTAGTTCCCTCTGATCACTGCTTTTGGTGCATCTCACAAACTTTGATAAGTTGTGTTTTTATTTTCATTTAGTTCAAAATAGTTTTTAATTTCTCTTGAGATTTCTTCTTTGATCTCATGTATTATACAGAAGCATGTTGTTTAATCTCCTCATATTTTGGGATTTTCCAGTTATCTTTCTGTTATTTATTTCTACTTTAATTCCACTATGATCTGAGAGCAGGCATTGTATGATTTCTAGTCTTTGAAATTTGTTAAAGTATGTTGTATGGCCCAGAATGTAGTATCTTGGTGAATATTCCATGTGAGCTTGAGAAGACTGTATCCGACTGAGTTGGTTGAAGTAATCAATAGATGTTAGTTAGATCCAGTTGATTGATGGTGCTGTTGTATTCAACTATCTTCTTACTGATTTTCCACCTGCTGTATCTGTCCATTTCTCATAGAGAGTGGTTGAAGCCTGCAACAACTGGATTCAAGTGGATTCATCTGTTTCTCCTTGCAGTTCTATAAGTTTTTGCCTCACATGTTTTGGTGTTTTTTCATTAGGCACATACACATTAAAGATTGCAATGTCTTCTTGGAGAATTGAATGCTTTGTCATTATGTATGCCCATCTTTATCCCTGATAACTTTCCTTGAAATCTGCTGTGTCTAAAATAAATATAGTGATTCCTGCTTACTTTTGATTAGTTTTAGCATGGTATATCTTTCTCTACCCCTTTACTTTTACTCTATATATGTCTTTACATTTAAAGTGGGTTTTGGTGGAGGAGGATCAAGATGGAGGAGTAGGAGGATGTGGAGCTCACCTCCCCCCACAAACACATCAAAATACATCTACATGTGGAACAGCTGTCATGGAAACTGACAGAAGAACTTCTGTACAAACAAAGCTGCAAGAAAGATCTGCACACAACTGGGTGGGAAGGAAAAAAAGGCATCTGGTTGGGACCTGAGCTCCTTGGAGCCCTCTTAAAGGAAAAGAAGGTCCATAGAGGTGGATCCTCATCCTGGGGAGCAAGCAGGGTGAGCCACAATCTGGGCATCCCAGTCCTGGGGTCCTGCGTGTAGAAGACAAGCCCACTTGGCTGCTAGAAGAACCACTGGGACAGACAGAAGGGCTGGAGAAGCCTAGACTCTACTTGCAAGGAGTGTGTGTATACTGACTTGCCAACAATCAGGGTAGAAAGAATCTTGCACTGGTGGCTACTGCCTCACCACACTCCCCAATCCAAACAGGGTGAACACTCCAGCCCTGCATACTCCACATCATAGCCTGGCATGAGATCTGGGCCAATAAGGCCCTGGAAAAATACTCAGTCTAGGTATACAGAGACAGACCAGCATGGGGGAGCCCTAGGGTGTGATTTGGGTGGGGCAGCAATAGCCATTGTCAACACAAGCATGGAACAGTGCCACAAGAATGTGCAGCAGCTTAGCGCTGAAACTCAGGCAGACAGGCCCTGGGAGAGGACTCGATCTAGCTATGTAGAGACAGCCTGGGGGGCTTGGGGTGTGGTCTGGGTGGGGCAGCAGTGGCAATGCATACATGGGGCACCACAGGAACACATAGTGGTTCTTCTCCCAGCAAGAGTGGCCTGATCCCACTCCACACCCGACCTTAGTGTTGGATATGAGGCAGACAGGCCCTGGGAGAAGACTGCCACAGAGGCAGCCCAGATCTCTGACAGCAGTACAGCTTCCTCAGTTCCTGCAGCCACAATGCCCTGACCCCCAACGCCAGGCTAGGCTTGCACTAGATCTGGGGTGAAAGCAAAACAACAAGGGAAGGAATGAGGCCTTGGGCTGCTTCTGAGCAGAGCCACAGATACCTACACAGTCAGTGCATACGTCCTCTGTGACCACACCTCACTTGCTTCAGCATTCACCTTTTTTGAGGCAGGGCATGCACTCAAGGGAAATGGAGCCTGATTGAACCTGACCCTCAGAGCTTCTACTCCAACAACTGGGGAGGAGGTCCCCACCCCTGACAGGGCAGTGACAGCCATGCAACAGAAAGGAACTCCTACCTCACACCCTGCACCGGTTTTAGATCTTCCAATCACCAACCACACCCCTTATCAAGGGGATAACAGTCAGCACACCCTGAGGAAAGACTTGATTGGCATCATTCATATCAAAACCAGCTGTTGCACCAAAGACACTGGACACACACAGTCTACACACGGATACTCACATAAAAACACCCTTTCAAGACCACAGTAGATAACTTTTTCTCCTAAATTCATACAGAAAGAAAAGTAAAATGAATGGGCAGAGGAACTACTCCCAGTTAAAGAGCAAGAGAAATCACCTGAAAGAACAAATGATAAAACAGAGCTCACCCGTCTACCAGATCCTAAGTTCAAAAAGGTGGTCATAAATATGTTAACTGAATTAAGAAAGAATATCAACAGAAATGCAGATCACTGTAACAACGGCTAGAAACTATAAAGATGAACCAATCAAAAATAGGTAACTCATCACCGAGATAAAAAGCAATCTAGAAGCAATGAATACCTGACTAAATGACACAGAACAATGAATAAGTGAACTGGAAGATAGAATAATGGAAACCACCCAATCAGAACAACAGATTGAAAGACAAATGAAAAACAAAAACAAAAACAAAAGCAACATATGAGACCTATGGGATAATATAAAACATGCCAACCTATCCATAATAGGGATCTCAGAAGGAGAAGAGAGAAAGGGATCGAAAATGTATCTGAAGAAATTGTGGCTGAAAACTTTCCAAACCTAAAGAAGGAAACAGATATCCAGGTACAGAAAGCACAGAGGGTCCCAAACAAGATGAAACCAAACAGACACTCACCAAGACGTATCATAATTAAAGTGGCAAAAGATAAAGATAAAGAGAGATTTCTACACAAAAAATAAGAAGAGAAAGAGAGAGAGAGTAGAGGTTTCTAAAGGCAGTAAGAGAAAAACTAAGAGTCAGTTACAAGGGAACCCCCATTAGGCTATCAGCTGATTTCTCTACAAAAACTTTGCAGGCCAGAAGGGAGTGCCATGATATATTCAAAGTCCTGAAAAGGAGAACCCTGCAAACTAGGACACTCTACCCAGCAAGATTATCATTTAGAATATAGAAGGAGAAGTAAAGAAATTTTCAGACAAACAAAAACTAAAAGAATTCAGCAATACTAAACCTACCCTAAAAGAAATATGGAAGGGTCTTCACTAAATAGAAAAGAGGCAAGAATCTATAGGAAAGGGAAAATCACAATAGGAAAGAAAAATATGTAGTAAGAATTGAAGACCACTTAAATAAGCCAGTACATAGATTTAAAAACAATCACAAAAATTGTAAAAGCAATAATAACTACAATAAATAGTAAAAGAATAAGCATGGAGATGTAAAATAGGACATCAAAATCACAAAATGTGGGGAAGGAGAGTATAAAAATGTAGGTCATTTAGAAAGTGTTTGAATTTGAATAACTATCAGTTTGAAGCAAGTAGATATAGTTATGGGTCCACATACTTGAACTACATGTTAACCAAAAATCAAAAATATACAATAGATTCACAAAAACCAAAAAGAAAGGCATTCAAGCATACTCTAAAAGAAAATCATCAAGCCACAAAAAGAGGAAGAAATGAATAAAGTAGAACTATAAAAACAACTGGAAAACAAGGATTAAAATGGCAATTAGTACAGATCTGTCAATAATTATTTTAAATGTCAATGAACTAAATGATAAGAAGACATAGAGTGGCAGATTGGATTAAAAAAAACAAGAACCTGCAATATGCTGCCTACAAGAGACTCACTTCAGGGCAAAAGACACACAGTCCGAAAAGGAGGGGATGGAAAAATATAAGTGGGGGTAAAAACGACAAAATATACTTTAAAACAAAGGCCATAAAGAAAGACAAAGAAGGACATTATATGATTTACAAGGGATCAATACAAGATGAGTATATTACACACATTAACATATACACATCCAATATAGGAGCACCTAAATATATAAAACAAATAGAAACAGAAATAAAGGGCATAATAGACAATAATAAAATAATAGTAGGAGACTTTAACACCCCACTGACATCAATGAACAGATCACCCAGACAGAAAAATCAATAAGGCAACATAAGTCCTAAATGACACAATAGACCAGTTGGACTTAATTGATATCTACAGGACACTTCATCCAAAAAAACAAAAAACAACAGAATACATATTCTTTTCAACTGTGCATAGAACATTCTCTAGGGCAGACCACATACTAGGCCACAAAGCAAGCTCAACAAATTTAAGAGGATAGAAATCATTTCAAGTGTCCTTTCTAACCACAATGGTTTGAAATTAGAGATCAACTAGAGAAAAAAAAAACAGAAAAGAACAAACACGTGGAGACTAAACAACATGCTACTAAAAAACCAATGGGTCAATGATGAAATTAAAGAGGAAATCAGAAAATACCTTGAGACAAATAAAAATGAAAACAGAACTTTACAAATCTATGGGATGCAGCAAAATCAGTTCTAAGAAGGAAGTTCATAGTGATACAGGCCTTCCTCAAGATACAAGAAAAATCTCAAATAAACAACTTAGCCCACCAAAAATGAACAAACAAAACCCAAAGTCAGCAGAAAAAGGAAGTAATAAATGTCAAAGAGGAAATAAATAAAATAGAGATCAAATCAACAATAGAAAAGATCAACAAAACTAAGAGCTAGTTTTTTGAAAAGATAAACAAAATCAACAAACCTCTAGCCAGGCTCACCAAGAGAGGACCCAGATAAACAAAGTAAGTGAAAGAGGAGAAATAACAGCTGATACTACAGAAATACAAAAAAATCATAAGAAAATACTATGAACAGTTATGTGACCACAAATTTGACAATTTAGAAGAAATGGATGAGTTTCTAGAAACACACAGCCTGCCAAGACTGAGTCAAGAAGAAACATAATTTGAACAGACCAGTCACTAGAAGTGAAATAAAATCTGTAATAAAAAAAAAAAATTCCCTGCAAACAAAAGTCCAGGACTGGATAGCTTCCCTGGGGAATCCTACCAAACATACCAAGAAGAACTTATACCTATCCTTCTTAAATGATTCCAAAAACTTGAAGTGGAGGGAGCACTCCCAAATTTATACAATAAGGCCACTATCACCCTGATACCAAAAGCAGACAAGACCTTAGGGAAAAAAAAAATTAGAGGCCAATATCTTTGATGAGTATAGATGCAAAAATTCTCAACAAAATAGCAATCCCAATCCAACAATACATAAAAAGAATCATACACCATGACCAAGCTGGATTCATTCCAGGGACACAAGGATGCTTCAACATACCCAGATCAATAAATGTGATACACCACATTAACAAAAGGAAAGACAAAAACCACATGATCCTCTCAATAGACACAGAAAAAGCATTTGACAAAATTTAACATCTGTTCATGATAAAAAGTCTCATCAAATTGGGCATAGAGGGAACATATCTCAATATATTAAAGGCCTTTTATGACAAACCCACAGCCAACGTAATAATCAATGGTGAAAAGTGAAAGCCTTCCTGCTAAATTCAGGAACAAGACAAGGATGCCCACTCTCACCACTTCTATTCAACACAGTATTAGAAGTCCCAGCCACAGCAATCAGACAAGCAAAAGAAACAAGAGTTATTCAAATTGGAAGGGAAGAAGTGAAATTATCACTATTTGCAGATGACAAGATACTCTACATAGAGAACCCTAAAGTCTCCACACAAAAATTATTAGAACCAATAAATGAATTCAGAAAAGTAGCAGGATACAAGATTAATATACAGAAATCTGTTGTGTTTCTTTATGCTAACAATGAAATATCAGAAAGAGGAGGTAAAAAATAATCTCATTCAAAATCATGTCAAAAAATTACCTAGGAATAAACTTAACCAAGGAGGTAAAAGACCTATATACTGAAAACTATAAAATATTGATAAAGGAAATTGAAGCTGATTCAAAGAAATGAAAAGGTATCTAGTGTTCTTGGATGGAAAAATCAATATTGTTAAAATGGCCATACTACCCAATGCAATCTACAGATTTAATGCAATCCCTATCAAAATACCCAGGATGGTTTTCACAGAACTAGAACAAAAAATCCTAAACTTTATATGGAACCACAAAAGGCCCAGAACTGCCAAAGCAATCCTGAGGAAAAAGAACAAAGCTAGAGGCATAAGCCTTCCAGACTTCATACTATCCTACAAAGCTACAGTAATTGAAACAGCATGGTTCTGGCACAAAAACAGACATATAGATTGGGACAGAATAGTGGGTCCAGAAATAAATCCATGCACCTACGATCAATTAATCTATGACAAAGAAGGCAAGAATATACAATGGAGAAAAGACAGTCTCTTCAACAAGTGGTGTAGGGAAAGCTGGACAGCTATATGTAAATCATTGAAATTAGAACATTCTCTAACACCAAAAACAAAAATAAACTCAGAATGGATTAACGACCTAGATGACATCATAAAACTCCTAAATGAGAACATAGGTAAAACATTGTCTGACGTAAATCATAGCAATGTTTTCTTAGATTATTTTCCTAAGGCAAAAGAAATAAAAGCAAAAATAAACAAATGGGACCTAATCAAACTTAAAAGCTTTTGTAAAACAAAGGAAACTATCAACAAAATGAAAAGGTAACCTATGGAATGGGAAAAAATATTTGCAAACAATGAGGCCAACAAGGAGTTGATACCCAAAATATACAAACAGTTCATACAACTCAGTATTGAAAAAATAACCCAATCAAAACATGGGCAGAAGACCTAACCAGACATTTTTCCAAAGAAGACATACAAGTGGCCAACAGGCATGTGAAAAGGTGCTCAACATCACTAATCATCAGAGAAATGCAAATCAAAACCACAGTGAGATATCACTTCACACCAGTCAGAATGGCTATCATCATAATGTCTACAAATGACAAATGCTGGAGAGGGTGTGGAGAAAGAGAACCCTCCTATACTGTTGGTGGGAATGTAAATTGGTGCAAGCACTATGGAAAACAGTATGGAATTTCCTTTAAAAAACTAGAAATAGAGCTATCATATGATCCAGCATTCCCACTGCTGGGTATACAGATAGAAAACATGAAAACTCTAATTTGAAAAGCTATATGCACCCCAATGTTCATAGCAGCACTATTTACAATAGCCAAGACATGGAAAGAACCCAAGTGCCCATCAACAGACACTTGGCTTAAGAGGATGTGGTATGTATATTACTCAGCCATAAAAAAGGAATAAAATATTGCCATTTTCAGCAACATGGATATACCTGGAGATGGACGTTATGCTTAGTGAAATAAGTCAGAGAAACACAGATACTATATGATATCACTTTTATGTGGATAAGTGATATACTATTTTCTATAATCTAAAAAATAATACAAATGAATCTATATACGATACAAACAGACTCACAGGCATAGAAAATAATCTTATAGTTACCGAAGGGTAGAGGGAAAGGGGAGGGACAAATTAGGAGTATGGGATTAACAGATACAAACTACTATCTATAAAATAGATAATCAACAAGGATTTTACCAGGAATTATACCGAATATCTTGTAATAACCTATAACAAAATATAACCTGCAAAAAACCCCACAACTGAATCACTATGCTGTACACCTGAAGCTAATGCAATATTGTAAATCAACTATACTTCAATTTTTAAAAAAGTGAGTTTCATGTAGATGTCAGGTTTTTATCCACTCTGTCAGTCTGTCTTTTGATTGATTATTTAGATCATTGATGTTTAAAGTGATTATTGATATAGTTGGATTAATATCTACCACATTTGTTACTGTTTCTTATTTGCTGCTCTTGTTCTTTGTTTCTATTTTTACCTTCTACTCTTTTTCTACCTTTTATGGTTTTGATTGAGCATTTAACATGATTTCATTTTCTCTCCTTTATTAACATGTTAGTTTCACTTTTTTTGTTAATTTACTTGTAGCCCTAGAATTTGCAATATATTTTACAACTAATCCTAGTCCACACTCACCACTATACTGCTTCATAGGTAGTATGGGTAGCTTATATGATAAAATAATTCTAATTCCTCCATCCCATCCCTTGTATCATATATCATTGCTGTCACTCATTTCACTTATATAGATAAATGTATATGATTACATTGTTGCCATTATTCTTGTGCATTAAAAAAAATTTTTAATATATTTTCCAGCTTTATTTAGATACAGTTAACATATGACATTGTGTAAGGTTAAGGTGTGCAAAGTAGTGATCTTATGTATGTATATGTTGCAATATGATTACCACAATAAGTCTAGTTAACACATCCATCACCTCCCACAGTTACAGTTGGGGGTGGGAGGTGAGAACTTTAAAAATCTCCTCTCTAAGCAACTTTCAAATATACAGTACAGTATTGTTAACTATATTCACCATGCTGTACATTATATCCCCAGAACTTATTCATCCTATTGCCAGAAGTTTGTACTTTTTGACCATCTTCACCCATTTCTCCCACCCCATCCCTCATGATCACCAATCTGTTGTTTCTATTGTTTTGTGTGTGTGTGTTTAGATTCCACATATAAGTGAGATCATACACTATGTATGTTTCTCTGACTTAATTTACTTAATGTAATGCTCTCAAGGTTCATCCATGATGTCATAAATGGCAGGATTTCCTTTTTAATGACTGAATAATATTCCATTGTGCATGTGGTGTGTATCACATTTTCTTTGTTCATCCATCAATGAACACTTAGGGGGTTTTCATGTTTTGGCTACAGTAAATAATGCTGCAATGAATATAGAGGTGCACAAATCTCTTTGAAATAGTGATTTCATTTCCTTCAGAGACATACTCTGGAATGGAATTGATGAATCCTATGGTAGTTCTATTTTTAATTTTTGAGGAATTTCCATACTGTTTCCCATGGTGGCTGAGCCAATTTACATTCTCGACAGCAGTGTACAAGGATTCCCTTTTCTCCACGTCCTTACCAACACTTTTCTTTGATTTTTGACAGTTTTATTATAATATATTTTGGAGAATGTCTCTTTGAGTTTGTTTGGGGACCTATGGGCTTCATGAACTTGGATGTCCAAATCTCTTCCCGGCATTATTTCTTTAAATAAGTGTTCTACCTCTTTCCCCTTTTCTTCTTTTTCTAGGACTCAGTAATTTGCAGATTTTTTTTTCTGGTGGTATCCCAGTCTCCAGGCCCTCTCCCTTTCCCAGAAGATAGGGCTGGGGTAGAAAGTTCCAACTTCTAATCATGACTTGGTGTTTCTGGTGACCAGCTCCCATCCTGAAATTATCCAGGAGTCCACAAAGAGTTGCTTCATTAGAACAAAAGACACTCTTATCACTCAGGAATTCCAAGGGATTTAGGAGTTCAGTGTCAGTGACAGGGGTCAAAGACCAAATATTAGAAGAAAAAATGCTTTTAATAGTCTTATCACTTAGGAAATTATAAAGGTTTTGGGAGCTTGGTGCCAGGAACTAAGGCAGACACACACACACACACACACACACACACACACACACACACACACATATATATTTTTTCTATTATTTCACATCACAGTTGGCCCTTGAACAACACAGGTTTGAACCATATTGAATCTACTCATATGACTTTTTTTTTTCAATAAATTCATGCTACAATACTACAGCATTCACAGTTGGTTGAATCCATGGATAAGGAGAGCCAGCTGTAAAGTTATATGCAGATTTTTGACTGCACAAGGGATCAGCACCCCTAATCCCTGTGTTGTTCAAAAATCAGCTGTAGGGCTTCCCTGGTGGCGCAGTGGTTGGGAATCTGCCTTCCAATGCAGGGCACACGGGTTCGAGCCCTGGTCCGGGAGAGTCTGACGTGCCACGGAGCAACTGGACCCGTGCGCCACAGCTACTGAGCCTGCACTCTAGAGCCTGTGAGCCACAGCTACTGAGCCCACTTGCCTGGAGCCCGTGCTCCCAACAAGAGAAGCCACTGCAATGAGAAGCCCACGCACCTCAACGAAGAGTGGCCCCCGCTCGCCACAATTAGAGAGAGCCCGTGCGCAGCAAGGAAGACCCAACACAGCCAAAAATAAATAAATAAATTAATTAATTAATTAAAAAAAAAAAGAAAATATAAAAAAAATCAGCTGTAGTTGTCCCACAGTTCTTGGTATTCTATTCTGTTTTTTACTGTTCTTTTTTTCTCTTTGCTTTTCAGTTTTGGAAGTTTCTATTGCAATATACTCAAGCTCAGCTTTTCTTTCCTCAGTTGTGTCTTCATTTCTATTACCGTGTTTTTGACCTCTAGCATTTCTTTTTGATTCTTTCCTGGAATTGCCATCTCTCTGTTTACATTGCCCATCTGTTCTTGCATGCTGTCTACTTTGTAACAGAGCCTTTGTCATATTAATCATAGTTGTTTTAAATTCCTGGACAGATAATTCTAATATCCTTGCTGCATCTGAGTCTGGTTCTCTGATGCTTGCTCTGTCTTCTCAAACTGTCTTTTGCCCTTTAGAATGACTTATAATTTTTTTTTCTTGATTCAGTCTGTGCTATATGTTTGTGCCCCTCCAAATTCAAAATTTTCCCACAAAATGTTGAAACCAATGTGACGGTATTTGGAGGTAGAGCCTTTGATTAGATCATAAGGGTGGAGCCCTTACAAATGGGACTAGTGCCCTTATAAAAGAGGCCCCAGAGAGCTCCCTTGCCCATTTTGCCATGTGAGGACACAGCCAGAAGTTGGTTGCCTGTGAACCAGGAAGTGGGCTCTCACCAGAGACTGAATCTGCTGGCACCTTGATCTTGGACTTTCCAGCCTCCAGAACTCTGAGAAATATATTTCTGTTTTTTATAAGCCAGCCAGTCCATGGTATTTTTGTAATAGTGGCCCAAATGGACTAAGATATACTGGGTTAAAGTAACTGCTTTAAATAGGCCTTTAATATTATAATATGGTGGTAAGGTTTGGGGAGAAGGGAAGCCTTCTGTAGTCCTAATGATTAGGTCTCAGTCTTTAGTGCGCCTATGCCTCTGAACTGTGAACTTCACAAGTTCTTCTTAGCCCTCTCACTTCTTCCTAAATGGGACATTATGACTGAGTGTGCTGGAGGTGGATATTTCCCTTCCCCAGGTGAGTTAGACTCTCAACTCCAATAGTTTATGCTCTGCCAAAATAATTTCTCTTGAGGGTAGGCTCTGTTAAGAACAGGATGCTCTGGCATATTTCAGAATTGTTCCTTTCCTTCTCCCCCTGCTTGAAACATAAATGTATTTTCCCTCCATAGTCCTTATAAGAAACTGGTAGGGCTCCAAGTTAATACTCATCAAAGTATCGGGACCCCTTCTGTGACCAGGTCTCCCTGGAGTTTTTAACAATCAGAATTGTCCACGCTGAGCTTCCAGAAATCCATCAGTGACAGTTTTGGTTTTCCTACCCTGGCCATGGTTCCCATTGAGATTTCTGCTTGTGGGTTTCTGCTTTGGTAAGTTGTGATTCTTTGTATTTGTCTGTATGTCTCTCTAATTTGGGGAAGAGTGGTTTGCCCTGTGACCTCACTTCTCTGACAGATCTATAAAGAGTTTTTGATTTTTCGTTTTGTTCAGCTTTTTACTTGTTGTTGGGATGGAGTAGCAACTTCCAACCTCCTTATATGTTGGATTGGAAACCAGAAGTTCTGTGATGTCATTTTAATGATGAAAAGACTGAGGAGTAACAAAGAATTGTTGAATAAAAGATACAATAGTTTAAAATTCAAATCTTATCCTTCTGTACACTTCAAATATTATCAGTATTCAATTTAAATATTATTCCTCTGTATATTTAGTAAGAAAAAACATTTTATCAATGCTTTCCTCTAACTGAACATAGAGGTTCTCAGCTTGAGATATGGCCATATTTTCTGCTGGCAGAATAGGGTTCTGAGTATAGCTCAGTGATTATTATTCAGTCTACCTTGGGTCTAGCTCTCTGGACAAATTTCTGGGTCCCAGGAAGAGAAAACTAAATGGCTTTAAGTAAAAACAGAAAGAACTCTTTTACTAAAATCTTTAACCCACTGGGTCCCAAACGTCTTTGGCACTGCACTCAGAGTAGTTTAGAAATCTGAGGGAGCCATCTGCCCATTCCTGCTCTGGACAACAATGCAGCTTGGGCACCATGAGAGCTAAGTGTGGTTGTCTCTGGAAAACTGCTGCGCCTGGCAAAGCTGTAGGAGGGACAATGAAATGCAGAGGAACAGCATGTGATGGTATTAAGTTCCCACAAGTGCTCAATAGGGCAGCAGTAGTCATCAGCAAAGAATTACTTTGTTAGATAGAACAGTGGGAGAGTGTTTTTGTTTCTTTGTACTCTAATAGAATAAATATGGTGGGAGTTAAGGACAAGCAAGACATCTGAGGACTACTTAGTGGGTACTTTGCAAGGGATCAGAGACTCTACATCATCACTATGCAGTAACTAGGCAGTAAAATTTGGGCCTTAGTAAAAATGTGACACAATTTGCGATGTCAAGTGAAATTTGGCTACATTATATTAATATCTACTCAGTGTCTTGACATGTAAGCCCTTTTTACCCTTGTTACTATTAGTAAAAAGCAGCAGATTTTACCTCTTAGCCTAAAGTTGTTATCAATGAGTGACTGAGACAAATAAGTAAAAGAATCCCTGCTAAAATGACATATACTCAGCTGATAAAGGGATAAAGTAAAACTCGTGTTGGCTTATAATCGTGTCAAAAGGGGTAAAGCAAGCCAGTATTAATTACCCATAAGTCACAATATGCCACTTTCAAAATGAGTTTTTTATTAGCCATATTTAAAAAAGGACTCATCCTAATTTCTTTTAAGGAAATTAAAAAATGACTCACGTCACTCCCAAACACAGCTGAAAATAAAGGCAATGCTAATGTAGAGAGCACCAACATTAACACCATTCTTTCCAAATTACAACACACAAAGGAAATTTTAATAGCATCCAACAGAAAAAGTTCTCATTATAGAACCTATAAGAAAGAGTTCCTGTGTTTTGGAGGAACAAGGAAATGAGATGTTAGATAATTGACTATAAAATGCTACTTTGCCGTATTGTCTCCTAAGGAAGATATTAAATAGATGCTTTCCCTTAAGTAGAGATCAAGTTATTTCAAGTGGAATCACCACTGATTATTTTAATATCATTTTATTTTAGTTCTAACTCTTAACATTTCCTGAAGATTCTGAAACACTTAGTACTAAGGAGAAGACACTAAAATTTATATTACTCAAAGGAAGAGATGAGCATTGTTTCTTTCTAGATGGTGATAAAAATAAAATTCCCTGAGCTTTCTTGCTTGTTTGAAAAATCCATCATTCTGAGTACTTTGACGAATTTGGAAGGAGGAACATTAATTATGTGACAACTTTGCATTGCCCCTTAAGCTGAAGAAGCTCTTATAGTCCTTTGGAAGAATCTTCTGTCATAATGATTCTTTTTCTCAGATTTACTAAATTTTTCTGGAGACATCAGGAATAAGTATAGGCACTTGTTCATCTTAGCAACAAATTCATTTTAAAATTTTATCATTGGAAAAACTAGTATAGAATGTGACACACTATCTCTTAGGTGATTTTTGTCACAGACCTTGTTTTTTATCAAATTTCCAACATTTTTAGTTATTCTATTTTTAAAGGATAGGCTTACTTGTGTATATGGATTCTAGTAAAATTGTATCTTTGTCAATCATAATGTTATAAGAGGTTTTGGTTATAGTGAATGGGTTCACAATTTCAAACATTGACCTAAAAAAATCTTTTGCCTGGTAATCACGTATGAAATGTAGGGATCTAGGATGGCAGTGTTAATAACTCCACATTTTCCACAGTGGTTTAGAGTAGTAAACCTTGTAAATTTTCTGCCCTTCCTTATGTTTTTTCAACAAATTTTCCTGTGCTTTTTATGATTGCCTAGCAAGGGACCCTTGGAACACCTTTATTCCTCTTTCTCAAACACATTTACCTAATATTACCTACTTTAAAGTTCACCATGCTTGGCAATTGTTCTGGTATGGTGTGTTTGAAAAAGATAATTAAAGTAAAAACTACAGATCTGAACATAGAATAGCCAAGACGAAACTGAAAAAGAAGAGTAAAATTGGAGGACTCACGCTACCCTATTTCAAAGGTATAAGCTATTAAGCTACTGTAATCAAGTAGCATAGTACTGGAAAAATAATAGACACATAGATTAATGAAACAGGATAGAGAATCCAGAAATAGAGTGACACAGATATAGTCAACTGATTTTTGCAAAGGTATAAAGGCAGTTCAATGGAGAAAGAACAGTCTTTTCAACAAAGATCGCTGGAACAATTGGACATCCATATGCAAAAAAATGAATGCAGACACAGTCCTTACACCTGCACAAAAATTAACTCAAAGTGGGTCATAAACCTAAGTATAAAATGCAAAACTGTAAAGTTTATAGAAGTAAACATATGAGAAAATATATATGATTTTGAGTTTGGTGATGAGGTTTTCGATATAACACCAAAAGCATGATCCATGAAAGAAAAAAATGGATTTTAGACTTTATTTAAATTCAAATATTTTGCTCTGCAAATGATACTGTTAAAAGAATGAAAAGACAAGTCATTTTCTGGGAGAAAATATTTGCATATCAAATAGAGGACTTGTATTCAAAATATACAAAGAACTCATAAAACTCAACAATAAGAAAAAAAAATTTTTTAATGGGCAAAAGAGAGCTATCAGTGAAATGGCAGAGTAGAGAACTCCAAAAGCCTATCCCTCAACAAAAGCAATGAATAAGCTGGCAAAAACTGTCAGAATAAACTTCTGGAGGAATATGGAATCTAAACAAAAGCTCACAACAAGTAGAGCAACCATTAATATAGAAAAAAAAAACCCTTAAGTTTAGTGAAAAGATAAGTAAAGTCATAAGGGTGAGGCCCTGATCTGATAGAGATGCCACAGATTGCTCTTATGGCGTGCATGCACAGAATAAAGGCCATCCAAGGGCATAGCAAGAAGGTGCCATCTGCAAGTTGAGGAGGGAGGCCTCACCAGAAACCAACCCTGCCTGACATTTCAACCTTGGACTTCCAGCCTCCAGAACTGTGAGAAAAATTAATTTCTGTTGTTCAAGCCACTTAGTCTGTGTTTTTTGTTATGGTAGCCCTAGCAGTCTAAAATGACCAATAATTCTATATCCAGCAAAACTATCATTCAGGGATGAAGAAATTAAGACACTCCCAGATAAACACAGATAGCTAATAGACCTGCTCTATAAGAATGCTAAAGGGAGTCCTTCTGGCCGAAATGAAAGGACACTAAACAGTACTTCAAGTTCACTTGAAGAAATAAAGAACATTTGTAAAGGTAACCACATAAATATGAAGATAGTATTAATATATTTTGGGTTTGTAACACCTCTTTTTTCTACATGATCTAAAAGACAAATGCATAAAACAATAATTATAAGTATATATTAATGGACACACAATGTATAAAGATGTAATTTGTGACAATAACATTATAAAGGGGATGGAGCCATATAGAAGCTATATTTTTGTAGACTACTGAAACTAACCTGGATTTGAACTAAGTTCTTATAAATTAAGATGTTAATTGTAATCAACAGGTAATAATTAAGAAAACAACTAAAAAATATATAATTAAAGAAATGAGAAAGAAATCAAGGTGGTACACCAGAAAATATCTATGAAATACAAAAATGTAATAGAGGAATTGAGGGGAAAAAAAGATATGACATATAGAAAAATGGTATAAGTAATTCCTTTCTCATCAGTAATTACATTAAATGTTAATGGATTAAACTCTCCAATTAAAAGACAGAGATGGTAGAGTGAATTTTTAAAAAGATGCAACCATATGCTGTCTATAAAAGACTCACTTTAGATTTAAAAACACAAATACACCGAAAATGAAAGGATGGAGAAGATTATGCCATACGGATAATAAACAAAAGAGAGTGGGGATGGCTATAATTATATCAGACCAAATAGACTTTAACCCAAAAATTGCTTCTAAAGACAAAAGACATTATATATTGATAAAATATATATGACTTCACTGTCACACTGAGTGAAGTAAGTCAGAAAGAGAAAAACAAATACCGTATGCTAACACATATATATGGAATCTTAAAAAAAAATGGTTATGAAGAACCTAGGGGCAGGACAGGAATAAAGATGCAGATGTAGAGAATGGACTTGAGGACATGGGGAGGGGAAAGAGTAAGCTGGGATGAAGTGAGAGAGTGGCATGGACTAATATATACTACCAAATGTAAAATAGATAGCTAGTGGGAAGCACTCGCATAGCACAGGGAGATCAGCTCGGTGCTTTGTGACCACCTAGAGGGGTGGGATAGGGAGGGTGGGAGGGAGACGCAAGAGGGAGGAGATATGGGAATATATGTATATGTATAGCTGATTCACTTTGTTATAAAGCAGAAACTAACACACCATTGTAAAGCAATTATACTCCAATTAAGATGTTAAAAAAAAGGGTGACTCTATCAAGAATATTTAATAATTATAAACATATATGCACCTAACAACAGAGCCCCCAAATATATGAAGCAAAATGGACAGAACTGAAGGGAGAAATAGGCAATTCAATAAGAGTAGTTGGAGACTTCACCACCCCACTTTCAATAATGGATAGAACAACTAGACAGAATATCGAGAAGTAAATAGAAGACATGAAGAACACTATAAAATAACTAGACCTAACAGACATACAGAACACTCTGTTCAACAACAGAAGAATACATGTTCCTATCAAGTGCACATGGGACATTCTACAGGTTAGATCACATGTTATGCCACAAAACAAGTCTCAATAAATTGAAAGTAATAGAAATCAGAGTATCTTCTCCAATCATGGTGGAATGAAAGTAGACATAAATAACAGAAGGAAGTCTGGATAATTCACATATATGTGGAAAATAAATAACACAGTCTTAACAAATGGTCTAAGAAGAAATCACATGGGGAATTAGAAAACATCTTGAAACAAATTAAAATAAAAACAGAATGAAGCAAATTAAAATTAAATATCTTGAAACAAACAAAAATGAAAACACAACGCTTACCAGAGGCTGGAGGTGGGAGAAATGGGGACATGTTAGTCCGAGTGTACAAACTTCCAGTTGTAAAATGAATAAGTTCTGGGGATCTGATATACAACATGGTGATTACAGTTAATAATACTGTATCATATACTTGAAAATTACTAAGAGAGTAAATCCTAAATGTTTTCACCACAAAAAAGAAATAGTAATTATATGATGTGATGGAGGTGTTAGCTAACAATATGGTGGTAATGATTTTTCAATATATAAGTGTATCAAATCTTAAACTTGTCTTAAACTTACGCAATGTTATACCTCAATTATACCTCAATAAATTTGGGGGAAAAAAGAAATCACAACATACCCAAATTTATGGGATGCAACAAAGACAGTGCTAAGGGGAACATTTATAGCTGCAAACAACTATATTTAAAGAGAAAGATCTCAAATTAATAACCTAGCCTTCCCCTGAAGGAATTAGAATAAGTTCCTTATATAAGGAGAGAAAACTAAACCAAAAGGAAGCAGAAGAAGGAAATAATAAGATTAGAGTTAACAAGGCTAAACATAGCCTTACCATATGATTCTGCAATCATGTCCCTAAGTATTTATCAAATTAATTTAAAAATTATGTCCACAAAAACTTGCATGCAAATGTCAATAGCAGGTTTATTCATAATTGTCACAAAACTGGGAGCAATCAATGTCCTTCAATAGTTGAATGCATAAACAAACTATGGTACTTCCGTACAATGGAGTACTCTTCAGCCATAAAAAAGAATGAGCTATCAACCATGCAAAAGCATGGGTGACTCTTGAATGTATGTTGCTAAGAAAAAGAAGCTAGTCTGAAAAGGTTATATCTTGTATGATTCAATTTATATGACATTCAGGAAAAGACAAACCTGTAGAGATGGTAAACAGATCAGTTTTGGAGGAGGGAGGTTTGAATAGGTAAAATAGGAGTTTTTTTATGGTGGTAAATATTCTGTATGGCACTGTAATAATAAATACATTGTGTATTTATTAAAATCCAAAGAAATTTACAACACAAAGAGGGAACCTTAATGTATTGATAGCAAATATAAATAATTTAAAAATTATTTAGGAGGTTGGGGAATCCCAGGATGGAATGCAGACTGTGAGAAAAGAATGTAACTATTTCAGGGAGTGGGGTCAGGGGATGTGCTGACCTAACTAACTTTGGAAATGAGTAGGAACAAAGACTAAATGCAAAAGGAACTGTACATAAACCCTGTACTCTAGTTGGTAAAGTCATTTTTCATGGAGGTATGATTTAACAATTCTGAAATCACTAAAAATGTATGCTGGAATTAAGTGAATGAATAGCAGATTGTGGGAGCCACGTTTCTGACTGTTGAAGTAGGAGGTTATAGACAAGAAAAGAGGCAAAGTTTGGAATGATTTATATATGTGGTCAAGGATTTCAGTTAGAAACGTCAATATGAACTCATGTTTAGCCTAATATAGGTACAGAGGGATACATAAATATTCAGATATGTGTGCATATGTGGGTCAGCACACAAACATGTATTTCCTTTCTCTGTCAGCTAAGAGAGCCTAGAAGCTATGACACCCCAGTAGCAATGAACACCCAACACCCAGGTCTTGGTTTCTAATACTGTTCTCCTTGGAACCAGGGCTTTTTGGAGAAAAGGTTATTCTAGAGCGGGGACAAGGAATATACATTATGATCCTGTAGTGTTTTGTAGTTCCAGAAAGTAAGGACATGCTCAAAGAAATAAAAACCACAACAATGTGGTATGTCAAAGGGACACAAGAGCCAACTGAAAGAGCTCCCAATGGCCTAAGCTGGAACAATTTTAGCCACAAAACAAATAAGTAGTATTGGATCATAACCCAAATAATAAAATAAATATCTATGAGTCCATACTGATATAAAGAAATGATTGAATAAATAAATAAAATAATTACAAATTTTCTGTGCAGGAGCATTCCAAATTATTTATATAGATACTTTGCTCTCAAGGAGGTAGAGCATATCTCCCCACCCCTTAAGTGTGGGGTGTGCATAGTGACTTCCTTGTAAAGAATACAGAATGGAAAGGAGGAAAAAAAAGTAACTTTACAGTGGAGAAACCTGACAAATACTACCTTAGCCAGGTGATCGAGGTCAACACCAACATGTTGGTGGTAAGTACCCTTGATACGATGTGTTGAGACTGGTACTTTACCTCTGCAGTGTTTCTCTCCAAAATGCATAAACCCCAGTTCAATCATAAGAAAAACATCAGACAAACCCCAAATCGAAGGACATTCTACAAAATACCTGACCAGTACTCCTCAAAACAGTGAAGGTCATTAAAAGCAAGGAAAGTCTGAGAAACTCTCACTGTTAGAGAAGACATGATGCCTAAATGTAGTATGAAATCCTGGATAGGATCCTGGAACAAAAAAGAGACGCTAGGTAAAAACTAAGGAAATCAGGACAAAATATGGACTTCAGTTAATAATCATGTATCAATATTGGTTTATTAGTTTTGACAAATGTACCATACTAATGTAAGATGTTAGCAAAAGGGGAAAGTGTGTGGGAGGTATGTGGAAGTTCTTGTTCTATTTTTGCAACAGTTCTGTAAGCTTAAAGTCTTCTAAAATGAAAAGTTTATTTTTCAAAAAGACATGGAACTTACTTATCACATAAGGATGCATTAATGGGTGATACAGGTAGATAAGGTCTTCCTAGGCATCAACAGCGCATATGAGACTGTGCCCACCAAGTCAGAGGAGACCTCAGTGGTGGGGTGCTCTGGACTTAGAGCCCTGCCCTCAGCAGTCACAGTAGACTTTTTTATTAATAACCCTTACTGAAGACAAACAGGAAACAGCTGTGACCAGAGACACTCACACAAAGGCATTCACATGACTTGCAGGTATAGCTGGTCAGCTCTCCTTTGCTTCCTCTGCAGCCACATCTCCTATCACTCTTCCCTTAATTGTTACATTTAGCCATACTAGATATTTTTAGTCCCTTATAGAGATAATACCCTCTCTCAGCTCTGGGTCTTTTCCTTCTGCTTGCAATTCTCTTCAAGCCCCAACCTCCATCTTTTCCCTGTTTGCCCAGGTAATTCTACTTCATCCTTCAGTGGAAATGCCAATTTTTCAGGAAGGCCTTCCCTGGCCTCCTAGACAGCACATTGTGCTTCCGCTTTTGTGGCATGCATCCTACTTGCAATTATTGTTTATTCTGACTTCCCCCACTAGATTATAAGCTGCCTAAGGATAGGATTGTTGTCAAACTCAAGTTCATGTGCCCAACGCACAGTGAGGCCAAACAATCCAAAACATTGGAGTTTGGAGCAGAGAAAGGTTTATTGCAATGCCATGCAAGGAGAACAGGTGGCTCGTGCTCAAGACCTGAACTCCCTGATGGTATTCAGGGAAGGGTTTATAAAGGCAATGTGAGGGAGGAGAATCATGGGGTGTGTGATCAGCTTGTGCACAATCCTCTGGATGACGGTAAGGCAACAAGGTGGTGTCACAGGGGTTAACATTATCAATCTTCAGGCTCCAATAGGTCTGGGGGTTATGTGCTCATGGTCATCAAGTAGTTAACTTCTATTTGGTGGGGGTTTTAGTATCTGTAAAACAACTCAGGAAATGTGCATCAGATACTGTTATCTAGGTACTTCAGGGAGGAACTCAAGATTCTGTGACTGCCATATGGTTGATTTACCGTTTGAATTATTACCAGTTCTCCTGGCCCAACTGCTATTTTTGTCACTACACATTCACACCCTTTCAGTCGTTAATTCTTCAGCCAGGCTTTTGTGACTCAGGGGAGGCCTGGGAGACTACAGCTTTTCTACAAACAAGAGGCAGGCAGAGGACATGGGGAAAGGGGTCTGTCCCAAGAAGGCCCCATAAGGTCCTGCTCAGTTACAGAATTGCTGTACCCCAGTGCCTAGCACAGGGCTTGCAACATCCGAGGTATTTGGTAAGTATCTATTGAATTGAAAACAATGAAGGAAGGTTTAGAACTGAGTGTGACATTTAGTAGAGCAAGGGCTCTGGAACGACTGGCCCCAGATAAGATTGAAAAAGTAGGTAGAAGAGAGACTGTGAAGGAATTCATAAAGGCTGACTGTAGAGTTTGGACTTTAACCCATAGTCTTGAATGGTCTAAAGCAGGAGAATGATACAAGTCAACTGGTACAGAATTTCCTGGAATCTTACATGCTGAAAATATTTCTCATTAGTTTTATACTTACAGAACAACTTAGCTTGCTATAAGCTTTTCATAGTCCGCTTCCTGTCTTTCAGACCCTTACAGACTGCAGCACTACCATACAGCATCAAGTTTGGTTATGGTGAATTCTGAGGCCAAACCAAATTTTTCCTTGTCTATGAACTGCTTTTTCCACTGGGATGCTCCCATCATTCTTTATCCTTAAATTTTAGTCTCTATACCAAGAGATAAACTAGTGTTATTTACAATGAATCCATCTTTCCTGGGATAAGATATGCTTTCTAGATCTGCAATTTTAGAAGACTTTCTTGACTTCAGAAATGTTTTGAGTGTTTAAGAGTATAGATTGTTAAATCAGACTGCCTAGTTTTAAATCCTGGCTCTACCACTACTGTGTGACTTTAGGAAGTTACCTAACTTCTCTCTGCTTCAATTTTCTCACCTTTAAAATGGGAAGAATAATAGTACTTACCAGGATTGTTATGAGGATTAAACGAGGTAATCCTCAGAATACTTAGAACAGTGCCTGGTGCATAGCAAGTGCTCAAATAAATAGTAACTATTATTATAATTATCATTGTTATCATATTAAAAAATTTTCCCTTTGTTTTGCTTTCTTATTCAGAAACACAAATAATAGCTATTTTGTATTTACTGTGTCTACCATGTTTAACATGTTCACAAGAACTATCTCTGTAGTTTGTTCCATTTTATTCTATTTCCTCATACATACTATCCCCCAGAAATGTGTTTAAATTTTGTTTATTCTATTTTCATTGCTTCTAATGTGGCTTTTTATTTCTGTGACAGTTTTATTTTTCTTTCATTTCTCTCCTAAGCTTTCTTGGCTCACTATTTTTTAGTTTCCTTCTATGGGCTTATAAGCTCTTTGAATTATTTTGTTTCTTTTCTCAGCTCTTTTTTTTTTTAACATCTTTATTGGAGTATAATTGCTTTACAATGGTGTGTTAGTTTCTGCTTTATAACAAAGTGAATCAGTTATACATATACATATGTTCCCATATCTCTTCCCTCTTGCGTCTCCCTCCCTTCCACCCTCCCTATCCCATGCCTCTAGGTGGTCACAATCTCAGCTCTTTTTAATGTAAGGTCGTGTTTGTAATTTCTTTGAAACTATTTCTTTAACTTTTAAAAAATCTGTTTCCCTGGAAATTTTTGTTTTTTTTTTTTTAAGATAGATGCTGCTGTCTTTCTTTGTATTTCTCTTTCTGTCTCTTATTTCTTCCCTTAGCTTTCCTTCCTTTCTTCCTGCCTTCTCTTCCCACCTTCTTCCTGCCTTCTCTTCCCACCTTCTTCTTTCTCTCTCTCCCCCTCATTCACTTCTTCCTGCCTGACTTTCTGACTATTACTTATGTTTGCTGAATAATAAAGGAGAGATGTTGGGAGGGGGTAGGGTAAAATGCAGAGGGATGAACCAGAGCAGCCCTCCTGCCTCTCCTAGATAGGGTTGCTAGATGCACCAAATAAAAATATAGGATGCCCAGTTAGATTTGTATTTCAGATAAACAACAAATAATTTCTTGGTACAAGAATATCATGAATGTTGCATACTATATTTTATCTGGCAACCTTATTCCTAGAGTTGTTTTTGCCAGTATCCTCTCTCTAAATCTGATCTTTCCTTTCCCCTGGGGGCCCATTTCACCTCAGTGTCTGGTTTTCCAGAGACTGATGGGCCTCAGAGCAAAGTCTCCTAGGACCTTCCTCCTTCATCCTACTGCATTTCAGTGGGGAATATAAGTCAGGTGGCTTGGACTTTTAGGTATTAGAAATAACATGGTCTCTCTTTCTGCTTCACTGTCATTTTTTACTGTAGAATTGGGTCTCTACAGGATAGCACCTTCTGTTCTCATGGATGACTGAAACTGTTAGATTTTACCATTGTCCTGATCAAGAATATCCAGCTCTTCCTTTCAGTAGACCTGTCCCTGTGTAAAGTGCACAAATGGGACCTCTGTGGCTCTGCTCTGCAACTCAAAGGGGTGGCACATATGTGCATGGACCCCCTAGCTCACTTACCTAAGCTCCTTTCCTCCACACAGCCCAGCATTCACCCAGTGGCCACCCCTTAGGCCTAGGGCTGCACACCTTGCAGAAGAGGGGGTGGGTGGGAGAAGTCAGCTCTGCTGTATAACTCAGAAGTACACTGAACAGCACAGAAAAAGAAAGCCAGGCAGCTGGGAGATGTAGAAAAGAAATTTTGCCCTGATGTTTAGAGGGTTTGTCCTGGCTCATCTTAGTGAATATATTGTTTGCCAAGATGGTCCAATTTGCCTACATTTCTTGAATGTTCTTCTTTGTATTTGATAATATTATCATTTTTGTATCCTATAAAACAGACCTTGTATATTTATATGTTCTGCTCTACAGTGGTTCTCTGAGTATAGTTTGTTTTATTTAGCTTGTACATATGTATTTCAAAACTTTTAAACCTGGAAAATAAATAATCATTTAATGTTAAGTATGTGTTTATCCTGCATGTGTGTCTGAGAACAAACTGGCCAGAGAGCTGTACAATAAGACTGTTAAAATATAATAAAAATACAATATATCCTTGTAGCTTACTTTATAAAACTGTCCTTATTTTACAAAATTCTTTTTTCTGTTCAACCTGGGTAATTTCCACTACTCTGTTTTCCAGTTCACTGATCTGTTTTTGTGTATCATCTAATCTACTGTTGATTCCTTCTAGCGTATTTTTAATTTCAGTTATTGTATTCTTCAGCTGTTTGGTTCTTCTATATATTTTCTAACTCTTTGTTAAAATTCTCACTGTATTTATCCATTCTCCTCCAGAGTTCATTGAGCATCTTCATGATCAAGTTACCTTGAACTCTTTATTGGGTGGATTGCTTGGCTGCACTTTGTTAAATTCTTCTTGTAAAGTTTTGTGTTATTACTTCATTTGGAATATATTCCTCTGTCTCCTCATTTTGCCCACTTCTCTGTGTTTATTTCCATGTGTTAGGTAGGTTGGTTACTCTTCCTGATTTTGGAGAAGTGACCTTATGTAGGAGACATCCTATGGGGTTCAGCAACGCTGAACTGCTCAAGGGGTGCCCCTTATGTGGGCTGCATGGGCCCGTCTGCTGTGGTGGGGTCGATTACTTTGGGTGTGCTTGTAGGTGGGGCTGGTTCCCCGTGTGGCTGGCTGTTTGGCCTGGGAAGTCCTGGGACTGGTGCCAGCCCACTGGTGGGCGGGTAAGCCCCCAGAACAAACAGGCTAGAGGGAGGACTCCAAATGGTGCTTACCAGTACCAGTGTCCTTGTGGTAGAATGAGCTCCCCAAAATGGCTGCCACCAGCGTCTGTGTCCCCAGGAGGAGTCCCCGTTGCCTCTTGCCTCTCTGGGAGGCCCTCTAAGATCAGCAAGTGGGTCTGACTCAGGCTCCTTGCAAATTACTGCCTCCGCACTGGGATTTGGAGCGTGTGAGATTTAGCATTCACCCTTTAAGATAAGTCTCTGTTTCCTACAGCCCTCTGGCTATCCTGTACACAGGCCCCGCTGGCACTGAAAGCCACATGTTCTGGGGACTCGTCCTCCTGTTGAAGGACTACTGGGCTGGGAAGACCAGTGTAGGTCTTAGACCCCTCGTTCTTTGGGGAGAACCTCTGCAATTGTGACTATCCTACTGTTTGGGGGTCACCTACCCAGGAGTATGGGTCTTGACTATGCTGTGTCTCCACCCCTCCTACCCATGTGATTGTGGTTTCTTCTTTACATCTTTAGCTGTGCATGCTTTTTTCCTGCTAGTCTTCAGGTTGTTCTCATAGATGGCTGCTCTGTAAATGGCGCAGTTGTAGTGAGCCTGTAGGAGGAGGTGAGCTCAGGGTCTGCCTGCTCCATCTTGGCCAAACACCAGGAAGATATTACATTCTAAGCCATAGCCAGCTGGAGCCAGGAACCAGGAGCTTCATGGACAGTTTCTTGCGAGGAAGGAAAATTGATATGAGTCATCCAGTGCTGGGAGAGACCAGGACAGAAAGAACATCAAAAGTGGGCCAATGTTCTCTGTTTTTGCCTTTTATTTATATAGCTTTCCTATTTTTAAATTTCTCTCCTTCCTTACCTCTTTCAATGTGGTATTTCTGTATACAGATCTAAAGTGTTTACGTTTTTATGTTCGGAATTGCTTTTGAAATAATGATTTTTAAAAGTCATTTGGAGTTTTTCACATTTGTGCAGTTTAGGTGTTCTGAAAGTCTGAATCTCATTCCGGTCACTGCTTCTTGTATAGCTTTGGGCATCATTGACTTTTTGTGGCTAAAAATCTCAGAAAGTCTTCCCATCTTATAGACTCTTAGATATAACGTCATTTTAAAAAGTATTTTGAGCGAGTAAGTTCTGCAATAGTAAATTGATGAACTAAGAGTAGTGTAAGAAATTTGAGATTGACGAGAGGAAAGTAAACATATACAAAAATTTTAGGGACTTACCCTTATATTTGTGCTCTGCAACTATTTTACAACAATGAATTGTTATTTTAAAAATCCCATCTATGTCTATTACAATGATCTATGCTGCTATTAAGTCGTGCTCACAGAAAAAATTTCTCCACCCTAAAATGGAAATGTAAAAGATAAAAATCAACTGTTCTTTCCACTACAGTTCACATCACTGAAGTTTTAAATTCAAAGTTTAATTTGGACCTTATGTTTTCTAGTACATTTACAAACTGAGGATGAGTTCTGAAAGGTGTAAATAGTACCATATGTAAGTTCAAGTAATATGGTTAAGTTATTTTCATATTACAATGTGCTTCCTTTTAAAAACTATTAAATTCATGATTTTCCCCTTTCCTGTCATAAACAGATTTGCTCGTGGAAACTTTCAGGGCTGAAATAATAGCTTATCTTCTGATATAATTTTATAGGAACAGTCATGTAGCCTACTTTTCTTTAGAAATTATGATGATTTCCGCTCTTTAATAACTCTGATCATACCAGTTAATTGCAACCTAATGAAAATGTATTGCAAGGAACCAAGAGATGTCTGGGCAGAAGCTGATACTTTAGGGGGATTTGAAAAAGACTTATTAGCTTTCAGAGTTCCCCAGCCATTCCTACCTATGAATGTACACAATGATGCCCATCAATCTCAAATTGCTTACCTCCTGTGTCCATCCCTTTGGTCCATGTCTATAATCTGTCAGGTTCTATGTTGTATTTTAAAGATGCTAGTGGAAAGCGAAAGTAAATCTACCTGCAGGATTATCTGGTTAGGAATGATACCAGTTGGCAAAACCAGATTAGCCTCAGGGATGTCCCTAGGCCCTGTGGACACAGGCTCTTGGTGTCTCATTCCTGCACTCTACTGATGTCCTCAGCCTCTTTGTCTTTGCCTCTTTGATCACAGCCTGTCTGCTGCGCTCTGTCACTGTCCCCAGCATGCCACCAGTAGCCACTTCTTCCTCTTCTTGGACTCTTCTTACATCAAACCCTCAGTTGTTACTCCTCGCCACCAGTCTCTCTACCTCGTAAGTCTCCTCTCATTCAATCCTTCCTACCCATTAATGCCATGTTAAGTCTCCAGAACGTACTTCTCTGATCCTGGCAGTAACTCTAAAGACCCCCTATGGCCCACTGGATTAAATCCAAAATCCTCAGTTAGGGCCTTCACAATGTGAATTCACCTTTATTCCCTGCAAGGCTCCACTACACATTTTTTTTTACCCCACCCAATCAAGTCCCTGAAGTTTGCAATGAACTAGAAGACATTGATCTTCTAGGAGAGAAGTCAGGAAACTTTCTCTGTAAAGGACCAAAGAGTAAATATTTTCAGCTTTGTGGGCCATATGGTCTTTGCTGCAACTATTTAACTCTGCCATTATGTCATGAAAGCAGCCATAGGCAATATATAAAGGAATGAGTATGGCCATGTTCCAATAAGACCTTATTAATGGACATGGAAGTTTTAATTTCATATAATTTCTGTGTGTTGATTTTTTCCCAGCCATTTAAAAATATAAAAGGCATTCTTTTTTTTTTTTTTAAATAATACCTCTTCCTAGAAATTGCTTTATTTATTTATTTTTGGCTGTGTTGGGTCTTCGTTTCTGTGCGAGGGCTTTCTCTAGTTGCAGTGAGCGGGGGCCACTCTTCATCGCGGTGTGCGGGCCTCTCACTATCGTGGCCTCTCTTGTTGCGGAGCACAGGCTCCAGACGCGCAGGCTCAGTAATTGGGGCTCACGGGCCCAGTTGCTCCGCGGTATGTGGGATCTTCCCAGACCAGGGCTCGAACCCGTGTCCCCTGCATTAGCAGGCAGATTCTCAACCACTGCACCACCAGGGAAGCCCCTAAAAGGCATTCTTTGCTCATGGGTCATACAAAAACAAGTGGCAGACCAGATTTGACCCATGGACATAGCTTGCCAGCCTTTGTCCTAGGTGATCACTGACCATGGCCTTGAGTCAAGCAAGGCTGAGGACCACAGGGTGGCAACAGCTGCACCTCCTCTCCCCATGATGGTGTCCTTTGTCACCCATTGTTAGTGTTCATCTGTAGTGGTATAGCCTGTGTTGCATGAGGTGCCCAACATCTCTGAGTCTCTATACCTACTGAGAAGATGGCCTCCCACTAACCGCCCTGTCATGAGAAGGTGGACACCACACTACACGTGGCTGGAGGACTGGTTGAGGGTCAGTGGTGGGTCCTTGGGAGGGAGGGCAAGCCCAAGCTACTGGCAATATGTAGTACCTCCTTTCATCCAGTCCCACTGGAGTCCTTCTAAGAATTAGACCCTCGCTACTGAATTGTTCCCTTTCAGATTTTAGATGAGGCGACTCTCCTGGGGGTGGAGTTTGCTGACAGATTCCTGGTAAAGTCTGCAGATGGTGTCAGTGGTCGTACCACTAGGTAGGGACATTGAACCCGTAGCTTAATGCTGCTAAGGAGCTGGAGGGGTTTTCTGGATGCCCACTACCAAAGAGAGGCACTGCTGACCTTCAGATACCCCCTCAGGTTTGAGAACCAGAAGACAACCCTCTTGCCTTGCTTGAAAACCGTAGATAAGCACTTCTAAAAGGGAGATTAAAGTGTCTCCAAGCTGTCTGTGAATTTCTTCGGAAGGAGTGGTAGCGGAGAGGGGACGATGTTGGAGGTGACGGTAGGAGAGTGTGCTGAGTTCTCCTTTTCAATTCCTATCCTTGCTCCTGCAGTTGGATTTCTACTGCTGGAAATGATGTCTTTGAGGAAAACAGCGCAGAGGCGAGTCTGGAATTGTGCTGACATTGCAAGCCTGTCGATGGCCACTAGAGGGCGCCAGAGCTTGAGTTTGGGGGGCTTGAAGAGTCATTTCCTCGTCTGGCCTGGAGAATTATTAGCTAGATAAGAAGCAAAGGCAATAGACCCTAAGGATGCTGCTCTGCCTATGTGGAGCCAGACAAGCAAGATCACAAAAAGTTCGGAGCCCTAGAGTACAGCAGACCAAGTGACTTCCTACTTTGTCTAAGGACAATGACTGAGGCTGGCATCTCATGAAACTGGGCTGGGCTGAGAATGGCTTCATGGCTACAGTGAAATAGGCAAACTACCCCCCTTCATGGATCCTATGTTGAAGTCACTAAATAGATTTTTTTCTTTTAAGTGCTAAGAAATAAAATAAAGAATAAGAAATGGGTAGAGGTATAGGGGCTTGGATAGAGAGTGGTCAGGACCATGTTCAGATCAGAGCAGGTAAGGAGATGAGAAAAGGTAAAAAATGCTCCTTCCAAGGGTACAGTGGAGATCAAAGCCAGGAGCTGAGGCTTGGCCACCGAGGTATTACCCACTCTGCTCTCTGCCTCTCCCAATAGTAACTGTCCCAATTTGCTTTTAGAAACCCTTCAAAGAAAAGTATGTGGAGAAAGTATGTGGAATACAGAGGAAAATGGTCATTTACTCAAAAGTCTGTTTAAGAAAATAACATTTTAAAATTGGCATAATAGCCTGGAAACTGGTATTGGTTGTAAAAATATTCATATCAATCTGTAATTAAAATCCAAAGAGATTTAAATCAACATGGGTGATGAAAGGGAGAATTGGTCAAATACAGAGGGCGGTAAAATCCTGTCATGATTCTTATATTATTTAGGGGATATAGATTCTGATTAATACTGGCAATTGTTAGAAAAAAACCTTTTAATATGTGTGTTAATAATAGAAGCCATTAAAAGAGAAATAAACTATACAATTTTCAAACCATTTGAGAAGAAATGAACAAAGAAAACTCAATCAACTCATCCAAAGTCAAAAAAAAAAAAAAAAAAAAAAAAAGGAGATGGGGAAAAGAAACAACCAGAAAGGCACGGAAAACAGAAAAGATAAGATAGCAGAAATAAATTCAATATCACAATGAATGAGTTAAAAGTATCTAATTAAAATACAGAGATTATGTATTAGGTTAAAAAAAATCAATTGACTGTCTATAATAGACACCTATAAAGCAAAATGACACAGGGAAGTTGAAAGTAAAAGGATAGGAAAAGATATACTGGAAAATACTAACAAAGAGAAGGCAGGAGCAGCAGTGCAGATGCGAAAGGATGTGGATGCGGTTTCTGTGTCTCAGTTTTGGTTGATATAGCGCCAGAGCTAAAAACAAGACAGTGGGTACCAAGGACTCCACAATCTAAAGGGAGGAGCCAGATTCTCCAAACAGGACATGCTACGAAATGGTAGGACTGATTCCCTAGCCTCCAAAGAGTAGGGGAATGAAAGATGTGCTTTGGAGACAGTTTTTGGATGCTGTGGGCTTCTTCCACTGTAATGGGGAGAGGGGAGGGCGTGATTCCCCTTCACCTCATGTCAAGGGAAGAGCGCTTCATTTAGAGAGTCTGACTGGAGTCTCTGGAGTTGGGGGAGCATATGGGCTGTATAAGAAGTTGTGGCAGGCTTCCCTGGTGGCGCAGTGGTTGAGAATCTGCCTGCCAATGCAGGGGACACAGGTTCGAGCCCTGGTCTGGGAGGATCCCACATGCCGCGGAGCAACTAGGCCCATGAGCCACAACTACTGAGCCTGCGCGTCTGGAGCCTGTGCTCCGCAACAAGAGAGGCCGCGATAGTGAGAGGCCCGCGCACCGCAATGAAGAGCGGACTCCGCTCGCCGGAACTAGAGAAAGCCCTCGCACAGAAACGAAGACCCAACACAGCTAAAAATAATAATAAAAAATAAATTAATTAATTAATTAAAAAAAAAAAAAAAAGAAGCTGTGGCTAGATTGGCTCAAACAAGCAGAGTAGGAGAGTAGGCAAGCAAGGGAACCTGTTGTTTGTTCTCGCTTCCCCCTGCTTCAGCAGGGGCCCCAGTAAAGCCTTCCCTGAATTTCTTGTCTGGCCTCTAGTCAATTTCTATTGACTGGGGAAGGCCAAGAACCCTGGGTGGTATCAGATTTATGGCACCCTACGTCGGGCCGTTGTCCCCTTCTGGGGAGAGGATCTGGGCACCTCCGGGACCACCGAACGCAGCTTCCCCGTGGATGACAAGTGGCCACCTGAACCTCTTATTTCAGCGTCACTGCGTTTGGTAAGTCTGTCTTCCTGGCCCCTAGGGGCCTCCAGACCCTCATTCAGGCAATGCTTTCCCCTCCCCCTTGTTCTTTTCCCTCTCCTGATATCTCTCTACTTCTCTCTCTGTCCTCTGTTACTTCTGTCTTCTCCTTCCAAGAGAGTGGACGTCCGGCAGCTACAGCATCACTCCTCTCAGCGTGTGAGACCTGCTCCCTCTGGCCGGCAATGGCTCCTCTTGAAGGGTGGCAAGCAGAGGTGGGAGAGGCTCGCCTCACACCGTGCAGATCCTGGTCCATCGGGCTCTCCCTGACCGGAGATTTATGAGAGTGATGGAGGTTTAAACCTCATATAGTGTAGCGGCTGGAAGTCTGATTGTCCCAGTATTCTCACCTTTATGTTCCTGCTGTCTCTTTCTCTTTTTCAGTCTTTTCTGTCCCTCCTCCCCATACCTCTCCCTTGACCCTTATACCTGCACTCCCATCCCCTTTATCCTGAAAGCTTCTTGTTTGTGTCTTTAAGTTTTTGTCGTTGGTATCTTTGTTTTATGTAGTTTTGTCCATCCAACTGCTCCTGCAAGTCTCTGCCAAAATTGTGGGCATGGTGGAGCATTTAAACCTTGAAATACAAACGCAGCCCACATTGCCTGAGACTCCAGTCTTGGGTTACTTGGTGGGATTTTAGAGAACAAAAAGAAAAGAAAGGAGCTTGCATTTTCCCCTCCTCTGCCTTTGCAGTGTAACTATTCTTTCTGCCTGAGCTGGAGGGGCTTGCATCTTTCTCCTCTGCCTTTGCAAAATAACCATCTGCCTGGGCTCTCAGGAACTATCGGATTCTTCTGTAGTTCCCAGACTGAGGGAAAAAAAAGGGCCGATTTAAATTCAAGTGGGAAAACTATGAGACCTTTGGTTCTGTAGAAATTGGTTTGTCTGGCTTAAGCTTGTGGGTTTAATTAATACAGACCTGTCTTCAGAGTCATCAGCATTAAGTATAATATTTTTATTGTACCTAGGGTTACTGAAAGCCAGTAAGTGCATATTGTTTTTGTTATGAAATTTATCAACAGGGAAAATAACCTGATATGATTAAATTTTTGGTAAACTTTTTGGTAAACTCTATAGGAACTATTATGTTTTAGAAACATCCATCTAAAACAGTCTCTTCAAATTTTGGTAAATTTGAAACTAAATTAAGTTAAATGATAGGAATTCATTGAGTATCCAGGCCATTTCAAATAAGATTAAATATTGCTGGGCTTCCCTGGTGGCACAGTGATTGAGAGTCTGCCTGCTGATGCAGGGGACACGGGTTCGAGCCCTGGTCTGGGAAGATCTCACGTGCCGCGGAGCAACTGGGCCCGTGAGCCACAACTACTGAGCCTGCGCGACTGGAGCCTGTGCTCCGCAACGGGAGAAGCCACGATGGTGGGGGGCCCGCGCACCACGATGAAGAGTGGCCCCTGCTTGCCACAACTAGAGAAAGCCCTCGCACAGAAACGAAGACCCAACACAGCCAAATAAAAATAAATAAATAAATAAATCCTATTTAAAAAAAAAAAAAGATTAAATATTGGGAACATTAATTGCTAAACAGGTCTAAATTTACCTACTTTTGTCTTCTTGTAAGAGAGAAACTAAAGCTGTTTAGTGCCACCTTGAGGTGTTCTCTACCAATCTATAGAATGCTAATGAAAAAGACAGTTCATGGTTGCTTAAGGGAAGTAGGATGTGTGTTTTCAGAAAAGAAGGTATGAGGAATGGAAATATATTTCGTTAAAGGAAAAAGGGTGATTTTGTCCTAAGGCTGGTTATTTCTAAATGGAAAGAATATGCGACAAAGTATGGCTACAGAAAGTTGCAGAAGGTTTGAAGAAGAGGAACATTGAGAAAAGAATTTTGTATGTGGTCAGGGTTTTCTAAGGTTGGATTAAATTTAATTAGGTAAATGGATTTTATTAAGAGTAGGCTGATGTAAGACTGGATTTGGTTTCTCTCTCTCATAAGAGAACAAAGTTTTCCTGGAATGTTGCTTCTGATATCAGATTGTGTGAGTTTCTGTGCCTTTAGGTGATCTGTATTTATTTCTGAAATTATTTTTTTCACCTTAGCTCAAGGAATAATTGTTTCACAGTGACTTATGACTCTATCTGACTAGGTGTTTTAAAACTTTTTGAGATTTTTTGATAGACTTCCCAAATATCAAATTCTAACTAAAGTTCTTTTGACTTCCAACTAACTTTGGGGTGCTTCAAAGTGCTCCTCAAGCATCCCAAAGAGAGATCCTAAATTAATTGAATTCATTTGGTATGTTAAATTACACGGGAAACATTGTCCAAATTCACTGTTGCCTGTTTCAGATGGAATCATCAGGCTCTCCCCAATTTTCTCGTAGCCGCCAAACAGACAGGGGAAAGGGTTTTGGGTTTTCTGCTGTCTAGTCTCTCACCTTACTCTATGTCCAAAAAAATCCCCTGTGGGAATACTCCCACGTCTAGGCCCTCAGGTCCTGACCCCATGGCATTTTCCATTGCGCCCAACTCCTATTCCTCCAGGAGTTCCTTTCTGCACCTCTAGGCCTGCACTCCAGGCTTTGGCAGCCCAAACCTTGTTACAGACTACCTATTGAGCTGGCTATTTCCAAGCAGCCCACATCCTAGGCTTTATAGATGCTCAGTCTCAAGGACTACACCACAACGTAGGGAAAATTGTTATAGGACATAAGCTTTACAGACAACAGATACCCCTCAAGGAGTGTCCTGGCAATGCACTGGTACTGGTTCAAACGTCCCCTATCAGGGACTCCTCACATGAGGGACCGACGACCAGAGATGTCTGGTTAGGCGATGGGACAGTAGAGGACGCTCAAAATCCCATTAGGTAAGAAAGGAATTTGGAGGACACGCAAACCGCCTTCCAACAAAAGCCTCCTGGTAAATGTCTCCGGGATGCTGGACTTCATTTCTAGGAGCGCCCTTGGTTGCAGGTTACTCAACACGGGAGGACCCTCTTCTAAGCCAGAAAAAACACCTCTGGAATGAATCCTTAAAAACTGGAAATTTTTAAAAATAGATGGGCTGAAAAGGGAAAAACTTAAACTCTACTGTAACACTGCCTGGCCTTTATATAAGTTGGGGGATGGAGAAAAATGGCCAGAAAAATGGGCCTCTAAATTACAATACCATCTTGCAATTGGATCTTTTCTGTCACAAGATGGGAAAATGGACTGACATTCCATATGTCCAAGCCTTCATGGTCCTTTACCAAAACCCTGCTCTATGTGGCTCCTGTAATCAGAAGTCTGGGGAATCAGAAAACACTTCTGACATTTTAGATGATCCCCTTTTAACCTTCCCCAAATTTTCAGGGAGAAAACCAAGTATCCTCTGCTTCTCCAGAGGCACCTGTTTCTCCAGAGCCACTTGTTTACTTCTCCAGATCCCTCTGACCAATCCCCCACTCTGCCTCCCTATGTCCCTTTATACTCTCCATTACCCCGGGTGGGGAGAGACTAGTCCCTCTGGGGTAACTCTTAGTGGAACTTCCTGTCACCCAGGATCAGGAAAAGTGTGCCCTCTTAGGGAAGTGGCAAATGGCAAAGAGACAATCAGAGTACACATGCCCTTCTCTTTAACAGATTTAGCCCAATGCAAACAGAGACTGGGCCAGTTTTCTGAAGACCCTAGTAAGTTTGCTGAAGGGTTTCAGGCCCTGACTCTGGCCTTTGATTTAACTTGGAAGGATGTCCAAACAGTCCTATCTACTTGCTGCACCCCTGAGGAAAAACAGAGAACTTGGGCAGCAGCCCAGGGACACGCTGACCAGCTTGTCAGGGACCAACACAAACATTTTGTTATGGCTGGAGACGCAGTCCCAAATCAGGAGCCCATTGGAATTATAATTCCCAGGCGGGAACAGAAGCCAGGAAGCACATGGTCCAGTGTGTACTAGAAGGGATGAGAAAGTGTATCAAAAAGCCAGTTAACTATGAAAAGGTTAAAAGGACTGATCCAAGGAAAAAAGAAAATCCAGCCCTTTTTCAGGGATGGCTTGTGGAGTCTTTTAGAACATTTACTAACATTGATCCATCCACTCCTAAGGATCAATCCCTGCTGGGACAACATTTTATCAGCCAGTCTGCCCCTGATATTAGGCAGAAACTCCAAAAGTTACAATTAGGCCCACAAACCCCAATGACCCAACTCCTAGAGGCCTTTGCGGTATTTAATAATTGAGATCAAGCTGAGGAGGAAGAGAGAAACTGATGTGAAAACAGGCAGGCCAGGACTCAAGCTAAACTGATGGCCAAAGCTGTCAGCCGTGCCTTACAGCCCCAGGACTACCCAAGGGGGCCACGGAAGTGTAACCATCCATCTGGAGGTAAAACCAGCAAGGGGGAATGCTTCAAATGTAAGTCAACTGGCCACTGGGCCCAAAAGTGCCAAAAAGAACCCCCTGGTCCATGCCCAGTCTGCAAACGAACAGGTCATTGGAAGTGGGACTGTCCCCAGTCCCAAAGGGGAAGGGGAGCTCCTGCTCCTGAGATGGCCGTGCTGGATGACTGAGGCGGCCCTGGGATTCTGCTGGCTCCCTGCAATGAGATGTCTATCTCCATCGAGGAGCCCCGGGTGGTCCTTGACGTGGCAGGTAAGAAAACCAGTTTTTAATTGACACAGAAGCCACTTACTTTGTCCCGCTCTCTCATTCTGGGCCTCTTTCCTCCAAAAGCTGTACAGTGACTGGTGTCAACGGAAAGCCTTGCACCTCTTTCTTCACTGGGCCTCTCACTTGCCAATTTGAGCAGCGTTTAATCTCACATGCCTTTTTAGTTGTGCCTGAGTGTCCTACCACACTACTGGGGAGAGACCTTCTGGGGTCCCTTGGAGCCATATTACGATTAGGAGGTCCCAAGCAGTCCTAACTTGAGACTTAACCTTGGGGGAAAGGAGAAGTTATAAATATGTACGCAGACTCAAAATATGCCTTCTTTGTTTTACATGCCCATGCAGCTATCGGAAAGAAAGAGGATCTTTAAATGCAAAAATTCCCCTGTACTGTAAAATATGGGGCTGCGATTTTACATCTCATAGACGCGGCTCAAAAACCAAAGCTAGTAAAAAAAAAAAAAAAAAAAAAAAAATCCAGAAAATAGAAAAAAAAAAAAAAAAAACAAAAAAAACCAAAGCTAGTAGCAGTCATTCACTGCTGCGGGCACCAAAAGGAAAATTCTCAAATCACCCAAGAGAACATCAGGGCAGATTGGGAAGCAAAGAAAGCATCCCTGATGCCCATACCAGGTAGAAACCAGCATTGAGAAAATTCGACAGACAGCAAGCTACTTGGCTTCAGCAGACAAATAACCACCAATCCTCGCTATTCAATATGGGCGGGGAAATTGAAAACTGGTTCTCTAGTTTGATCTCTTGAATCCCACAGGGTATAAAAAATTTCTGGCAAGAGGTTTTCATTTTCTCATAACCCTTTTCTTTTCAGTCATACTGATTTATGCCATATTTCATCTAGTGCTCCGTTGTCTTCCCTACTACTGTAAACCTGTGACTAAGGCTTTTCAGTTCAAGAAGGAGACCTGGGATGAACAGGTCCAGACCTTCCATTCTAAAAATAGAGAAACATGTTAAACTTTAAACCTGAGATTAACAAAAATATATACCCAAGAAGAATGGCTTCTTGGCGGGGGCGACATCATCTCCCTTGTCTGGTCAACAGTTAAGGAAGCCCTCCCAAAGTTAACCTGATTCCTTCCCTTTCTAGGCCCTTTAATGGCTATTGTTCTCCTTTTAGGCCCTTGTTTGTTTAAACTTTTGGCTAAGTTTGTGTCTTCTAGGCTCCAACAGTTTGAAGTAAGGCTCATGATGGTTCAAGGAGTTCAACCCATTCAGCAGAGAGTGGCCCAGGTCCCTACAGGTCCTTGGAACAGTCAGCAAGGGACTTCTACACCTCTACGGTAGGCTAGGGTCTGCGGCCCCTGTCCAGCAGGAAGAATTTTCAGAAGAAGAGGACTTCAGCCCCTTCCCCTTTAAGAATAAGGGTGTTGAGTCTCTCAGGCGGGAATGAGACAGGCTGGGACCTGGGCCCCTTTGCTGCAGTGCTACAGGGTTTGCACCTGGACACACCTCTCCTCGAGCAACAAAATACTAAGAAACTATATGGGACTAAAAATAACTGCGTGCACGTGCAGTGGGGGCAAATTCTAGACAAAAAGATACAAAAGACCAAAAAACCCAATTGCTACTTTTGAAGAGCCTGGAGCAAAAACAGGGTGTTGGGAGCAAAAGCAGGGTACTGCGCATGCCCCCTGCACGCAACACCACCTAAGGGGTGGGCAAACCAACTAAGCCGCCCCTCCGGCCTGACCCCCTGGACGCACCCCTCCCCTCCCCTCAGGAAGCAAGCAAGCAAGAGAACCTGTTGTTTGTTCTCGCTCCCCACTGGTGCAACAGGGGCCCCAATAAATCCTTGCCTGAAGGAAAAAAAAAAAAAGAAGCAGAGGAGAGAGGAGAGCTGCTTAGGGAGCACGCCACAGTTGTTGGTGGTGGCATGACAGCTGGGGAAATTTGCATGTTTCCTGTGGACCAGAAATGAACCACATGGGGTTGGGGTGGGATAGATGAGCTTCCCTGAAGTCTAGAAGAGGAATCTGCCCCCACAGGACTGCTGAGAGGGATGATGGCACCCAATTCAATGGTGATCCATTGAAGCCCAGGGCGGAGGGAGGAGTAGAAAGCAGCCAGCTGGTATCAAGGGATCAACAGTGGTATGTTTCTACTGGGGGACTCTCTGAGAAACCCACAAAATTGCTCCTCAAGAGAATGAGTCAGCTTGGAACATCCAGATCACGATAGTATTAATAGATAATACTCCTTCCAGCCCTGGAGGAAGGAGGTGAGCAAAGGAGAGAGGAGTGGACCACATCCCTGTGCTCTGTTGCAGACTTCCATAACTGGAGCAGACCCAAGTCAGCATAAGGAAGAATCTGGGTAAAAAGGAGTTTGCAGTTCTTATTATCACATTGGATTTGTCCTCTATATGTAGAAACAAAAGGACAATTTGTATATTATCTAACAGTGATCCAAAGAAATATGGGACCTGTTCAAGATTTCATCCAAGGACAGGATATAGATTGTTTGATGGAGCAAGTTTAGTAAGGAGTGATGGAGAAGAACACGTTTGTTCTATAACTGTACCCTACTAATCTCAGCTCATTCAGTATAACTGTCGTATTAAAATAGGATGGATTGGAATTCAAGGTGAAAAGTATTAAATAAAACCAAGGAGGGTATTTTGTATTAATGAAATGAAGACCTCTATAACAATGTTACTCTTTCCTGTTTCCCTCCTTGCTCTCTTCCTATCAGTCCAAGTAGGAGACTTTCTTTACTCTCTTCTCCCTGAGCCTCCACCAATCTGCCTCATACTCTACATTCTATAAATGTGACATAGTTTCCAGCTCCCTTCTGTCCTCCTGTGGCCAGAAGTCCCTCCATCCCTGCATATCCTTCACCTACAAGAATTAAAGTGTGGCTTCACTAATGCATTTCTGTGTGAGCAAATTACCTACCTTCAGTGAATTTCAATTTATCATCTGTTAAATGCAGATAAAAAGTCCTACCTTGAGGATTAAAAATTGCTTAACATGGCATCTGGCACATAATAATAAATGGTACTTATTGGTAAAACAAGGTTAGTGATAAGAGACATCTATATAGCCATTTCACCTTTTTTCTTTTTTCTTTTTTTTTTATTAATCAGTCATCAATTTTATACACATCAGTGTATACATGTCAATCCCACCTTTCACCTTTTTTCAAGAGCAGAAAATGAGCCTTCTCTGTGATATGTGCTAACCTAGCATATATAAATTTCAGGATATGTTGCCTGATGATAGTTATAATGACAATGAAATGGTAACAACAAGAATAATGATTGACAACAAGATACCCCAGAAATCTGAAAGCAAGTGGCCCAGGAAAAATACTAGAGTGGGTAATGGAGACTAGTAGATTATTGCTAGGAATTGACAGGAGCAGGCAGGTTAGGTTGAGATACTGTGATTGGAGACTTGGGTGGCTCAAGTCCAGCATACGTTCCATGCAGCCTTCAGAGCAAAACCAAACACACAAAGAATATTTGATAAATATCCTCTGTGTGTAACATTCAGACAGACCCCGCAGATGACCTTCAGTCTCACAGCTGTTCTTATACATAGAGCAATGTACCATCATATTTAAATATGAAGGACAGCAACACATTTTTAAATCTAATCTCAGCACCATTACATAATGTCAGAAACATTAAAAGAAAATGCAAATATCTAAAGGCTAAGGGAATTGTAATTTGGAGTAAGCAATGGGTTCTATAAAACAAATGGCTTCCGACAAAAACAGTTGCAGTTTTGATAGAATTATAAAATCATTCCTTTATGGGATGACAATTATATTTGGACATTATCAAATTCCTCACTATGCCAATTCCTCATGCAATTTTAAATAATTCAGATTAGACAAACATGAGCAATCACAGAATGGAATGATTCAATGAAAATTGGCTGAGGATCTATAGATAAAGAGGTCATGGTGATAACAATATGTGAAACTCCAAGTGGAATTTGAGTGGGATTGCTCTCTTCATGTTTAATATCTCAATTAATAGAGTGGGTGTTGGAGTAGCAATATAAAATGTTTCATTAGGCCCATTTCAGGAGAGAGTTTGAATACAGTATAAAGAAAAAAGAACAGTGGGAATAGAGACCCAGAGAAGTTTAAAATTGCAGCAGAAAATAAAAAGCAGCCGTTCAGGTTGTAAAATTCAATGTAAATTATGTGATGTAAAGTATTCTGATACATAGGGTTTATTAAGACTATCTGGTGATGCCTAAGAGGCAATTAGACAATGGCGGGCAACACATCTGAAATAAATCCATGATGACAGTTTCTCTTTGCTTCCTAACCGTCTCACTCAGAAGAGTTCAAACCGATGCCTATATACAATATATACTTTGTTAAATAAGGAAAACTAGGAACTAGAAGTTAAAATATTAAATGAATGACAATAGCATTATAACTTGTAAATAATGGCTGTATGTAAGTTAACTGAGAAAGCTGGATTTAATTTTCCAAAAGGCAATGCTTTCTTCATATTTGTTTGGGTAGCGTTTAAAAAAACAAGTATTAGAGATACTGTATTAAAATTGCATATAGGAACATTTGGGGGGAAAATAAAGTTCAACAAATGCAGGGTCTAGATTGCAGAAAAGCCCTCTGAGGTATCTGGCTCTATAAACTTTAGACATATTTCATTGTAAGCAAAGTTGGGAAAATATGCTTGAATCTTGGATATTAACTAAACATGTGCTAATAATATCACTCATCAAAATTGTTACTGATTAGATTAGAATTTTTGACCTGGAAAAGACCTTAGAGATCTGCATTTATTTACTTATTTATTATTTATTTACTTATTCATTCTTTCATTCATTCATTAATTTATTTTTATTGAAGTATAGTTGATTTACAATATTGTGTTGGTTTAAGGTGTACAACAAAGTGATTCAGTTATACATATATGTGTATATATCTATATCTTTTCCCTGATTCGTTTCCATTATAGCTTATTACAAGATATTGAATATAGTTCCCTGTGCTGCACAATAAATCCTTGTTGTTTATCTGTCTTATATATGGTAGCGTGCATCTGTTAATCCTATACTCCCAATTTATCTCTCCCCCACCCTGCCTTCTCCTTTGGTAACCATAAGTTTGTTTTCTATATCTGTTTCTGTTTTGTAAATAGGTTCCTCTGTGCTATTTTTTAGATTGAGATCTGTATTGCATAGATGAGAAACTGAAACTCAGAATGATTTCGTAACTTGCTGAGAATGGCACAGCCATTTTGAGGCAGAGCCCATCCTCTGCTGCAATATTTTTGTCCACTCTGCCTCAAGTGGCCACTTGATGAATGATGATATAAATGAGGCTAATCTCTCTTCTTGTTGAGTGCTGGGTCCAGAGCTTAACTCTGGGAGCCAAGCTACTTGGGTTGAAATCCTGGCTCTATACTTTACTAGTGTTGTAACCTTAACCCCTCTGTCGCTCTGTTTCCTAATCTGTAAAATGGGACAATAATAGTACCTGCTGCATAGTGTTGTTGAAAGAATTAAATTAGTTATCTTGTTAAAATACCTAGAACAGTTTTCTGGCATATGGTAAATGTTAAATGTCATCATTATTATATTTGCTATTAAAAGTCTAGATTTCATGATGCCAAATTTAGTATAGAACATCATAGACGTTTTTGAGAAGTGTTCTTGGAATTTATGAAAAAGGGAACAGTTTACTTCCTGATAAAGCTGTGTGTCATTTAGTATGTCCTAAACAAAATAGGAGCCTCTACTTTTACAATTTTTGCATTATTTTAGTTGGGAGAATATCATAAAGAGATAGATCTAATGTTATTTTTGTCTGGGAAACTTTGTATCTATTTTCTTTGTAGTTTGTAGTGAAATGCCTGCCAAGGTAGTCTATAATCATCATTGCCTAAATCAGTTACATTCTAAGGTCAGGTCTTCCAAGCCACATGGAGAATTGAAGATATATTTGTATACACACATAGACACATAGACATACCTATACGTACATATATACACACATATATTTTAAAAATATTATTTCACTCTCATCCCTGTAATTTAGGAAAAAGCAAGAGCAAGCAGGAATTCTTTACTTACTTCAGATGGTGACTGAGAACAGACTTACGTACAAAACAGCACTTACTAAAAAAACTCCTACTTCTTATTGTCTTAGGCATCTAATGTGATCTAACTATTTTGCATATTTTATGAGGGAAGGAAAACTAATAATTTCATTTAAAAATTTTTTTATGGAGAACTTCAAACATATAAGATAAGATTATGAAGGTGCTTGAATCCACCACTGAGGTGAAGAACTTACCAACTCTTGGCCAACCTTGTAACCTGTACACTTTCTCCTGTGGTGTGCTGGGACCAGCCCAGACCTGGTAGAGAGTGGATTGTGAGCATCTGTTCATAGCTCCAAGTTCTGCACACAACTTGAGAGCTTGAAATCAGTCATGGTGTGAGTATTTACACCATGGCAATCAGCAGATGACACAAATGCTACAAATCAGCTATTCCACCTCCAAGTTGGTTGTTAAGCATTCACCAGCACGCCACTACCCTTCTCACTTTTCCTTCCCAAATTATTTTGAAACAAATTTCAGATGATACTATTTCATTTATAAATAGTTAGGCCCCCCAAAAAAGGATGCTTTTTATTTAAACATAACCATAGTACTACATAAAAATAAATAATAATTCTTTAATATCAAATTGCCAATCAGTGATAAAATTTCTAATTATCTCTCTCTTGTTTTAAAAGTTTGTTTGAATTAGGATTTAAATAAGTTTCCCTCATTGAAATTGGGAAATATGTCTTAAGAGATGTATCTCTTTTAATATATAGATTCCACCTCCACCTTCTTTCTTTTTAACCTTGCAATTTGTTGCAGAACCCAGTTTGTTTCTCTGGCAGTTCCCTACAGTTTAGATCTTGATGACTGTATTCTTACAGTGTTTATATATGTTCCTTTGTCTTTTGAATTTCCTATAAATTGGTTGTTGGATCCAGAGTTTTAATCAGACTGAGCTTTATTTTTTTTGGCCAGACTACATTATAAGGTGGTATGTTATTTTATTAGGAGCCACATAATATTGGTTATCTAAGTTTGGTGATGCTGTCAGCTGTTGATGATTACTACCAAATCCATTATTTCATTAGTACTTGCAAGTTGGTGACGTTCTAATTCTATTTCATTATAGAATACTTCTATAAATGGAGATCTTCCTTCATCTTCTACTTGGTAATCCAGTAGTATATTTTGTACTGAAAAGGCAGGATAAGTGTTTTGATCCTTCTCCTTTATTTAACAGTTTTTAAAATAACGAGTTGATTCACTGGCGTGCCTTAATATTGACCAATTCAGCCTTTTTTCTTTCTTTTTTTTCTTTTTGAGTGTTATTATGAACTCATGGATTTAGACATGTTTGATGGCATTCAATCTATTATGGTTATTATTCTCTTCAACTTTAAGGTATCTTTTCTTTGGCTAGTGGGAGTCTCTTTAAGTTGGCTTCTGAATCCTTTTCACATGACCCCAGTTGTTTTTGAGAGTTTCCTTGAGATCTTGTACATTTCCTGACTCTGACCTGGAATCAGCCATTTTTCCTTTTAGTGGAAAATGGTATTTAGAGACCATAATCTGGGTAGTCTTTTTAGAAAAAAAGCCAAGAAGTGTTTTATTTTGTGTTGTTTTTTAGAAGATAAAATAAACTATGAGTTGATATTGATAATAGAAATTCAAGATTCCAATGTTTGTACATAAACTATTCTATCTTGTATCTGTGTCTCCTTTCTCCCGTGCCAAGGATCCTGTTTATCAATGACACCAAGAATGATAGAATTAAAAATATTAAAAAGATCTCATAATGACTAATTTTCTTTGTTATACATAATAGTCTCTGAATAACAATACCTACCCTATTGCCAACAATATGCTTACTGAAAAGAGTTTGAAATTTTATTACATTTTATTTTTTACACATCTCTTTGTCAGGCATATTCCACTAAGATTGTACAGTCAAATAACTGTGTTTTAAAGTCATTTGGAATTATTCATCTCTGTGTAGTTCTACCACTACCACCAACTGGATATGCCTTTAGGTCCATTTACTTCATATTATTTTTTATTTTTAGGGATGTTATTGAAAATTTATTTTTCTTTATAACTAAAATATTTTCATTATTCCAAAGTCAAATCTGTAAAACAAGATTTATACCCAAAAGTCTAACTCTACCCTAGTCTTTCTCCCACAGATGTAACCACTTAAAAAAATTTTATGGCCATTTTAATATAAGCAAATACATATATATTTGTATGCCTCCTTTCTTAGGTAAAAAGTAATATACAATGCACACAATTTTCTATTTTGTTTATTTTCATTACAAACTATAACCCACAGATGGCTCCATAATGATATATAGAGACATTCTTCTTTCCTTGCTACAGATGCAAAATATGCCATTGTGTGGACATACTAAGTAGTGGTTCTCAAAGTGTGACATCTGGGCCAGTAGCATCGCCAGCCATCACCTGGAGACTTGGTAAAGTGCAAATCCTCAGGCTCCACCCCACACCTACTGAACCGGAAACTCTGGGGCTGGGGTCCAGCAATTTGTGTGTTAATAAGATCTCCACCTCACTACAAATAACTCAATTGTATATGGAATCTAAAAAAAAAAAAAAAAAAATGGTTCTGAAGAACCTAGGGGCAGGACAGGAATAAAGATGCAGATGTAGAGAATGGACTTGAGGACACGGGGAGGGGGAAGGGTAAGCTGGGACGCAGTGAGAGAGTGGCATGGACATATATACACTACCAAATGTAAAATAGATAGCTAGTGGGAAGCAGCTGCATAGCACAGGGAGATCAGCTCGGTGCTTTGTGACCACCTAGAGGGGTGGGATAGGGAGGATGGGAGGGAGACGCAAGAGGGAGGAGATATGGGGATATATGTATGTGTATAGCTGATTCACTTTGTTATAAAGCGGAAACTAACACACTGTTGTAAAGCAATTATACTCCAATAAAGATGTTAACAAAAAAAAAGATCTCCAAGTGATGCTGATGCACCCAAAGTTTGAGACTCACTCAACCATAGTGAGTCTATGGTCACTTTCTAGGAGTCATATTCAATCAACCCTCTCTTGATGGACAGTAGGATTGCTTTCAGTATTTTTCTATTTCAAATAACTTCATGATGAATTTCTTGTATATATATCTGTTCATAATGTTGCTAGTGTTATCTTTGAGATAGATTTCTAGATGTGGGATTCTTAGATAAAGGATAAATTCATATATAATTTTGTTAGATATTGCCATGTGTGAGTGTTATTTCCTTAGGCCTTTCCAACAGACTACCTTGTTATACTTTTGGATATTTACAGAATTATATCTCAGTGAGGTTTCCTTTGCATTTTTCTTATGGTTAAGAATGGTTTGCATTTTTTTTCTTGGTTCTAGCCCATTTTTCTCTAGGCTTAATGGAGCTTTTGTTCTCCATTTTTAAAAGTTCTCTACATAATAGGACCGTTATGTTTTGTGTGTGTGTGTGATATATGTTGTGATGATTTTCCTCCAGTTTTACTTTGTTTATAGTGTCTTTCAAGAAAAAGATTTTTAAAAATTATGTAATTAAACTTTCCTCAACTCATAGCCCAATTTATTGAGCCTGGTCACCTTTCAGTTTTAGCCCATCCTAAATGTCTCTGAAAGTCTTGTAGGGAGAGATATGGGTTTTTCAAGGATAACCCTTTGGTGAGAAATTTTAGCCACAGGAACCTCAGGAGAAAAATAAATAAACACTGCTGGATAATGGAATTTAGTGCAATGTGCTTAGATGCTCAATATTCTCTGTATCTTCTTCATGATTGTTAACAGGTGTTCGATGCTGTTGGTTGGGAGAAACTTCAAGCTGGGACCATTAAATTCTCTCTAGGCTGTGCTCTTATTCTCTTCTTGGCTTCTTAACAAGTTGGTGCATTAATGCAGTTTTTATGAAGCATTGATGCTCCACACTGTGCTTATTGTAAAGCAATTTGTGTAATAAAAATAGACTCCTGACACATTGGAAGCCTCTGGAAATGGGGAGAGTAGATTATATTCACTCCCCTGGCGTGAGCTAATTAAGAGAATTCAATGAAAATTCTGTTACCAACCTAAATATTCTGCTTTCGTCTCCTGACGTGTATCTAGAGGTGCATAGCAATCATGGCATGATCCGTATGGACCCACTTGCTCTTCTATGACAATTCTCTAACCCAGCTTTCAAGAAGAGGTTCACACTGTAGATGTAGTAAGTTCCTTTTATAGAGATTGTGTGTATGAACTGAAAAGGAGGAGAAACTTTATTCTGGAAGTCAATTTCTAATTTCCTATTTGGGGGTACTTTTAGAAGTATGGATGACTCCAAACTCTTGCCATCAACATTAATAATATCAGCTTATATTTGTTTTATGCTTTTCATGTTTGCAGAGCATTTTCACTTAATTGGTCTTGTTTGAGACTCACAATAACTGCACAGGATAGGTGGGTTTGACAATTCTGCACCCGATTCCATTGTGGTGGGTTTTTTCCCCACACTCACACTCAGACACCATCTGGGTGTCCTACAATTCAAGTCAATTCTGACAATACGTATCTGGAAACGGCATCAGGTTCCATAGGTTAAGATCTCAGTCCCACAAGACTGCCCTCCAGTTTAGATGCCAATCACAGGTCCAGATTGGTATCTGTGCTTCTGACTGACTGGCTATAAATCAGAAGTTCCCATGACCCCCTCCTTGGGTTCAATTAGTTTGTTAGAGCTGCTCACAGAACTCAGGAAACTGGTTTACCCATTAGATTACTGGTTTATTACGAAGGATATTAAAAAATATGAATCAATAGCCAGATGAAGAGAAACACAGGGCAAGGTCCCAGACAAAGGAGCTTCATTCCCCCCTGGAGTTTGGGAGTTGGCACAGTAGCACGTGGAAATGTTCTGGTTCACCCACCTGGAAGCTCTCCAAACCCCTTCCTTTTGGGTTTTTAATGGAGGCTTCATTACATAGGCATGATTGATTAAATCACTGGCCATTGGTAATTAATTCAACCTCCAGCCCCTCACCCTTCCCCAGAAATCAGGGGGTGAGAATGAAAATTCCATCACTTTATTCATGGTTGGTTCCCCTGACAACCAGCACCCCCAACTTAGGGGATTTCCGAAAGTCACTTCATTAGCATAAACTCCGTTGTGGTTGAAAGGGGCTTGTTGTGAATAACAAGATAACCCTTTTCCCTGTAGGACTCTGAAGTGTTTTCAGCAACTGAGGACAAGAGACCAAATATTATAACAAAAGATGCTCCCATTGCTCTGACTGGTCAGGAAATTCCAAGGTTTTTGGAAGCTGTGAGCAGGAACCACCACTAAAGACCAAAGTATATATTTATTATAAATCACAATATCACATGCTTAGTATCCTTATTTCATGTAGAATGTAACTCAGGAATTTTAAATGACTTGCTCAGTGATACACAGCTAGTAAGTAGATATATTAGGGCTCGTACTAAGATCTTCTAGCTGCAACTTACAAGGTTCTCTGTAGTTGGCCTCGTCCCTTTGATGGAGGAAGTGCAGTTATGTCAGTTTAAAAAAATATGATATTCTTTGACTGTCATAGATCTTCACACTGTATTAAAGGGGAAAGAAAAGAGGCATATTCTATTTTATAGTAATATCCCATACAGATACTGTGTACACTTATAAAAGTTAGAAGAACAATGCACATAATCTGGACAACTCTTGCCCTACAGAGAGGAAACACAAGGCCTGTGATTAAATAATTTGTCTAAAGTCACGTCACATGATGTTGGCACAGCCAGATCTCCGTTGGTTGAGGGGACAGGAAAGTTGAATGCTGGAAGATGGCAGGTGGAGAGAGGTGCATTGTCTGAGTGACACAGCAGATTGGTGGTTCTAGATGAGAAGCATCCGGATTTTGATAGCTGAACAAAGCCCACTAGAAAGGAATTGGGAAGATATGTAGTTGTCATCTAGGAGGGCTTTTCATGGGTAGAAATGTTTTCTTTATTCAACACTTATTGTACACTTACCTTGGGGTTCAGAGGCATCTCAGGGCTATAGGAAGGAAACTGGCCAGGGCAAAGTGGGTTAGCAGAACACCAGGCACTAGGGTTATCGAAAGGTCCAGATTCCAACCTCTAGGGAGACATGAGAGCAAGAACAGGATACAAAGCAGAAGCTCATTTCTGGGAACTTGGGCCCTTGAGACAGAGGAAGCTGTGACTCAGGGGTTATCATGGAATCTCAGTGGTCATCACTAGGACCCTGAATCCTGGGTTTTCATAAGCATTGAAGGAGAATCAGGAAACACAGAAGTCAGAACATAAACTGAAGCTTCTCTTGTGCCTGGGATGCATGTGTATGACCTATTCTCCATGAATTAGATGACTGCAAGGGAGACTTCAGCTTGGAAATAAGCAATAATAGGGAGTGGGTTCTGTGTGGCACTTCGGTTTTGCCAGTATGGTAGCAGCAGCGGTTGACAGGGTGAGTTTTTGATACCAAGTAGCAACAGTTGAAGTGAAGTGGTTTAAGTGAAGTTGAATTCCTGCTTTTGGTGCCTGATAGCAGCAGCAACAGCGGTGGTGGTTTTTCATTGGACCTATTCTTTGGGATGGTTATGGGCACTATTCCTGGAAGTGTAGCCTCAAATCTATTTCTTCAGCCCTTTTACTCCTCCTCTAATAAATTCATTTTCTGTTTAAACTAATCAGAAGGGACTCTGTTGTTTGCACTAAGAACTCTGACCTTTGTCTCTGGACTGTGTTGAATTGGGGTCTAAGAATAGGCTAAGGCTGGGGATTTGGAGATAAGAAAGCATAGGAAGAAGGCACAGGCTGGAGAAACAAGGCAATTTACAGTGAAAAACTGCACAAAATTAATTTCTGTAAAGGTCTCCAATCCTGGAGCTCAATTCTTAATATGTAATGTGGCCAGGGAAATAATGAACATTTATAGGACATTTTTGTTCCTTGATTGAAATCATCTAAATACGAAGCATTATGTACCCATATTTTGTATCAACACAAACATAACACTTTTGGTGAAAACACTGACTAAAATCTATATGAAGAAGTCCACATGAAGAAAATAGCATCTTGGTTAACAATTAGCTTAAAGGTTAAACACTGGCTATTTTGCTTAAAGTTTCACACGAGCTGAACGTACTTCACATCATGAGAGATGCTATGTTATGCAATCCAAGGCATTTGCTTAATCATATCTTGGATTCATTACCATAATTTGTACTGAAAGATTTTTATATGCTCAGCTCTGCAGAGTAAAAATGAATACAAGTTTATTAGCTAATTTTCAAGGTGAGATAAAGTTATTTGTGATATACAAAGTGATCCTGGTATTAACAGTAGCGGTAAAAGAAGGCAGTATTAATGGCAACATTATTTGTTGATAATACCATATTTGCTTGATCTGACTGCTTTGTTCATTCATTCATTTATTTCACGATTCAAAGCTGTGGCTCCACATTTTCTGATACTCGTTGGACATAACCTGAGCACTCTGTCAGCATCTTGAATAATTGTCCACATGTCTGATAGTAAACTCGTCTCTCCCACAAGTGAAATCTTCTCCTAATGTCTCAGTTTCTGCTACTGTACCAACATTCGCCCAGATATACAAGCTTGAGCTCTCAATGTTTTATTTGACTTCTCGCTTGTCCTTTTTCAGCGAGTTTCTAAAGGCATTTAACCTCTGGGTCTTCATCTTTTGTATTTTTCGCATCATAGCTTATAAGCACAAAATTCATATTTAAAAAGGAATCCAAACTTTCATTTTAGGTGAAAGATAGGAGATTTAGAAAATAGTAGGCAATTTATTATTGATAAAAATCACTACTAGAGCACTGGCTTTAAAGCAACGCAAACTAGCAAATTTGAGATGCAGGATAAAGCCTAGACTCTAAATCTAATTCTGAAAGCACCAAGAACATCAAAATCCAACTTAGTACTGAATATCAAAGAGGAAATTGAAGTGCTATAATTTTTTTACTCCTCTATTAAAGGAAAATTTATCTGAATTCAAAAACATGGTTTGATAAGCGGTCTATTTAAACAATGTCTAAATCCGTCTACTGTGTGTGTAGTGTGTGTGTTCTATCAACAAAGGTATGGTGATCCTTTTGTCTTTTTACACTGCAATTTAAATTTTATTCTTTAATTTTCTGAAATGCATCAAATACCAATAGCCTCTGGCTGCTTATAAAATATTTACTTTAAAAAATTATTCAATAAAAAATCCAAACAGCAGCTGAGCTCATAAATAATTCAGCAAATGGCAAACTGACTTTTATTCATGTGCACAGGCCAGACCACAGGGTTGCTGCTGCCTTGAACCCTGAAGGTAAACATAATGTGAGAGAATTCTGGCAGAGCAAGAGGAGGGAAGAAGCCAAAGCAAAATACAAATGGCCCGACTCTTTCCCATAATATGTACATTTGGAGCCAGAATGGGCATCTGTCTTAGCTCAGTATTATTTCCATAAAATGGCACATGTCTCAGCTGCTTATGTCTCTTAAACTTCTTTCAAGTAAACAGTGTTTTTAGAGTAGTAATAGAGTGGCAATATTTTGGTGTGGCAATGGATTTCTTTGGCCAATCAGTCTAGTGGACGTGCTTCCACCCTAAAGCTTTGGGTGGTTTTTTTTATGGTACCTGGACCTGAATTCTTTTACTACTGGCTCCAGGCATGAAATTCAATTTCATTTACTAATTATGAATGCACAATGTCTATGAAGCTGTAATTCAGTGTTTGTGACTCTCCCCGTCTATTCAACGCGGAGGAATGGGCTTTAATAGACTGCCGTTGTCAGAGGCGCTGATGGCAGCCTCTCCAGAAATGCAGCGTCCTTTGGCTACTGCTTCCCTCCCCTTACGTACCAGAAGTGAAGGCCTCTAGTGTATTACTCTTTTGAGATGCGTAAAGGCCTGGGAAACACCATTAAGTGTTGACTGTTTTATCGGTGTTTAGATATAGGTACACAATTATACTATGACCTAGCTGTTTTGTATTTCAACAAAGATTCTGTTTTTAACATTTTGTACCTAACTTTCAAATTTTTGATGATGGTGTTAGTTGTAAAAATAAATGAAATCTTATTTATTTATTTATTATAAAGATGAATAACTGAAACATAACCTCTTAGTCTCTATTGGCCAGTTTTGTAATTACTCAGTCATGTATATGATTGATCACTGTCACATAAGAAGTGGTAAGAAGATGCATATGTTGGCTATGGGAACCTCTAGAAATATACCTCTCTCTTCTTTTTAAAAGAAGTGTATGTTTAATAAAACTGAAACATTACAGAAGGCTACTTTATAACTGCCCCCTGTTTTTCCTTGTATTCTTTCTTTTTGACTTTTGCTTTCCTGGGAAACAAGGTTATGATAAAAACAGCAGTTACAGCCTCTAGCTCAGAATTCATGTCATAGGTTAAAAGCATATCTATGGCTTTCATAAATAGTTCACATCCTCCAGGGATTATATTTTGTATATTAAACAGGCTTTAATATGAGAAAAAGGAGACTATTTTTACCTTCTTTTCATATCATTCAAACCGTAGTTCTCCCTTTCTGCACTGCCAGAGGGATGCCCCATCTCAAATGCTGGGTAATTCTACCTGATGACAAATACTATTTTTATTTAACATTACTGTTGGGCTTTTTCACTAAAAGAGTATAAGTGAGAAGGTTTGGTGTTTCTGCAGAACCAGGAATATACTTTCCCTTTGTCTTTTTTTCTTTTTTTTAACTTCTTTATTGGAGTATAATTGCTTTACAATGGTGTGTTAGTTTCTGCTTTATAACAAAGTGAATCAGCTATACATATACATATATCCCCATAGCTCCTCCCTCTTGCATCTCCCTCCCACCCCTCTAGGTGGTCACAAAGCACCAAGCTGATCTCCCTCTGCTATGCAGCTGCTTCCCCCTAGCTATCTATTTTACATTTGGTAGTATATATATAATTTAGAGGCACTTTTTATTTCTTTTAAAAGCGAGGAACTATGGAACTCTAACCTCCTTGCTGTTCCACAATCATGCCAGGTTCTGTCCTGCCTCAAGCCCTTATCCCAGAATCCACATTGACCACCCTGTTACTTCCTTCAGGTTTCTTTGCATAGTTTTTCTTCTCAGACAGGCCTTCTGACCAAGTTATATGAAATAGCAGCCTTCCCTAACCCCATATTTTCTATTCTGCTGATTTTTTTAAATGTTTCATATACTTACCTAACATATTATGTTTCTCAGTTGTTTATTGTCTGTCTTCTTCCACCAGAATGTAAGACAGGAAGGGTGCCTGTTTTATTACTGCTGTATATATCCATTGCCTGACGTAAAATCTGGCATGTAGTAGAAGCTCAATAAATATTTATTTAATGAAGGAATGAATGACTCAATCAGATATTTATTGAGCATTTACTGTGTCAGATTCTCTGATAGATTTTAGGAACATAGCTGTGACTACAGCAGACTTGTTCCCTGTCTTCGTGATGTCTAGGTGAACATAGCTGTGACTACAGGAGACTTGTTCCCTGTCTTCCTGATGTCCAGGTGAACATAGCTGTGACTACAGCAGACTTGTTCCCTGTCTTCGTGATGTCTAGGTGAACATAGCTGTGACTACAGCAGACTTATTTATAATTAATTACAGTCACTTCTCATGATTTACAGCAGTTATGTTCTATAGTCACCGTGAACACTGAATGAGTGAGTAGTGAACCATTGCTCTTAGCGGAAATACAGGGCTGAGTTCCTGCAAGCCTCAGATCGCAACCTTTTCATCAACTGATCGATACACAACCTTGTTTTATGTGTGTTTCTGTGTACAGATACCTTATTTATAATACACTGTTCATTTGTTAACATTGAACTCATGGCCAACAGCACTATAGCTCATGCCTGAACAAAGGTTATCTCACACGTTTTTTCTCTCTAAGGCACATAATAGCATTCTTGTGCTAGGAGCAGGAAACGGCACTTCCAGCTATGCTTGGGGGCCATTTTAAACAGTGAAATCTCCAGCAAAAAGCACAAAAATGGGAAAAATATGGCACTAAATAGAACAAAAGGACACTTGTTTACAACACGAGAGCCAAAACACAAAGACAGAGCATCACCTTGTTTGACCTGAGCTGGGACCGTGCTCATGGGGTGACTCAAATTTTTCAGTGCTCAGCACCTGTTTGCAAATGATCACAAAAGTGTCGCGAGTATTAAATTGGGGTTACACATAAAGGTTAGCAACTAGGTGGATTTGCAAATACAGAATCTGCAAATCATTAGCAACAACTGTATTTTAAAGTGTAAAGGAAAGGAAAAATCTAAGATAGATCTTAAGTATCTAGGCTGGATAGATGGTGGAGGAAGTAGCAATGGTAGTTCTGAAAGAAACTCACGGAAGAAATTAATGTTGATTGGCGCTCTGGCTGTTTCCCTTCTAGAATTACTAAAACTTCAGCAAGAATCAATACTTTTGTACCTTAACGAGACTACCGAGGCTAGAGAAGAGGGAAAAAAAAAAAAAAAATCAAAGCTACGTCTGCAAAGAAAAAGCCCAATGTTTAGGGACTTAATTTTGTCATCATTTAATTTTGTCAAGACAGCTGATAGCAATTTTTTGTTTGTTTGTTTGTTTGTTTATTCTTTTGGACCACACCATGTGGTTTGCGGGATCTTAGTTCCCCGACCAGGGATCGAACTAGTGCCCCCCTGCAGTGGGATCTTGGATTCCTAATCAGGGAATTCCCCAGCAAGGTTTTTAGCTCAGTCAGTTCTGACCCTCTGATTTGTTTCTTATTCTTTTTATTTCTTTACTATTTATTTCCATTTTGGTGGAGTTTCAGGAGTGCCCCAGCTGAATGAGTCTGTGTTAAATCTGCCATATTTGACCAGTTCTTAAAGACTGTACATTTTTTCTTTCTAGAACTTCTGTTTAGTGCTTTATAAAATTTCCATTTTTTTCCTCTTAGGATGTTAGTTTTGTAGTATTTTGATAACTTATGATTCTGATGCTTTTAAACTTACTGATTTTATAGTCTTTTTCTGGTTGTTTTTCACCTCAAGTCCTTGGGCATGTGACCCACCTTAGTTTTGTGTCTTTTGGCACTCAGTAATGGAGAGTTGTTTCTTTTTGTGTCTGGTTATTTTCTGTTGTGGGCTTGTGTGTTCTTTTATAATCACACGTGATGTGTGTTGTAGGGTTGTCCCTCCACAGTAGCTGTGTGTACTGCACATGCAGGGAAGCATGTCCATGGGACAATTTTTAATGTTAACTTCTTGGCATGGGAATTCCTTGACCACTCGTGTTGTGTGATTCCAGTCCTAGGCTGTGCAAGGCATAGAAACAGGGGTTTGATTTCTCAATGACGTTTCACCCAGAGTGAATGACTTTCTTGCTTGCTTCCTGCTTTTCTAGAATTCAGTTTCACTGAGGGGTAGTCCTTTGAGTTTCCTGGGGTTTTTTTAAGCATAGATTTCAGTTCCAACCCCGCCTCACATAGGCCTGAAGGATTCATCTTCTATTGCTCCTCCAGATGTTAAAGCAAAAAGGGTAATGGAGTTTAGTAAACTCTCCCCAGAGTATCACAGTATCTGCTTGTGTAACTACTGCCCTATTTTTCAGTTTCTGCTTCCTTTCTGCACTTGGAACTTAACCCCCTTACCCCCCCCCCCCATTTTTTGCAATCTGAGATATACACTTACTTTTTTTTTTTGCTTTTGTTTTCTAAATGTCTGTAGAAGGAAATCGCCATGTCTTCTTGGTTTACCATCTTTCCACAATCCTATTTCTTTGCTTTCCTCAAAAATACTGGTACGAAGAAGAAAAAACTGCAAATGTAGAGATGAAGAGGATGAGAAGCCGCTCAACCTTGTAATAACCAAAACAAAAGAAGATGCCTTTTATGCAAAGAAACAAGCTATTTTTTGAGAAAGATAGTTAATTTAAAGAGAAGTGTGCACTGTAAAACTATAAGGAATCAGAAGGAATAGATTTTAGGTAAGCAGACTAATTTAGGCAACATATTATTAAGTGTCTCAGTTTCATCTAGTGTGCTTTGAAACACAGGGAAAACAGTATTCATACTCTTAGTGTTACAGTGTCTATCAGTGAATGAAGAGAATGCTACCATTCTAGTTACTGTGTTAAATTAAGTAAAAACAAATAGGGATGCCTAAAATTTTATGAGAGAAAGGAGATAAGTGAAAGTGTTACCTTGAATGTTCTGAAGAAATATTGCCGAGTTTCTGCCCTCTGTCCTCTTTAAATTAAAGAATAATATTTTCATCTTTTTACCTTGGCATTTTAACAATGTAAAGATAGTCTCGGGGCTTCCCTGGTGGCGCAGTGGTTGAGAATCTGCCTGCCAATGCAGGGGACACGGGTTCGAGCCCTGGTCTGGGAAGATCCCACATGCCGCGGAGCAACTGGGCCCGTGAGCCACAACTGCTGAGCCTGCGCGTCTGGAGCCTGTGCTCCGCAACAAGAAAGGCCACAATAGTGAGAGGCCCACGCACCGCGATGAAGAGTGGCCCCCGTTTGCCACAACTAGAGAAAGCCCTCGCACAGAAACGAAGACCCAACACAGCCAAAAATAAAAATAATAAATAAATAATAATAAATAAATTAAAAAAAAAAAGATAGCCTGCTTTGACATTCTATGAACTTACAGACATTCTAAAATCTTCTGAGAGAAAAAAATTACTATGACCAATGAAAGTGTTACTTTCCAAAACAACCAACTACATTAGATCAGAGATTTGGATTAGAAATGGTATATTAATTCTCTATTGCTACTGTAACATACTACCACAGACCTAGTGACTTCAAACAATATGAATTTATTATTTTACATTTCTATAGGTTAGAAATTCGACATGGGTTTTTCTAGGCTAAAATCAGCAGGGCTGTGTTTAGTTTTTTGTTTTTCGTTTTGTGTTTTTTTGGAGGCTCTAGGAGAGAATTCATTTCCTTGCCTTTTCCATTTTCTAGAGGTCACCCACATTCCTTGGCTCATGTCCCCCCACTTCCTCCATCCTCAAAGTGAATAACATTGCATCTCTCTGATCATTTCCCCTAGTCACTGTCTCCCTCTAACTCTCCTCTTCTGCCTCCCTTTTTTCATTTTTAAGGACCCTTGTGCTTACATTGGGCCCACCTAGACAATAAGGTCAGTAGATAAGCAACCTTAGTTCCATCTGCAACATTTATTCCCCTTTTCCTTGAAACCTAATACATTCATGGGTTCTGGGGATTAGGATGTAGCTATCTCTGAGGGGCCATTATTTTGCCTACCATACATGGCAAGTTGTATTTTGGACATGTCTCTGTGGTATATCCAAGTGGAATTTCTTGTATGTTGCAGTAAAGAAGAATCTGGAGCTCAGTAAAAAAACCCAAAAATTATCTCTAAATAAAAGCTTCATCTTTCCTCAATAAAAAGAAATTTATCTGGCGATATAGATTTAAGGAGGTATCAATATATTTGTGACTGAAGCTGTGGATATGGAGGTGTTTATGATGGAAGGGTGAATAGACTGAGAAGAAACGCGAAAGGAAGGACGTAAGGGGAAGGTCATGGAGGGGAAAGTCAAGGATAGACTATAAGGGGAGGAAAAGAAATGAAAAAGTGGGGCAATATACACACTTTGAGGGGCATACTGACATCGAAGGAATTCACTGATAGGTTTCATGCGATTAGAAAACGATGGTTCAAGTCATTTGCTACCAGGGACAGTGGCAAGGATCTCAAGGAGACTGATGAAGGCTTGAAGTGGTCACTGAAGGAAGGGGAGCGGACTAAAGGTTGACTATAAGGATTGCTGAGTTTTTCCTGGGGCTTAGCTGAACTTATTCCAATACTATTTTGAGAGGTTGATGAAAACTAAAATTCTCCAGGAAAGAACAGATAATGCGTGATAATTAATTTTGGATTTATCTATCTAGTCATCTCATGAACAGAGAAATGTGTATATTAGGGCTATTCATGAGTTTAGATATAATTTGTAGCTTTTTTTTTCCGTATGAAAAACCATTCTGAATTCTGAACAAGAAGCTAAAAGCCAAACTTTGGCACCTGATCCATGGACAACTCCTCTGTCTTTTACTATCTTTTATTACTTTGTCCCACTTATTATTATTTTTTTCTTCCTCTTAAATTCTAATTTTTATTTTGAGGAAATGAAAAATGAGACAGAAAAGTACAAAGAACTAGGTAATAGTCACCCAGCTTTCCACCACCCAGAATTAACAATTGTTAACTTTTGGTCATATTTCTTCAGATATATATATTTTTTACATCAGAACCAATATGTTACAGATCATGTTGAAATTGGTCTTTCCTGAACCATTTGCTGTACAGCAGAAATTAACACAGCTTTGTAAGTCAACTATACTTCAATTTTTAAAAAGTTAGAAGTGCAAGAAAATAAAGAAAAACAAAAGTACCAAAAAAAAAAAAAAAAAGTCTTTCCCTAGTGCCATTTCCCAGTGCCATATCCCACCCTCTCCCAACCAGCCTTGTCCCACTTATAATTTAACCTCATTCTTGACTGTACTTTATGTCTCCAATTTCTTTGCTGATTTAATACTTTACCTTTTGGTCCTCACTTACGATCTTCCTCTTCCACCTGAAATGTAGACCCTCTCTCCCACGCTTCTGCCAATAGCACTTAACCTGAAAGGTTGTGTGTGTGCTTCACCATAATGACTTCATTCCCTATTAATCTCTCTCTTTTCTGAATTCCTGCATCCCTTATAGCTGCACCACTGCCTAAGGGAGCTCTTAACTGTGAATTAACTTGTGTCATTCTCTATAGCTTCTCATGTGTTAGTTTTCTCAGAGCTCCTATTCACTTGTTCAATTAATATATTTATTGTCTTTTATGTGCCAGATGATATACCAAGGACTGGATATAAAGTCATGTTCAAACCGGATGCAGTCCTTATTTCTAATTCCAAATCTCCCACATCACATAAAGTAGTGCAGAGCCTGTAATTGGCACCTAATAACACACGCTATTGATTATAATATGAAGCAAGATACATATAAAGACTATGCTTGATGTTGGTGTTGAAGTCTGGAGTGAGAATTCAGGGTTCCACTGCCCTACATATACTGTAGCATGTGCTTTTTCTGGAATATACATTGGTAGGATCCAGACGCTTTCCAGAGAACAAAGAGATGCTGAGTAGAAAACTGATTTTAGGTTTGGAATGTAAATGCTTCAGGTGATAACAGACATTTGTCAGCCTAATGAGTGGTTAGGGAACCAAAACACGGGCTACAGAAGATTTTGAAATTACAGGTCACCACACTCAGAGAGTACAGAAAGCAGCATTCTGGCTTTCCTGGAAATTGAAAGACACCCCAAGTCTGCAGCAATTTACAGTAAATTTGAAGGTATCTTGTTAAGCTGTCTTATAAGTGGAAATAATATCATTTACTTATAAGTGGGTCCTGGGACCCACTCAAGGTGAAATTATGCAGAGTCCAAAACTACTTGCTTAGAATTTGTTGTATAAAATGAGGGAAGGGGAGAATGGACCAACTGATTTACATTGGGGTCTTTGGGATCTCCTCCTCCCATGGCCAAAGGGTAGAAAAAGTCTGTTCTGAGATCAGTAGGTCTTTTCTCTGCAGACAAAATAACTCTGTTACATGTACACGTGTGAGTGTGTGTGTGTGTTGCATATAATGGTGTAAGGAATGCTAACTCTGTGTTGGGTTGAGGGTTAACAAACAGGCAAGTAAGTAATCATGGGGTTGATAAGCTAAGATTAGATATGACTCTGGGATGAGAATTTTTATAACGAAATGAAAATGAAAAAGGGGAGAAAAAAATGAAAAAGGAGAGAATGAGGGAGTTGTTAAAAGAATAACATTATACAGTGGGTGGGAGTGGAGGTGGTGAGGCAGAGGAGGTCCAGGGAAAGGGTTTTGGAGGTAGAAGCGTTTGGAGTAGTGGCCTGTAGAGTTTGACCAGGGATTGGAAGTTTTGAGCAAGATGAGTTCAAGTGATTACTGGTGAAGAAGAAAGAGATTGTGGGTACAGGAGTATGTAGCAACAAGCCCAGGGCAGCAGGGACCTTCAGGAAGAGAAGTTTCATCTTGTATCTGAGAATGATCACATTGAGATAGCCAGAAAGAGACCAGGACTTCATTTGATACTCAGAAAAACTCTGTGAGGAAGTTATTAGCATTGTTTTAATTAGCATTGATTTTATTTCCTAGATGAGGAAGCTGATTCCTAAAGTGACACGTGGCTAGTAGATGGAAAACTCAGGAGCTGAACGTCACCTTTTAACATATATAAGACCCTTTCTTTTTCTATTGATGGATATGAACCTATGTAATATCCATAGGTAGAAAGAACAAGGAATTTTGAGTCAGATGGTTTGACCTTTACAAACTTCACTGATGTTGCTTCCATCCAATGCTTTACTTTCACCCCTAAATTGAAGATACCTAATCTAATTTTGACTTCTCTTCTGAGGTCTGCATTTATATTGGTGACTCTCTATTGGGACCTCCACTTGGGTAACTTTCCCCTGAACCACTTTCTCCTCACATCTGTTTTCCTCACCAAAGCTTTTCTGGTCCCCAGGTTCAAAGGCTTAGAGTTGTTTTTAACTCCTCCCCATCCGTTACACTTCACACTCAGTCCTTTCAATTATTTCTCTTAAAGTTTTTCAGAATTGTCTCTTCTGCTCCTCCTCCTTCTATCTTCTATTGCTTTACTTATAATTCTGATTCTCATTACTTCTTCCCTGGATAGCTGCAAACTTTCCCAATCTGGTATTCTTAAATATAGCTTTTTCAACTTCCTTTAATTTATCCTAAGTCTCATTGGTAAATTAATTACTCTAGAGTTTCAGCTTCAAACATATAGCTCTTCTGCTCAGAAACCTTTGATAACTCCTCGTTGTTTAGTAAATCAAGTACAAACTCGCCAAATATAATAGGTAATGTTTATTGAACATTTGCTATATTCCAGGCACTGAACACAGCACATGAATTCTTTCTTTTAATCCTCAAAACTTCTCTATGGGGTATGCCCTTCTATTGCCCTCGTTTTACAGAGAAGGCAACTGAGGACCAGGGATACTAAATAACTTGCTCAAGGTCACATTACAAACAAGCGATGAGGCCAGGACTTGACCCAGGCACCTGATTTCAGAGCCTGTACATTATGTTGTTATCCCAACATAGTTGCCACTTTTTGGCAGTGAAGATCAGGCTCATAGTAGCCAAGGTGAACACACCCTGTTCACAAATATATCTGGTGTCTCCCAAATGTCATTTGTGAATTTTTTCTCCCTACCTAAATCCCAAACTGCAAAATTCCACTTATTCTTAAAGACCTATTCAAATTCTACCTCCTTCATGATGTCAATCTCCATCTTTCCAACTTGATGTGATCTTGTCCTCCATTGAATCTTAGGAAGCTTCAAATTTTTAAGCATTTGTTCACTTTATCTTTTGCTGATGGTTAGATCCCCTTCTTCTCTAAGACAGGGGCTCTTTTCTTAGTCATACATTGTGAAGTGCATTACATTGGATGGTTTGATAAAAAGATCCTGGAAATTTTGCAAAGGCTCCAGGTGTTAGACTCTATGCCCCTTGCCTATGTACATCTCCTTAATTTAGAGCTGATGACCCCTGAACAGAGAAGACATCCAGACCATACTCATTTGTGCTCCTGGCCAATGTGAACAGGTGATTGCTGGGTGATAAATTTAATGTAAAATTGCCTGATCCCTTCCTGGCTTTAGCTACATGAGTCTAGTTTTAGTGGCCTAAAAAAGGGAAGGCGACTCCCCAGACTAAATACTTTTCTTTTAATCAGGAAGGCTAAGCTAACTGTTTTCAAAACTCTTTCTAATCCTCCTAATTAAGTACAGGCTCTTTTCTTCCACTTTCTTTCTGGATTCTGCCCCTGCATGGCACATTGAGTGTTAACCTTCAGGTTTTACACTAACGTAGCCAGGTTTTACACTTCAATTTACAGTTTACTAAAAACTTAATTGACAAATAATATTGACTGAAGTGGAAATTTGAGGAGTTGTCTTAGTGATTCAGGCTCAAGCTAATTTTTCCCAGAAATATCCAAATAATCAAAGCAATATATTGGGTTGGCTAAAAAGTTTGTTCGGGTTTTTCCGTACCATCTTAAGGAAAAACCCAAGCGAACATTTTGGCCAATCCAATATAAACAGATTCTGATGCACTCCTTGGAGCTCAAACACAGAAAACTGAAGAGAAACGGAAAGAGGTTCTACTTATTTATGCATTCAGATAATATTGATAAAGTACCTGCCACGTGGTGGGGACTGCACATAGAACCAGAAATCTACTGGGGATATAAAAGTACAGAACCTGGGGGCTTCCCTGGTGGCGCAGTGGTTGAGAATCTGCCTGTTAATGCAGGGGCCACGGGTTCGAGCCCTGGTCTGGGAAGATCCCACATGCTGCGGAGCAACTAGGCCCGTGAGCCACAACTACTGAGCCTGCGCGTCTGGAGCCTGTGCTCCGCAACAAGAGAGGCCGCGATAGTGAGAGGCCCGCGCACCTCGATGAAGAGTGGCCCCCACTTGCCGCAACTAGAGAAAGCCCTCGCACAGAAACGAAGACCCAACACAGCCAAAAATAAATAAATAAATAAATAAAGGTGCTAATAATTAAAAAAAAAAAAAAAAAAAGTACAGAACCTGGCTCTCCTCTGTTTATATTATTCATTGTGTGCTGATTGGGAAACTTTGCTCACCCAAAGAGTGGACCAGCTGGAAACCTGCTTTCGAGGAGGGTTTAGGTTCATTCTATAGATATGTAAGGGTCACTGAGGAAAAATAGGGCTGTTTGAGTACAGATCCCTCCCCCTGTGGCGGGTAGCACACCCCGTCCTCACACATGACCGTATGCCTCCTGGCAGCATTCCTCAGTGACATAACACTGGGCTGACTGGACCACTAGTGTATCTTAGTATAGATCTGCTTATGTTTCCTTGTTCCTTTTTCTTGTTAAGGGAATGACTCAACTATCACTTCAATCCTCCACTGAAGCATGCAGCTTTCTAATCTGTGAAATTCACACTCATCCGTTGCTTTTCTTTTTCATTTACATCGATTCACAGATTATTATCTCCCCTAAAGTTAAGAATCTTGAAGGAGTTCATTACTAGGTTTAAAATAAGATAATGTAAACACCTATTCAGAAGTTTTGGGTCAACAGTTAAAAAAGATTCAACACTTTTCATGTTCTGAGCTACACTTTCATTCCGTTGTCAGTAGGTGGCAGCACATTAGGTTTTGCTCACTGTTGAGGGAGAAAAAGAGAGGAAATAGAGTTTTCAACAAACCCTATTTTGGAAAGATAACCCTGACTAGAACAAAGGCAAATAGTTTCCATATATAATCCTCATTATTTCATAAAGGTATTCCCTTAATTCTATATATTATTTTGTATTTGTGATGACTTTAATTTTTTTTTTTTTTTTTAATTTTTTGGCCGTGCGCACCGCGGGGCTTCTGGGATCTTAATTCCCCAACCAGGGATCGAATCCTCGCCCCCTGCAGTGGAAGCGTGGAGCCCTAACCGCTGGACCGCCAGGGAAGTCCCTAAATTGTATTCACATTATCACTGACATGACGCACAATTTTTTGTGTCAAATTAGCTTTATTTAGGTTTTGAGAAATGTAGCTTTTTGTGATTAAAGAGCCCAGTTAAAAGATGAAAACCCTGAGTAACGTGAACTCATTTTTTCTGAGCCATGTTGGACATTACGGACTGGGGGACTAGGGTGAAATTGTCTTCCCTATGTCAGTTTTTAGGATTGTTGTTATATCTCCTCAGGGTGAAACAGATGGGAATAAAAATCACTAACCTATTGTTTAGATATTTGGACCTTATCCCTCTCCAAGGATTTTGATCTGTGCCAGTATTTTTAGAGGAAGGGGGCATATTTGCTCTTTAGAAAAACTTAAAATAATTCTGAAGGCATGTAAACCACTTGGCTTTTAAAGCCTAAAAGACTTTAAAGCTTCAACAAATATGTAAGGACAAAGTAATCAGTTCAATTCAACAAACACTCATTGAGTGCTTGTGTGAGGAAAGACTCAGTTTTGTGTCCTTTACTACTTATACAGAATACACTTCACTTCTGACACTTCTGGTCACCAAGTGTGTGTGTGAGTGTGTGTGTGTGTGTGTGTTTCCCCACAACACGCAATCTCTGTGACATCAGCTAGATGTCCTACAATTTAACTCAATTCTAACACTATCTACCTGGAGATAGTGTCAGATCTCACCGGTTAAGGGCTCTGTCCAACAAGACTTCTATCACCCTACTTCAGATGCCAGTTGTAAGTAGTAGGTCCCCAGGTTGGTGACCCATAACTTCTGTCTGACTTGATTACAAATCAGGGGTTCCCACAACTCCCTGCTCAGGATTAATTAATTTGCTACAGCGGCTCACAGGACTCAGGGAAACACTTCCATTTACCCGTTCCAGATGAAGAGATACACAGGGTGAGGTCTGGGAGGGTCCTGAGCTCTGTCCCCATGGAGCTGGGGTGCCTCACCCTCCTGGTGTATTTGCCAACCTGGAAGCTCTCTGAACCCCATACTAGTGGGATATTGTGGAGGCTTCCTCACATAGGCATGATTATTAACTCTATTTCCAGCCCCTCTTCCCTCTCTGGGAGATGCGGGGGGCGCGGAGCTGAAAATTCCAAGCTTCTAATCGTGGCTTGGTCTTTCTGGGGACCAGCCCCCATCCAGGAGCCATCCAGGAGCCCACCCAGAGTCACCACATCAGAACAAAAGATCCTCCTAGTGGTCATGTCACTCACTTAGGAATTTACAAGGGTTTGAGGAGCTCTGTGCCAGGAACCGGGGGCAGAGACCAATATATATTATATATTTTCTATAATCTCACAGTGCTCCTTTATTGAATTATCCAGACAAACAGTTTTTGACCTTTCAAGGGTGTTATGCTGGGTGCTATAGAAATACCTAATGAGTGTGCCATACTTTCTGCCCCCAGGTAATCGTTCTAAGACAGAGGATAAGATGTATACAAACAAATGAACTATAAGGCACATGGGTGTGTACAATAAGCGTTCATTAAATGAATGAATTGTCCTAAATAGTTGCTAAAATGTGCTTTGGGGCTTCAAAGGGGGAAATTGGGTCTACGGGTTAGGAAAAGGTACATGGGAGGCACAGTTTGTGCTGTGGCTTTGGAGGAAAGATGCAATTGAGGGGTCAGGTAGGTGGCACTCTAGGTGAATGGAGCACAAGGAAAGAAGGCACTTTGGGAAATGACAAGTGGTCCAGTTTGGCTGGAGGGTAGTTCAGGCATCAGTCTTCCACTTAGACAACCAGTAAGGCACACAGTGGGACATCATAACCCCCTGGCAGCGCATTTGCGAAGTAGAGAGTTAGGGCTCATACTGCTAGAGCATTAGCAGGGCTCTCCAGGGTGGCCTTTGGCATTTACAGCCCAGTCCCTTGTGAGATGTGGACAAACCCCTTATTCTTCCTTGGTAACAATTTTTCTTTCTTTATTTAGAACAATGACTTTTTAAAGATGATATGTACTTAATTAAAAATTCAAACAGCTCTGAAAAAATATGAATAAGGAAAAAAATACCCCAAATTTCATCACCTAGAAAATAATCATTGTTAACATTGGGTATCACTTCAGACCTCTTTCTTTGCATATATACAGATGGAGGTGTGACTGAATAATTTTGCAAAAATGGGACCATACTGTGCATGCTAATTTTACATTGAAGTACTAAATTTAGTTCTGCTTGAACTTAAAAAGAAGAAAAATAAATTGTGATTAAAAATGAAGGAATTGCGGAATCTTAGGTAAATGTTTCTTGAATTTTAGTCGCTTTTTAAAAAAATAGGTGACGTATTCACATGGTACCAATTTCAAAAGCTACATGTTTGTGAAAAGCCAGTCCACCATCTCTTATCTAGCCAGTGTCCTTCCCCAGAGGTAACCGTGTTTCTAGAGAGTTTCTGGTCCAATTTCTGGTCCACCTTTCTAGAGAGTTCAGTGTCTAAAAAAATTTCTTTATCACAGAGATATTAGTCTTTAAGATTAAGAAACAAAAAGATTATAAAACATTATAAAAAGCCTGAAAATCTTGGAGCTATTATGTTTTTATAATGACATGCTTTCATTTTTTTGTAACAGCATCTAGTGTTAAGTACTGTGCTGAGAACTTTACATGGATTATTTCATCTGATACAGACCACAACATGTGAAAATTTGATACCTCATCTTACTGGTCTGGGAACTGAGGCAGGTTAAATAATTTATGTGAGGACAAAAATGAGAATTGACAGAGCCAAGGTGCAAACTCAAGTGGTCTGACTCCTGATCTACCCACTACATACACCGCCTCCTTTAAATGCCCTATATAATACCAGTGCTTTCCCCCAGCATGTCCACTCCTTGTATAGGTGGATTTCATCTCTGGTAGTTTTTCCCAAGAAGGGCTGTATCTGCTAAGGTGTTTCATGTTTGAGACTGTGTACATGTGCCTTTATTCTCAAACAACAAAACTGTCTGGATATTCTTAAGGCACCCTTTTTTCCCCCTCAGAACTTTACAGACAAAGCCCCATTCTCATCTGGCATTGATGAGAACTTTGTTCTCCCATGTAGGTGACTTATTTTTTCTAACTTGATTCCTCTAACTCTTCCTTTTAATCCCCAAAGGTAATTAACTCAGCCAGCCTATGTATCTGTTTTAATTATTCTATATAGTTTTTCCTGGAACATAAACTGCCTAGTTCATATCCAAAATGACTTCTTCATTAATTGCAGGGAAATTTTCTTCTTAAAATAATTTTTTGTTTCATTTTTTTGTTTGTTTCTCTACTCCAAAGACACAAATTATCCTTGTGTAAGATCATCACTATCTCTCTTTCACATCTGTTTCTTCCTCTCTAATTGTCAAATCCTTTACCCTTTTTTCTGAATGTGCAATGACTATACTAAGTCTCCCCTCTCTGTCAGTATTGTAATTCCATTTTCAGCCTATTTGATCTTTGATCTTTCTCATTTATTAGTTTTCTCTTGGTGTTGTTTTTGTCCTCAATTACAGTCTCAGCTGGTTCCCTTTTCACCTCTGTTGTTTTATCATTTTGTCTTTAAGATCTTATTATGTTTTTCTACAGTGTAAACACTGGCAGTGAATTTTTTCTAATTTTTAAGTAGTATATTCTTTTAGACTGGGTCCTTCACCTGTCTTTTGTATGCTTGTTCTTATCTGCCCTCCTCTTAATTTTTTTTTGCTCTAGTATATTTGCATGATCGTTGTACTACTTATTTTCCTCTTGCTCATGCATAGCCGGGAAAACACTTGCCAGGACCTTCTACTTACTTTGAGATATTATGGGTAAATTCTTCTTGATTCTTTTCCCATATGACCTAAATTGTCCCCTCTAAGTTGCAGATGAGGACCAGGGTGCTGTATTTAATTCTCCCATTGCCTGAGGTGTGTGAATGGGGGAGAGGATGAGGCTAGACATCAGCTGGGGATGCATGCAGCCTTTGAGGAAAAATCAGCGCATACCTGTTGAATCTCCCTCTCTCTCTCTCTCTCTCTCTCACACATACACACACACACACACACACACACACACACACACACACACCAAGGATATACTTTAATTCCCAGAGACGGTAAAATTTACATTTATGTTTAAAAAGAAAAACATTGTCTTCACTACAATGAAAGCTGCACAGCTGCTTCTGGGAACACAAAGATGTTTCTTTCATTATTATACTGGAGGCAGTATAATGTAGTACTTGAGAGCACAGCCCCCTAGTTTCAAATCTTAGCTTTGCCACTTAACTGGCTGTGTAACCATGAATTATGTACTTCTATTTCTAAGCCTCAGCTTCCAGATTGGGGATGATAATAGAACCTACCCATATAACTGTTGTGAGTAATAAAAGGATTTGTGCATAGGCAGCCTTTAGCACAGCGCCTGGCATACAGTGAGCACTCAATAAATGACGGCTATTATTATTATATTATCCAGACGAGCAGTAGTTTCCTTTTGTTCATCCCCTTGCTTTTGGACTTTGATCAGAAACCTTCATGGGTGAGGTCCATTAAAGAGCTATCTACCTTCTGATAGCACTAAAGAAAGACTAAAAGGAAAACTAAAAGTAAAAATGTGGATCACACGTACATTGATGGTGGGAATGCAAATAATACAGTCACTCTGGAAAGCAGTTTGGAAGTTTCTCAAAAAACTAGACATGCAATTACCATCCAACCTAGCAATTGCGCTCTTGGGCATTTACCCCAGAAAAATGAACACTGATGTTTACACAAAAACTTGTACACAAATGTTCATAGCAATTTTATTTGTAATAACTAAAAACTGGAATCAACCCAGATGCCCTTTAACAGATATCTGGTTAAACAAATTGAGGCACATGCATATCATGGAATAACTCTAAGCAATAAAAAGGTTAAACTTTTGATACGTGCAACAACTGGGATGAATCTCCAGGGAATTATGCTGAGGCAAAAAAGCCAAACCCAAAAGGTTACACGCTGTACCATCCACTTATGTAACATTTATGAGAGCAAACATTTACAAATGGAGAACAGGTCAGTGATTGCTAGGTCATAGGGATTGCGGTCTGAGGGAAGGAAGGTAGATGTGATTATAAAAGGACAGCATGAGGGATCCTTGTGTTGGAACTATTCACTATCTTGACTGTGATGATGGATTTAAAAATCCATACAGGTGATTGTGTAGCACTTAATACACACACACACACACACGCACACACAGAAACACAAATGAATACGAATAAAACTGAGTAAATCTAATCTGAATAAGAAAGCTGGATGGTATCAATGTCAATATATTGGTTGGGATATTATTTTAAAGTTTTGCAAAATGTTACCATTGGTGGAAACTGTACAATCAAGGATTTCTCTGTATTATTTCTTCCAACTGCATGTGAAGCTACAATTTTCTCAATAAAAATTTCAGTTAAAAAATGAGTGAGAGAAAGCTTGCCCCAACCTCCCCGTGCCATCCCTGCACACACACAAAAAGTAAATGTCTTTCTCTATTTTTGGAGCTACAACAGATTCTCAGGCAGAGAATTCTTCTGTCATCTCTGCATAGAAATGGAAGAAGTGACGGTGATATTATTTTCTTTGGCCCTAACTACTCCCCATCCACCCCAGTGGTGTGGATGAGGGCACAGGCAAGGGGAGTTCTGCCCGCTGAAGGAGGGTGCAGGAAAAGAGCCTCTAAATGATTTTGAGCCAAGGAGTGATGCAATGTGTTTAGAGCCATGTCACAGAAAGAACAACCCTGGGGGAATTGAGTTAAATAGGGAAAAAGATATTGAGTCAAGAAATATGAGATAAACTAGGAACCTGGGATGCCACTTCATGGTGTAATTTTGGGGGTGCTAAACACTTGTCTCGGTTTAATAGCCACGCCTTCCGGCTTTGGTGTCTGAAATTTACATGTTAATCAACACTTATGTTAAGGTTTGGAATATCCCATATGCAATGCATTTATGTTATCTGAGATGCTGATGCATCTCATTTTCAGCACCAGCTAGTCTAGCCCAAGTATGTCCAGCTTTAAGACTGGGGGATAAAGGGATGGATAAACGATAATGAAGTTTGGGGATAGAAGTGAGGCTCAGGAAATGACAGAAATACATTCAGCTGCCCATGATGGGGCACACTAGTGTGTGGTCTTAGGCCATCTAGGAAGCCACTTGAGGGCACTAGAGGATCGGGAGAACTTGAGAGTTGATTTGTACAGTTTCACACATTCTTCGCATATGTTATTTTATTAAATCTTACAACCTCCTGTAAGCTAAGTGTTGTTATCACTATTTTAAAGAGAAAAAAGCTGAGGCTCGGATAATTTAAGCAATTTGTCCAAGAGCACATAGTCAGAGGGTGGCAGAGCCGGGATGTGATTGGAGGGCCTCTGAACACCAATCCAGGGCTTTCCCACTGCACTACACCATCTTCTCTTGGGCAGCTAGTGTTCGCCAGAATCTTATATTTAATGAAATAATTTATCTCATGGATGAATTGGTGCAAATCCTACACATTTTATAAACAGGCAAAGGTGAAAAACCAAATCCACCTCTAGTTACCATTCGGTATCTCTGATCTCCTCAGCTAAATTTCTGGCAAGAATTACCTCCGTATTTGGTCTCCATTTCCTCACTTTCATTCACTCTTCAACTCACTTCCATTGGGCTTAATCCCCACCAACCAGTGGAAGTGCTGGTGCTTGGGCCACCAAGGACCTTCCACTGGTGATGGGAATTTTACTTGAACTTTCAGCAGCTTTCGACAAGGTAGCCAATATTTCTCAATGATGGCTGCATATTGGAATCACCCAGGGAGCATTCAAAAACATATTGAGGCCTGGGCTCAGTCCCCAGAGATTGTGGTGTAATTGGTCTAGGGTGGGACTTCTTTATTAGCATAATGGGCAGTACTCAGGGGCTTTAAGCAGGATAGTAACATAGCTTGATTATGGTGACTTGAACTAGGATTATAGCACTGGAGATGGAGAGAAGCAGGTGCATCTGAGAGTGAATTCAATAGGATCCAGTGATTGATTGGATACAGGCAGAGGGCAGGGGAGAGAGAGGCAGGTGTCAAGGATGATTCACAGTTTTCTGGCATGAGTGACTGAGTGGTTGGTGGGACCATTTACTGGGATGCAGATGCTGCCTCCTTGGGAAGGGAGCAGATAGGAGGGAATGGCAGATGGAGATGGAGGGCTTGGCGTTGCCATGTTAAGTCAGGTGTGTTTGTGCCTATCTCTACCCAAGTAGAGATTGAAACATGGTTGAATATTTGGATCTGGAGCTCAGAACGGAATCAGAAGTTGGCAGCATTGTTAAAAACAAGACAACGAGCCCCAAATGGAGTTGCTTTTGCTAAGCCCCACATCACCAAGCTGAGATTTAACTTAAATACAATTTTGACTCTCCCAGAAATGGAATCTTAAACCAGTCAATCAGGAATGATCTGATCAGCACTAGTGAAGTAATCTGCCCAATTGACCCCTACCTTGCCCTAAAGGAAAGTAACCTTGCAGTAACCAGCCCACATTTTGCCTAGTATGACTTCCTTGTTCCTGCTCCCTCCTGCCTAAAAAAGTCTTTAATTTTGTACATCTCCTCAGAGCTCCTTTTTATCTGCTAGACTAGATGCTGCCCAATTTGTGAACTATTGCATAAAGCCAATAAGATCTTTAAAATTTACTCAGTTGAGTTTTGTTTTTTAACAGCTTATAGATTGTATATAAGGCCATGGGTGGATGAAATTGTTGATGGAGAGAAGAGAGAGAGAGAGGAGGGAACACAGACAAATCCTGTAGGGCTCTATCATGTAGAGATCAATAGAGAAGGTAGAACCAGCAAAAAGAAATGGTGAAAAGAAGTATCCAGTGAAGTTGAAGGAAAACAGAACATGGCGGCACAGAAACCAAGAGAAGAGGAAATCAAGGAGGAGGAAACTATCTATGTAGTGGTTCTCAGCCTGTCTGAACATTAGAATTAACTGGGGAGCTTAAAAAAATTACTGATGCCTGTTCCTTCTATTTGAAATCTCTTTTCTCTGCCTCTTCACATCTTCCTCACTTACCTCTTGGTTAACACTCTCAGTCCTTAGAGTTTGGCTTAAAGGTTTGACCCCAATATAAGAATAGTCCTCCTGTCTACTCTCTCGTACTATCTGTACTTTCTCTTCTAGGCACTAAATAGGATGTGTGATAATAAATTTATTTATGTGATATTTGTCTAAAGGCAATTTTTCTACCAGACTGCATCCTCTCTGTGAAGGAGCAGGGACCATGTTATTTTGTTCGCCTGTCTATTCTCAGGGCCTTGCAGGTATCAGGCACGTACGAGGTGCTTAATAAATACTTGTTGACTTCATGCTTAGCAAACAAGTTTATTTGACTTTTACCAGGCCATCTATATTATCAGAAAATTTTAGTCACACTAGAAAGAATTTTAATCTAGAAATCTTCTGCTTTAATAGTTTAAAAGTTTTTAAACTGTTTGATATGTTTCAGGGTTCTTTCTTTGTTTCTTTTTGAGAAAAGTTGGCTGACATCTTCATTGCTTTGGGAGGTGGGAAGTGGTCTCAGGAGCTCTCTGTGGGGCGGGTCCTCTCCTCTCCCCCATCACTGGCTTCTGGCTGCAAAGATGGTGCCCATTCTGCAGATGGCGGCCATGGCAGATGGAGAGCAGTACTTGTGTTGCCAGGCCCTTTCCAGATTCTTGGGCAGCAATACCATAGAAATGAATATCACTTCCACAAGATTCTTAGGCAAGCAAAGCTTTTTATTAAAAGAGATAGCTTGTGCACAAGGAAGAAGTCAGGAAAAAAAAGTGCCCGCTCTCCAAGTAGAAGGGGCAAGTTGCTTTTATAACAAAAGGGAGAGTTTGTCTCATGATCACTGATAATTTCCAGAAATTGTCAAACTTCTTTGATCAGAAGCACGCGGCTCCATGGTCGCTATCAGAAATAGGGAGTGCTTCTGTGGGGGGAAGGAAATGCATGAGAATTTTCTGCAAGAAACACAGGAACAGATAAGGTTAAAATTTATAGTTGAGCTTCTTGTCTTGTGACAATTAGGTATACTTGTTAGTGTAACAGAAATAAAGTTAATCTTTTATTCCTGCGAGCCTGTTCCCATCTCCCCCTGGACTCAGGCCCTCAGGGCCTTTGTCCTTTAGCTTGCAAGGCCTATTTTGCCCAAGGCTGTTCCCTGATCCTTTTCCAAAATGGCAATACTCTTGTCTTCCTGTCTCACTTGTTCTCGTGGATCATGTGCCCGATGCTGCTGAGAATGGCTGGCATGTTCTTGTTGATAGTGGTCTCCCTGGAGGAGGTGGCCAGCTTTCACTGCTGGATCTCAGCTACATGACCACCACCAATACCTTTGCCTTCGGCTGCTGGCTGGTGGTGAACCAGCCTATTACAGCGAAAGGAGTTAACGTCCTTCTGATTATTAGGTTCTGTGCTGTACATCGCTATTTCTCTTGATCTGAAAACTGAAGTGGTTCCCCATAACCAGCTATTGCAGGCGTGTGGACATCGAGGCATCTCCTGCAGTGACCAGAGACAGAAAGAGCAGGGATTTTTCGTAGAGAAGAAAAAAAAGTGTGTTTACAGTTGGCACTCCATTGTTTGTGCATAACTGGGAGGATAGAGAATATGTAGAAAAGAGTGGACATATTCCACTTATTTGCAAAAGTAGCACACATTTCTCTCTCTCTTTCATCAGATAGTTTATAGGAATTATTGGATGCAATACTTTTACCTGCTTAATAGCTATTATTAAGGTTCTGGGGCTTCACAGAGAACTCTATTCAATATTTGTAATAAACTGTAATGGAAAAGAATCTGAAAAAGTATATATATATCTGAATCACTTTGCTGTACACCATAAACTAATACAAAATTGTAAATCAACTATACATCAATTAAAAAATTAAGATTCTGCGGCTTCGAAACTTGAGTTTCTGGAAGCTAAGGGAAGTCACCTTGCTGACGGGTCCACAAGGAATGCTGCCCTTAAAGGAACCAAGAACAGTCAGCCCTCTGTCAGTCCAAAGGCATATTTCCTCAAATGATAACTTAGAATAACTATCTAGAGAAGCCTAATAACTGGCCTCATGAAAGGAAAAACAAGATTGGAAATCTAACAATTGTTGGTTTGATAAAAAGCAAAAGCTCTGGTTTGGACCAAATAGAAACCCAGTCCTACTGGAAACTCTGAAATTCCCACTCCTCATCACTGTACATGCATTAAACCACTGGCAAAATGACAGCCTTTATAAATCAATATTGATGGGGAAACGGTAAAATGTTGCAAAAAGTGCCTACGTCACTTGTCCGAATTGTCTGAAGTACAACCCAGGGAAGCCTGTTTGTACGCCCAGACATTTTAAACTATCTACTGGACTATTTGAAGTCTGGCAAATGGATTTCATACAACTTCCTCCACCTAATGGATATAAATATGTTTTAGTCATGGTCTGTATGTTTTCACACTGGACTGGAGTCTTCCCTTGCACACAGGCCTCTTCTGTGGCAAAAGTCCTTTTGGAAAGATTATCTCTACCTGGGGAACTCCTCTTGAACTTCATGGTGATCAAGAAACCTATCTTACTGGTCAGGTATTTTGAGAAGACTGATTTGTTTGGCTGGTTTTACGGCACTTTCACTGCACTTATTACTTTCAGTCCTCTGGCTTAGCTGAACACACTAACAATATTATTAAGACTCAGTTGGCAAAATTTGTAGAGGCCCTCCAAAACCATGGCCAAAAGCATTGGTATTGATCATTCTAAATCTCAGATCCACCACTTTTGTAAATCACTAACTCTCACCCTTTGAGACAGTCACAGAATATGCAATGCACTTGGCTCCTGTCTCTTTTGATCCACAAGTGATAAAGGGAGAGATAATCCAATATTGCAAAGGCCAAATTGCTTCTATTCAAAATAACCATGTTTTGATAGAGAAATATTTTCACAGTGCACTCTGGGAGACAAAGACCTTATGCATCACACCTTGAAACCTGAAGACTTTGTCTTTTAGAAAAGACACCTCCAGAAAGACTCTCTTCAACCTTACTGAAAAGGCCCTTATCAGGTACTGCTAACCAACCCTAGTGCCACCAAACTCCAGGGAATAGACTCTTGGATTCATGCGACATACCTAAAGAAAGCACAAAATCCTTATTGAACCTTGCATATCATCTGGTGACATGAAAGTAAAGATTTCCCAGAATTGAAACAGATGACATCTGATGAGACAGCTTTCCCAAGATATCCAGACCAGGCCTGTTGGAAGTTTGTCAATAAATCTTTGATGATGACATAATGTCATCATTAATGAAGGCTGTGTCATCATTAGATGATCACCAGTGTCTGTGATCTTTACAACATATTAACTTTAGATTAAAAGGGACTGAGAGTTCTCCCTCTTACCCTCCTTGTTACTCACATGTGACCTCAATAGGTTGCCAATCTGCATTTTCCCTTCAACATGAGACACTATACCCAGGAAAGGTCCTTCCTGGCACTGAGGGACAAAAAGCTACTGAAACTGGTGAAACTGACTCTTGATCAGTGGTGCTTTCAGAGAAAGATCTTGATCAAAAGGGGGAAATGAAAAAAATTAATAAACAGAAACCTCAATTAAATAGAGTGGGAGACCAGAAGGCAGAGCTCTCATGCCTTGTGATGATAGCATAGCTCAACAGGAAGAAGAAAGACTCCTTTTCTTTCCTGGCAAAGACTCAGCCAATGAAAAGCCATGGACTTTTTGTTTACTATAGCCCTCCCAACTTCTTTTTCCCTTCTATAAAAGTAGTCTCCTTCCCCTTCCATGTGGGGACTTGCATGCAGTACACCATGGATGCAGACCCCGAATTGCAATTCTCTGCTGATCCTGAACAAACCCATCTTTGCTGGAGAAATAACTGGTAGTCTATTTGTTTTAGGTCAACAGATATGAATAGCTTCAAGATACAGATGAAGCAGAGAGAAGTCTGGGACCAACCAACACAGCTCCCAGGTCGTTTCTTGCTACAGTGGGACTAGTTCTGTCCCTCATTAACAAAAAGGATCTCTAAGTGATGTGTGCAGTCACATCACTTATGAAGAAGAGCGCCGTTTCTTTCATGAAATATGTCCATTTTATACTCCAATAGTTACACAGATTACATGACATTTTTAGAGAACAAAATTCCATAAATCCACAAATTGCAGATTTGATTACTATAGTAATCAGTCCTAGGCAGATCTGGTTCATCCTGTCCAAAGCATTTCATAGATAAATATTCTCCCACTACAAACAGTGGGAGTGTGTTTGCCTGGAGGTCTGTCATTACATATTTGCAAGGAAATTGACCAGATTATCTTCCTTCTCTCTTTCCCAAGGGCGTTTTCTCAATAAAGGGAGACAATGTTACAGGCCTGCTGCTGCTCAAGTTTCCAGGGTGGCAGAGCCAGTAAACATCAGTAGTAGCTTTCACATCCAGCTCTGTCTCACTTGCAAGTCCATTCTTTCCAATATACCATATTCTCCCCAAACTTCAGGAGGGCCTAGCTGGGGAGTTCCACAAGTATTAATACCTCTTAATATGTCTTGACTTTTAATTTTAGTGAACATTGTCATCAACATCTCTCAAACTGCTGTCCTTCACAGGGTTGTTTCTGCTGCTACTACTGAGAGCCAAACAGTCTGGTGTGTAGAGGAAAGAAGAGAGAAGGAAAAAAGAAAAAACAATATGGGAAAGAAAAGAAGGATGGTTCAACTAAAGACATTTTACTTGAATTGCATGTTGAAGTGGGTGATTCTTCTTTAATAGCTAGCTGGATAGTAAGTATTGTAGTCACTTACTAGTTCCAATAGATGATAAAGTAGTAGTTTGTTTATAAAAGTGGCACAGTAATCCTTGGAATTTAATTTTCGGGAAATAACAGAAGTTCAGTGTACTTTATAGATAGTGGTGTGCAATAGCCTGTTAGTTCCAGCTTGTGAGAGCCCATTGTGAGCCTCTCTTCTCCACATTGAGGCAGTGATGTCACTGATATTGGAGGCTTGAAATAGGCCATGATAGCATTATTCACACCACAGAAATGATCAAAACCAGGACTTTTTCTTCCCAGAAAGCTGGTTGGTGAATGTTTACCAGCACATCAATATTTGTAGATAGGCATTCCAGGCTTTCCCATTCCTGTATTCAGCATTAATCTGATGCCAGAATTAGAAAGTCAAATGAAGAATCAAAATATTAATTACAATAGACAATTAGAATTTAAATGTATTGAATTTTCTAGGAGATGCAATAAATAACATCCTTTTCTTCCCCTCCTGAGTTTGGGATCAAGGGTAAGATAAAAGATCAGTATCTCAACTAAATTGTTAACAAACTTGATTAGGGATCACAGCATAGCTCTGTGGCCAAGTGGGCTTCCTAATTCCTTGCCCCTGAACTGAGTTCACCCACCCCATTGCTGGCAGGGCTGGACCATACCAGGCTGTGAATCTCTCTCCAAGGGGCAGACCACTTTCTGCATGTTGGAGCAGAGAATGTGCTTGTCTTAAGGTCAGTCCATTCTGAGTGACGGAGAGACTGAGAGAAAAAGGCAAAGAGATGGAGGCTGCACTCTGCACACTCAGTTCCTGCTTCCTAGGTATCCCAGTCACCCTAATTGGGTAGGTCACTTCTCTTCCCTTGGGCAGGGATGATGACAGCAAAGGGAGAGGGAGGGAGGAAGCTCCTACTTTATGGGCCAAGGTAGGAACTTGGTTGTGGAAAAGAAAGGTTTGCCCTACAGTATGTTTTATTTGAATTCCCTTTCTTACCACTTTCTAAAATGAGACATTGTTCATAAGCACCAGACATTTTGTTCTGTAATGCTGCTGAATTGAACAGTTGAGGTGAAAGTGTGGGGACGTTTTCAAACCTTTTTATGGGAAATGGTGGTGGTGTATTTTACCTACAGAGGCACCTAAAATATATGCTAGGCAGTTTTGATTTCTTTCTCTCCTTTTCAAAAACCTGTTAACAAAGAGTCTGACTTACATCTACTAATGTTAAAATATCAAACCCCTTTGAACATTTTCAGCAAGCAACCAGTTAATTCATTGAAAAAGAGAGAAACAGACCAAACATTTATTTAAATGACTTATTGTTTAGCTGAATTGACTAGCTGGCTTAAAAGAATTGACATCAGTTCTGTCTGGATTGTTGATCCAGCTGCCTTGCAGAATAGACAGCCTCTCTTTCTCTGTCAACTCACAGCATAATAAAATTTTGTCTATATTTCCAGTTTCATGTGGAAATGTTTAAAAGAATGCACAATCCAAATATTTTAAAATAATTGTATGTATGATACAATATCCCTTGTATGGAGCGTTGTATTTTCTTCTGGGGGCCTAAGATAATTTTAGGCTTTTGTGTGTCTCCTGGCTTTCCCTTCAGGTCCAATCAGGTCAAATACCAAATGGAAGACATTTATATTGGACTCGTCTAACAAATATGTCCTTCAAAGAATGGCTCTTATCTAAGCAGCATGCACTCTCTGAAAGGCTGACTTTGGGGATCTCTAGCTCATGTCAAAATCCAGTCTAGGTTGGTGGTGACTTGTCTGTGGACATCTGCAGACTATTTTCTCATGCACAGAAAATGAGGTGGTCCTTTCTCAGCACCATGGGGCCTCAGAGCTGGTACCAAGTGGCACCATTGTTGACAAGCCCAGCAGAAGGCCAGGGACAGGGTAGACATCTCTACACTCTATCTCTGTGCCCGGGTGAGGAAACACTGGCACACCATTGTGAGGAAGCTTGTCCTGCGCATGTGGCCCCAAATGAACAGAACCAGGGCACCTCGGCTCTGGTGTGAACTGCCTGTCTTGTTCACAAACTCAAGTCCACACATCACTTAGAAAAATCAATGCATTTTGTCTTTCATTTGTTTGATGGACTTCATTTTAGGGACTGTCTCATTCCCCTAGTCCCATTGGAAAAGTATCGTATTGATTATAATTTTGGCAGAGATTAATATTACTATCATTATTTTGCTACAACTGTCCTGTTATAGAAAAGAATTACTGCTTACTGGGAATATAGGCTGTTTACTGAGAATAGTAGACTCTGGTTTGCATATAACTTGCATTAAGTTTGTATGTTGTTCATTTACAGTAAAAAATCATAGATGTCTCTTCACACCCTAAATGTTCCTTCCCCTCCGGAGACCTTGAACACCTCTTTTTTTTTTTTTTTTTTTCTCTTTTCTCTTTCTTTAATCCTTTGTTTGCCTCAGTTAATTTTTAAAAAAATCTTTATTGGAGTATAATTGCTTTACATTGCTGTGTTAGTTTCTGCTGTATAACAAAGTGAATCAGCTATACATATACATATATCCCCATATCTCCTCCCTCTTGTGTCTCCCTCCCACCCTCCCTATCCCACCCCTCTAGGTGGTCACAAAGCACCCAGCTGATCTCCCTGTGCTATGCGGCTGCTTCTGAACACCTCTTTTTAAACACTTAATCTTCCTGAGACTTCCCTGGTGGTGCAGTGGATAAGACTCCTCGCTCCCAATGCAGGGGGCCCGGGTTCGATATCTGGTCAGGGAACTAGATCCCACATGCATGCCGCAACTAAGAGTTCACATGCCACAACTAAGGACCTCGCGAGCCGCAACGGAGACCTGGTACCACCAAACAAATAAATTAATATTAAAAAAAAACAAACTTGATCTTCATTAGTTTCTCTGTCTTCTTCACTTCAAATTTAAAAAAAATAACATTTGCAAGAAGGGCTCTGATTATATGTATAAAACAGTGACATTTCACAGATGAAACACAGATGAACAGACTATTGAAACCCTACATTTTGGTGAGGTTGTGTTTGGAGTTCCAGCTGATAGTGTCATCTTTTATTGCATGCTTATTAAGTAAGATACATTGTCTTTTTATTAAGGAATTCTTAAATGATGATTATTATTGAAGACAGATTGTTGACATTTATTTAAATAGCTGAGACTCTTTTGTTACTTTATAGACCCATGGCACTGTTTTGAATTCTCCTTTGTCAGTTTTTCAACAAATATTTTATGGACACCGCCATGTGCCCAGGACCATGCTGGGTACTGGGATATAAGGTGGTACTGGTGACCAAGAGACTTGGCTTAGCCTCCTCCCTTATTGCAGTTCACAGTCTAGATGTTGAGACAGACAAGTGAAGGAGGAGCTATAACACTGATCTGTAAGGATAATAATTAGGGGTAGAGTAGCCGTCCTCATTAGACTGAAACTGAGGCTTGGCTACATTAAAATGTGAAAGAATGTAACATTTCTTTCCTTAAGGACCTACTCTCTCCACACAAAAGAGTGGAGAAGAGCTTGAAAGTGTGTTTAAAATTTAATGTAGACGTATTCGAGCATATCTGGTGTGAGATTGTGTGCCACATTTGAAATGTGTCAAGGGACAGGAAAGAAGCCATATTGTGAGAAGGCGGACTCTGGTATGCTGAGCCAAACTTAGCAAAAGGACTGACCGAGGGATGGAGGGATGTTATTCCTTCATATGTGCTGTGGCCTTGGCCTCCGAACTCATCCTATCTTTTCCAGCATCCTGGATCTCTGTGTGTGAATAAAAATTCCTCCTGCTTTGAAGTTCAAGCAGCCTTCTATGGTGGGAGTCTCTAAATGATCTACAACAGAGAATAAAGTGCATCTTCTTCACTTTCCAAGAGATTGCAGAGATGTCAGAGCATGGTGAAGATGGCTATCTTCAGAAGATGGCTATTGAAGTAGTCAATGCAATGAGTGGTAATCTGCATCTCAGTAGGCACCGTGCAGAGCTTGGAGTGGCTGAGACCAGCGGTGCTCCTTGGCTTGGATTGCCAGTAGCCAACAGACGTAGCAATAGCGAAAATATACATTTTCTGTGGTATCTCTCTAAGTGGTTTGCACCTTTGAACATTTTCGAAGGTCTCTCAAAAATATTGCATGAAATGGTGTCAGAGACCAGTGCAATTGGTGGCACAGACTGATTCTTAAGTGCATGCAAGACCCTCCTTGGGAACTCCTATGTGCTCCCAAATGACCTCACAGGGAAGTTTCTTTATGAACTGGGTGGGGGCTTAGCACAGTCAAGATGTGGCATGAATATTAATAAAACTTCTATTCCAAAACTGGGAAGAAGCTCTTCAAGCCTGAATCAAATCCTTGTTTTTGTTATCTTTCTTTTCCAGTCCCATTCTTGTTCTCTGGTATATGTGCCTCTACCCTCCAATGAATTCCGTCCCTTTGGCAGTTATAAAACAAGGTGTCAAATTATTTGGCCCACTTTCCATTAAGAGGCAGCATCTACATTCCCTCCTGAATCTAGGGAGATGCGTGAGTCCTCAACCAATAGGATAGGGTGTAAACGTGTCTAAGTGGTGTTGTGTGACTTTTTAGGCTAAGGCCTCTTGTGCCTCTTGGAGGCCTGAGTGCCATATAAGAAATCCCACTGCCTGGGACCACCATCCGGAGAGGCAGTACACTGGTGCTCCGGTGGACAGTCCCAGCTGAGTCCAGCCTTCCAGACATCCCTGCCAAAGTGCCAGACAAGTGAATGAACCATCTTGTATCCTCCAAATCCACCATCTGCCAGCTAACCACTGAGTGACCTCCATTGACACCGCAAGAGACAGATGAATCACCTAAAAGCCCTCCAAAATATTGCTTTTCCCTCTTATCTCAATTATTATGGCTCATATAATTAAAAAAGTTTTAATTAAAAGTTTTCAGTTAGGAACTTTGTAAGTGGAGAAAATCTCTCTTTTAAATCTGTTCAAATCCACAAAATCATGATATAACAATGGTTGTTGGTTTGAGCCAGCATTTTGAGGTGGGGGGGTACTTTGTCACCCAGCAATAGATAAGTGGAACAATTTCCTTAGGAGCTGCTTTTTGGGAAATCTGTTGTGTTCTGAAATTATGTGTTGTTGTTTTTAAAATTCAGAATTGCATTTTGTACAATTCTGAGTATAAGGGGTTAAATGATGTCAAAATAGTCTCCAGACTATATCTCAGTTACCTTATGACTCAGGTTGGCCTTTATGGGCTGGTCTGAGGACCTCATCACCAATATGGAATGATGTCTGCGTTCTGAGTACCCAATGCCTAAGCAGTGAGTGAATTTCTGGAGTCCAGCTGTCTGTTGGTTGGAAACTGTCTATATTGAAAGCAACTGTAGCTCTGGGAATGAACTCAGCTCTGCAGGCCAGTGCTGTCTGCAAACTGGGTGGGCGTGGCTCCAGAAAGGGCGGCTGGGCCAGCTTCATCAGCCCTTTTTTCTGCGTCGCTCTCACCTCCATACTGCGCTCTGCGCTGCGGGAGAGCCTCACCCAACTGCTCTCAGATGCTCAGTAACATTTTATTTGTATTTCTTCCATGGTGCTTGCCGCATTCTGCCTTGAATTGTTATTTCTACATATTTATTTTCCTCTATTTTACTAACTCGTAAGCTTCTTGAGAGCAGGGGTTATGCTGCATTCATTTTCTATCATTGGACAGTGCACGCTGCCTTGCAAGACAGATAAATATTTGTGACTAAATGGAGAGTTCTTCCTTAAAATGACTGCAACAGCCAATGCATGATGTCCTGGCCTTAAACTGCCAGCCTGCGGAACTTTTTCCTTTCTCTTCATGAATTTAGAATCACGGAATATCAGAGCTGGCTGGGAACTTAGGGATCATTTACAGATGGAGGAGTGGGAACAGGGGCTGCCTAGTGAGTGTGAGAGCTGGGACAGGAGCGCAGGTGTCCTGACTCTGCGCCCTAGCTGCTTCCACCAAACTAAACAGCCTCGTGTCATTCATTTACCCGTTATCTCCATCCTGGCAATGGTGATACGATACCTCAAGCAGCTGCTCCACAGATCTCTCTCTAGCCAGTTTTGCATCTTTGATCATTGTTAAAGTCCCTCAGTTTTGCTTTCCCACCCCATCTCAATTATTGTGGTTACACCATTTTAATAACTCATTTTCAAGTATTAGTTTTCAAGTACAAACTTGATAGGGGGTGTGTCTCCCTCAAAAAAGTTTTCTTAATGCTCTCAGACCCACATTAAATGCATTCTTTGATTCAGTAGGTATTCATCACATATTTATCATAAGCATTGCAACAGACTGCTGTGTGGTCTTTTTCCTATTTATCATGCTATTACTAATTTCTTTTTAAGATACTCAAAATCATCATTTGATTTTATTTCTTTTCTTTTTAAAAAATATTTATTTATTTATTTGGCTGTGCCGGTCTTAGTTGTGGCATGAGGGATCTTTTAGTTGCGGCATGCGTGTGGGATCTAGTTCCCTAACCAGGGATCAAACCCAGGCCCCCAGCATTGGGAGCGTGGAGTCTTAACCACTGGACCACCAGGGAAGTCCCTGCTTTTATTTCTTACTCAAAATATTTACTGTTGTTTCGGGTGTGCTTTCCATTCATTCATTCATTCATTTATTCAGTAAATACTTGTTGGGGCCCCTTCATGCACTGTCCTAGGAACTTGGGATAGAGCGCTGAATGGGATGGGTAGGGTCCTTGTCTTCACAGAGACTACTACACTTTAGCTTTGTTTTGGCTGTCCTGGTTCTGCCTTTCCCTCTGTCCATCCTGAAATTCCCTGGGTGGGGAAAAATAAAGCATAGTTTTTCATCCCATCACATTCTGTCTTACATCCCAGGACTCACCTCTTCCTTCTGCCCGCAGCCAGTACTTCTCTCTTCTACCCCACCTATTCCCAACACCTGGGGCTCTGTCACTCACATGCGGTGCTTGTTCAAATGTCTTTGCCTTTCCCAAACAAACTCTGGAATGTCCATTCCCAAACTCTGGAATGTCCTCACCACTCCCCTTCATCAGAAAAACACCCATTCCTCTTTCAAGGTCTAGACCAGATGTTCTTCCCTCGTGAAGTTCTCCACTCCTCAGCCACACTAGCCCCCTTTCAATGGCTCAGTAGCCCCCAGATTCTTATAATAAAGACGCAAAATCAGTCTACAATATACATGAATGCAATTCAAATTAGAATACTAAGGTGTTATTAAAAAAAAAACTCAGAAGAGATTTTTATTTTTTTAAAATAATATATGCACATGTTAAAAATTCAGTTGTATAAAGTTCCAGATTACTTCCTTCTATAGAGGAAACTATGGTTACAAGTGTGTTGTAATCTCTTCCAGATACATACGCTATGCATGTATGAGTGGGAATCAAGGATTCTGTGGACAGAATTATTTTAGGTTCATTTGAAAAAATATGTAGAAAGAAAACTATGTATAAGGATAGTAAAAGATGATGCAGGGGAGGAAAAAGTTCTCCTCAACCCTCTTAGGGTCCTTGGCTGGGTCTGAAAATTAAATTGACAAAGACAGATTAACAAGACAAAAGCATACAAATTATTTAATACAAGTTTCACGTGACACAGGAGTCTTCATAAGGAAATGAAGACCAGAAAAAAAAAACAATTCAATCTGAGTATTTTAATACTGGGTTTGATGAAGTGTGGACAGTCATAGAGAAATACAATAGGGCAAGGGGTATGAAGTACATATAGTAAACGGGGGAAACTTAGCAAGGCCTGTGTGTTAGGAGCCTTCTCAGGGTCCTTTTGTCTTGTTTCGGAGATAAAGGATGCTCCTTTCTTCCAGGTTTAGGGAGGGCACCTCTCACATGAGGGTTTGATGATTGTTTCAGGGGAGAAGGACAGAGTGGGGGGTGTTTAGAGTGACATTCTTGTTTCTGCTGTTTTCTCAGACTTCTTCAGCTTGAAATATTCAATATGCCAAGGTGCCATATTTTGTGGTAGTGTGTCCTGAACCCCATCAATGACTGCCTTACCAGTTGTTATAATAATCACAGCTAATACTTACTGACCACTTACCTTGTGCTAGGTACTGCTCTGAACTCTTTACATGCTTTAGGCATTTAATCCTCATAACAGCCCCATGAGTTAGGTACTCTTATTATCCCCTTTTATAGATGAAAATACTGAAGTACCTTGCCCAAGATCACAAAGTTGGTGGAGTTTGATCTAAATCCAGACCTTTAATTTCAAGAGCCCCTTCCCCACTGAAGACAGATATTTTTATCTCTCCCAGACCCAGCTCAAGAGTTACCCCATTTTGAAGCTTTTTTCACTCACTCCCCAGGTAGACTTTCTTTGTATCCCTATGTTTGTTACTCTTACTGTAGCATCTATCAGAGTTAACTGTGTTATATGTTTACTCGTCTGTCTGCCCTTTGCTAGAAAGCAAATCTTATAAGCAAATATAAGCAAATGTTTCATTTGCTTACTTAGTATCTTCTGTGCTCCGCCCAGAATCAGGGCTTAATAACTGCTTGTTGAGTGGAGAGGCTAAGTCTTTGAAGGAAAAACTTACCTTGTCTGGTGTAGTTCATAAGCCTATTTATGGTGCTGTTCAAAAATATCATTGTTCCAGTCAGCAATCTTTAAAAAAACCTGATGATTAAGGAAATTATAAACCCTTTCCTGCTGAATCTTAGCGGGGAAAAAAAATCCTTAGGATGATTATATTTAAACTAGCCTTGAGAGGTTAAGTCCTCATATCAAGTATTTCCCCTTGTAATAAAAATAGATTTTTTCCCCCTAGTCTGCATTCACTCTTCTGCCCACCAAATACACACAAACATCGCTGACAGACCCAAAGGCAGCAGTAGGGAAGAGGTATGTCATACTCACCTTTCAATGTCTACTTCTGTTTTGATTTCCCCAAGGGAAAGTATTGTTTTAAAAAAAAAATGCTATAAAGGTAATACCTTGTCATTGTAAAAAAATACATCCAATGAAGAGATTTATAAAGAAGAAAAGTGAAAATCACCTGGAAATTTATTAGCTAGTAATTTTTACAGTTAGCATTTTAGTAGTGTGTATTTTTTCAGGCTTTTTTCTGTGCCCATGCCCAAAAATATTTTTTACAAAAAAAGATCATATTAATCATACTACTTTTTGCCCTGACTTTTTCACCTAAAATAAATCTGGTCATTTTCCATAGTAATAAATATTTAATTTTATGGTATTTCTTATCTGGATGTATCATGAGTTATTGACCCAATTTCCTATTGATGGACTTTTTAAGTTGCTTCTAATTTTTCACTGGTATAAAAACGTGTCTCGGAATTGCTGTCTTGGATTCTGCACATGTCATTATTTTCCTAGGATAAATTCCTAGTTGTGGAATTGCTAGGCCAAAAGATATATGCATTTTCAAGTTTTGGAAACATAGTGCCAAATTTTTTTCCAGAAAACACTTTCCAATTTCTACTCTGGTTGACACTGTAGACAAGTGCCTGTTTTGCCACATTTATCGGCGGCATCGATGAACATTGATCATTGTTGTTAATTTGCATTTCTTTGATCATTAGGGAGGTCAAATATTTCCTCATTGTTTTTCTTGGAACTTTGATTACAGCAGTTTGTGTGTATGTGTGTGTGTTAAAGAAGTTTTTAATTTTTAATGTGTTCAATCTATGATTTTTTTGTAGTATTCACTTTTGGGATCACATTTAGAAAGGTGTCTTTCATGACTAAGATAATAAATTAATGCACCTATGTTTTCTATTCTACCTTTATCATTTTGTTTTTCAATATTTAAATCTTTCATCTGCCTGCCAATTAGTTTTGCATAAGGTATGAAATAAAGTTCTAGCTTAATTTCCCCCTATTTTTAATTGATTATCTTACTTCCTTTTGAAAATAATTTACCTTTCTTCTGTTTAACTAAATAGTAATAGCAAATACTTGAATAGTGATTTGTACAACATGTACAGTTCCACTTGCTTTATGTATATGAACTCATTTAAATTTTATCACCACACTATGAAACAGGTACTATTATTATCCCCAATTTATTAATAAGGAAATTGAAGACAGAGAAGCTAAGTAACTTGCCCAAGGTCACGTGGTAAATCATTGCTGGAGTCAAACTGGAATCCAGGGAGTTCGGGTCCAGAATCCACTCTCCTAAGCCCTATACTGCCTCAGTGAAACTCCTCAAGGTCCATTTCTAACCTGCTTACCCCCTACACCTTCTCTATTCACCCCAGTGAGACATGCTTTCCTTCCTTTTACTTGAAACCTGTGTATTCACAGTGCTTAAATTCCTGGTTGGCAGGAAGACTGTGTGTGTGCATGGCCCTCTTCCGAAACAAATGCCAATTTCTTTGGTGGCAGGGACAGGAATTAAGAATGTTTTCTCCAGATGCAGTGCTTTGCTCATAGACGCATGGAGTCTTCCTTTCTCTATCATTAGTTTCCGTTTTAATTTAAAAATAATATATGAGTATAGTAAGCATTTATATAGCACAAGAGTGAACACTGAGATATGTCTGTTCCTACAATCTCCTTCCAGATTCATTTACTGGAAATTTTCTATTTATGTATAGGTATATATATATTTTTTGTTTTACATAAATAGGAATATCCTAAGTATCTCTTCTACACCTTTTTTAATATTCATGTATCTTGAACCTAGTTCCATATGAATACATATAGATCTAGCTCATTCTTTTTAATGACTTTATAGTATTCCATTGCAAGTATGGGCCATAATTTACTTAACCAGTCCCCTATGAGTGGGCATTTAAATTGTTTCCAAACTTTTGCTTTTACAATGATGAAATGAACATACTGTACATTTGTCTTTAAGGACATATGGGAGAATATATGTAAGATAAAATTATAGCAGAGGAATTGTTCAAGGTGTATATGCATCATAAATTTTGATATATAATGCTAATTGAACCATAGATAAAAGTTAGATAATATCTAAAAGTTAGATAATATTTTAGAAATTACATAACTGACTTTAAAGAGTTATTGAATACTGAATGACTTTTGAAGAGAGAGCAACCTAAACATGTGAAGACAAAAATAATACTAATAAGTATGGAAAAAGGCTTTCAAATTGATTTGATATTTACTCTGAATAAGATAAGCGTGGATTAAAATTAATAAAATGTAAAGTGGTAGCCAAAGTCAAAGAGCACTGATACAATCATACACTGGTTGAAAAACAGTATTCGAGGGTTAAAATCAGGGCATTGGAAACCAGACTTCCTGTGTTGGAATCCATGGTATGCCGCTTCTTAGTTGTGTGACTTTGGGCAAATTTACTTTACTTCTCTGGGCCTCAGCTTCCTCATCTTCAAAAATGGGGGAAGTAATAGTGCCTGCTTCATAGGATTGTAATGAGAATGGAAGAATACATATGAAACACTTAGAGCAAGGCTGGTACACTGTAAGTGCTCAGTAACTGTTAAGCACTAGGTTAAGTGTCATTAAAATAATAGTGGTAAAGGAGAAAAGAGTGTCAAATGAGCTGATTGGTAACATATTCACAGACTAGAGAATTGAAATGCAAGAGTGAGACTGGGAATAGATATAAAAGCATGTTTAACTACCAAATGTAAAATAGATAGGTAGTGGGAAGCAGCCGCATAGCACAGGGAGATCAGCTCGGTGCTTTGTGCCCACCTAGAGGGGTGGGATAGGGAGGGTGGGAGGGAGGGAGATGCAAGAGGGAGGAGATATGGGGATATATGTAAACGTATAACTGATTCACTCTGTTATACAGCAGAAACTAACACACCATTGTAAAGCAATTATACTCCAATAAAGATGTTAAAAAATAAATAAATAAAAGCATGTTTATCTGTGGTGTTCATTTGACATAGCTGGAGAATCTCTGCCTTTGTTTTCCAGGAAACACAATTGTTCTTGGCTCCACTTTAGAGGATGCACATGGCTCAGTGCAGGATGAAACTGACTTTGGCAACTGAATGGAACACTGGAGTGTTCAGTTTTAAGGCTGATTTATGAAAAAACAATGTCAATTAAGCCATTGATTAAAACATCCCCATACAACAATACAAGAAAATGATTGTTTAGAGTGTTGGATGTGATTTTTGACTCTTGAATCAATTGCTCTGTTCCATTCATGAGAATAGCAGGGATTTTAACAAACATTACATAGTGTTTTTCATTTTTAAAGAACTTAAAGTTCGCATAATTTTATATACTCTTGAGTAAAACTATTAAACAGATATATTTGATCCACATGTGTATACTTATAAATGCCATGCTATTATTGGTCCCTTGAATTTATGTAATAATGATAACAATACATTCTGTACACTTGTATAGTGTTTAAAAATATTTTACAAATTTTTCAATTTTTGAGGACTGGTTCCATTTTTTTTTTCATCATGTACCCCGATTAACCTCTGCTCTTGAAAAAAAAGTAAGAAATTGGGACATTAGGGCTTCCCGGGTGGCGCAGTGGTTGGGAATCCGCCTGCCAATACAGGGGACACGGGTTTGAGCCCTGGGCCGGGAAGATCCCACATGCCGTGGAGCAGCTAAGCCCTTGCGCCACAGCTACTGAGCCTGCACTCTGGAGCCCACGAGCCGCAGCTACTGAGTCCGTGAGCCACAACTACTGAAGCCCGTGAGCCTGGAGCCCGTGCTCCACAACAAAGAGAGGCCACTGCAGTGAGAGGCCCGCGCACTGCAGTGAAGAGTGGCCCCCGCTCGCCGCAACTGGAGAAGGCCGGAGCGCAGCAGCTAAGACCCAGCGCAGCCAAATAAATAAATAAATAAATAAATAAATAAAATTTAAAAAAACAAAGAAATTGGGACATTCAGCTTCTTTAATATTAGGTTAAAGAAAAAAAGTATTTTTCTATTGTGGAGAAAATGCATAGTCAGGAAAGCATATAAAATTAATGCTTGTTGAAATGTTAATTTTATAATAACATTAGCTATAAAAGAAATCATGTGAGAGTCTGATACCGTTAAAATCAGCTGATTTCTTAGGACACAAATGACATGGATGCCTTGTGATGGTGGGGAGGAATACAGCTATTTCTAACTTGGTAACAAAATGCTATTTCTGCATTATTTTTACCTGTAAAACCTCTCAGGAAGAGACAAATTACTTTTCTACCAACTAAAACAAAACCAAACAAAACCTTGTAATTTAATTCTTTCATTGCACAAGCTGTAGGATTCCAGATGGTGGTGCTGTTTTCACGAAAGAAAACATTCTATAAATCTGTTTTATTTTTTTTTAGAGATAAATTATTATTATTGCTCTTTTATTTGCAAATTGAGCTGTTAAAGCAACAATACCATATGGATACGATTTCTATTAACCTTTAAAAAACTACTGTTTTCAATTTGGGATTATTTTAATCTATAGTGATTAATCAGCAATGTGCTTAGCAAAAAAATAGCAGTATATTTATTTATGATGGGTAGTAACATAAAAATGTGCATCATCATTCTTTGTATCTGAAAAGCAAAATGTCCAGAGAATGCCCTTATCTTTGCAAACCACAGTGCTGTATTTACGAAGATATAAAAACCTGCAGAAAAGGTGCAAAATTTCAGGTGGTTAAAATGGCAACACTACTCAAATCCAAACAAGGAAGCAGACTGTTAAAGCCACAAAATATATAACTCCTAGCAGCACTGCTTTTACTTTAGATAATGCTTTGTCGTTGTTTGTTGTTTTTCTCAGTTTAGCCTCCTTGGTGTGAAAGTCATAAAGAGAGAAAAGTAAATGCTTACATATTTTTGTTTTCAAAAGTCACTTCCCAAGAGATGAAAATTTCTTTCTTTCTCTAAAGTTTTCTATATGAAATAATGTCTAAGTATCTGTATGTGGTTCTCTGAATACCTGTGGTTACTTAGGGGAAAACAGTCACCACATATTTACTTAAATTAGATAAAAGCCAGTGTTTCTTGCAAAAGTCTACAGCAGTTCTGTGAATCTGGGCAGAAAATTGTTTCTGGTGTGGAAATTGTCTGTCCCTGGCAGAAGCCCATATTAAAATGATAGAATTAATCTTCTACTGTATGAAAATCAGTCATTCCCTGTCAGGAAATTTGATACCCAATGTCCCTCCCTTCAGTCAAAATGACCTGAAAGTTTTTGACCTATTTTCATTTTTTTTAGAGGAGTAGACACAATGATGTACTCAGAAAGGAATCCAAAGACTTGGAATCTAGAATCTCATCAGCTACTAACTTTGACCTTGGGCAAGATGCCTCACTTGTCTAAGCTGTTCCTTATAAATAGATGAGAGGGTTGGACTAGAATATAGATGACCTCTAAGGCCACTTCTAAATCTATAACTATGATTTAAAATCAAAGATATTAATAAAGATATAAATATATATTATATACATTATATGTTAATATGAATATAAATAATTATATATATATATCAAATATATATATAAAATAAGCAAAAAGCTATTATCTCACATAACAAGCAAGGGGATAGGGTGATTACAGGGTGCTTAATTTAGCAGTCAATGGCATTATCAAGGATGTAGATTTTTTTCTCTTTTTGCTCTGTCATCTTTACTGTCTTGGCTTTCTCCTTAGGCTTGTCTCCTCATGGTTGCAGGACAACTGCTGTAATTCTAGGTGTTACATATAGACATGACCTCATCAGTTAGAAGAAGAAGAGCCACTTCTATTCGGTGGGTCTTTTGTTACTTGTAAGGAAAATCTTTCCTTGAAGCACCATTATCCCCACCCCAACGGACCTGCTTTCATGTATCATGTATTATTAGCCAGAATTACATATCACATGCTCATGTTTAAACCATGACTGGCTTAGATCAATAAAAATTCACCTCTTGGAGGTAGAAAGGACTCATATCTCAATGAAATTGGGGTTCTACTAGCAGGAAAGAATGGGAGAAAGAAATGACAGCTGGGTAGGCTACCAACAGGGCTAGCCACGCTGCTAAATAGTGATTTTCTGCTGTCATCATGCCCATACGCTAGGGTCAGAAATATATTGCATAATAATAATACAAATAAGTCCACTTCCCCCCCCCCCGCCCCTCCTCCCAATTTGGGCTTAAATTGCCAACACGATGCACCATTACTCACAAATACTTTAGAGTATAATTCCTACAAACATGGATATTCTCCTACAGAACTACAATATATCCATCAAAATCAAGAAATTTAACACTGGTACATTACTTTCACCTAATTTGCAGAAACTTTTGTTTCTAAGAATTAGAACTAAGTTTACCTATTGTTCCCGTAACATTCTTTATAGTTATAGGATCCAGTTCAAGATTGTGTGTGTTACATTTAGTTGTGGACTTCAATCCAGAACAGTATTCCTCAGTCTTTCCTTGACTCTCATGACCGTGACACTTTTTTTAAAAAATATTTATTTATTTATTTATTTATGGCTGTGTTGGGTCTTCATTTCTGTGCGAGGGCTTTCTCTAGTTGCGGCAAGTGGGGGCCGCTCTTCATCGCGGTGCGCAGGCCTCATTATTGCGGCCTCTCTTGTTGTGGAGCACAGGCTCCAGACGCGCAGGCTCAGTAATTGTGGCTCACGGGCCCAGTTGATCCGCGGCATGTGGGATCCTCCCAGACCAGGGCTCGAACCCGTGTCCCCTGCATTGGCAGGCAGATTCTCAACCACTGCGCCACCAGGGAAGCCCCAACCGTGACACTTTTGAAGGTTATGGGCCAATTATTTTGTTGAGTATTTCTCAGTTTGGCTTTGTCTGATGTTTCCTCATGATTACATTCAGATAATGCATTTTTAGCAGAAATGTCACAAAAATGATGCTGTAAAAATATGTATTATTTATATTATATTTTAAATATATATTTATATTATAAACATACATATAATATATGACATGTATTATATGTTTATACACTTAGAGAAAGCCTTGATTGTAGACAATCCATAAAGTTTTAATATAATTTTGTACCTAAAGTTTGTTTTTTTTTTTAAATGAAGCTGTTGCTCTTGAATTGTGCCCTATTCATGATATATATTCTATCCCTTTTTGGTCAGAATTTATGAGCTTCATAAGAGACAAAATTGATTAGCAAGAAAAGAATAAAGTATATTTGATTCTCTTCTTTGAGCAGATTGTGACATGCCTTGTTCAAAAGGGAAGGACCTAGGGGGCTTCCCTGGTGGCGCAGTGGTTGAGAGTCTGCCTGCCAATGCAGGGGACACGGGTTCGAGCCCTGGTCTGGGAAGATCCCACATGCCGCGGAGCAACTGGGCCCGTGAGCCACAATTACTGAGCCTGCGCGTCTGGAGCCTGTGCTCCGCAACACGAGAGGCCACGACAGTGAGAGGCCCGCGCACCGCGATGAGGAGTGGCCCCCACTTGCCGCAACTGGAGAAAGCCCTCGCACAGAAACGAAGACCCAACACACCCAAAAATAAATAAATAAAATTAAACTTTAAAAAAAAAAAAAAAGAGAAGGACCTAGTTAGAATGGTAAAAATTAAAGGTATGTTGAGAAGTAATATATCTAAGTTCTAGAATCTGAAGTACAGTCAATAGGATAGCAGGCCCATGGATAGAGTTACCATTCAAGATGATTTTAGCATCAACAATATTGTGAAGGAGTAATGCATCCTCTGCTTACACAACACTGTCATAATTCTTCTAAATCAATTACTACAACGCAAGTTCATAACCAATATCTTATGACTTTCTGAAAAGAAGTTAAATTTTGGATTATCTGATTTTCTTTTTCATATACTTGTACAAATTAGATTGCAGATCAAGCAACTACAACTAAGTCCCTTTTGTAGACTGTAGCAATATGCTTTTATGAAAAAATGAATATAGACTAAGTATTTATTTGCAATTGATATGTACTGTTATACTCATGAAATAATTAAGCTGATAAAATGATATAAACCAAAATATATCTGTTTTACTTTTGAGCTATTTGAGCTATTATAGGATGATAAAACAATCATTAACCAATAAAGGAAAATTATTACCTGGCAAAAAAAATATAAGTAATGTATCTATATGGAGTTTTTTTTTCCAGGAAGTACTTTGCATACAGTAGATTCTCAGTAAGTATTTGTTGAATAACATTGAATTTTAGGGTAGAGCACAATGAAAACCATTTGGTGAGCATCAAATCAAAAGAAACAGGAGTAGAATTATTGTGGCAGAAGACCAAGGAATTACCAGCCAGATGGAAGGAATAGATAGTGCTTTCTTACTGTGGATTACAAAACCAAAATGAAGGCATGCTATTACGGAATTGAAGAGAATAGGATGTACTTTTTTTTTCTAAATTAATTAATTAATCAATTAATTAATTAACTAATTTTTGGCTTCGTTGGGTCTTCATTGCTGTGTGCGGGCCTTCTCTAGTTGTGGTGAGCGGGGGCTACTCTTTGTTGTGGTGCGCGGGCTTCTCATTACAGTGGCTTCTCTTGTGGAGCACCGGCTCTAGGCACGCGGGCTTCAGTAGCTGTGGCACATGGGCTCAGTAGTTGTGGCTCGTGGGCTCTAGAGCACAGACTCAGTAGTGGTGGTGCACGGGCTTAGTTGCTCCACGGCATGTGGGATCTTCCCGGACCAGGGATTGAACCCATGGCCCCTGCATTGGCAGGCAGATTCCTAACCACTGCGCCACCAGGATGTACTTTTTACTTCCTTTGCTCACCAGTTTTGTCTCTTGGGAGGCTCTGAAGGCTATCCTGGCTTGAATTTTGACCAGCAAAAAAGCAACCTATTTGTTAAGGTGATATAGCAGGAACCTTGTGAAAAACGAGTTACATCATCTCAAAGTTCTGATTATCAAAAAAGTGATTGTGGGGCATAGATAAAATACACATGAGGCTTGAGAAAAACAGATTTCAAGAGTTCAGAGAAAAAAATTCATCATCTGAGGTACGTCAAAAATAAGGCAGAATTCTGACAATGTGAAATTCTCCTCAGGAGTGTCCAATCTTGAGTTTTATAGAAGGGTGTCAACCTGGTCAAATATGGGAGCATCAAGGCCAAGAATCTGGCAGTAAAAAACCTACAAAGGAACAGGCTCCTGGTTAGCAACAGAGTTCTAGAGGGAAAGAAGAGAATAAACACCACACTTACCTCTCAGAGTCCAAGGAAAGTTTTGCTTTGGAGTACAGAATGATTTGTTCATTCTGTGTGTACACAGAAGGAAAACTAATTTTCTTTGAAGATCAATACATTACAGAAGAAATTTTAATCAGTTAGAAAACTGACTGATCTGTAGCAAAGAATCAATAAAACTTGGGTTATGGAATTATAACTGAGCTTGTCCCCCAAATCCCAAGGTATTATGACTTTTGTAGTGAGACACTGTATTAAAGAATCACTACAATAAGGTTTAGTCCATGGGTCACTACATAACTTTCTTTCACAGCTTCCAAATCTTTTCCAACCAGAGCTGGAAGAAAGCAAATGTGCCTTGGCTGAATGGCATCACATGACCCTACCCTACCAAGAACTAACTGGCACCCTCCTCAATTCCCAACCTGTTTGTGTGACAACACTTAGAATATAAACCCTAGTGGATCATAGGTCTAAATGTAAAAGCCAAAATTATAAAACTTTTAGAAGGAAACAGGAGTACATCTTCATGACTTTGGGTTAGGTGATGATTTCTTAGATACAATATCAAAAGTACAAGTGATAAAAGAGAAAATTGTTGTTTGTCTATTTTATATGTAGTAGTGTGTATGTGTTAATCCCAAACTCCTAATTCATCTCTCCACCCCCCGCCCCTGCTATCCACTTTGGTAACCATAAGTTTGTTTTCTGTATCTGTGAGTCCATTTCTGTTTTGTAAATAAGTTAATTTGCATCATTTTTTAGATTCCACATATAAGTGATGTCATATGATATTTGTCTTTGTCTGACTTACTTCACTTAGTATGATAATCTCTAGGTCCATCCATGTTGCTACAAATGGCGTTATTTCATTCTTTTTATGCTGAATAATAGTCCATTGTATAGATATACCACTCCTTTATCCATTCATCTGTCTATGGGCATTTAGATTGCTTCCATGTCTTGGCTATTGTAAATAGTGCTGCTATGAATATTGGGGTGCATGTATCTTTTTGAATTAGGTTTTCTCCAACTATATGCTCAGGAGTGGAATTGCAGGATCATATGGCAACTCTATTTTTAGTTTTTTAAGGCACCTCCATACTGATTTCCACGGCAGCTGCACCAATTTACATTCCCACCGACAGTGTTGGAAAGTTCCTTTTTCTCCACACCGTCTCCAGCATCCAGCATTTGTTATTTGTAGACTTTTTAATGATGGCCATTCTGACCTGTGTCTTCTTTTGGGGTTTATTTTTCATTATTTGAAAGTACATTCTTCACTAATTTTTTCCCAAGATGATTCATGCTTGATAAACTTTTTGAGTCCTTACATTTACAAAAATGTCTTTGCTTTCACACTTCAGTTAGTTTGGCTAGGTTAAAATTTAAGGGTCAAATTTTTTCCTCAGAACTTTGAAGATGTTGTTCCAATTTCTTCTTGATTTCAGTATGATTGATGAGGTGTGATGTTAATATGATCATTGTTCTTCTGTAGATCATCTGTGTTTTACGCTCTAGAAGCCTTTAGATTTCCCTCTTTATTCTTTTCATTCTGAAATTTCACAAGGATGGATCTAGATGTAAATTCTGTTTTTCATTTGTCCTACTTGGAACCTGGTGGATACCAACATGAATATCTTCTTTCTCTGAGAAACTTTGTTTTGCTAATTCCTCATTTATCTCCTCTTTTACATTCTCTCTGTTCTCTCTTTCCAGAACCCCTAACAAATGGCTCTGGGAATCGCTGAGTCGGTCCTTCTTGTTTCTTAATTTTTTCTTTCATATTCTCTTTGTCTTTTCACACTATGTTTTTCTTTGTTTGTTCTTTTGTGTTTTTTTTTTTTTGTTTTGTTTTCTGTTTTTTGGGTTTTTCTTTGTTTTGGCTGTGTTGGGTCTTCGTTGCTCTGTGTGGGCTTTCTCTAGTTGCGGCGAGCAGGGGCTACTCTTCATTGTGGTGCACGGGCTTCTCATCGTGGTGGATTCTCTTGCTGTGGAGCACAGGCTCTAGGAGCATGGGCTTCAGTAGTTGTGGCACATGGGCTCAGTAGTTGTGGCACATGGACCCTAGGGCACAGGCTCAGTAGTTGTGGCACACGGACTTGGTTGCTCTGTGGCATGTGGGATCTTCCCGGACCAGGGATTAAACCTGTGTCCCCTGCACTGGCAGGCGGATTCTTAACCACTGTGCCACCAAGGAAGTCCCTCCCACTATGTTTTGAGAGAATTCGTCAGCTTGGTATTTCAAAATGCTGTTCATATGTGTCCATTCTACTATTTAGCTCCCAAATTGACCTTTTAATTTTGATGATCAAATTTTTAATTTCTACAATATTCAGTTAATGCTTTAGTTATAATAGCTTACATCTTTCCAGAGATATTTTTATGCGTATTCTAAAAACTTGTAAGCTCTTTTAACTCTGTTCAAGATATTTTATTTGTTGAATTTGGTCTTTGTTTCAAGTGTTAGTTTTCCCCAAATGTTTGCAGAGTCTTAGTTGTTTCATCTTTTGAGAATCAGTAAGTTTGTCTGTTTTGTTCAAACACTGTCTATGTGGGAGTGGCAAGATGTACAGGGATGCAGGTTGGTACTGGTCATTGGGTTTTTTCCTCATGTAGCTTCTCTAACCCTTAGAAGGCACTCTTCTTGGTTTCTTGGCCTGCTTCTCCAGGCCCAGGGCACAGCTTCACTGATTTAGATTGTGGGTTAATACCACTGCTTTTCTATATCTCCCTGTATCTTTCAAAGTCTTACTGGCTTGTCCACTGTCTCCTTCCTGCTCTTCACTGTAATTTCCCTAGAGAAGGGGAGAATTGGATGGGAGGTCTCTGCTATTCTCAGGTTGTATTCTTTGTTTTCAGTTTTTTTGTTTTTAATCATGTTTTAGGAACTTGGGGAATTACAAATCTCGAGGAAAAAAAAGAATGTTTAACCAAAATGTTGAGATTCTTTCCTCTGACCCTATACAGTTACTTCTTTAGCCTCAAGTGCTACTTAAAACACAGGATATGAAGTTAAGAAAATTGATATTTGACTTCCAGTTCTGCCACATTTCTTGGTGTTGTGATCCATTTTTGAACCTCAGTTTCTTCATCAATAAGTTAAGGATAGTAAGAATATCTGCAGCATGTGTTCTGTGATGATAAAATATATCAGGAAAGTGAACATACTTTGTGAGCATCAAAGAGCTAATCAAAATCCATTATTCATCACATTAAATGATGCCTCCTCAGACCTTAGGTGTGTATGGAGGAGGGTATTAGGAAATAGGAGAACATAAGGTGGAGGAAGAGGGGACTGACACAAGCTCTTGCCCCGGACTTCTGTTTTACAATCACTGCTTTCAATTCCTTAGAATTCCTACCACCAAGATTTTCTGTGTGTCAAATTCAGAAGCACTGCTTCCCTTATGGTATAAAACCTAGCCAAAAGAATCACTGAGAAGATTACCATTTATCTAGAGCTGATAACTGGTTATGGAAGAGAGGGCATAAGGGATGGCTGTTGATACTCAGATAAGATTATAAAATTACATTAACTTTCTCCTAGGACTTCATCAAAGTGACAGTTTTATATGTATCTTGTCCTCAGTGTAAAAGAACTTGGAGTTATCCAAAGTTTCAATCTGAAAATATCTTCTATAAAGAGAGAGGGTTTTTTTTTTCCGCTCAATGATACAGAAGGGGTAGAAACATAAACACTTCAAAGGATCTGAAATCCATGTGGGCTGGAGCCCCGGTCAGAGTCCCCAACAGGGTCTTTCTCCTCCGAGGATTCTCATGCTCTGCCTTTCTCTAGGGAATGCATTTTCCCAGCCAGTTCAGCCCGAGATGTGCTGCAGTTACAGGTGCTCACGTTGAGGCTTAATGTCAAGAGGTCCAATGAGTATCGAAAATACTACAATGCAATGGATAGAGAGATTTCCTTCTGGCGCACTTTGATGTAGGTTATAACAGGTGGCCTCCGCTAAGATTGGAAGTCTGTATTTTACTTCTTGATGAAAATAATTTTTTGCCAAAATGTTTTTTTCACGAGTGTGAAATTGTCTAGCCGAATCAAAATGGTGCCACCTGCCCATGCGTTTCTTATGTGGGTGATCATTGTTGTTTTTTAGAGAGGAGAGAATGTGTGTTTCCCTCCATTTTTATTCTTCAGGGATTATTCTGTCATACAGGATTCAGCATGGTTTACCCAGCACTCACTCACTCTTCTTAGGTTCAAATAAAGGATGCGTTTGGGCTAAGGTTTCCCATATTTTAAAATGGAGGCATCTAGTGATCGTCAGGATTTGGGGAGGGAGTAGATTTCATAGACCAGGAGAGACTAGACACCATCTGGGGCTATTTTCAGCTAGATCAGCTAGATTGTTATTGACCCAAAGCTGGCAGCTTTTCTGTAGCCTGTACAATATGAATATAGTGAGCTCAGCCAGTTCTCAGAGGCAGGTTCTCATATTGTTGGACATTCCAGCAGTGGTTCCCAGAATGTGAATTTCATGAACAAGTACAATTAAAAATAAAAGAAGTATGGAAATACAAAGAAAACCAAAAATGTTAGAACAAAGGTCAGTCCTTTAAATGGAATAATTTCAAATATATGAAAAACTCACTATAATATCCTTAATTTTCTCATTTTTTTCCCTGACCAATGAAAATTAGATCCTGGGTCAACATATACATAGATGTTTGAGAACAAACTGCCCCTAGTCCTGCAAATCTACTTCAAATCTTTAAAGAGCACCTACCATGTGGGAACAAAAGGTGAAAAAAGCTCTCCATTGTAAACATACTTGTGAAACTAATTATTCAGATCACTTCACCAATAATGTCTTACTTGAATTCTTTTTATTTTTTAATTTTTAAATTTTTTATTGAAGTATAGTTGATTTACAATGTTGTGTTAGTTTCAGGTGTACAGGAAAGTAATTCAGTTACACACACACCCACACACACACACACACACACACATATTTCAGATTCTTTTCCATTATATGTTATCACAAGATAGTGAATATAGTTTCTTGTGCTGTACAGTAAACCCTTGTGGTCTATCTATTTTATATATAGTTGTGTGTATCTGTTAATCCCAAGCTCCTAATTTATCCCACCCTCCCCCTTCCCCTTGGGTAACCATAAATTTGTTTTCTATGTCTGTGAGTTTATTTCTGTTTTGTAAATAAGTTCATTTGTATCTCTTTTTAGATTCCACATATAAGTGATATCATATGATATTTGTCTTTCTGTGTATGACTTACTTCACTTAACATGATAATCTCTAGGTCCATCCATGTTGCTGCAAATGGCATTATTTCATTCTTTTTATGACTAAATAATATTCTTTTAAATAAAGGATGTCTTTGTGCAGATATAATCACTCATAAAGCTATTTTTGGCTATTGTTTCAATCATAAGTCTGAATGACCCTGAGGTGAATAAAAGGGTAAACATTTCAGCATCGAGTGTTTTCTTATTCAAGCTGATGATTAGAAACCTCTGTTTGCTGAAAAGGCAAGAAAGATGAAGTAGGAAGAAAAGTACACGTACACCTAGATGTGCCTGTTTCTTTGCTGTTACGTATGTGTAACTAAGAAGCAAGAACTCAGATAAATGAATTGCAGTCTTAGGGCGTGCTCCAGAAAAGCCAAAACGGCATTTCTCTTTTGTCAGGACTGGAAATACACAAATAGATTGCCCAATTAAGGAAAAGTTGACTGAAGTTGAGGAAGTTTTCCCTGTTCCTACCCTTATTGCCCAACAAGCTTAATAGGCTACATGGGAGCAGGGCGGAGGCTGGGTGGGGGGCAAGGGACTGCTTCATTCTAGGTATTATTGGGTAGCTGCCAAAGACAGTTAATAAAATAAAACAGCTCAGGCGTCTAATGCCATGAGGTACAAGACTGACGTGATGTTGATGCGGCTTACAGTTGTAGTTACAGCAAACTAATTACCATACGCCTAACTTCTAGTTATATATAAGGGGCCATTTGCGCAGCATCTAGTACTTTCCATATTATCTCACCCTGGAATCTGCAAATTAATAAAGGTGATATATTATTACAGAAAAAGATTGAATCTGACGATGATCTCAGACACTGAAGGAACCAGCTGTCCCACAGCACACGTGATTTTTCATGTTTCTTGGGAACAGGCGTTCTTATACTTCCACTGTCATTAATTTTTCCTGGTGAGCTTTTGCCCTGCTGGCCCTACTTATGTGGCCCAGCAGCCCACAAATCTGACGTCACAGCATAACGCTCCATGCCCCGGCACACTTCCCTGGTGAGAATCTACCCAGCTTCGCCTCTTGACTGTATCAGTCTCTGCCAATTGCTCTTGTAACAAGAACTCCTTTCTAAAGCACGCGGTTTGTTTGGCTTTTATACAATGGTCTAGTCACAAACTCTCTGTGACAGCTCCACCTTGAGTATCCCCTTTGGGAATTCAGAAGAGCTATGGTTACATTTGGACTCTCTTTAACCACAACATTCTTTTGGCTTTTACACTGGCCCCAAACCTGGTATAAACAGTGATTCTGTACTTGCTGAGTAGAGTTTTCTTGTCCGTTTCTGTTGTCAACTCAGAGGAAACATGGGATATGGGCCCACAAGTAAGATCATCATCATGATAATTGATAACCTGTATTCCAGGCTTACTGTGCTAAGCGATTTATAATGTGGTGTCCCATTTATTCCTCCACAACCACTCTATGGGGTGGCTATTATTATTCCCATTTTATGGTCAAGAAAACTGAGACTTAGAAAGATTATACTTTCTCCTAGACAAGCCATTTGTCCTTGGGTCATGTGGGAGAATCCTGGAAGAGAGGACCAGGCATTATGTGTGCGCGCGCACACACACACACACACACACACACACACACACACACCGTAGTGTAGCTTTGCTCCCACTCAGACATGGTATCTGTGCTTGTAAGGGCGTCTTTGCTCTGCTTAGGGCACCAAGTATCTCCAAGAGACAGCCTTTTCTTGATGCCTCACCTGGTGGTGGGCGGCACTAATGAGCAGTTTTGCTCAGGCCAATTCTCCACCACAAGAAAGGAACTTTGCCTCTATCCCAACCACCTAAGGACCACTCTCCAAAAGGGAGGCCAAGGCAGTTCCCTAAAAGGCAGGGCATGCTGGATGCCTCTTTGGACAGGATGGAAGACATATTTCCCATCTTCTTCTTCTTTTATGTGGAGGTTTGATCTAAGGTTTTGCTTACAGGCGGTGCCGTGGCACTGGTGTGTAGGTGAAACTTCCTTAAGAGGACAGCCTCCTTTGTCAGTAAATGCTTCCCTTCACCCACTTGACATATAAGATGGACCCTCCTTACCAAATTCCTCTCTGTAGTAAATGGTGTTGTGAGGTTCTAGTCTAGATTTAATACATGTCCAAAGTAGTCACTCCCCCACCCAAAGTCAGGAAAATTGGACAAGTAGCCATTTTTACAATACTATTTTGAGAACTCAAAACTAAAAGTCTAATACAGAATAAATAGAAATTCCAAAATGACAAACATTTCAGCATGCCTTTCTAAAATGATGTTAAAGAGAGCTCTTCCTTCTAAAAGCAAATGAGTTCTGAAGACACAGGGTGCGTTGAAATGTTCCTGTTCTCTGGAAGGGTTTTGGAATTCTGCTTGATTGTCAGAGGTAACTGGGATATTATTTAGAAAGTGAGATAATCCAGTACCAAAAAAGGGTCTGTTTAGAATTATCTCAGTGTCTGCTGAATTCTCTTTAGCTTCAATGATAAGAGAGATGAACTTGGCAAAAAGAGCTTCCTTCGACGGCCCCTTTCTTGAAAGCTGAATCACTTTATTTTAGAGAGGAGCTGGAATGATAGGAATTCTATTACCTAAATTTCCTCTATTGAACCTCTCTTTAAGACATATTCTGGAAAATATTAAGATTATCTAATTATTTGTTAAAATCAAATTTAGTTATAACTTTTGGAGGAACTTCCTTATGATATGACCTTATACCTGTTTACTGCTTAGTCAGTGGGTTGCAAGGTGTGAACAGAAAATCAGAATGGAGTCAGTATTGCTAAGAGAGCCCTCTAAAGTGGAGATTGCAGGCCATTGAGGAAGTGTGACTTATGCACATCTCAGTGCAAGTGGAATCTGACATTTTGACCACTTATTGTCTTAATGCAGGCATCCAGAACATCTACCCAATGTTCCAGAAACTCAAGATACTTATCAGACCCTTACCCTAAAATAACTCATGACAGTCTATCCATTAAGGACAAATATTTCCTTTCTTGTGACAAAAAACCACCTCCATGGCTTTTTTCTTTATAAGCCCCTGACTCTTTCTCTTCAGAATACTCTTTCAGTTTTACCTGAATCAATGTCTCCCAAATTGCAGTTATTAAGACCCGAATAAACTCTTTTCTTATTTGCAGCCTTTATGTTTCTTGGTCAACATTAAATAGTGTCAGACAAATGGGATACAGAGAGACCTACCCCATCCCCTCCAGCACCATCACAGATTCAAGTAAGGAACCTACAAGAGTCCATCGTACTCTATTGTCCCCCGCGTGGTCCCAGGTCATGGCGGTGAGTCCTGCTGTACCCAAGCTGCCTGTGTTGGTAGAGGTTCTAGTTTATTGGAGTGCCTCTATTGCAAGTTTCTGTTCTGGTTGAGTAATTACTCTTAGAATAATGGGAGGTTTACTCTTTAAGGGTAAGGTTACAGAGCAGCATCTTTCTGGAACTTCTGATGGTTTTATGTACAAGAACTATGGGCCCTCCTCCTGCAAATATTTGTTTTGCTGGATTATGATTACCTGGAATGATTTACAATTAAATTGGTGACTTGGGGCTCCTTTGAAATTCCAAAATTAGTCTATTTGTGTAGTCAATTAGCAAAAGGTTGCAAGAAAACAAGAATGGGAAGCCTATGTCAATGGGTATTTTGAGGCCTTCAAACATAATAATTAATCCACTATTGCTTCCTTAGAGAAACTAACTTACAATTATCTCAAAGGATTTCCAAACTGGAAAAATCCTCTGAGGCTTCTGAGAGCTCTCTCTCTCTCTCTCCAGCTCCCTCTGTTCCTTCCTGCTCCTCTGAATGTCCACCGTAATGCTCTCCTTCTTGCTCTCCATCTTTCTCTGAACCTCCTTTTTATAAAATGGAGCTTGAGTTCCTGCAGAAGGTTAGTCATGCTGCCTCCACCTCCCACCCCCCGTAATGACAGCCTCTTTTAAAACCATGTGTGATGTAGTTGGATGGGTGGATTAGCCTATGATGGCATTGAAGTTGTATCTCACAAATCTTTGCAAAACTGGAAATCCAGCCCTACAGGCAGTTCAAATTCCACCCATTCCGTTTCATCCATCCCCAGACCTCCCTTATTTATTTCAAAACTATTGTAACCTCTCGGGGAACTATTATCTAGACCATCCTCAATTCCTAAGACTGAAAAAAAAAAAAAAAAAAAAAAAAAGGGGAGGAAAAGAAGCCTTTTTAAACACAAAATGCTAAAAGGACTCTCTTGCCCAAACAGCTTCCTTAAATTTCTTGTCAAGGGCCAATACAGATCTTAAAAGTCTTCTCCACAAATAGTAAAAGACTTTAGCTACCTGAGTCAGTAGACTTAATTTATTCCCATTGTTATTATAAGCTGATGAGTTTTATATGATACCTGATTCATGACGAAAGTTTTAAAATGAAAACTATGAGATCTTTATGCCTACCTGTATGCATGTATGTCTATGTATGTACATTATAGATAGGGTATTTTTAACCTCTGGATGGTGTTGCCAAAATTAATTTGTGAAAGAGCTTTATTTAATTGGCTTAAAAAAGCAAGTGCCTATATAAAACTCTCAGAAATGTAATAGAAACTAACCCAAATGAATTTCAGATTCATGTCATCTGGGAAAATATTTGGTGTTAAAGCCAGTTTAAGTTTGTTGGTTTAATTAATACAAATATGCCTTTAGAATTATCAACATTAAGTATAATACTTTTATTGTACCTAGGTTTACTAAAAGTCAAATAAGTTTACATTATCTGTAATAAAATTTGTCTGCAAGAAAAATAATTTGGGATGATGAATTATCATAGGCAAATTAAATGTAAATGGGATAAGAGTTTTAGGTGAGCTCTTTAACAATAATTATATTTTATTGTATGTCTACTTAAAAATAGTTTCCCCAAATCTTTTTGGTAACTTGAAACTTCAGAGTTTTGTTAAGTTAAATGATGGGAATTCATTGAATGCCTAGGTCATTTCCAAATAAGATAAAATACTGAAATATTAATTGCTAAACAAGTCTAAGTTTACCTACTTTTGACCTCTTATTACAGAAAGACTAAATGTGCCTGGGTCTATTAGTTAATATGTATACCTTGTGTGTTATTGAAAGATTGTATTATGAGGTAGCATATGGTTCTAAAAATTATAAAATTCATTTGTAAATTCGCCGAGCCCCAAAATGTTAATACAGTTCACAACTGTTTACTCCTTTATTTTCACTAAAAAATTAAGATTTCAAAGAATTAAGAATCCAAATTAATATATGTAATTAAAACTACTAGAATTAATAAGAAAAACCTTCCACGCAAGGAAATTTTTTTAAAGGTATAAGGAATGGAAATGTACTTTGTTAAGGGAAAAGAAAGTGAATTTGTCCCAAAGCTGGTAATTTCTAAATGGGAAAGAAAACAAGGGGCAAATAAAATGGCCATAGAAGTTGTAAAAGGTTTGTTAAAAAAAAAAAAGGAATCTTTAGAAAGGAATTTTATGTGTGGTCAGAACTTGCTAAAATTGGAATAAATTTAATTAAGCAAATGAGTTTTAAAATCAAAAGTAAGCTGGTACAAAATTTAAATTTGGTTTTTCTCTCTGTTTTTTTTTCTATTGGCCTGCTTCTGATAATAAAAGATTATGAAAGGTTTTGTTTGTTTGTTTGTGTTGTCTTTTGTTTTGTTTTGCCTTCAAGTAATCCACCTTAAAAAAAAAAAAGAAACAACAGAGGTTTTATGTCTTGTCAAGTTAATCTCTTATGTTCTATGTTCTTTATCAGGTCTTTGAATACTTAAGTAAACCTTGTCCTCTGGATATTAAAAGAGCTAAGATTTCCTCAGAATTGTATTTTGAACTTTCTGTATTTGCCTATGAGGTCTTTAATTGTTATTTTGGTTAAACGGATTACTAAGCATTGTTTCACAGTGATCTATGATCCTATTTGACCAAGTGTTTAAAAAACTTTTGATATTTTTGACAAATGTCCCCAAATCAAATTCTAAATGAAGTCTTTTTGACTTAGAACTAACTTTGAGATATGAGATGTTTCAGAGGGCTCTTGAAATATCTCAAAGATATTATGGAAAGGGAGATTTTAAGCTAATTAGGCTTATTTGATATGTTAAATTACATGGGAAGCATTGTCAAATAAGAAATGATACTAAGCCTTCTTTATGTTGTGTCTGTAAAGGTATATGTTATAAGTGTTTCATAAACTATGTGAAATTCCTGAAAATCTGATATGTCCTGTTATAATATCAGTCATAATTCTAGTTATTAGTTTTAAATGTTGTATGCCATAGAAATAATTAAATTTTCTTGTCAATTGCATTGTAACCAGATCTTTAACCATGCCATTTTATGTCTTTTAGCATTTGTAGGCAGTTATTGTTTTACTCTGATGTTTTTGCAAAAATGCTTCATCTTCAAGAAAATTCATAGAAAGGATTTTTTGACAAATACAGGTTTCTGATAACTTTTGGATCATACCACTGAAATGGGTAAAAAATTACAGATGCTTAATAGAAAAACTAATGGCTTCATAAAACTGCTAACAAAAGGTCAAGGTCAAGAACTAATTATAACTATAATGACTTTTTGTTTTAAACATTGCTGGTTCTTTTATGTTTTGCTTTTCCAGATTTAAGGAAACTTTTTCTCTCAAACTATCTATTATTTGCAGCAATTTGATAACGTATACCTTTGTAAATGAAGATGAAACATTTATCTCTTTCTCCCTACCTGATCCCTCCAGAATTCAGAAACTCTTAGTAAGTATTCTTATTTTCACGGCAATATAGTTATTTGCATAAGTTCAATAGGAATCCATTCTCCTTATAACAGGACATGATTAGAAACATTGGCTATATTACCAAGGCTTTGACTTTGAGTATACATAAACTCAGATATGATCATGCAGCTTGAAGGAACTAAGATTGACTTTATGGAGCCAATAAAGCCCCTTGGAGAAGCAGCCTGGTACCTTGCTTGCAAGATTCCCAACATCCTAACCAGGTGAATAAGGATGGTCACTTCCTGGCAGGTACAGGAACCTCAAGATATTTGGCGTACCTCAAGAAGAGAGTAATTCACCCAAGTCTATAGGTATTGCAGACAAAGTCTGATGGAAAGTACTTGGACTGGCTTTCCTGGCCTCAAGAGACTATCAAAAATTCAAGCTAAGATTCTTTAAGAAAAGTTCCAACAAAGCAGATTTAAAAGAGCCTATATGATCAATCGCTGTTCTTATTACACTTATGTAAATAATCACGCCAAGTTTATTGAAAACAAACTAATTTTGTAAGCAAATAAGTCTTAATTTGACTACTTTTGGTAGAAATTAGGGTTAGTTTTGAGAGAAAACTTATGTTTCAGTAATACACATTTGTGGGTATTAGATTTTAGTGCTGTTAATTGTCTTCGAGGTTTTGGTATTTACCTGTAAACTGAACCAGGTCCTAAATCCTTCCAGTTTCCTCCAGTATGTGGCTATGACTCTCCATACTAATGTTTCCAGTTTTTCTCCTTGGAATCATTGAGAACTAAAATTACCCTTTTTCTGAAGCCATGCAAGCTAAAATTGGACAACTTGATAAAAACCTCAGAGAAATCACTGTAACTGCTCATGTATAGACAATCCTCATGACTGTTGCTGTATGAGAAATTCAGAGAGTTTACCTAAACACCCGATGACATCATCAGAGACATTTCAAATTGCAAAAGATGCTTTGAACCTGACATTTAGAGATCTTTGTCAGTTGGCTCCCCTCTGGACTTGGTGGCTTATAGAGATCTGGATTGCAACTAATTATACTGATCATAATTCTAACTTGTTCACTCCTTGTTGTTTTTAAAATGTTGATACTTTGTATTTCTTGTTGTTGTACTATGATACCTTCCACAGGAATAATGATAGCTCAATGTCTGGAGATGATTAACCACTCCTATACGATTCCTCCTAATGAAGAATCATGAACTTCTCCTATTTTGAATGCTGTCTAAGACTCACTTCCTAGATGACTCCTTGTTCAAATGTGGCCATAAAGTCTCTAACAGCATACCTCTCACACAACCACCTTTTTCTCTCCTCCATGGGATATGACTCTCTGGGAATGAGACTTCTCAGTGCTGCGAAGTAGATGCCTATGCCAAATAACCAAATGGTTGATCATCAATGCTTTCTAAAGAAAGATCTTAATCAAAAGGGGGAAATGTGAAAGGAAAATAAAAATGGAGTCAGTATTGCTAAGAGAGCTCTCTAATATGTGGCTGGGAGGCCACTGAGGACATGTGACTTATGCATATCTTAGCCTGGGTGGAACCTGATTTTTGAACACTTATTGTCTTAACATAGGCATCCAAAACAATGTTCCAGAAACTCAAGATACTTATCAGACCCTTACCCTAAATAACTCATAATAGCCTATCCCTTAAGGAGAAATATTTCCTTTCTGTGTCAGAGTAAAGCCTCATGGCTTTTACCTTTATAAGTCCCTCACTTTTACTCTTCCCTAGAACATGTTTTAGGTTTTATCCGAATCTGTGTCTCCCAAATTGCAATTCTTAAGATCCCAAATAAACTGGTTTCTTATTTGTAGCCTTCTGTGTTTGTTGATCGACAGAGGGAAGCATAGCCAAGGACTGCAGCTCATTAATGCATTGTTCCATTAAATAACGGATGATGTTATAGATAATAATCTGCCTAACATGATTTGGTCTTGAGGTAATTGATATTGAGTCATATTTTAGCTTTAAGTTCTGCTGTGTTCCTATATTGGTGTGAAACTGTCCATTATCTCCAGAGGCAATCCTTACATTTGAAGGAATTATTGGTCTGGAGTTGGAAGCAGGCAGCTTAAAAGTTCAGCAAAGGCTTAACCAGGAGAAAAGGGCAATTTGTATGCCTGGTTAGGATATGGATTGGTGATTCTTATCCCATACCTAAAAGTAACTGAAGTAGAATAAAACGGGTCACAGAAATTGTTGAACCAAGTAAATTCCATCCATGACTTCTTAATCAGTCCTGAATATGTATTATTTTCAGAAAAAAAGTCTTCTTTTTATGTTTCTAAAGAGTGAAATTTAAAGGAAGAGACACAGAATAAAAGATGAAATAGTATAGACAAATTAAACTAGGGCAAAGTAAGTCCCTTCACCTACAGTAGTAGTTTTCAAACTTTAGTATGCATCAGAATTCTCTAGGGAGCTTAGTGAGTATGCAGATTCCTGACCATATACATGGCTTAATAGATCTTGGGAGGACTCAGAAGTTTACATTTTTAAAAGATACTCAACTATTCTCATTCAGGTAGTCCAGAGAGCATACTTTGAAAGACATTGAAGCCATACAAGGAGAGATTAATGTTGGCAGATGCTAATACAGCATTTCTTCAGGTAGTGAAACTTCATAGTGGTTGGGCAGACAAGCCTGAACAGAGAAACTTTGGAACCCATTTTTGGGCTGGGGCTTGCATATTGTTTCATTCCTTCTGGGTTATAAAAACTACATTCAGGAAAAGGTAGGGAGCAACAACAACACTCTACATACACACACACATCTATGTTTTCTAGATTTATTAATATCTTCTATAAATATATTCTGAGATGCTTATTTCATCATTAGTAAAGCCTTTCTTTAGTCATGTCCATGAATAAACCTTTGACCTTTCTTACTTTCTTCACATCCAGATTGCGTAGAACACTCCAAACTCCAACCAGCACTGACAAAGGACCTTCGGTTGAGCCTTACACTGCTCCAAGATTGAGAGAAGCTGCTGGCTTTTTTTCCCCTTTCTCTACACCTACCTCTCTGCTTTGACAAGGCTCCCCTATCCAGGTGCTTCGAGGTAGACTCCATCTATAATCTCTGACCTGGCCCAGTTCATGACCCTATTTTTTTGAGATTAGCAGGGTGCAAACAGATTTAGATTCCTACCTCAAACCAGCAGAATTTAATATTTAAATCACCTTCCATTCATTCAATAACATTTGAGTGCTACTCGATATTTGAGCACCTACTATGTACCAGCTATTGTTCTAAGCACTTGGGATACATCAGTGAACACACTAGAAAGATCCCTGACCTTGCAAAGCTTATATTCCAGCAGGGGAGACAGTCAACAAACAATAAACATTATTAAGGCAGTAATTGCTATGAGAAAATGAAAAAGTAGAGCAAGGGATGTGTGTGTGTGTGTGTGTGTGTGTGTGTGTGTGTGTGTGTAAGTTGAGGTATTACACAGAGTGGTCAAGGTAAGCCTTATTAAGAAAGTGAGAATTGTGCAAGGATTGAAAGGATGGGAATGAGTTAGCCAGAGGATATCTGTGGGAAGAGCTACAAAGAGCCAAGACTCTATGACAGAGATGTGAATTGCATGCTCAAAGAGCAGTCAGGAAGCCAGTGTAGCTGGAACAGATTGAACAAGCAGTATAATAGAAGGAGATAAAATAAGAGGTAATAATGGGGAAAGTCAGGAATAACTTCAACATTTTTGTCTGATCTACTAGGAGATGGGAGTTGATACCAACTGAGGGAGGGAGGGCGGGCTGTGGATGGAACAAGTTTAGGGAATAAGGGGAAATCAAGTAGTTTGTTTTGTAAATGCCAGACATCCAAGTAGAGATGTTGGGTAGGCACTTGAGTATATGAGCTTGGAATTCAAGAGAGATATAAAATATGGGAATCATCAACATATAGATTTTATTTAAAGACATGGGACTGCTTGAGGTTATCAAGATGTAAATGAAGAAGAGGTTCAAACTCTGATCCCTGGGGTACTCCAAAATTTAGAGGATAAGTTAAGAGAAGCAAACAGCAAAAGAAACTGAGAAGAGACGATGAGAGAGGTAGTATGAAAACTAAGAGAATGTGTTACGCTGGAGAGTATTAGGGAGAAGGAGACAAGTCAGGCTGCTGACAGGTTAAGGTCTGAGGTTTGACCATTGGGATAAATATTGGTGACCCTGACAAAAGCAATTTTGGTGGAGTAATGGAGGTAAAGCCTGATTGAAACAGGTTCAAGTGGAATAAAAGGAAAGTAATTGGGAACAGTAAATATAGACAATTATTTCTAAGAATCTTGATACAAATGGACAGGAAAAGAGGCAGTTGCTAATGAGGAGTTAAGAGAGGTGTTTTGTTTTGTTTAAATTTTTACTGGAATATAGTTGATTTACAATGTTGTGTTAGTTTCAGATGTACAGCAAAGTGAATCAGTTATGCATATACATATATCCACTCCTATTTTTTTAAGATTCATTTCCCATATAGGCCATTACAGAGTATCAAGTAGAGTTCCCTGTGCCATACAGCAGGTTCTTATTAGTTATCTATTTTATATATAGTAGTGTGTATGAGTCAGTCCCAATCTCCCAATTTATCCCTCCACCCCCTTATCCCCTGGTGACCATAAGTTTGTTTTCTACATTCATGACTCTACTTCTGTTTTGTAATTTGTACCTTTTTTTTTAGATTCCATATAAAAGCAACATCATATGATATTTGTCTTTCTGTGTCTGACTTACTTCACTCAGTATGACAATCTTTATATCCATCCATATTGCTGCAAATGGCATTATTTCATTCCTTTTTATGGCTGAGTAGTATTCCATTGTATATATGTACCACATCTTCTTTACCCATTCCTCTGCTGATGGACATTTAGGTTGCTTCCATGTCCTGGCTACTGTAAATATTGCTGCAATGAACAATGGGGTGCATGTATCTTTTCTTTTTTTTTTAATTTTTTATTTTATTTTATTTTTTTAATTTTTGGCTACGTTGGGTCTTTGTTGCTGTGCATGGGGCTTTCTCTGGTTGCGGCGAGCAGGGGCTACTCTTCATTGCAGTGTGTGGGCTTCTCACTGCAGTGGCTTCTCTTATTGTGGAGCACGGGCTCTAGGCACGCAGGCTCAGTAGTTGTGGCACACGGGCTTAGTTGCTCGGCAGCATGTGGGATCTTCCTGGGCCAGGGCTCGAACCTGTGTCCCCTGCATTGGCAGGCAGATTCTTAACCATCGTGCCACCAGGGAAGCCCCACATGCATCTTTTCGAATGATGTTTTTCTCTGGGTATATGCCCAGGAGTGGGATTGCTGGGTCATATGGTAGTTCTATTTTTAGTTTTTTTAAGGAACCTCCATAAGAGAGGTGTTTTTATGGCTGATTTTTAAATGGTAGAAATGTAAACATGCCTGTATGACTAATGAGAATGACCCAACAAAGAGAAAGAAGATCAATACTATGGGAGAGACAAAGGAAAACTGCTAGAGCAATGTCCTTGATTAGATGAGAGAGTCTAGGTCCCGTCCACAAGTACAGAGACTGGCTTTGTAGGGAGTCCAGATAGTTCACCTGTGGTAACAGGCAGGAAAGCTGAGCATATGGGAGATGATGTTGATTGGTGGGTACATGAGATGGTGTGATGAAGTTTAGGGAAGTTCTCTTCTGATGCTTCAATTTTCTCAGTGAAGCAGGAAATAAAATCATCTCTTGAGATTAGAGAGGAAGATGGGGTTTTGGGGTTTCAGAAGAGAAAATGTGTGAAAAAGTTGTCTGAGAGTGGGAGAATGAGTGAACTTGTTATAAATGGTACACTCATCTGTAGCCAGTAGGGGCCCAGTTGTGGTTCCTGGTCATAAATTTAAAGTGCAACTTGTCAAGAGTTTGTGGTTTTTCTCCAGTCATATTGAGCTACATACACAGGTGCAGGCACAGAGTAGGTTTTCAGTTGGATTTAACCTAGGGAGAAAAGTGAAGTGACTCTCAAGAGGAGTTGATTGAAGACAGTTTAACGGAGGGACAGTCTTCAAAGGTGTGGACAACGTTAAGAGAACCAACAAGGATGATGAGGCATCCTAGGGTTAGCAGCAGCAGGGAGCCATTGCTTCCCCGAGGTTGAAAGGGCGAGAGGAGGCCTGGTCATCAGAACCCTGTGAGTGGTACGGCTGCAGGAAAAGAGCTTGTTGATCTGGAGCTGTGGCCTTAGAGAAACTCAGCCAATGCTGAGCTGCAGACTGACAGGAAGGGAGCAGGGAATTGATACCCCTACCTCTCTTTCTCCTGCCCTCCACTCTCTTACCAGTTGCCTCTCATTGCTAACTGGTAGCTAAAGGGCAAGGAAGCCATGCTGAAACATCTATAAAGGGCAGCTCCTAGTGCACAGAGCAGAGGGAAGAAGGATGGAGAGTAGATCAGAGAAGGATATGCAGCCAGACCAGAGTTGTGCTTTTGCTAGATGAGTACACTGAAGTGAGAAAGAGCAAGTAAGTCAAACCAATACACAAGAGAGTCATTGTAATTGTTGCCTGTGGGACTCAAATGGGTAAAGAAGGAAGAGAGGACATGCAGGGCATGAGGGACAGTGAGAATACAAGGGAATCGCCATCTGGTGAGGGTGAAAGATACCTGCTACTCAGGTAACAGAAGGAGTGATGATAGGAGGGAAAGGTAGGAGGCGGTGGTCAAATAGTGGGATGCATGGAGTTGAGATTCTGGAGGAGTTGCAGTTATTGATAATGACAAGGTCTAGCTATTAGGATGTGAGTGAGTGGCTGGGGTAGGGTGAAAAACAAAACCATTGAAGGTGGGGAGGTCAAGTGACTAAGGGGCCAGATCCCCTGGGCTCAAGAGCTCTTCCCAGACCACCACTTAGTGTTATCACTAAGCTGGGCCTCCCGTGGCTCCGCCCACTTCAGCCTCAATTGATGACACTGGCTTATGCCTCATCCTGGTTCCTAAGTTCCAGTCAGTACCCTGTTTACTACTCTGGTCCCCTCTAGAACTAGAGACTTGCCCTAGAGTCCAGTACAGTTGACTGAGGCACTACTGTCTTTGGAGAAGTTTCCTGGCTGATGCCTATGGCTGTCCTGACCTGGGAATCACTTCTTTTTTTTTTATAAATTGTATTTTATTTTATTTTATTTTTTTATTTTAAATTTTTTAAAATTTATTTATTTATTTATTTTTGGCTGTGTTGGGTCTTCGTTTCTGTGCGAGGGCTTTCTCTAGTTGCGGCAAGCGGGGGCCACTCTTCATTGCGGTGCGCGGGCCTCTCACTGTCGCGGTCTCTCCCGTTGCGGAGCACAGGCTCCAGACGCGCAGGCTCAGTAGTTGTGGCTCACGGGCTTAGTTGCTCCGCGGCATGTGGGATCTTCCCAGACCAGGGCTCGAACCCGTGTCCCCCGCATTGGCAGGCAGATTCTCAACCGCTGCGCCACCAGGGACGCCCTGGGAATCACTTCTAATTACCTGTTGCAGAGTTTCATCACTAGAAGGTCCCTGGCCACTTTCCCCTTGGACCCTGTAGCTTTGACAGACGGCTGATCATGACTGAAGCTGGTGTGACACTCCCTCTGGACCTCCCTCCCCTCTCCACATCTTCAGAGTCAGCCTTGGCAGCTGGGTGGATTCCCGCAAGAGCCTATCCTCAAGTAGAATTCTCTCTACCTCCCTACCTGTCATTATGCCTGAGTCAGAGGACCGAGTATCAACACTACTGAAGGGAGGATCTATAGATGGATACAGTAAAAGTGACAAGTACTAGTCACATAAGCAGCCTTTTCAAAAGTAATCCTATGTCCAACTCCAAATTTGCATATCTAGAGTTTCCTTCATAAATATTTTCTTTTTGATTCATAGCTAAAGACTAAGCACTTTGTTAACTTTTCTGGCAAAGGAAAATCATGAGTTAAATATAAAGCACATGATATAAAGCAGAAATAACTTTCAAAACATACTGTAATTCTTTTAGAGCTAGAATTATTAGCTCTTTTAGAGCTAAATTTTAAAAGAAAAAAGAATGTCAGTGATACTTTGATACTTTGACAATGCTGGGAATGAGGTGTTTCTTCTACCTGACATAATGAAATGAGGAATCTGTAGTCTGCTAAGAATCAGTTAACAATGGAGACTAAGAAAAATACTCAGTTTATAATAGTGACAAAAACTATAAAATTCTTAGGAATAAATTTTAAAAGGAAGGTATAAAACCTGTATCAAGTGACTGTAAAATCTTTCTGAAAGATGTAAAATAAAATCTACATAAATTGAGAGATATTTTTGTTTGGGATGGGAGAAAGACTCAATATTTTAAAGTCTATTATTCCCAAATAAATAAGATTAATGTACTGCCATTCCAACCTGACTTCCAGCAGGAAAAACCTGGGAAAATTTATTTTAGAATCAAGATACAAGATTAAATATCTGAAAGTAACTAAAATTTTTAAAAGAAGGATTGAGAGGGGCTTGCCTTACCAATTATGAAAGCATGAAATGACTGTGACTATAGTCGTTAGCACTATGTTGTGTAACTGGAATCTTCTAAGAGAGTAGAATTTAACTGTTCTCTCTCACATACACAAAAGGATAAATATGTGAGGTGACGGGGTGTTCATTAACTAGATGGGAGGAATCCTTTCACAATGTATATGTATGTCAACTCATCATGATATTACACTTTAACTATCTTACGATTTTATTTGTCAATTATACCTCAATAAAGCTGAAAAAAGTGGGCTTCCCTGGTGGCGCAGTGGTTGAGAATCTGCCTGCTAATGCAGGGGACACGGGTTCGAGCCCTGGTCTGGGAAGATCCCACATGCCGCGGAGCAACTTGGCCCTTGAGCCACAACTACTGAGCCTGCGCGTCTGGAGCCTGTGCTCCGCAACAAGAGAGGCCGTGACAGTGAGAGGCCTGTGCACCGCGATGAAGAGTGGCCCCCGCTCGCCGTAACTAGAGAAAGCCCTGGCACAGAAACGAAGACCCAACACAGCCAAAAAATAAATTAAAAAAAAAAAAAAAAAAAGCTGAAAAAAGAAAATGCAGTAAGTTGAAAACATTTTGAAGACAAAAAATAACAATAAAAAAATAAGACAACTGTAATTCAGATGGTTTTAGCACAGGACTAGAAAAATTGACAGGAAGAATAGAAAGCCCAGAAACAGATCAAGATATACTTGAGAACTTAATAAATAAATGGACAAAGAATGGTTTGTATAATAAATGGTGCTGACCTAATTGTCCATTCATCTTTAAGAAAAGTTGTACCCCTACCTCCCATATACACACAAATATACTTCACATGGATTGAAGACCTTAAATATTATAAATAAAATAATAAACACATTCAATGAAATTTAAGAAGATATTTTTTTACTTGGTACTAAGAGAGAATTTCTTTATAAAGACTAGAAATACAGAAAAACCTAAAACCATACAGTAAAAAGAACTATATTCGACTATATGAAAGCAGAAAATAAAAGGATTCAATATATCCCAAAGTCCCAAAACAAACATGAGAGACTGGGAAAAAGTAAATATTTTATAACACATGTAATAAAATGTTCTTTTTTCCTTTTTACACCAACTGATTTTTAAAAAATCCCATTGAACAAGGAATAAAGAATATGAACAGGTATTTTATAGGAAAGGAAATGAAAACTGCTAATAAATATATGAAAAAATGATCAATTTTATTAATAGTTTAGAAAAATAAAATAAAAACAAGATCCCATTTCTTGATTACCATTTGGCAAAACTTTAAAAGAGTCCCAGTATCCAGTTCCAGTAAAGATGCAGAAAAGGGGCAGATATATATTATTTGTGGGTGCATGGATTATTACCAATAATTTAGAAAGTAATTTGGTAATTTCTATTAAAATTAAATAACCATAGACCTTTTGGCCCAGCAATCTCACTTTTGAGATTTTTATCCTAGAGAAATAATACACCAATTTTCAAAGACCTGCAGTCTTACATATTTATTGTAGCACTGTATGTACTGGTAAAAACTGTAAACATCTGTATGTCTATCAATAGGGGAATGACTGAACAAAATTATTTCCCTGTCTTATCCATACCAGGAAATGCTACACGAATGAGTTAAATCTATAAGTACTTTGCTGGAGGGATATCCAAGATCTACTGTTAAGTGGGAAAAAAAATAGGTAATAAACGTTGTGCTCACAGTACAATGTATACTATTCTAAGTTTTGGTTGTGTTTTAATTAAGTCATTTAATCCCCCAGCAAGTCTATGGAGTGGTTCTCTTATTACTTCGATTTTATAAGGGCAAAGCCAGGCATCAAGATATTAAGTAACATGTCTGAGTTTGCAAAGCCAATACATTTGAATCCAGACAATCTGATTTTAGAATTCCTGCCACCATGGTATAAACACCATACTGAAAGTTATATTTCTGATGTTTAGTGTTAGTCCAGTAGTCTAAAGACAAGTCAGCCCTACACCTATACAGATCTGTATGAGCATAAGGAAAAAAGATTTTAATCTTGGCTGCCTCAGGGAGTGGGATTATAAGAGAAGATTATTAATCACTTCTTCATACATCTCTATCATGTTTGACTTGCGAGGAGGGGCTTATAATTTTTAAAATACCTATAAAGAAAAATATTTTAAATTAAATTTAAAAAATTTGTAAAGGGGGAGAAAAACAAATCTGGGAACATGATATTGAATGCTGCATCTGATTATTACACTTTAAGGAAGAAAATGACTTAATGTAAACACATTAATTTATTCATTCACTCATTCAACAAATATTTATTGAACACCTACGCTGTTCCAATTGCTGGGGATACAGCAGTGAACGAGATAGACATAGACCCTCACCTCATGGAATTACATTCCAGATAGGGATAGACAGATCATAAACAAATAAACAAGCAAAGTAAAGCATTTCAGATGGAGACAAGAGTTCTAGCAACAAAATCAAAGTAAGATAAGGGATATAGGGAGTGAGCTATGAGTGTTAGGTGAGTTGCTATTTTTTTAATAGAATGGTCAGAGAATGTCTTAGGGATAAGGTGACCCTTGAGAAGAGACCTGAAGGCAGAGAGGATAACTGCCATGTGGATAACTATGGGAAGAGTGCAATAACAGAAGGAATAGCAAGTGCAAAGGCCCTGAGGTCAGAGCATGCTTGATATGTTTAAGGAACAAGAAGGCCAGATTGGGGTGAAGGTGGAAGGACAAAAAGATCATGAGAAGATCATGTAGAGAAGGACTTTAGCTTTTTCTGAGAGTAATATGGGAAGCCATTGGAGGATTCTGAACAGTGACATGATAGGATTTATGACTTGAAGAATATTTAGTTGGCCATTTCAATTTGAAGGTAGTACAGTATTTACCATTCACTCCACATAACACACACAAACACTGCAGTGTGTCCCCTGAGAGCATTATTTGAAAAGAGGATGTGGCCTGGAGAGTTTCCAGAGAAGTCTGAGAGGGTGACTGAGTGGAATTGTTGAGAGTGCTTGGAAATCCTGTCCTCATCTGCTTGGACCCTGCTGACAAAATGTGCTGTTCCGTGTGGTTTGTTTTGTGGCTACCCTATTCAAAGAAAAGAAACCTTAGAAAATCGGACATTTTATTCCAGGAGTATTGTTTTTGGATTTTGAGTGAGGGGGAAAATGTCCCCAGGACTTAGCTAAGGCCTGACGCCCTTCCCCCACAAAGAACAATAAACAAAACAAAACCCCCAGGACTGTGATTTGTCGGGAAGCTCAAGAAGCTCAGATCATTTATTTTACACAGTGTGGCCTGAGGCAAACGCAGTGTTGAAGGTCGGGTTCCCCAGAAGCAAATTCTGAGACAGAATTTGTGTGGAAGTGCTTTATTAAGAAGTGTTCCTATATGGCTTCCCTGGTGGCGCAGTGGTTGAGAATCTGCCTGCCAATGCAGGGGACACGGGTTCGAACCCTGGTCTGGGAAGATCCCACATGCCGCGGAGCAACTAGGCCCGTGAGCCACAACTACTGAGCCTGCGCGTCTGGAGCCTGTGCTCCTCAACAAGAGAGGCCGCGATAGTGAGAGGCCCGCACGCCGCGATGTAGAGTGGCCCCCACTTGCCGCAACTAGAGAAAGCCCTCGCACAGAAACGAAGACCCAACACAGCCAAAAATAAAATAAAATAAAAAGAAGTGTTCCTATGAAGAACCCTCAGGGGGTCAGGGAGTGGGACTGGGAAGGGAAAGAGCCAGGCAAGGAATTGTGCAGGATCAGATCACGGATGTCTGAAGGAAAACTGCTCCATCCCCCATGGGAGCTCTGCAGACAGCAGGCACACCTCCACGCCACGCATCTCATCCCGCAAGGTTACCAAGCTGTTATACGTCACCCCTGTCAGTCACTGGTCACGTGCTGTGTGAAGGGGAGCAATGCTAAATTCTCAGGCACGTGGATTACAGTGGACTCCACCGAAAATCTCTAAGAGAAAGGATCCAGGAGTAAGGACATTGTTTGCCAAAGGGGTCTTCGAAAACTACGAATGAAAAGTAGATTTCACACTTTCCTTCATGCTCTTCCAAACCATCATGCTTTTCAACAGGAAAATACACCTTTACTACAAATATAAACTTCCATGTTTGAAAAGTGCTTTCCCAGGTAAGCAGGTAAAAGTGCTTTCCCTGCTTCCCCAGGTGGAAAAGACTGCTTCTAAACAACTTAGAAGAGCCATCTTTTCACAGGTAGGGACAGTACATACTACTTCCTCTGATGCCCAATTTCCAAGCCCTGCGCTAGTCGTACAGACCTAGGTTTTTTTGTTTGTTTTTTTGTTTTTAATTGGAGTATAGTTGCTTTACAGTAGTGTGTTAATTTATACTGTACAGCGAAGTGAATCAGCTATATGTATACATATATCCTCTCTTTTTGGATTTCCTTCTCATTTAGGTCACCACAGAGCACTGAGTAGAGTTCCTTGTGCTATACAGTAGGTTCTCATTAGTTATCTATTTTATACGTAGTATCAATAATGTATATATGTAAATCCCAATCTCCCAATTCATCCCATCCCCCCCTTCCCTCTTGGTATCCACTCATTTGTTCTCTATGTCTGTGTCTCTATTTCTGCTTTGTAAATAAGATCGCCTATACCAGTTTTTTCAGATTCCACATATATGCGTTAATATACGATATTTGTTTTTCTCTTTTTGACTTACTTCACTCTGTATGACAGTCTCTAGGTCCATCCATGTCTCTACAAATGACCTAATTTTGTTCCTTTCTATGGCTGAGTAATATTCCATTGTATATATGTACTACATCTTCTTTATCCATTCCTGTGTTGATGGACATTTAGGTTGCTTCCATGACCTGGTTATTGTAAATGAACATTGGGGTGCATGTATCTTTTTGAATTATGGTTTTCTCAGGGTATGTGCCCAGTAGTGGGATTGCTGGGTCGTATGGTAGTTCTATTTTTAGTTTTTTAAGGAATCTCCACACTGTTCTCCATAGTGGCTGTATCAATTTACATTCTCACCAACAATGCATGAGGGTTCCCTTTTCTCCACACTGTCTCCAGCATTTATTGTTTGTAGATTTTTTGATGATGGCCATTCTGAACAGAGTGAGGTGATACCTCACTGTAGTTTTGATTTGCATTTCTCTAATAATTAGTGATGTTGAGCATCTTTCCATGTGTTTGTTGACCATCTGTATGTCCTCTTTGGAGAAATGTCTATTTAGGTCTTCTGCCCATTTTTTGATTGGGTTATTTGTTTTTCTGATATTGAGCTGCATGAGCTGTTTGTATGTTTTGGAGATTAATCCTTTGTCAGTTGCTTCATTGGCAAATATTTTCTCCCATTCTGAGGGTTGTCTTTTCATCTTGTTTAGGGTTTCCTTTGCTGCGCAAAAGCTTTTAAGTTTAATTAGGTCCCATTTGTTTATTTTTGTTTTTATTCTCATTACTCTAGGAGGTGGGTCAAAAAAAGATATTGCTGAGATTTATATCAAAGAGTGTTCTGCCTATGTTTTCCTCTAAGAGTTTTATGGTGTCTGGCTTTACATTTAGGTCTTTAATCCATTTTGAGTTTATTTTTGTCATACAGACCTAGTGTGTTTCCAACTGCCTAAGGAAAAAGGCGCCAGCTAGTGGTCAGGGACCCATCCTGCTCTCAGATGTGTTTTGTTTGGCCTGCATAATATGTTTAAAAATTGGACTTGCAATATTTGCCTGCAAAAAAAAAAGCATCAAAAATTTTGCCCACAAAAAAGGTATCAAAAATTAACATGTGTCCAGAGTGTTCATATTATGAATAAGAGGCTGAGAATCAAAGATAGAAAATAATCTATGCTGGGCTTCCCTGGTGGCGCAGTGGTTGAGAATCTGCCTGCAAGTGCAGGGGACACGGGTTCGAGCCCTGGTCTGGGAAGATCCCACATGCCACGGAGCAACTGGGCCCGTAAGCCACAATTACTGAGCCTGCGCGTCTGGAGCCTGTGCTCCGCAACAAGAGAGGCCGTGATGGTGAGAGGCCCGCGCACCGCGATGAAGAGTGGTCCCCACTTGCCGCAACTAGAGAAAGCCCTCGCACAGAAACGAAGAACACAGTCATAAATAAATAAATAAAAGAACGTGAATTTCTTTTTAAAAAAAAAAAAAAAAGAAAATAATCTATGCTTAGGAGAACAGTGAATATGGCAACATAAAATATCATAAAAGGGATAGGAATTTCACATCCTAGAGTTTTCTTAATAAAAATAATAAGCTGAAGGTAATACACAGCCAATCTGGACTGAGTTAGTAAAACCAGTTTAAAGGGCATTTTGAGGAATTGGATGTTTATCAGCATTTAAAAAGGAATGATAGAATAAGTTTGCTAAATTAAATACACAGCTTTTGAGGTTATATTTCTACTGGGAAGAAATCATTTGCATCTCTAACAGACAAAAATCTATAAATTAACATTAAACGTGTGATATTTAAAAATTATAATTTGGACTATTTACATATTGTATATAAATATTACATATTTCATATGTAATTATGCAATTATCAATACATATTACAAATTACATATATAAATATATAATTACACATTACATTTAACTATTACAATATGTAATTATGTATGTTGTAATATTATAACTTACAGATTTATCACAAAATCTGGGACTTTAGTCAGTAGCACACAGCATATCAAACAAAAGTACTTCCTCTAGATGATTAAATAATCCATGGGTGGCACTGCTAAATAATGTCCCAGTTCAATATTGTGTCTTCTCTCTGTCTTATTTCTAAGTTTTGGATAATTTAAAAAATATCTCTGGCTGTGCCACTAGAGATTATGATGGAATTGGCCTGAAGAAATACTCTGGCATAATTTTTTTTAAAGCTGTCCTAAATTCATAAAATATATAAAACCTACCCATCACCCTTTTGGAACTGGCTATGAAGAACCAAGCTGTGGTTGAACAAGAATCTACCAATTAAAATGTTCTGATGCATAAGATCGAGAAATGTCTCTAATTTCTATGTGTGATTGGAGCTAGGCTAACTGGGAGCCAGAATATGGAAAATAGGGATTGGGGCTGGGTTTACTTGGGGGGTTTGTGTTAACATAAGGACTGTTCAAGAGTTTATTAAGAAAAGAGAAGAGATGAAGAAACAGCCCAAAGGACAGAAGAAACAGTAAAAAAAGAGAGACAGGGATATGAATTCAGATGAAGAGACATGATGAGAATCTGGCAGTATGTTGTTCATTTATTTCTGTTACTTCTTGTGGGTTAGAAAAATCCACAGGCATGGAATTGATGGGCAAAAGTGAAGAGCATTTACAATATTAATAGATATTGCCAAAAAAATTGCAACAGTTTATACTCTCACCAGCTGCATATGAAACTGGCTGTTTCTTACATCCTTACCAGAACTATAATAGCAACTGTTTTAATCATTTCTGATATGAAAGTAAAATTTTAAAAGGTATATAAATGTTCTACATTAGATTTATTTACTTATGAGTTAGATTATTAGATTGAACATCGTTTCAAGTGTTTATTTTATTTCTCTTTCTGGTAGCTCCTTTTTACATTTTTGTAGCCCATTTTTCTGTTGGGATTTAAATAATTTTCTTAGTGATTTTTAAAAGCTTTTGACTATTTAAGGAGACGAGCTCTATGCTATGTAGCCAAGGACTGGGTAGGCAGAACTTTAAGATACTTCTAGATGCTTCTTTGTGAATACAGTTTAGTAACTTTCGAACAAGAAAAAGTCAGTGGAATGGCCTCTCTAAAGTTCTAAATAGGAGTCAAACAGACAGGCATTACCTCAAGGGAAGACTGTACCAGAAACATTTTTGTGGTTTAATGTGACTGTCCAAAGCCAGACATCGCTTGGGGTATTGAAACAATGACTGTTGGAAAGAGTCAGGCAAATTTGCAGAGGCACCACAAAGATAGTATTAATTCTCCTACCCAATACATTCTGTTTTGAATTTTACTACTTTTAGAACCTCTCCCATAGATTCCCCAAAGGGAAACTCACCATGAGGGACATCGGAGTGGAGACCTGGCATCAATATCAGGTTTCAGTGCCCATGGGTTGGGGAAAGGGAGAGCGTTGGCTCTGATACAGTGTGCAGCTATAATTGGAGCCCTGTCTAAGCCAGACAGCCTGGAGGGCATGAGTTGGGAACAAGCTTGTGGCAAACAGCTCTACCTTGCTTGGGTTCCCAAGGTGGCAGTCACCATAGCACAGTGTGGATTAGTTACCCTTCCTCCATGGCTTCAGCCCTGGTGGAGTTGTGGACCCGTGAGGGCACCATTGTTAACAGTAGACACAGATTAACAAACTGTGCAGAGCCAGTGTTCAATAGTGACACCGTGTGGTAGCAACAGAAACTGCACTGCAGTGGGAAGGAAGCCTGCTATGAACTGATTAAATTCACCAGTAAGTTTCTCTTTTGCCTGGAGTTTGGAAGCAAGCACTTCTGGAGCCAAATGCCTCGAGGGTTCTTGGACAATTTGGAGGGGAGGGAGTATCAACAAAGAGACATGGGGCATCCTGGTAATATGACCAAGGGAATACTTTGAATAATTTCGATCTCAAATTTGAGAGTCAGGTCATACCAGTTGCAACCCATGTGTAGCAAATGTTAGTTTTGTCTCTCATTTGGATTTTTGGTTTTTTGCCCTTTGGCACTTTTGTAAGTCATAGAGAGTTGAACAATTTTATAGATCAATTACTTCCCTTGTGACTTCTGTATTTTTGTACAAAGAAAGGCCTTCCCCTCTCCAAGATATTATATATATGAGATACAAATCTACAGACAGTGATAGAAAAACTGTGAAAGCCTTTGAAATAGGTAAAAATGATTACTGGGTGTCCTTTCAGTGGAATACTACACAGCTCTTCAAGGTTACCTGGAAGGATACCTATGATAGAGTGGAAACCATTAAGTTACCTAGTAAATGAACCACAGCCTTTCCATCTCATTATCAAATAGCCTCTTCTATTTCTCCTTGAAACTTCCCTGAGGCCCTGTTATAAGCTACAGGCCCAAATCTGGTTCTTTAGCAAAGACACACAGGCCCAGCGACTCGTGGAAAAGGAGTGTGCCAAGTGCATTAAACTATTAACACTTCAAAGAATCGACTCCTGGGTTCGAGCTTCTGAGATGACATTACTTAGACAACTTTCAAGCTGTACCGGTGGAGTGAGTGTGGATTTACACGACCGCTTTTAGTCCAGAAGCAGACAACTTTATGAAAGCAGAACATTAACCCAAGATCAGAGCAAAATTACAAGGGATGGAAGGAGATGATGAGGGAAATCTTACTATGGCTGTGTTGAGGCTGTTTTAATACTCATTTTCTGGATATATAAGGAGGCCATCTCTCTTTCTTCTTAAGCTGTCTTTAATCTACAACTCAGTGGACTCTGCTTTTGTAAAGTGAAGTTAAACTCATTCAAGTTTCCTCTGCCTCCAAATTAAAAAGCTCTGAGTTCCTTTACTTTTTCACAGCAATAGAGTTATTTGCATAGTTTCCTTTCTACCAGTATATAGTTGGAAAAATTGTGTATCAATTCCTTGTAATATCATATTTGTGAATGATGCTCATTTAATCAAACACCTCTAATGAACAAAGGTTGATTTTACTTATAAAGCCAATGCCTACAAAACCATCCCAGGAAAGCTGGCCTAGTACCATCCTTATAGATGGTAAGAAAGGGCACTTCCTGGAAGGGCAGGATCCTTAGCAAATTTGGGGGGAACTCAAATAGAGAGGAATTCATCCAAATTTCTAGACAGTGCAGGTGAAATATGGTGGAGTTTCTTGGGCTTCCTTTCCTAGCCTTGAGCTGGCAAATAATAGAGACTTTTAAAAGCGCAGTTCTGTGCTCCAATAGCTGTTCAATACTGCATGCCTCCGGATTTGCAAAGCAAACCCAAGAAAGTCTATGTGGTTAATTAACACTTGCTGCACCTATGCAAATTATCAGGCCAAACCTAATGAGGCCAGCCTTTTTTTTAATAACCAAGGATAATCTTTGAGATTTTTATGGTCGAAAAGCAGAAAGTTATTAGGAAAATTGGAAAGCATTTGAAAATTTGAAAGGAGCAAAAAAATTTACTGGGTTTACTACCTATGTAATACTAGATTTCCCTTCTGAGTTATCTGATTCTAAATGAATATTGCTTTTTTTTTTTTGCCTTTGAGCTATTTTATAACCCGGTAAATTGTAGAAAACTGATAGAGACAGAAATGATTATTGCCCAGAGAAGCAAATGAATTCTGTCTTAGGGAGATGTAATTGATTTCCCTCTGTGAAGGCCAGTTTTGCATCTATTAGCAAATTCATTTCAGCATCCCTGATTGCTCATATATGTGTCTGTTCTTTGAATTCTCCTTTGAACCATTTTAAAACATCTTAATTGTTCCTTTATTAATAATGAACTAGGGCTTCCCTGGTGGTGCAGTGGTTAAGAACCCACCTGCCAATGCAGGGGACACGGGTTCGAGCCCTGGTACGGGAAGATCCCACATGCCACGGAGCAACTAAGCCCGTGCGCTACAACTACTGAGCCTGCGCTCTAGAGCCCGCGAGCCACAGCTACTGAAGCCCGTGCACCTAGAGCCCGTTCTCCGCAACAAGAGAAGCCACAGCAAAGAGAAGCCTGCACACCGCAATGAAGAGTAGCCCCAGCTCACCGCAACTAGAGAAAGCCCGTGCGCAGCAACTAAGACCCAATGCAGCCAAAAATAAATAAATAAATTTAAAACAAAACAAAAAATAATGAACTAGATAAATATTTTGACACACTTTGTATGTCATATTTCTACATTTGTAAAAAAATAGACATATTTACCTGTGTGTTTTAAAGTCTTTAATGTATATGAGCTTTTTTTAGATATAAGGGGCAATACAAGGATATAGCTTTATTATCTTCAAAAAGCTAGTCATTTTTTCACCATTTATTGAGTAACCCTTATTTTCCCCATTAATTTGAAAGGCCACTTTTCTCACGTTATTTGTGTTCTCTATTATGAGCTACTTATTTCAGTATAAATCTGCTTTAAGTGTTATTGCTTTATAATACATTTTGATAATTTGGCAGGTTATTACGATGTTGCACTAACCCTACCAAAGAACAGAGTATCCTGCCAATTTGGATTAGTCTAAAATTTAAACTAATGAAAGATAAAACACTGGCATACCAAAAATTGGCTCCATTATTTGGGCCTCATCAACCCCTTCCAGACTGGGCTAACCAGACAGAACCGAATTATAAGTCTAGAAGGTAAGCAAGCAGGTTTTCTGAGTTGCAAAGTAACCAGTAAGTCCATAGTTTATTCCATTTTGGAGGGGTAGAATAACCCACACCCAGACAATTATGTGTAAAATAGGGCAGAAGAGAACAGTATTAGCAGACACTCATGGGACTGTAGTGGAAGAAGTCAGAACCATCAAAACCACAGCAGGACCAGACCTTCTGATTTATAACAAAACCTGCTCATATTCTCAGGCCTTTTGCATGTAGGCACTTGTACAACTGCTTGGGTTGGAAAGTGATGACGACTCACACCCTTTGTCCCTGGGGTTTTGATTAATTAAGAAATAGAAACAGGAGGCACATAAGGATAAAAGTATCAGCCTTATTGCTAACGAAGTCAGATTGGAGTCCACAGCTTGGACTCCTGGGCCCCAAATTTCCACCATGAGACCCACACGGGTGCCAAGGTGGCCCTGCAGAATGGGCTGTCTCCTGGGAAGCCCAGGGAGAGTCGAGACAGCCTCACAGCCAGTCATACCATGAAGGCCCAGGTCGTTCATGCACTAACCCTGTGTCCACAGAGGAATTTGGATATCAGACTGTGGCCATCTTGCCATCTTGGTCTGATAAAACTTTCCCAAGATCATGGGGAGGAGCCAGTGGTGGACATGGAAACCAGGCTGCAGGAGCTTTCCCCTCAGTAGTTCCTGGAGAAATGGAAGTGTCGATAGGACTTCCTATTTTATGGGTGGTTGCAGTTTGGGTAGAGGAAGACTAGAGTCCCTCCCACAAGATGGCACAGAAATTGATATTCATAAAGATGAACCTGAGTTTAAGAAGAAAATATTATGTTCAGCCTACTCTGATGGCGAAGGACGGAAAAGATGTAATGTGCTTCAGTTCAGATAGATTTCTATCGGAAGTAATTTTTAAAGTTTGGGCACCTGAATATAATCTTCCGTGAACTCTCGGTGTCCCAGAACACTGACAAACGTGTCAAATCTGTCTCCAACAATCCCAAATAGTGTGTAAGTACCTAAATACCTCCCTTTTTAGTACTGCACCCCAGAAGAATGAAGACAAAAATTCATAAATACTTTTATTCCACATTTTTAATGTTTAAAAACTATGTTAACAGAGCAGTTATAGAACAGAACTTCTTACATGTCTTTATTTACACCACATCCTGGCCGGGGGGGGAAACTATGTGTTTGATCAACCATGAATGGCAAAGTTTTGTGACTTGTGACTCACTTAAATCATCCATCTGAAATTCATTTACAAGGTTTTTACATTAATAAAACAGTGGTGTGCTACACGCACTGGACTTAGATGAAGTCTAAAATACACTGAACTCTAGTGAGTGGATTACATACCAACAATCAAGATTCAAGTGTTTTGGGAAAAAATGACTTAACACAGTCTATGTTGGCGTTGACACTGAAAAGAAAAGGCAAACATGCAAGACTTGCAAGAGCTTGATAAAATAACGGGGTTTTTTTTCTTTCTTTCATATTTGTGCTCATAGTTAATATTCAGGTCTTTCCCCCCTTTCAGAGATCCCAAAGTTTGGGAAATGCAGCAATTCAATTTTGAAAAAAGAAAAACCCAAAAAACCGTTCTCCTCCCCAACTTCTGTTTTCATACATGCTGTGTAGTGGTATCAGTGTTAAACAGTGAAACAGCATTATAAAGAAACAACTCGTTACTTTGGGTATATCTATTTCTATATGGCAATAATTTGGGTCTAAAATGTTCCTTATTTGTATCTCAGAGGACTAGCTTTGAAATAATTGATCTTAATACCAGTAATAAGAAATCAATGAAACTATTTCTCAGACATTTCTCTCTCTAAACAATAAGTAAGATTTGTAGTTTCCAAGTTTACATTGAGAGAACTATGTTACCTGGGAGAGAAGGTAAATTTTTCTAATTCCCAAACAAAACCGCTAATATCTATGAAAACATTCTTGATACGCAGATACTAGCGACTTCTATTTCAATGTGGATCAACGACTGCAAAAATATACAGCCTCCTATTTATTTACAATATATTTACATACAAATGAAGTATTTCCTACAATAAGCCTCAACTGCATAGATTCTTCCTTTTAAAAGCACAGATTCAAGCCTGTATGCACATGGGCCCAGTTTCACAGTCCTTCCTCCAAGAAAATCCTAAAGAAGATCTGAGCCTTGTGAATTTTACATGTTTTTCAAGAACTTTCCCTTTAAGATTTAGTGGTATTTTTCAGTTGTCAGCTACCCCATCCCCAATTTGTACCTGAAAGCCTTAGATAACTATAAATAATTCACCGTGTGTATTTTAGAGGAAGTGTATTCTGCTGCTAAAAGATTCTCAGATCTGCCATCTCGAAGGAAACATTCATTAACATCGTTAAATGATGCAGTCTCAATCGTCTTTATTTTGAAAGGGGCTAGAAGTTTACTGTGAACTGGAATGGAGGAATTACATTCTTAAAGTTTACACCCTTTCTAAGCCTCATGCCACTTACACTGATAAACAGAGGGGAACTGATTGACGGCTTTTGCACTAAGGCATAAAATCATGTATCTGATCATTTCACCGACCTCCGCCCCACTCCCACCCCAACAAGACGTGCTGTCCAGCACCCTGATCCACTGAAACCGAGCTCAGCACTAACCTTTTCGGAGCAGTTTGTAGCCCTCACGCAGTGCAGCACTTTCAGTAGAGAATTCACTTTAAAGGGAGGACAGGATTGATCGCTACACACTGAACCCAAACATTCTGGAGAACTTACTCCTGACATGAATTCAGTACTTCCTCTGAGGTTGCATTTACAAACGGTATATCATTTAATTCCTTTCAAAAAAGAAAAAAAAAAAAAAAAAAACCCAAACCCCAAACACCTCACTTTTATTTCTTCACAGCTGCCGTAACTGTAATCTTATGGTGTGTCACCCCGCGCGAGCCCCGTTTACAATGATGCACCTGTGCCAGCATTTCCAGTGGGAAGGGGGCTGAGACGAGGCCCCTTCCTCCCCTCCTTAAGTCCTGCTTCCCACTTCTTGTCTGTGAGTCCTAGGAACCACCCTCAGAGAATTACGGGCAGGACTAATGAAGACGAAAAGGAGAGACAAACTGGCTCACGGGCAGGGCTTTTTAAAACACGGTTTGCTGGGCCTCCACCCTGAGGGTTTCTGATTTTACTGGGTCTGGGGTGGGGCCTGAGAATGTGCATTCCAATGAGTTCCCAGGTGATGCTTCCGGTCCGGGGATCCCCACTTGGAGAACCACTGGCTTGGAGGCTTGACTCCAACTCCAGAAAGAAGCCAATTCTGGGGTAACTGTCTGAGATGTCCTCTGAAATACCGTGACACCTTACCACAGCCCTTTGTCCACTCCAAGCCCCACGGCCATGACCCATGGATGCCCTTCTCAACAGGGTCTGCAAATGTAAAAAAGGAAAAGTGGGTAGAGAGCTTTCTTACCCCCATTTGATTACTGGGCAGTTAAACCATGGTTTACTAGCACTAAACCCATTAAAAGTGCTGTGCGCTGGCTTCTATGACTGGCATTTGGGAGAAGCTATGCAGTGGCATCCTTTTTGGTAGCAGGAGGGAAGGAGACGAACTCCAGGAGCAAGAGGTCCTACAAATAGAAGCAGGCAGGCCAGGCCTGAGACTCCAGAGAAAAGAAAGGGTAGCAGCAGAGAACGTCCCTGGCGGTTTACGGCCCACAGGAGGACCCTTCATCCTTCGTAACCCTCCTCCTACCACGAGGTCTCTGGTGGCCCTGAACTTGGTCCCCCTCCTTTGCTGGAGACCTAGCTTCAGGCCGCTCTGGGCACCTCTAATTGGTGATGTGTGACTGGAGTGGGCAATCTAGATTCCACTAACAACGAGTGAGGAATTCTTGGCAACTCTGAACAAATACCCCCTAGAAACAATATTATATTTAGTGCATAGGTTCTTTAGTAATCTTGTTATATTATCCTATTTCAGCTAAACTATGGGCTTAGATCATTTTCTCCAGCTGGTCTGGGGGGCCTAACCATCATATATAACCTGGTTTCTAAAGGAAAATGCATTCTAGGTTGCAAACAACTGACGGTTTTACAACGTGGTCTGCTTACAAACTGGGGGCTGCCCGTGCTTAACAAGACTGGACTTCTTTCCCATATATACTCTGCAACCCCACTTCCAGTGAGTAACATGAAGGAAACTAGGGATTTACAGTGTGCTGTGTTATTATAACTAGAGAACAGTTCATAATCCAAAGTACGAAGCTGGCACTGTTCACTAGTGCTGAGATCCTACCTACCAAAGGAAAACGTGCTGCTCCCAAAGGCTAAGGTATAATGTTCGTTAGTCTACTCATTTAGCAGAAAAACTTCTACAGCACTTGACTGTGTTACTTAAATTCTACCTCACATCTGTGGTACATATATTTTTGGCTACCGGTTCACTGTTCTGAATAAGAAGAATAAGAGCAGTACACTTTACAGCTAATCCCACACAAATGATGTAATTAGTCAGTGATACTTGCCAAATTACAGTAGGATCTATTGTATTCAGTCAACAATAAACTTAGATAAACATTACAAAGAAGATTTTAAAAACCTGTAGTATCACAGACATTCACAACAATGTGCCTCCTCTAAATAAGTGTATTTTAAATAATAATAAAAATTCCTTGTCCTGACACATAAAATCCAGAGATTCAAAAATATCACTACACATCCCAAGAGCTAATGATCATCTTCTAAATGGACTCTGTGGGCATAAAATGAATTGTTATAAATTAATGAAGAAAATAGAAAGCAGCATAATAGAGCTTGCAGGCTAAATCTGTAGTTTTTTTAATGGAGGGTCATCTACTATCTGGCTGTTTCATTATTTGGTGCCCTGGACAGATCAAAGGGCCAGCCAACTTGCTTTGTTGAGTTTCTCTCCTGCTCATCTAACATGGAAGACACTGCTGAGAACGACAGAGATGGCTGTGGATTTTACCAGATTAAGAATTCATATATAGGTAGATACTCATATCTAAACACCTGAACTCTGACCTAATGTGCATGTAATTCTGGAGCATTATGGTAAAAGCTATGATGATCCCACTAAGAAATGCAGGCAATAACTTCTCCTTTTCCCCCAAGAGGATAACGAGAAAGTGCTCTGATGCCTGCTTTCTCTATGGGACATTAGTCTGTAAAGGGGAGGGGACATCTCCGTGTTACTCCCGGTAAGTGTGGAGGCCTCTGGGGGTCTCAGTGGGGGAGGAACAGAGCCCAGAGCTAAGTGCCTGGAAACTCTGCCAAGAGTCTGCGGTTAGAGGCCACTTATCTCTGGATAAGAAATCTGTGCTTGGTGAACTTACGTGTCTGCGGAATTCAACCAGGATGCAGATAAAACACAAGCCCTGTTTCACAGGGTACACAACACTTCTCACTGTGTGATACGGACAATCCAATCATAGCTGATGGCCCAGCTTAGGCGGAATGCGGTGCTGGGTTTCTATACTGTCTCCTATGCCTTTCCAAGCTACCTTGTCCCAAACTCTCTGCTTTTTCAGCCTCTCTGTAGTTTCCTTCACTTGCTTTAGGAGAGGGGCTGGGGTAAGAGTGTGAGGCAACTCTGTCCTCCTGGGTGGGTCATGTCAGGCAGGCAGTAACGGCCCACCCTTGACTAGGGGCGAGAAGAGAGATAGCACAGATGCCAAAGTTCCCAACTGGGGGAAGAAAGGTACACAGTGATTTCATCACGTGTTCTTCTCAAAGACCATCTCTGAGGGCTCGTTTTCTTTTTTCAAGACTGGATGGATGGTTAATGGAGAAGAAATAGGAATGAGGCTTATTTAAGGTACAAAAATCTTATATTTGTAATAACCTAAATTTATAGATATAAAACAAGTCTTTTAAAGACCCCCCTAAAGTACCCAATATAAAACAGGAATTACTTATCCTAGATCATCCTTGGTTAGATACACATGATTCTCTGTGCAAAAAGCTGGTGGACATGAGTAAAAGCTGCTGGGTTTGTAATTTAAGAAAATGTTTTTCCCCCTTCAACAATACCGATGTAGGGCTGAAGGCTATCTGCATCCGAGGAATATTTCCTTAGGCATTTTGGACAATCTTTTTGCAGGACTCTTGCTTCTCAGTTTGTTACAAAGGTATCATGGGTCTTCCCCAATAGAAGTTGACTCAGAGTAACTCTGACAGAAATTGTCAAGGGGGAAACAAAACTTCATTTGCTAGATTACCCAGATGTGTAGATTAGCATGTTTACCAAGGTAAGAATCATTCCCATCCCTTTCCCAGCTGAGAACAGTCGCCAGACAGTATCTCTGCACAGAGTGGGATGCAGTGCCAGAGAGGCCATGGGCTGCTGAAGCTCGGCTGCCAGGTGATCAGAGCTGCCTCAAATATTGGGCATCCTCTGATCCAGCAAGGGTGCGCGCCCTGTGACTCTCATATGATTATCCCTATGTGCTATGTTAACCAAAATAGGCAAATTATTTACGAAACCATTTTTTTTTCTGTAAAGCAAAATAAATATATACAATTCAAGATTCTTTTCTCTTCTAAAAAGGTACAGATATTATAAGCTGAACATCAGTAGGAAAATTATGTCAGAATCTGGATGTGTAATAAATAAACATGATGGATGATCATGTCTTCCAAGTTCCAAGAGATGATGAAATCACAAAAAACAGAGTTAGGCGAGTGAAAAATAACTGACTGTGGAAAGTACTGGAAAATATGATTGCGTGAAATTTGGAACAAAAGAAATCCATAATCCTTAAAATTGATCCCCAATCTTGGAGGGACATGAACCATGATAGAAACAGGTCTCTGTTTTGTTACCAAAGTGTTATTCCATTGTGTATCTTGTAAATTTCTGTTTGCTTCTGTAAATTTGCAAAGGATGTGATGAGGGCTTGCTGATGAGTGGTAACTTGACTGTTTCCTTTTCCATCTGGTCTCAGTGGCCTTCATCACCACTTGATGAGCAGGCCCAGTCGTAGATAACCAAGGGAATGCTGACCAGGGAAAACAACACCCCCAGACCCAAGAAAAGGGCAGCCTGGAGTGACAGAAAGGCAAGGGTTATTTTCAGGGAAGCAAACATTTCCCACACATAGCTGGGAAAAAACAGATATGCTTTCCCTCTCTTTTTGAGTCCCTCCGTATTTGGAGTTTGTTACAACTGTTGCTGAACTGTGAGAATCTTTCTAAAACTGTGTGCGTCTGATTCTCCAAGGATGGGAAACTAAGAAAAACCAGCTATGCAGAACCATCCTCTGCATTCTGTTCTTTGACTTCACAGTCACCTCAGAGTGACTCTGTTCTACAGCTGACGGTATCCTCACAGCTTCTTTCAGACTAAGACGACAACCGAAAAAAAGAATGGGCTTAGAAAACATACAGGTCATTTCATTACTCTTTACCAACCAACCTAGGTTATCGCTGGCAGGCAAACATTTCTGTTTGAAAAAGTGTTAAAAGGATATCAAAAAGCAAAGTAGATTTGATCGAGTGAAATAGGAAATGGGTGTCCAAAACGAAGTTATTTCAAGGGTTGATGAAGCCCACAGGGGGCAGGTTACTAACTCTAGAATCTGGAGAACCCGAGATTATAAACTGCTTGGCCTTGAGAGTTTCCAATGAAAGCTGAAATTCAGGGAGAAGGATGAAGCATCATGAGAGCCAGGGGGGCTGGACTAGACTCTGGATGAGGAGACAGAGGTAAGGGATGGGGAGGAGGTGAAGGGTGGCATTGGGAGGGCTGCACACAGGCTCACCAGCACCGGTCTGGTGTAACTCCCACTGGGTCCCCACATGGCCTGGATCCCTTGTCTAATGCTATTTGGTAGATCCTCCTAGCAGTTTTAAAATGGGAGCAGGGTTGGAGAGGCCCAGAGAATTCACGGGCAATAGGTCTCCATCATTGTCAGATTTAATCTTAGTTTACTTTACTGCTGTGCCTGAGTGACTGCTCCTTCCTTTCTGTCCCCACGAAGTCCCCGCTGGTCAGATCTAGAAGGATTGGGGATTTATGGCTTTAGGGCTAATCCTGTTGGGGAAGGAGATGCTCTACCAGCATCAACGCTGCTTCTCCTAAATGCACGGCCATGATCCCCCATGCCTATGTCTCTCATCCGGGTCTGTTGGCTCAGGTAACATGTGGACTGGAGTGCTTACACTATCTGGGAGGGCGGCTGAGAAGCCTTCTCCGAAGCCAAACATAATGGTGCTCCAGAAGGTACTCAGGTAGCAACCACTTCACCCCTGCTTCCCTCACTGTCTCCAAGTGCACCACCTTCAAGATGCCCTTGAACTTCACCAGACCTGGAAACAAGAATCCCAATATAGAAAGGTAGTTTCTGAATCCAGGTCTGTTGCTCCAAAGCATTTCTGTCAAATCATAAAAAGACTCTTTATGCTAACTCAGCCATTTAAATTAAGGCATTGCAGGTTCCCTGGGCTGTAGCATGGAGTTACAGGACTAGGAATTGTACTGAAACAGCAGACTGCATAAAATCTTTGAGCCCCTTTCCACTTCAGGTCTTGCTAAAGACAAGGCATTACCCTACAGAGATACAGGATGATAAACGTCTAATCTCTCAGCTGGTCCTGCCCTCACAGAGCAAGAGCTAAGGCACAATAAGAGCAAGACCTGAAAATATTTTGAGGGAATGGAGAAGATTCTGATATGATATTTTAAATTTCCCAAATGGGCAAACATTAGGACTGCTGCCTACTTTGGAGATCACTAAAAGTAGTATTAGTTGGTGGAGATGGACTATTATTTGATATATTTCAGTGAAAAACTAAGCAGAAAAATGAGAGTGGTTGGCATGAGACATACCCAAATTTGTTGAGTTCCTTTATCTCCATCTTGGCTTGTGATTTTTAAATAAAGAGATGAAGGAAGAATGAAAATAAGCATATTAGCAGACGTAACTCCTGAAAAATAAGAAAAAAAAAAGTTTGAGGTTGTTATTGTGAAACTTCAGGTTTCTAAACAGCTACTGTAAATACAATAAGCAGAAAGTCAGAAAGCCATACCTACGACTCCAAAAATATCCTTCATGGAGGGTATGAAGATCACCAACAAGTTGATGATAACCAGGAGTATGAAGGTCACCAAGACATGACGACATAAATTAAACTTTGTTTTCTTAGCCAGTTCAAATAAAGAAGAACGAACCTGCAGGATAAGAAAACAAAAAATTCCTTAATGCCCACAGCATGCTACCTTTCACATTTCTCAGCAGTGACTGAAAGATTGGTGCACAGGCATTTGGGACATGTTTTGTCACCCCTAGTGAGTTTATAGATAGCTTTAACCGTTTGGGAAGCAGGGGGGCTTGACTTAAGATGGAAAATCTTTTTCTTTACGAATAGGTAGTTTTCTTTTGCAGGGGGATAATTTCTGTTTTATCTATGACCGAGTGTTCTCTTCTGGTTCTTCTATATTTCCCTGTCATGGATGACTGGAATTCAAACAGTCTATCTACATTTCTCTGTAAAGAAGAGGGACAGATAAATTAGACCGAAGATTCATTCCATCAGACGGTTACCCTAACTCACTGATCCCACGTTTTTTCCAAAGAGCCTTGGGATCCTTCCTTGATGCAGTTTCAATGATGCAGGAGAGTTCCCTGCAGCAGGTTTGCTCTGCAAGGAGGCCTCAGCTTTCCTCAAGTTGCACTGAGGCCTTTTACTCACCGTGAAGAATAACACCGGCACCGTGAGGATGACAGCGACAATGACAGCCAGCCGCACGGTCAGGATGAGGATGTCGTCTTTACTCTGATACTTGTGGAGGAGGTCCGAATGCACATTTTCTAAAACGAGGGAAAAGTAAGAGGGTGTTAAAACAAGACAAAAGCACATCACGGAAGGACGGGTTTTCTGAGCCACAAAGAATTTGTAACCTAAAGGGCAAGGAAAGCAGTGTCCTGGGTATTGAAGTGTCTATTCAACAATTCATAAAGTTGAAAAGAAAAATCCCCTGTGTGAGATGGGCACCACCTGTCCGCATGTACCTGTAGCAAAAAGGAATGTACAGTAATCACTAGAAGAAGTTACACCAAGTGGGGAGCTTAATTTACACTACACTAAACCTAAGAGTAAGTTGGGGGCAGAAATACCATACGGTTGAAGCACAAAGCTCTTCTTCATCTAGGTTCTCCCCGACTTGATGCCACTCATCAAACAACACCGAATAGCCTCACTCTCGCTAAGTGGACTGCAAGGCCCCCCGGGGCCACTTTCAAACTCTCCTCTTATAACTCAATGTCCAAGCTGCAGAGGTACCCATGGAACTTCACCGTGGTGAAGTTCATCATTCTTCTCTTCCAGGTATGTTTTCCTCGTAAAAAAAGTACTTAGCTTATACACCACTTTGAACTTTTTCTCAACTCCGAACTTCAGAAAGTGTCATTTCAAAGACAACCAAAGCTAGAATGGCAGCCACTGAGAGCAAGAATGCTCACTCGTGTCTTTTTCATCAATGACTTTTGAGCAGTTAGTTGTGATTTGGGTGTGCTCGTGAGAAGAGGTGAGCTCAAGGTCCTTCTACTCTGCCGTCTTATCTCCAACTCGAAAATGCTCACTCCTTTGACAAAAGATAGTTTCCCTCCCTTCTCAAGGTTCAGGGTGTGGAATTCCAATTCTAGTCTGGGCCAGAGATTGGTCTCAATTTTAGAAAAAGGGCCCTAGGTTATAATAAAAATCTCCTTAGTTCTAACTTCCTTGATTCAAAATTCATAACCATCTAAAAATAGCTGAGTTTTTTCTCCGACCTAAGAGTATGAAAGGGTTTGGTATTCTATTCTATGTGGGAAAAAAATGGATTTGCCAAGAAAAATCATAGCTTGCACAAGGTTGCAGTGAGACCATTCAACTAACATTAGGTGCTCTCTCTCTCTCTCTCTCTCTCTCTCCCTCCCTTTACCCACCCTAATCCCTGCAACTCTGCAGGAAACTTAAGAACATCATCTTTTTTTTTTTTAAAACTCTCATATCATTTTGTTTATTTATTTATTTATTTATGGCTGTGTTGGGTCTTCGTTTCTGTGCGAGGGCTTTCTCTAGTTGAGGTGAGCGGGGGCCACTCTTCATCGAGGTGCGCGGGCCTCTCACTGTCACGGCCTCTCCTGTTGCGGAGCACAGGCTCCAGACGCACAGGCTCAGCAATTGTGGCTCATGGGCCCAGCTGCTCCGCGGCATGTGGGATCTTCCCAGACCAGGGCTCGAACCCGTGTCCCCTGCACTGGCAGGCAGATTCTCAACCACTGCGCCACCAAGGAAGCCCAAGAACACCATCTTTATGCAGAAATTAAATGTCGTATTTATGGACTCATTAGACAATGCTATTCTCCATCGCTTGTGAAAATGGTAATAAGGGAATTCCCTGGCGGTCCAGTGGTTATGACTTGGTGCTTCCACTACTGAGGGCCCGGGTTCAATCCCTGGTTGGGGAACTAAGATCACACAAACCACGCCGTGCGGCCAAAAAAAAAATGGTAATAATACAACTGTATAATCAGGGTAGCCTTCCTCTCCAGGATGAATTGATCATCTCTAAATGTGTTTAAATTTTGAGACATTTGTGTTTATGAAAAAATGCCCCCAAGAAATATTATTTAATAGAGAATGTGAAATTTATGTATTTAAATTTAAATTAGGTCCCAAATTATAAAGATAATGAAAGATGTTAAATAAAGCTGCAGGATGATTGGAATAGAAGAGGATGAAGAGGTAGTAAAAGAAGGTAAACTATTCATACAGGGTCAATAAAAGTTACAAATGAAACCTTGTCATTTCTTTCAACTTTCTATGTCACTGCTTCAAATCGTTGCAAGGCTCCACCTGCCGCTGAACAATCAGGTGCTTTATTTTTAATTAATGCAGAGTGTCATGAGTGTAGCACTCTGCTGTTTCTCACTTTCAAAATCTGTCTCTGTCTCTCTTTTCTATTAATGGAATCTGACCCAGTTCTCAGCAGCAATTAGGAAAGCCTTCTCTGATTATAGTTTTAAACTTTCCTCAGTAAAGGTGGCGTGCTTATAAAATGCAATTTCTTTTAAGGACAGTATTAGGAGAAAAAATGACAGTATATTGTTTCAGTAATTATTCTATTGTGCAGTCTGCATGAATATGTAAAGGAACCACTGCCATTTGCTTTAAGTAGAAGAAAAGATCAGCAAAGTCAATGGACAGATTTGTTGCTTTTTGGGCTATCGTATTAAAAGTTATTTTGATATTGATTTTTACTAATTTACTTACTAATACCTACATTTAGGTACTGACAGAAGGTACTTACCATAGAATGTCAAGTAGCCAAAAATGGCAGTCAAGAAATACATAACAAACATGGCGAAAAAGGAGATATTTGAAACCATCTGCATCTTTTTCTGTGATCGACTAAAAACAAAGATAAAGGAATTTGAAAAATTAAAAACCACATTACTGAATGTAAGCACCGGTGTTAACACTGAAGAATGGAACTTAACTTTCTATCAGGCTGGGGCTGACCTGACCAGCTGAAATTACCCTCAGCAAATATGCCAGTTTATAATAACTTCTTTTACACCAAATGGGTATTGTGTGAGAGAGAGCCATGTAACAAACAATCCCTTGAATGTTCCTCCCCATTCTTTTGAAAGAATATCGAGTTCTCATCTGAAGAGCAGAGAGTATTTTTTAACATTTGTTTGATACTATCTCTACACTCAGCATGCACAGGAAAAAGGCAGAATAAATTCCAAAGCTGTTCTCTCAGCTCAGAGATCGGGGCAGAGCTACAACTTGACCTCGGTGTTCAGTTGCTAAAGCTGCTATTTAAGTTCCGGTTGTCCCACTGAATAGCCCCAGGGAAGCCTGTATGTCTCCAGAGCAATGAGTGCCTAAGAGCTCACAGCTGGGATAATGGAGGGCTCTCTCTTTCTCTCTTAGGTCAAGGTTACTCTGGGAGTTTGCATGAACCTCTAAGTTTCTTTAACTGCCCAAACAATTAGTCTACAAGACTTGTACTCAACAGTCGACCACCAACAGTCACAACATTTGATTGTGTCATAAAAGGGAGTATGGAAAACGAGAAAAATTGAGAAGTACCCACGTGAGGAAATTACAAACTAAAAGCTGAACTATTAAATTTAAAAGATGCCAAAGACGTATTTAAACACCCTAAATATAAGGTCATAAAGTAAGCCTGATGAACACATAGATAGGTAGATGTAAATACTGATACTTCAAAGTTTACTCATTTATCAATTAAATATGAAAGAGGAAGAATAATGAGTGAATTCAATGCTAAATAACATCATCTTTATTTTTGTTTCAAAATGGAAACAGATAGCTATATTGTATATCTTTCTGAGTTTAAGACTATACCATGATGCCTACTTCAAGAAACAAGAAAAATCTCAAATAAACAATCTAACCTGACACCTAGAGGAACTAGAAAAAGAAGAACAAACAAAGTCCAAAGGAAGGAAACAAAGATCAGAGTGGAAATAAATGAAATAGAAACTAAAAAGTCAATAGAAAAGATCAATGAAACTAAGAGCCATTCTTTGAAAAGATAAACAAAAATGACAAGCCTTTAGCTAGACTCACTAAGAAAAAAAGACAGAAGGCCCTGATAAATAAAATCAGAAACAAAAGAGGATAAATAACAATGGATACCCCACAGAAATACAAAGGATTACAAGAGAATATTATGAAAGCTATACGCCAACAAATTGGGCAACCTAGAAGAAATGGACAAATGCTTAGAATCATATAACCTTCCAAGACTGAATCATGAAGAAATAGAAAATCTGAATAGACTGATCACTAGTACAGAGATTAAAACAGTAATCAAAAACCTCCCAAAAAACAAAAGTCTCCAGGACCAGAGGGCTTCACTGGTGAATTCTACCAAACATTCAAAGAAGATTTAATACCTATCCTTCTCAAACTCTTCCAAAATTTTGAAGAGGAGGGAATGCCTCCTAACATTTTATGAGGTCAACATCACTGTGATACCAAAACCAGACAAAGAGGACACAAAAAAAACTGCTGGCCAATATCTCTGATGAGCATAGATGCAAAAAATCCTCAACAAAATACTAGCAAACTGAATACAACAATACATCAAAAGGACCATACACTGTGATCAAGTGGAATTTATTCCAGGGATGCAAGGATAGGTCAACATTCACAAATCAATCAATGTGACATACCACATTAACAAAATACCCACTTACGATAAAAACTCAATGACGTGGGTACAGAAGGAACATACCTCAACATAATAAAGGCCATATATGACAAACCCACAGCTAACATCATTCTCAATGATGAAAAACTGGAAGTTATCTCTCTAAAATGAGGAAGAGGACAAGTATGCCCACTCTCACCACTCTTGTTCCACCTAGTATCGAAAGTCCTAGCCAGAGCAATTAGGGAAGAAAACGAAATAAAAGGCATCCAAATTGGAAAACTGTCCCTACTTGCAGGTGACATGATTTTATGTATTGAAAACCCTGAAGACTCCACCAAAAAACTATTAGAAATAATAAACAAGTACAGTAAAGTTGCAGGGTACAAAATCAACACACAAAAATCTGCCATGTTTCTGTATGCTAACGATGAGCTAGCAGAAAGAGAAATTAAGAAAACAATCCATTTACAGTTGCAACAAAAAGAATAAAATACCTAGGAATAAATCTAACCAAGGAGGTAGCTACAGAGAATAGAGTAGTGGTTACCAGAGGGGAAGGGGTTGGGGGAGGACAAAACGGGTAAAGGGGATCAACTCTATGGTGATGGATGGAAACTAAATTTTTGGTGGTGAGCAGGATGTAATGTATATAGAAGGAGAAATATTAGGTTGTACACATGAAACCTATATAAGCTGTAGACCAGTTACCTCAAAAAAAGACACTATGCCATGATGACTGTTTTTATGTGGAAAGTCTGATAACAATAGGCTAAAAAGAGAACCCATGAGGGAATTTATAAGCAGGGCTTTCGTTTTCTCTAGAACAGCAATCAAAACCAAATCCATACAATCATTGTAATAGTTTGAAATGAACAACAATATTCTTTTGTCCAGTTTGTGGTCTTAACATTAATTTCTTCCTGCCTGATTTACCAGCCTTTTCCAAGTAAACCAAAAGGCAAATCAGATGCAGTGTATTTAGTGGTTCACAGATGGGTCTGAAGATTATTATTATCCACTTGCAGAATAATCATAAGTAACATAAAGCAACACAAATACTTGAACTCTCTTGAGTAATACAGAATTTGAAAAACCAAATTAACAAAAAAAAGCCCACAGAGTAAGCCACTTTATACATTTATGGCCAAAATATACTGCAGGTTTGTGATTTTTCTTGCTCAAGAATGGCAGATAGTAAATGTTGAAGCTGGGTGATGAGTCAGGGGGCGTTCATCATATGAGTCCATTTATTTTAAATACCGTACTTGCCTATTAATGAGAGCCCCTAAAATGATTCAGTTTGCAAAAAAATTAAACAAATCTCTTACTCTTTAAGCTCGCTGTAAATTGGCAGGACAGACGGGTGGCAGACAAATGCAAATGCAATTGTTGGTAAAGCGTACACGGTCTATTTGAAAGAAAAAATATAAATGTTACGGAAAGGCATTTTTACCATAAAAATTGTACAGCTCCAGTATTTCTGAGCTGTCTTTTCATCTGACAGCCCTTCAGAATCCCTGGATTATTTGGTTATTAGGAGAGCTTTGGTATCGAAATAGGAGCAGCTTCTCTAAGAGAGCTTATCTAGCTTGAGACATTAGGCACTTGGCAGAGAGGGGTTCTAGAGCTGGGCTCACCCACAGTGTATTTTACAACCTCCAGGCACTGCGTCACCCCGTATTTATGTGGTGCTAGCCGGTTACAAAGCACTTTCCTACATTATTTCACTGAATGCCCACAGCAACCCTGAGGCAGACCAGTGCTGTTCTCCTGACTCCCTCCAAGACAGGCTAGGCAACACACCCAGAACTTCCACCTCCATTTTACTGCGCTTTGCACTACATAGGGCGCATCAATCAGACTTAAATATGGCATCTAAAAAGAAAGTTACTTTCTAAAAAGAAAATCACTTCACTGCTTTGGCTGTATCCTTGAGAGTTAAAAGACAGCGAGAGAGAGAACGAGCTAAATTAGTTTTCTTAGATAAGGTTTTTTAAAACTCCCAAATTCAATATAGTAACTTCTTATGCAAAAAGAAGTTGGCAGAGAAGGAGGGAAAAGTAACATTTCTCATGCTCTAATTTTGCCCAAGCACTGTACCAGGCACATTCTAACAAAACCCTGTAAGATACAGAATAGAATAGTCATTTTACAAATGGGGTTGATAATTTGTCTGAGGATTCAAATCCAAGCCTGACTGGTTCCATAGTCCATCATTTCCCAATATGTCGTATGAACGTTCCTTAAGTGCTAATTTGTGGTGGTGTCTGTATTTCAACTGTACATGCTGGGGAAGTCTGAGGTGTTCCCTTCTGTCACCACAAGATAAGAAGCAGTGGGCTAAGGATGTTAGTTATTAATCTGTTTTTAAAGATCTACAAGGAATAACAGAGCTGAGACAATTATCCAGAAAGAGGTTTTCACAGGGAATACTTAAGGCTGTCCTACACATAAACTGGGTAAAAGGGAGAACGAAATATACAATTTGTATATTTCTCCAAGGTCCCTAAATGGATTGTGGCAGTTGGAAGCAGTGATACAGTGTTCTTTTGAGAACAATCACATCAAAGACAGTTTAATCAAAAGAAGTTTGAGAAATAAAAATGCCCTTAGTAAAAACACTCGTTTTTATATTTAAAGGATAAGAAACTTACCTTTGAATTGAAGGTAACATATTTTGGCGTACACATGTCAGCATTTGTTGAATTAGCACTTATTGTTGAATTTAGCTCTGGAACAATGCAGGGAATTTGAAATTTCTTGTATATAACCTAGTATTAAAAAATAAAGGAGAAACAATCAGACTTTATCAAATAAAGCCAAATAATGCATAATTATTACATAGCATCATACTATGGCAAAACCAAGCCAACCATTTCAATCAGCACTTACCACAATTAGGAAAAAAACCATACAGCTCAAGGAAAATCCACTAGTATAGCCAAGATAGCCTAAAAAAAAAAGTTTAAAGAATTCTTATTATTTCATCCATCACCTCTTTCAATGCATTATTTCAAGCATAGTTTGGGGTTCCAATAATATTCATACATGCTAATATTAATACAAGATTATTTGATAGTGCTACCTTACTTGGCAAAAATGGTGACTTTAAATTAAAACATTATAGCATTATGTGTTTTGATTCCAGTTCTTCCTGACACACTAGATAGAGAACACAGATTCCCAGAATCCAGGGGAAAAGAACTTACCAAATTTGGCCATAGGTCTCTGTTGCTGTACTCAGATGGATTCCTATGGCCAATTCCCATTTACCCCTTGATCCATTCAATAATTCTTGATTATGCACATATTGTGTAAATACTGAATATACACAGAGGAGAGGAAGTGGTTTCCAGCGAGAAACTGAACACCTGAGGATCTCCACCTTGCTCCCCTTAGAATACCTGGGAGATCTCCGAACACCGTAATCTCCAGAAAGGCAGAGTTAAGTGGTCTCTGGGGGCTGCACTATTCTCACCCCTGGGGGAGAAGAGCCCTTCTCCACTTGCACTGAAAAGAGCTACATGTATACACATAGAAAAGCTTAAACACAGACTCAGAAACCAGATAATTAAGTAGCTTAAAAAAAATCTACTTATAGGTCTCACAGAACAGCTACAGAGGCTTGGTATTTTTCATACAAAACAAAAAATTATGGTTAGCAATCATTTTGGGAAGAACGTTAAACGTCTGCCTTGAATGAGCCCAGAATTAAAGGAAATGCATTTCAGAGGCTTTGGACTGGACGGCAGTCTGGCTGCATTATTCCACACACGAAATGTCCATAACATCAGGGACCCTGGTCTCCAACTATAGGCGCACACACAATAATGTCAAAACCAAATGGATATGACTTAGTGATTATCTACCACTTTTGACTTTTTGCTTCTCTCTCTCCCTTCAATGAAGCAAATAGTTGAGACCGGTTAGACTCCTGATAATTTAAGAGTGATTCATAATACTTTGGGGTAAAAATATAAGCAATTTTCTGTCTTGATATCAGATGTGAAATTCTGCTCGTCTAAATAATCAGAGTATGTAAGACCTTGTATGAGGAGAATTCCATTTTCTGGACTTTGTGCTTTTGGACAGAGCACTGTCTGTTGCTGGTCCCAGGACCTTCCTTCTTCCCTCCACGGCTTAGTAGAGGGATTGCTTAGGAAGTCACATAGCAACCAGTGTTTTTATCCCATATTAAAGTCAAGCCTGATTAATACTTGTAATTTATCACTCATTTAATCTTTACCCTACAAGTGAAAGCAGAGGGCAAAGTTGTTCGTTTTTATTAGGTTTCTGATTCATCTGGGTATTGTAGAGACTATGAGAAAAGCAAGCTCTTACCTAAGTTCTTCAAGAGACACAGAGGGAGAATTATGCCAAAGGTAACTACCACCACCAGAAGACGGCCATCCACGTACCAGGCTCTGAAAAGCATGTGAACAGTTAGGTCACATTTTCTTAGAAAGTGACTTTTCTTTCCTCACACGTAAAATTTCACAATATTTAAACTTTGTTAACTATTATTAATGTTTACCATTAACTTTTATCATTATTCAGGTTTTATCCAACCACTCTGACCCAACCACTAGTCACTTACTCTCATCTCTCTCCCCATGCAGCAGAAGAAGAGATATTGCTTCCTCCCTCACTCCCACTGGCTAAGCGCGCCATTCCTCTGAATTATTTACATCGTTTCAAAGCTGAATGCACACATCACGTTCTGTCAGATTACAACTTCTCTTATCAATTATTTAAAGAGAAAGTTCCTTTCTGTTTTGCTTGGCTAATATCGTTGAAAAACAAGTCACCACAAGTAGCCATTGCTTTCTCCCTAATCCCTTGGATTTGACCTTGAATCCTGATGAAAGAACACTAGGAACTCTGGTTTCTACGATTCTCCCTTGAAAGAAAACAGAGAAACTAAGACTGACAAGAACTGTTAAACAAGAGGTAGTCAAAACACAGGATGTACCAAACGCAGCTGCAACATTTTCCAAGGTTAGCTACATCTTTAATGAGGTTGGCTCATGTCAATTCTGCTCCCCAGATGCTCTGTCCCTTCTTTAAGGAAGAGACTCGGGTCTTAATCTTGCTTGTTCCACTTCTGTGTCAAAAATACTCCATATCTGTTCTACTTCATAGAAACTGGATGTAGATTTCAGGCTCTTGGGAAATTGCAGCACCTAGCGTTTTCAGCATGACCGATGAATCTACCTTTTAAATGCTCAGATTCAAACGGCTCTGCCTGCTTCCTTCATTTATATACCCCCCAGAAACAACAAACCAAGAAAAAACAGCCTAGGGAAAACTCTGTTTCTGCCGGCTTCATAAAACAAAAACGTTGGTTAGCCCACATTTCAGTTAAAAGCATTTTAGTTATCTCACAAACAACGGTCTATAACTTACGAAAATGTCTCTTCCTTTCCCATTAGAAACTTTATGGCAGAGGGTAATTCGTTTTTTACTATGAAGAGGTAGCTCAGCATTGCTAGAGGAAAATGAGAACATTTTTAGAAAGAGGATACTGAGGCTCACGTTGCAAGCTATATAAAAGGTCACCAGCCTGTTCCTAGACTAAGCTTCAATAAGACACAAAGACAGCTGTAGACACTGTCCCAGTATCCTTGGTTGTTAAGTGACTACTGTCTCTGCTGGACTTTCCAAGCGCCATTTTAGCAATGAGAATGATACTGCTTGAATTATGTTAAAATTCACGTGGCCACCCAACCAGCAGGATTAGAAAGAAATAATAGTGTTCACAACTTTAATGTATAGAAAAACATGATCTTTTTACCTCCAGTGTTCTGTAGGGAGGTGGCTCCGAAGATGACAAGTTTCCCTGTGGTGCCAAAGACCTGTTCTCCCAGCTTTTCATAAACCATGCAGCCTGTTTAAAAACCACAGTTGAGAACAGAAGAAATGACAGAGTTCCCTACATTCAAAATAGCCAAGATTTCATCATTCTATTGATGATTCCCCAAGTTATTGAGTCTTTATCAAAAATCACACAAATAGCCTTCTTGGCATTGCAAGGGTTAAGGCATTCTCATTGCAAAACCACCCCTTGACATTTTTAAATGTCAGACATGACCACCATTTTCTCTTTTTCAGGTTGGCTACAAAAGCACTGCAAATAAACGATGAGGTCATAAGCCTTATTTTTTTTACTGTCTCAAAAGTCTCCCTACTTTACTGGGGGGGGGAAGTTCCCACTCTGATCTTATTCTCAGGTCTGGTGTGTATCATTAAAATAAAAATTTGATTTAAAAATAAAAATCCTGATGCTTGGGAAGAAAAGTTCCTTTTAAATGAATTACCTGAACTGATTAGGCTAACAAGGAATTATCTTAGTAATATTCCAACAATGCCTCATGGGTCCTAAATAGAGTAACAAGCTTAGAAACATGTAATAACCACGACATCAGAATTCTGACCTTTGATAAAATTTAGTTCAGAGATTTGCAACTCACAAAAGAGGGAAGCAGGTAACTCTGTCAAGAGAATAATTTGGCCATAGCAAAATTCTACAGTGTTCAGCCGGCTCATGTCAATAAATACTAAAATGTTAAACCATTCATTTAAGAAAATGGGTTTATATTTCTTTGTAACAGTTCAGCTCACGTTTTTCAAAAGGTTCACAGGAAGCAATATGGGTCAGACTATAATTAAACTTTTGTTTATTCTCTCATAAGACTGGTGTTTAAACTAGACAATGGTTAGATCTGCAGTTTATTACAAAATGTTCCAGTTAAATGAAGTCATCTACATACAATAATAGTCGGCCAATGTGGTTTTAGCTAAAGTAAAAGTCAAAGTATTACAAACGTAATCCAGTGTCCCAGGAACAGAAAATAAACACTTCAGGTATTACACTGCCCAGAGAACCTGAAGTCTTTTCACAGCACACTCACTCCCACATTGCATTGGGAATCACATTTTCTCCTTGGAATATGCACGAAAGAGAATGAAAGCTCTGTTTACTTTTGAAACCTTGGAGGCTATAATATAAAAACATGGGATCTGATTTTATAAAGACCTAAGGAAAAAGCCGAGGCCTTTAAAATGAAGTCATCTTAAACTAGAAAAGCAGGTATAATTGAGGGTTCTCTTTAAATGGCAACGTTATTTGCTCATTGTTCGTAACAAGTTAACTTATATGTTGCTCTATCTATTTCTCTAGGTAAATTCCTCTATAGGTCTTCCAGTGACCACAGGTCAAAGTACTGTTTTTCTTTAATAATCAAGTTGCTGAAGAGGGAGAGTATCATTTGTTCACAATATCACCATGAGAATCAGCTACCCTGGCTTTACAAAACTACACGTGCTATCAGCTTACCTGTTTCCTTTGAACAGATCAACAGAAGGTTGATTGAATATATAGACAGCAGTGTTACTGAAGTCAAAAGTACCCTAAAGCAAAGAAAATAAGTCTTGTGATAACTATAAAGAACACAGACTCTGACCTTACGTTGCATTGGGTTGGCCAAAAAGTTCGTTCAGGTTTTGTGTAACACGTTACGGAAAAACCCAAATAAACTTTTTGGCCAAACCAACAGAAAGGCCAAGGCTGATTTATATGTTATACGGTTAACACTATTCATTGACAGGATCCAGATACTGGAACCTATTAGTCACACCCTCCTTAACATCCTCAATAAAAACGTTCTACCAAGTAAAGAACTGCTCATTAGAATGTAACTCCAAGAATTCAAATGCTTTACATAATCCTAAGTGTAAACAGAAATAGCTCTCTGGGATCATTTCAGTTGAGGTGACTTTAAAACAACATTGTGAAAGAAAGCTTTTGTGGTCTATGGTACACTTGCTGTGACACCCCCGTGAGGAAGTGTGAGAAAGGGGGGTGAGGGTGGGAGTGGGGTGAGTGGGGATGTTGAGGGAAAGGTGTGCAGTGACCCTTAGGTCCAGGACCATGTGACTGTGGGCACCTTGCTTGATGTCTCCCATCCCTCGCCTATAACAGAAGGCCAAACGGTGTCTAGGTTCTTTCCACCTAATTACTCTATGGCTATCTTTGAATCTATACATTAGACCACTGAGATAATTCACTTTTTTCTGCACCTGGTTCCTCTTAAAATAATAATGTTTCCCTCTCTTAACGGATGGGAAAAGTTGGACAATCAAGCGGAATGAAAAGACTTTGTTGAACAACGAACTCATGTTTTTGTTTTAGTACATCTGGCTCGTTATCAAACCTTCCTCGAGAAAAAGCACAGTTAAAATGATGTGGGAGATGGCATAGATTATTTCTGAATCATTTGGTTAAAACAGACCTAAGAATTGCAAATAAAGCTTATTTATTTAAAGAACTAAATTCCAGTCCCCTAGATGAGACCGAACAATGCATTACTGCAATTGATTCCATGTTTGAGTGATTAAGGCAATTATTTTTCTAGCAAGTACTGCTGAGCGGTGCTTGGCGCCTTGTGCAATCCTCTCTGCATGGGCCTCTTCCCAGCCCTTCCCCCACTCCGCACACCTGCTGAGCCACTGCTCAGATGTCACCTCCTCAGGTACCTTCCCTTGCCCCAGGCAGAAACACTGCTTCTTAGCTTTCTCTTGTCTCGCGGCATTTTGTTTCTCCTCTGTTTCAACCATGGGGAAATAAACGGGGGAGTACAGACAGCCAAGGGCAGAGCAGACAGACCGCCAGAGACTGGCCAGAAACCATAAGAGTGACAGGGCTCGGCAGAGGTAAAACAAACACTGGGAGAAAGAATGGAAAATCTAACTCTTCAGGTGAAGGTCCAACTGACCAGCTAATAAAGGGGAATTTAGGTTAAGATATGATTGTAAGGAAGTACATTCGGACATATATTGACTCAGATCCCTGAGTAAGATGGCGAATAAGAGGGTAAGTCCCTTATTACCTATTCTGGTTAAGGGACACGAAAAACTGAGAGCCAGCATTTACTAAGCAATCCAGCAGTTTTGAGATCTGTAATGGAACATGATTTGCTATATGCTCTGCCAGAGAGTAAGAGACAGGACACATCTGTGGTATGATTTTTCCTTCATCTTATAAGATAATATTTATGTTAAGGAAGCAAGCCTTGAGTTTCACTCAGAGTTCACTCATGTTGATACTGAACCCTAAGTGGCAACTTCCACATGTGCCTGTGACAGGCCACAGGGGATTTCTGTGGCACAGAAGATCCTGGGCTACCAACTGGGGATAGAATGGATGCAATTAGAGGATTAGCCATGGGCTCTTCTGAAGTGACCCTGTCCTCTGTTGAATTGACTCTCCTGGGACTGACCTGGGGAGGAGAGGACATATTACCACTGGGCCCCAGGCTAATGAGTGAAGAGTATGACCTTTCGAAATATGTACGTTGTAGGAGGGATAATTACTAACATCTACCTAATGGGCAACCAAAGGCCCTCAGCCAGGGAGAACTGGGTCCTCAGCAGCAAAAGAAACATTCTACAGAAACATCTGTTCCCCCAGCTAGTAGCCCTGGGACCACATGTTCTTGCACGTAGCGGCTCTGAGCCATTCTTTTGGGTGGGCTTCTCTGTAGATGATACTCAGCTGGCCTGTGGCCCTTGGCAAAAGAGAAAGGATTTCTTCATAAACTCGTCTCACCTCTTTTTCTTTTCCAAGTGGGAGAAAAGTGTTGATCAGGGAAGATTTTAGCAGGGAGCTCACCTATCTCCTTCCCCACACTTAACAACAGCAGAATGAGATCCTTCCACAGAGATGACAACAAGCCCCTTGCTCCCACGTCTGAAAGACATCACGCCGCACCCCCGGCCAAACGACCCATAGTAAGTCTGACAGCCAATCCCTGAAGACCCTTTTCTCCATCCCTCCCAACATATAGACCTTCCCTTCCAAGACTGAAAACTAATATAAAGCAAAAACCTTTTTCTATCAGGTCACTAAAAGGCAACTTCTGTATGTAAAATTCTATGACTGCTTTAGCCTATAACAGCATCTAGCATTAATAGAATTAAAATTTAGAAAAGTATATCTCCCTATTTAGATTCTTAGAAAGAAGCAATAAAATATCGGATTGGTTATCACAGATCCTAGAATAGTTTAAGAGGATCCAGTCGGAGCTGACATCTAAAAGAAAGAGCAGGGAGAATGACTCGTGAGACTAAGGACTTATTTGAACATTTCTTCTATTCTGAGCATGACTGTGCCCCTATTTACCCAAGTAAATATTTGTACATATAGTTTGGTTTCCTGGAGGAGAAACATAAGCTGGTATTCCTATGCTAAGAGGAACAGAAGTGATTCATTTTTTTCATTTCATCTGGGTATCACGTAAGCTTTCACACTGCTAACCATTGACCAAAAGTTTTCATATGGTTGGGGCAAAAGCTGCTCACTGAAAAAGGCATGTTTCAACGGGAACCAAACCTCAACAACAGGCAACCGAGTTGTCAAGGTATTAATAGTTCAGACTGATGTTCACCCTTGAAGAGAAGGGGACCTAGAACATATGACTGAACACGGGCCCTGGGGAAGCAGTGGCGGGAGAGTTAGTCTTGCAAAGAATGTGTTCAGGGATTCTGAGAACCCTCATGTGTCAGCGATACTTTGAAAAACGTGGTGCAGGGACATTCCAGTAGATTTTGTGTCCCCTGAGAAGAAAGAGGCTGGTTAGGAAACAGAATTCTAGACTCCTGGACTGGGGAGAGACCTTCAGAGACTACCCTGGCCAGCTTTTCAGGCAGGATGGGAAACCTCTATGTTCTGTGCCAACACACAGAAATCCAGGTCTGCAAAGTCTTCTGTCAGGGGACACATATGCAACCCATCCTGCTTCTGGAAAAGTGCTGTGCACTGGAACTGAGGCTGAGCTGAAACTACTGCTGCTATGTTTATCCTGGGTCCTTATTTTACCCTCTGGACCTACTTGAATCTACCTGAAATCTAACCCCTCTTCCACCTAAAGGTCCATCTGACGGTGCTCATTTTAAGATGGTGCTCTTTGACTTAAACTTCTCCAGTACTTTCAGCTGTTCATCCTGTGATGGCGTGTTCAGCTGTTTACAGCTCAGTCGTGGTCCAGTTTCTCAACCATCCTTTTTAACGGCTGGGTGCCAAGAAAAGCACGATGCTCTCACATTAGTTTTTTTTTTTTTAATATTTATTTATTTATTTTTGGCTGTGTTGGGTCTTCGTTTCTGTGCGAGGGCTTTCTCTAGTTGCGGTGAGCGGGGGCCACTCTTCATCGCGGTGTGCGGGCCTCTCACTATTGCGGCGTTTCTTGCTGCGGAGCACAGGCTCCAGACGTGCAGGCTCAGTAGTTGTGGCTCACGGGCCTAGTTGCTCCGTGGCATGTGGGATCTTCCCAGACCAGGGCTCGAACCCGTGTCCCCTGCATTGGCAGGCAGATTCTCAACCACTGCGCCACCAGGGAAGCCCCCTTCACATTAGTTTTGATCCAGACAGTGCAAAGCACAGTAAGATTATTAACTTGAGTTGGACATCCTGCTTTTTTTTTTTTTAATTCTTTTTATTAGTAATGTTGAGCATCTTTTCATGTGCCTCTTGGCCATCTGTATGCCTTTTTTGCTTTAATTTTTTTATACAGCAGGTTAGTTATCTATTAGTTATTAGTTTTCTACTTTATACATATTAGTGTATATATGTCAATCCCAATCTCCCAATTCATTCCACTCCACCCCCCTACCCCTGCTTTCCCCACTTGCTGTGCATGTTTGTTCTCTACATCTGTGTCTCTATTTCTGCCTTGAAAACTGGTTCATCTGTAGCATTTTTCTAGATTCCACATATATGCGTTAATATACGATATTTTTCTCTTTCTGACTTATTTCACTCTGTATGACAGCCTCTATGTCCATCCACGTCTCTACAAATGACCCAATCTCGTTCCTTTTTATGGCTGAGTAATATTCCATTGTATATATGTACCATATCTTCTTTATCCATTAGTCTGTTGATGGGCATTTAGGTTGCTTCCCTGACCTGGCTACTGTAAACAGTGTTGCAATGAACATGGGGGTGCATGTGTCTTTTTTTTTTTTAATTTTATTTATTTATTTTTGGCTGTGTTGGGTCTTTGTTTCTGTGCGAGGGCTTCCTCTAGTTGCGGCGAGCGGGGGCCGCTCTTCATTGCGGTGCGCGGGCCTCTCACTGTCGCGGCCTCTCTTGTTGCGGAGCACAAGCTCCAGACGCGCAGGCTCAGTAGTTGTGGCTCACAGGCCCAGTTGCTCCACAGCATGTGGGATCTTCCCAGACCAGGGCTTGAACCCGTGTCCCCTGCATTGGCAGGTAGATTCTCAACCACTGCGCCATCAGGGAAGCCCGCATGTGTCTTTTGGAATTACGGTTTTCTCTGGGTATATGCCCAGTAGTCATCCTGCTTCTTTTAAGGCAAACTATTTTGGTTTTCATTTTTATGGAAGCAAGTCACACTTTTCATTCTTGTTGAGCTTCTGGGGGAACTGCTGTTAGGTCAGTCTTCCTGGTTCCATCCTGTGTACTTCTTTTTTTTTTTTTAAGCCAAGTATAAGGCTCTGCACTTATTTTCATTATCTTTTATCTTTCCAGTCTTGTGATATTTTTTAAATTGTTGATCCTTTTTACTTATGTATCAACTACCTCATCCAGCTTCCTATCTTGAGTCTGCCTTCATCCAAGTCACTGGTTCTTTTTGAATGGAACAAGACCATCTGGAAAATGGCCCACTGTCCAGCCAACTGCTCCGGCCAGACACCTGGAGGTCATCCCTGACTTCTCATCTACTCACTCATCACTCATCTCTAATTCACTGGCAAGTGTCCTATCATTTCTGCCTCTAAAATATATCCCAAATCCATACGCTTCTTTTTTTTCCATCTCCACAGCCACTACTCTAATCCAAGCCACTGTCATCTTTAATTTCTGGGCAACTGTGATAACCTGTTTCCCTTTTCTTGACCACTCTCATCCATCCTCCATCCAGCAGCCAGAGGTTTCTTTTTGTTCTATTACTTTATTATGTTTCTTCACCACTAGACTGTAGGACAGGCCACGATGGTTTAATTCACAGTCATGGCCTGTCCTACTTACCTGTTTACTTCCAATACCAAACACAGCACATAGCTGACTCTTAGCTAAGTATAAGTGAATTTACAAAGATTAGAATCTCATTTGTAAGCCACGTGAGACTGCCAAATATCTTGCTAAAATCAAGGTACACTCTGCTTAAGCCAGTTTTGTGACCTACCAGTTCACTCTTTTTTTTTTTTCTGAAAAAGAATTTATTTGTATTTTTATTTTTCTTGAATTTTTAAATTTTATTTAATTTATTTATTTATACAGCAGGTTCTTATTATACCAGTTCACTCTTATCTCAAGACATGAAGTTAGGTTAGTAAGACTATTTAGGAAAACATTATTTGCCCCCAGGGAGCAGTATTTTCTGCAGTAATTTCATATAAATAAGCTATTTAATAATCTGCTCTAGAATAATGCTTGGGATATACTTCTTACTACTTTTGAAAGCTGGGATGAAATTTGCCCATTTCTAGTCCTCTGGCAATACTCCATGATTTTTTTTTTTAATTCATATGCTTTTTAAAAAAAATTGTTTATTTACTTTTGGCTGCGTTTGGGTCTTCATTGCCGCGTGCGGGCTTTCGCTAGTTGCCGTGAGTGGAGGCTCCTCTTTGTTGCGGTGCACGGGCTCCTCATTGCAGTGGCTTCTCCTGTTGTGGAGCATGTGCTCTAGGTGCAAGGGCTTCAGTAGTTGTGGCTCACAGGCTCTAGAGTGCAGGCTCAGTAGTTGTGGCCCACGGGCTTAGCTGCTCCGTGGCATGTGGGATCTTCCCGGACCAGGGCTCGAACCTGTGTCCCCTGCATTGGCAGGCAGATTGTTAACCACTGTGCCACCACGGAAGCCCCTCCATGATTTCTTAAATATTCCTAGATATTTTTACTCTATTTGCTGCAAGAAAATTTTGACTCACACATAAAAACAATGAACATCTAAACATCTATCTTAAAAACATTTATGTCATTGTTTTGAATCATATTGATAGGACTATGATTCTTGTTCTTCTATAATTTACCCAAAGATTATATGGATAATGTTATAAAAAATTTCATTTTTTGAAGTATTTTATGCTAATGAAATGGAAAGCTGTGACAATAAATGGAACCAACACACTTAAGGTGATTGAAATGTTCTATACCATGGTTGTGGTGGTGATTCCACAACTCTATTTGGGTAAACTCATCAAATCCTATCCTTTAAATTGGGAAATTTTATAAATTATGTCTCAAAAAAAAAAAAGAAAAAAGAAAAAAACCCAACCTCACAGCACTGTAAGGGAGATGAGACTATCTTTTAACAGCCCAGCTATATAATGAGAAATCATACGACATCCTTCAACTGAGCGTCAGAGCCCTTGAAAGAGGTGAAGATGAAGCAGCCATCACCGCTGCGGATCCAGAAATAGCTCAGATGGGGGTGTTCAAGGCTGCCACGCAGGTGAGGGCTTTCAACTCTTCCAGGACCCACTCCTCTCAAAAAAGAGAGAGCCCTTATCAACCCTCCCAGCATGACTCTCCCCGTCCTCTCCTTTGCCAGAGTTTAAAGCAGCTATTCTCAAATTTCAATGTGTATATACGTATCTCCTTAGGATCTTGTTAAAATGAAGATTCTCATCCCGTAGGTCTGGGATGGGACCTGAGGTTCTGTATTCCTCCCAAGCTCGCAGGTAGTACTGATGCTGCTGGTACATGGACGGCACCTGGAGCAGGCAGGATGTGAAGCTGCCAGCTCTGGTCCCCTGGCGTATCCATCTCAGTGTTTCTGTTTCTCACAGCCTCCGAACCAGCGCCACCACATCGCCCGCCAGCCGCCTGCAGGTATTCAGCGTGAATACCTGCGACATGGATCCCACCGCTGTCCAGGTGAGACTGCACTGAAGGGAAGCATTTACAGCTGAACCATTACCATTCCTGTGAGTCCCTGACTGGCTCTCAGTGTGAGAGCTGGTCCTGTCTGCTTCCTAAGGGTAGTAGAGCATTACTTACCTCACCAGGATATATATTTTTAAATTATTTTCAACTCCACACCCTTCCCCACACCGCCATGTCTTTCCTTCCAAAAGGGACCAAAGGCTCACCACACTATATAATCCTTCCTCTTCTAAACCTGGTTGAAAGTATAAAAGTTTTTTCTTAAATAATGTCCAGAGATGCTTGTTTTATTTCTTACCAGGTGATTGCATTTCAGGCTGGTGACATCAAGTAACAGTCTAATTATCAACTAATTTTGTACCTCTGAACTACAAATCAACAATACAACTCAGCAAGGAGCAATGGGGTCAACGTCTAAACTGGGAGGGGCTGGGTTTTCCAAATAAATGGTCTTGGTTGACAGGGTGCCGTGAGTGGAGCCAAGAGCAAGGCCTGAGATCGTTTGGGAGACCCTGACACCTGGTTGAGATAGGCTGAAACCCTGTGAATCCCTAGGCCAAGCCCTCCATCCCAAATCCTAAGAGCACAGCTATAATCTTCCTTTTTGTGGTCAGTTCAGCCCAAACAAGGAGCTGAGCTGGGCCTAGCAAAGTGGATCTGGGGCCTACTTTTAGCTGATCTGTCCTCCACCTGCACTCCCAACCTTAGGGCACAGCTCTTTCTGCAGGTTCTTAGGAAAAAGCTAGGCTTCTGGTAATTTCTTGTCTCTTTTTAGTTCTGCTTTGAGAAGAAAATGGAACATCGGTAACCAAGGGTGGGCGCAGGCATCTCAGCAGAGCTCCAGTGGCCCCGGAGCCCACAGCAGGGGTGAGTCAGGTCTACGCTGGTGAGGGGTGCTCCTCTAGGAACACAGGGCCACTGCATCCTCCTGGGAGAAGGTCCAAGGGGAAGAATTCATTCATAACATTCCAAGCTAGTAGGGGCTGTTCATCTGAGAAGGCAGAAACTGGGAGAGGGTCAAGATCAAAGAAGAGGGCTTCCCTGGTGGCGCAGTGGTTAAGAATCCGCCTGCCAATGCAGGGGGCACGGGTTCGAGCCCTGGTCCGGGAAGATCCCACATGCCGCGGAGCAACTAAGCCCGTGCGCCACAACTACTGAGCCTGCGCTCTAGAGCCTGCGAGCCACAACTACTGAGCCCACGTGCCACAACTACTGAAGCCCACGCACCTAGAGCCCGTGTTCCGAATCAAGAGAAGCCACCGCAATGAGAAGCCTGCGCACCGCAACAAAGAGTAGCCCCCACTCACCGCAACTAGAGAAAGCCCACAGCAGCAACAAAGACCCAACTCAGCCATAAATAAATAAATTAATTAAAAAAAAAAAAGATTAAAGAAGAAAGAGCTAGAAGGGAGGGATGAGCAACTCTTTCTTATCACATGGGAGGCACTCCATCCAAGTAAGCAATTACTACGTGAATCATTACCGTAGTTCCTCTTCTTTTTCTCACCAGAAAATTACACAAGCTTCCTTTGAGTTCTGGAGATCCCCTGCCCAAGAACCGACTGACAAGCTGGTGTTTTTCTCTGAGACCAAGACAGACCAAGTCATTTAGGAAAGGCTGGTCTCAGCAGCATCTCTACACCGAGGCTTCACGTGGCCACGGCTCCCACCGCGCTCAGCCTGCGCTCACGGGTGTCTCTGAGCCATAGAGCTCTGCAGATGCGTGCTGGCACCTGAGGCAGGGCCAAAGTACCCATGCTCCGCCCCTTAGTGCCCACAAAATCCTTCTTGAATTGAAAAGCATCCTAACGTTCTAATGCTATTTAATCATGCAAGTACCTTTGTTTCTATATTCTTTGATATCCTCAGTGCCTGGGAGAGTGTCTGGCACATAAAATGTACCAATAAATATTTGATGAATGAATGAATGATTTGATTAAAAAATATAAAACTTTTACCATCCTCATGATTAGAAGAGCCCACATAAAAACTACCTTGCTGGAGGAAAAGTGGTCTTTGTTGATCGTTCTGCTTTTATCTAACGTCATCTCCCACCAAACCACAGCCCCTCACTCCCAAACTCACAGACATAGATGCTGATCATCTGCAAGGAAATGTAAAACCCCAGGACAAGGCAATTGGACAAATGGTAGGAAACATTCTGTTTTCCGGCCAATCATCTTTCTCCAGTCCTTCCCGGGGGTGCTGGTCTCTCCCAAGCTCTCTTCTACCGCCTCCCTTTCTTCCACATTTCCAGGCTGTCTCTGCCCTCCTGCACTTTCCTCCCCACTTTCTCATTCACCTCTTATCTCCACTCACCCTCCTGCTCTTCCACTGCACCCCTATTCTTCCTATGAGAAATATCTCTATGAAGCGAATAAAGGTTTAAAAACACTGCTGAAGAGAGTGCCAGCGGGGGATGAAGGAAGGGCTGGAGAGCTCACTGAGGATGAAGTTAAAGTGTCACCCATCTGTATGACGAGAGAGCGCAGATCCAGGGCTTTTCCGGGCTCGTGTGACAGAGCACCAGTAGAGGAAGGGAATTTCAAGTGTGGGGAAGACCTGAAGGGGTTTAAGGGAAGGACCGTGGCATCTAAGCTGGACAGGGGAGGAAGCACAGAGGTCCTCAGTGACATTTAAGGCCAGGCACAGTGGGAGTATCCAAGGGGGAGCCCTTGGAGGGAAGTAGAGGAGACTGCAGTCAGAAGCGGGGTGTTTGGAGGGTACGTGCAGGTAGGTGGTGCAGAATTGTTCCTGGGGGGTGCCAGTGGGAGAGACTTACGTGGAGAGGAAAGGGCACACAGAGGAAGTTCATTTAACAAGAGCTTAGATGGAAGAAGACGCGCCTGAAAATTAGGAGAGGGGGACAAGCTGTTCTGAGACTCTAATTCATGGGGAAATTATAAATATTTTGACAAATTCAAAATTATCTTTTACATACAAATGTACTCCTAGAGCTTTCATTTACTTCAATGAGAATTCAGTATAATTAATAAAACACTTTATTGATCACCACTAATAATAAATTTAAGCGTATTCACTATGTTGGGCCCACACTAAGCACTTTTTACAATATTTTACTTATGAGTAGTACTATTACTACCTACCTTACAGATAAGGAAACTGAAGTTCAGAGAGGTTGAGTATTTTGTCCAAGGTCACAAAGTGGGCATCAGAGCCCTCAAACCCTGGTAGTCTGACTCGAGTCCTTACCCACCATGCTCTATTGTCTGCCAAAGTCAAATGTCCACGGGAGAATGCCAGTGTAAAAAGCAACACCCAAGCAGAAGACAAAAAACTTAGAGTAAAATATATCAAAATGTTAACAGAGCTTGTTTTAACGGTAAGACTTTGGGTGATTTCTTTATACTTTATTTTATGCATTTTCAAAATGGTCTTTAATGATTATCTTTTACAATAACACTATTAAAATGAAAAATAAAGGAACCTTTCAAATGAAAAGTATTATTATTCCAAACCCTTTTTGGGGTGTGTGCATTGGTTTAAGCCCCAAGCTCATCAATATAGTCCTTATTTCATTTAAGGAGCTCAAGAAATGCTTATGGAAAGGAGCAGAAACATCTAATTATTCAGACCCAAAGCGGACTTCTTAGTCACTACACCCTAATTAAATTTCAACATTCTGAGGGTCAGAGAACCAGCACACTAGGATCTAGTAGCATGTGATTATTTGTAATATTTACAAATTGAACTAGAGAATGAAAGGGATGGTTTTTAAAGGCTGGGCAGGGAACAGGTGAGGATCAATTATTTGTATACAATTCCATTTCTTTCCTTGTAGGCAAATCGAACTTCTGTGCTGCAAAGTTTCTCTTGAACTAGCCTCACTATTGATTAGATATTTTGTTTTGTCTGAGGAAAGGAATACACATCGCTGGTGACCAAACCAAATAATATCTAATATAATCCTAAAGAGAAAGAAGTGTTTAAAAGAGATTTGCGGAGAGAAATCGCATTTATCCGTTTAGTTGATGCTTTGAGAAGTTAAGAAAGTTAGGAGGAGGGCTGAGTTTAAATGAGGAAGTTGTACCAGCAGGAAAGAAAGCCAGATGCCACCACCACTTCCTGTTTTTGCCTACAGCCCTTGGTAGAAGGCTGTGGGTTTTGTGGGCACTCCATTTATAATTCTAGACATGGCTTCCTTCCTCTTCTTCCATTCTACAAGGATCACTGGTTTCCCTTCTCCTCAAACCTAGATCCTTACCTTTCAAAACGATGCCCCCTTTATCACACTCTAAAGATGTGACTCCTGAGTGACAAGAATTCCATATAACCATTAGGTAAAGGAACATGCTGTACTTGGTGGGCATTTTGGACTTCCATTCCAGTAGGAATGATGGATTACGGGCTCCATTCACACTTTCCAACTCTGTTTCCATGGTAACAATGCACATTTAAGGAGAGATGGGAGAGTTAAGAGGAATGCACCTTTGTTGCCCTCCCTTCCCCCATCCCACCCCCAACTGGTGTCAACCTGGGCAAGTTACTCAGCCTCTGTGAATCATAGCTTCTTTATCTGTAAAATGGGGATGATAAATAGGGTTGTTATAAAGATTCCATGAAACAATGTATACTTTATAACTACCTTCTTTTTTTAACCCTTTAAAAAAGTAAAAGCCATACAAAGAGGCTGCAGGTGGCTTTGGATTTTGGGCTATAGTCTGCCGACCCTGATACAGATGTAGATCATTAATACAATGTGCCTGATGAAAGGTGAAGAACATAGCAAAACTAACTGGCCGGGCTTCCCTGGTGGCGCAGTGGTTGAGAATCCGCCTGCCAATGCAGGGGACACGGGTTCGAGCCCTGGTCTGGGAAGATCCTACATGCCATGGAGCAGCTAAGCACATGCGCCACAACTACTGAGCCTGCGCATCTGGAGCCTGTGCTCCGCAACAAGAGAGGTCGCGACGGTGAGAGGCCCGCGCACCGCGATGAAGAGTGGCCCCCACTCGCCACAACTAGAGAAAGCCCTCGCACAGAAACGAAGACCCAACACAGCCAAAAATAAATAAATAAATAAATAAATAGTTAAAAAAAAAACAAAACAACAACAACCAAAAAAAAACTAATTGGCCCACATCAGGGCAGTTTTCTAATCTAGTAAACCAACTACCACTCTATGAGTAAGAAAAGTTCGAGCTACTCTTGAAAATCCAAATTTCTGGACTATTTGGATCTACTGTGCAGATACACATCTGTCCTACTGTAACCCAGAAGAGTAAATGTTAAAGGCATTCTCTACACATCACGGCCGTGAACAGTACTGTTAAAACCTTAGACAGTTTAGTTAAGTTGCCTCTTGCAGACTAAGAAAAACACGGGGCTCCAAAACGGGAGCCAGGCTGCTGTCCTTGGGTAGTACCGGGGCACCCGATGCAACACAGCACAGGCAGGACTGAGTGAGCTCAGTGGACACGCTCTTGCACATGCGTACACACACACACACACACACACACCACACTCCTACGTCTCTGGGGCCAAGAGAATCGATTTCTTGGAACCCCCTTATCAGACACATATCAGATGACTCATCAACTAAGCATAACTGCTCAACTTTTAAAAACAGTGGGTGGGACCCATCGCCTACACTTGCCAACTCTGTTTACAAAACAGGCACTCATTTTTTAGCACAACACCCCTTCCCCCTTTCCTATTTGCCCATTTCTGAAAAGTTCTTCATCCAGCGAATTTCAATAGAGTTCAACGGCACTGCCGCTGTCCTTTCTACATGTATTTCTAATGCTGGCAAGCCTGAATGTGCCATTGCTCCCCTTCCAGTATTATTATTCCCAAACAAGAGGCTCTGATGCCAATGATTTTTGCTGCCAGCTGAAGGACAACAATTTTCTCTTCAAAGCATTTCTAAGGAACGGAGACTATAACTCAGAGAATTTTGAAAACAAGTAAGTGACCGACGTAAGACGTAAGACGAGTGCGCCTCTACCCAGGGACCTCCTCGGATCATCAGAAGGGCAGCGTTTCCTATTGACTTCCTCTTCATCGCCCTGTTTTGGTATCACAAAATCCAATTTGGTCTTTCCTTAGGAGGCAAAGAATTGCCTGCTTAGGAGCCCACAGAGAAGACAACTTAACATTTACCAGGAATGACTTGATAGATATCACACAAACCATCTTTGTTACTGCTAAAAGCAAAATTATCACCTTGGTGGGTGTGATTCAAACTTTTGGGAATATATGGAAAGTAACAGAGCAATGACAGTTCAAGAACATGCAGAGTATTTGCAAAGGTACACTGCAATCTCACTCCAATTTGGTAGAATTTGCTGAAAATGATTTAGAAACTCCAGAGAGCTATGCTGAGGCAGTTATCTGAGACTGCAAACCTCTTGAAAGAACAAGAAGCCCATTTTTGTGACACGATAGTAATGATCAAATAACTATAATATCTGAACAGGACTTAGGGAAATGTGTTGATGGCTCTGTTGTTCTAATTCCATATCTGCCTACCCCTTATGCAGGCTGAATTGTAAAACACCGAATTTAAAGAGAGAAGGCACCTGGTAGTCTGATCTTTGTTTATAGAGTCCTCATTTTATAGATTTATCTTTACCGGCATGGCTATTTACTGATTTGTTTGTAAACACTGTGATTATGGACAACACAATGTTGCATCTTTTTGGTGGTAGGATAATGGTAAGTGATAATGGTCCACAAAGGTAAATATTGAGAGAGAGAGAAGAATTCACCTACAATTGGAACAAACAATCCACCACAAAGTGAAGGTAATTGCTGTAAACTGACAATGACAATTACTGTCCTTTTTGCAAACAGCAATTTAGCAACAAACGCCCTTTTAGCAATGCAGTGCTAACCTCGTACAGTATTCCTTAACAGTCTCTAACTATTTTGAATTTTCAAATGAAGGAGGCATTCCCAGGAAAGTAACCAATGGGTGGTGAGTCGCTTCCTAAACTTCTATAAGTTTCATTACATCTCCAGAGCCTACTTAAAATCTGAGGGTGAACTAAACCTCATAGTTGATGTTTTCCCTCTGATAAGTGTGCAAAATTATGAGAGCCATTGGTTGCCCTAAAGCCTTGTAAGACTATGTAAGACTATGCTAATTTTTACATATTCTTTCATTTCAGGGAAACTTTATTGAGAATCAGCTATAGGCAAGCACTGTTCTAGATCCTGTCGTGGGGAGAGAGACAAGGAAGACATTAATCCTGCCCTTGTAGGGCTCAGTGTTCAACAGGAAACAAAATATATACACCTAAATAATGGAAGTAATACTTGCTATTAGAAAGATAAAGGCTACACCAAAAAGAGAAGGAAGGGAGATCTTTCCTTCCACCTGGGAGGATCAGAGAAACACTTTTGGAGATGGCATCTGACCTGGGTCTTACGGGACCGTCAGGATTCAGAAGCACGGGGACAGCATGGGAGGGGGGTGGCAGAAAGGCCGAGGTGATGGGCACGGTGCCGGCGGCCCCTACAGAAGAGAGGGAGGCTGGTGTAGCTGATGCAGAGGCAGTCTGCAGGGAGGTGTGGTGAAAATGCAGTTTGGAGCAGGCGGCACTGTACTGATTGCTCATTCTAGCTCTTGTGGTCTAAATAGCGACACCGAAAATATTTTTTTCTCAAGTTTTCTGCAGGAAAGAGAAAGAGGAAAAATCTAATCACAGTGGTTTTAAGTTCTCTAAAAAACAGTTTTCTCAACTAGTGTCTTCCCCTAAAGCACATGGTAAAAAGATACTTTAAAGAGTATAAACTTTCTACTCCCACTCCACCCCCAGACCCTGTGTCACCATCCAGGAGTAGCCACTGTCAACAGTTTTCTTGTTTACCCTCCCAAACAGTCTGTGTAATATATGCACATATACGCAATCTACCCCCATCCTCACTTCCACCCAATATTGTTTGTTTTTAATTTTTCAATACCAGTACATATAAGTCTATTTTACTCCTTTAAATAGTAGTCTAATATTCCATTTTATGGAACTACTATGGTTATTTAACCAACTCCCTAATAACGAACTTGGTGTTATTTGACTTTGCTATTTCTTGGTTTTCAATTCTTAATTACAAAAAGTTTAGTTAAAGCCCTGGAAGGAATTAAGTTCAAGGGCAGCGGGAAATCTTAAATAGCACATGAGGCAAAGTCAGGCACAGATATGACAAATATGAAGCAGTTCAAAAAGTTTACTGGTTTTACAATATACTTGAGGCATGTATTGTACTTGCTGCGACCAGGAACTTGACCACCCCTGATACACAATTTCATACCCTTGGTATTGCTGAACTATTTTCATTACAATAAAGGTGACGGTTCTTGGTGGAACAGTAGTAAAATAGTTCAGGAACACTGACTGATTTTACAAGGTGATTTTAAAGAGCTAAAGGACTAACTTGCAAGTATCCACTGATAAGAATAAAATTTGTCTCAAGAAGTACATTAATAATGTAAGTTTGGCTTCTGAAGGCATCACTAAAAGGCAGTATAGTGTTTTAGATCACTTAGGTTCTAGACTCAAGAAATCCTGGATGGAACATGGAACCCTGGCTCCCCTATTTTCTAAGTTGTTATTAAGCCTCAGTTACTTCATCTGTAAAATGGGGCTAATATTTACTTCATAATGTTGTTGGTGGGGATTAGATGAGATAACATGATACATATATAGTTACCGTTCAATAAATGTTAACTATTATTTGGTAACTACCTAATTAATACTTTAACAAACACTTAGTACATAGTGTTACTATGTACCAGGCACTGCTGGTACTCTCTCCATCTCCGTCTCTCTCTCTCCGTCTCTCTCTCTCTCTCTCTCACACACACACACACACACACATACACACGCTCACTCATTAGTTTTTTATAGCAGCCCTACAGGGTTGTACTAACTAGTAAATGTCTTCTTGCATGCCACTTTTCAAAGTGTGCTTTTAGATACATTATCTTTTTTATTCTCACAACCACTACCCCAGTGAGAAAGAAAATGGAAAACACCAAAAAAAGGCAGGAATTATAATCAACCAAAATAAAATTTAAACTATTGTTTCATTCAGACTGTAACGTTGTTTCACAATTATCATTTCAAACAGATTGTTTACAAACTCAGTGTTTATGATAAACTATGACATCTCTTTGAGCCCCCAGCAATGTCATGAATTACATTCTCATTTTTCATGGTTTTAAACTTCAAGGTTACATGATTAAAATAATAATAAATAATAATGATACATGCTAAGAAGTTATGGGAAAATATAAAGCATTTGTTACTTTATCAGATTCCATACAGTGTAATAAACCTCTCATTTACCTAGCACAGTGAGGAGATCACATGCCCTTCAGAGATTAATTCTCTATAAAATGTATGCGTTTAATAGAAATCTTTAGAAAATGTAACTTTCCTATTTGGGGAGATGGTAATGTGAAATAACAAACAAAACAAAAGCCATCATTCTTCTGTGCTAATGTTTACTTTTAATTCCTACTTTTGCTATGATGGGGTTATGGGGAATCTGGGAAAAACAGTAGTAATAGGACAGGAGGATGCAGTGGAAAAGAGATTTCTTCAGCACCCTTTGCCTTTCCCTTGGATCCCACTCAGGAAAACTCAATTCAATTGGTGCATTTTACCCTTACCTGTGCCTCAGCACATCCCCAAACTGCTGCCTCAGGGAACAGCCCCATCTTACTTCCAACAGAGAACATATACCTTCAGGACAATTGTACACTGAGATTCACCACTAGCATACTTCCGGTTCCTCAGATGCAATTATAAAATTATCCTCAGGATTTAGGATAACACAAAACCTCACAGCATTCTTATCATAGGGCTGAATTCACTGAATCAAACTGAATCAGATGTGTGTTAAACAGGAATGACAGCCGTTATAGTCAGGTCCAAAAAATGAGCCCCAAACTCATCCAGCAAAAAGAAATCACCCCAGCAAGTTTCCAGATGACTCCAATCAACAGCCCAGCACCCAGCCTCAGTGAGACACAGAGGAGCCTTCCCAGCTGCTTTTCTAAAGAAGCCTGGACAGCCTTGGGTTCTTTCTCTGCGTTGGCCAATATGAGTCTGGAACGGGGCCCTGTACCAGATGAATTCTCTTCATCCTGCCAACTGCTTCTTGGCTTGAGCAGTTGTGGGAGCAGCTGGTTTTATAACACAGAGTGAGTCCTTGTTCTGAGGTAGGAGAGTTCTGCATTCTGTGAAAAACTTGTAAGTTTGGGTCTCTATACAGCTACCTTCATGAGCTTTAACCTGATGGTTTGGTGTGTTGTGCTGCTATTCATGTGTCTTGCAAAGAACCAAACAACCTATGAGAGTTTTATCCAGAGGAAATCTTCCTGCAACTATAAAAGTCACCTTTATCCAATTCTTTGTCTCAATCAGAAACTGAAGGGTCATGAGATAAGAGATCACTTATCCCTGAACCAGTATAACTAAAAATCAACTAAATTCCAGGAATGGTCGGTTGAATACAAGAATTGACTCCTGTTCCCCTCACCACAATAATCCAGTAAAGGGATTTCTTAAGGCATAAAACCGCTAGGATAGTAAGAACAGGAGAGAAGAGACAACAGTAACAAAAATTCAGAAGCTGGAAGGTGGACAGAGCTGAATCTTAAATTGGCAGTGGAGAAAGCCAAGACCAATCCAATTTACACCACAGAATTCCCAAAAGGCCCTGGTGGCATTACTGGAAGTAGGGAACAATGGATAGGATGAGCTAAAATAAAGAGGATCTGTTGAACTTCTTTCAAGAAATAGCTAGATTCCCCAGACCAGGCACCTACTCTGTAAAGCAGGGTGACTGCTCCTCTCCCATCGTGGCAAAAGATACATAAATATACAGAAAATATATTCTCTGCAAAGTATAAAATGTAAGTCTCCGAGTGAGGGACTCAGCACAACTTGTGAGGGAGGGGTTCTGTAATGAAAACTAGGATTGGGTGGACACATGCACAGAGATATTCACCCAAGCCCTTTCCCCCAACTTGGTCCCCAGAAAGATGGCAGCAGTGCCCAGACCCTACAGGCAGGTGACTGGAAGATCTTCTCTGGGTGATCTGAACAGCCAAGAAGAAACTGACACGGCTGGTTCCCCAAGGAAAGGGGAAAGGGCTACTGACAGCACCTCTAGTGAAGCTATTTCCAACAAACCCCACTCATGTGTACCAGGCTCCAATTAGCTTTGTTTCAGTCCACACCCTGCAATTCTTGAATACAGCAGACAGAGAAGGACAACCTGACATCTAAGCAAAGATTCTAAAATGAAAGAGTCCAAAACAAACAGAAAAATCAACTTGCATCACAGGGATACAATCAGCAGAACTCAGATTATGGGAAACACTATAGGACAAATGGTCCAGTTTCTTCAACAAATAAATTGCACAGAAAAGAACAGAAGAAAATCGGGGAACCTATAGAGTGAAAGAGACTTAAACCACATAACAACCAATTGTAGTATATGGACCTTATTTGAGTACTGATTTAAACAACCCAATTGCTTTTTAAAAATAAGGTAAGCAGAGCAATTTAAATATTGTTTGGGTATTTGATGATATAAGGAACTGTGGTTAATTTTTTGGGTATGGCATATTATGGTTATGTTTTTACAGTCCTTATATATTAGAGAAATACACTGAAATGTTTATGGATGAAACGATATGATGGCTGGGACATCAAGTTTGTCATCAAGACAAACTGGGTGAGGGGGTGACTAAACAAGCATGGTCATGAGATGAAGGGAATGCAGGGATCTTTTAGACTCTCTACTTGATGTTTGAAATTTTCCATAACAGAGAAAAACCATCATTAGAATCCTCAGAGAAAACAATGAAATTGTAAAACAGAAACAAAGTAATATAAAAAGGGAACATTCAAAGAAAGTTTAAAAGCCCCTGTAAATAAAAAAATAAGAGAAATAAAACATTCTGTAAAGAGTTGGAAAAAAATTGATGGCATATTCCAGAGAGTACAGTAAAAAACTTTAGAAACAAAAATAAAGAAAAGAATAAAAAGTTAGAAGGCTAGTCCAGAAGGTCCAAAATCTTGGTAACAGTTCCAGAAAGAGAGAAAAGAGAAAGAGAAGGAAGGAATTCATCAACACAACAATGCAAGAAAATGTCCCAGAACTGAAGACCATGAATTTCTAAAAGAAAAGATGTACCAGCTGCCTGACACAATGGATGAAAAAAGACACACAGCAAGACACAGCATTGTGAAACATCGGGAACAAAGAGATTTGGCAAGTGTCCAGAAAAGACAAAATAAAAACAAAAGCCCTGGCTACATATAAAAGATGAGGAATCAGAAGCATTTGGGACTTCACAACAGAAACAACTAGAAAGCAGTGAAGCAATGCCTTCAAAATTCTGAAGGAAAATGATTGCCCACACAGAGTTCTATATCCAGCCAAACTACCAATCAATGGTGAAGGTAAAATAAAAACATTCTCCAGCCATGAAGGCCTCAAAAATTTTATTTCTATTTACCCTTCCTCAACAGCAAAAGCAAGGAAGTAAATCCAGAAAGAGGAAGGAATGAAATACAGGGAACAAGGGATCTAGCAGAGAAGAGAGGTGGAGGGGATTCATAGGATGGTGACAAAGAGAGATTCCAGAATAAAAGTTTACTCTCCTTGCCTCAGTTCCCTTAAACGGGAACTGAGAACTGACAGTAGTACCTGCCTCACAGACTTGTCAGGATTCAGCACAAAACACTCTGAGCAGCTTCTGTCATACAGTGAGAGCCACAAGAGTTGTTCTCGTTACCATCATCAAAGAAATGACTCTTTATCCTATGTTAACATGTAACTACTTGATATATTACAATAACTAAAAAGAAAGAAATCAGTGTAAAACACATGTCCGAACCAAACATATTTCCAGCTTTGGAATGAATGAAAATTGTCACAGAACCATAGGGTTTTGGAGGTTAACAGGGTCCTGAGATTTTTCTAGTGCAATTTCCTTGCTTCAGAGGGTAGGGAATTGAAGCTCAGAGTAGCTAAGTAACTTGCTGGACTATACAACCATTCAGAAGAGGAGCTGAGACCAGCAGTCAGGCGTTCCATATCAATGCACTGAAAATCACAAGGGTAGCTACTCAAACTCCATCTATAGTATCGTCACAGGGTCAGAATTTCACACATACAAAAAATTATCACCACAGAAATATTTTATCCAGCTCCTGTCATTTTACCCTAAAACCTGCCACTTGGCTCATGATATACGTAAATAGAAAGTCCACCTAGAAAGATCCAGCCGGGGCAATAAAGCAAGGAGGCTACAGTTGGGTTTACTGGTTAGGTTGACAAGGGGAAGGTAATGTATTAGATTCACTGTCCTGCACAGAGTTGTTTTGATTCTAGGAAGGATACCTCTAGTGGGTTGACACACAAAAGTATGAATATTAATCCCTAGTGCTGTGGACCAATATGGTGCAGCCTGGTTGGGCATTTCTGATGCCTGAGTAGTGGAATGGGTAGCAATGCACTTCTATCACAGTCTTCTAAGTCTTTCTAAAGGAATAAACACAATTTGCAGGATTAGTAGACATTCTGGTCACTGCTTCCAAGGAAATGATGGATCTGGCAATGAGGACTACTGGGCAAGCCCAATGAAGAGTGTGAGTGTCGTCAGGGGTGAAAAGGCAAGATCCCAGGAGAAGAGAATTTCCTCCTAGTCTCATCAGGAAAAGCACCACTGATACTCCTTTGAGGTCTGAGAGAGAAATCAGGCTGGGTGGGAATTTTCCTGGTATAAATTGTATGATCTGTCTTCATCTCATTCCAACTGAAATGAAGCCCTCTGTACATTTGCAGAAAGTCTCATTCAACAGTTTGAGATGAACTTATTTCAAAAGAAAATTGCCCATTTTCTTTTCACTGCATCTCAGGGGGAAAGTACCGAATAATTTCTCATCTTTAAAACACTGAAAACTTCTATGCTTCTTGAATATTTCTTACAAACAAATCTGCAGTTACCTTTGGATATAGTACGTGTTCCACAGCAATCCAATACCAAAGTGGTGACTGGATGGATTAAACACCTCAATATTTTCACCATTTATTGATAGCTGAGATTTAAAGTGACAAGTCAAGAGTCCAAAAATACAAAAAGTGCTATTTTCAAATCGTTTATCCTTTCTGCAAGAGCTTATTTTGGTATTTTTGATTAATAAAAAGATTTTCTCCTTTCACTTTCTTATAAACATGAGGTGCTTCTTGGAAAATCATTCAAACAAACAATATAAAAGGATGCACTGTAACTTAGCCAAGTTAGTAAAACATAAAAAGAAATAAGAACTATTTCGAAATATTTCCAAAGTCTTCTGTGTATGAACAGAAACATACAGAAAATACAGTTTTTAAATGAAAAGTACGGCAGGGTCAACACTCACAGAAAAAGTAGGATTCCGGTATTTGCCAGGGCGAAGGCGAGTCCCAAAATCCCACTGCCCATAATGGCGTTGCTTAGGTTAAAAACAGACATGCCCAAGGAGGTTGTTCCTGGAATCTGAACAGAGACAGTGACACTAAGCAAAAGAGTCCTCAAGACAGATCATCACGTCAAAGCCTTTAAAGAAAGCACTAACAGGAACCAACAGGGAAATGAAATTCAAGGAATCCTTTCTTAGTGGTCTAGTTATTTTTTTTTTAAATGGGTTTCAGGAGAAAATACATAGGCTCCGAGGAATAACCTGGTGAATAAATAGCTATGTTTTTGGTACTATGCTGGATGAATTAAACATCTGTCACAATTTATGTCATTTAAAAAAATAAGCAAACTTTATTATGATGGCACTTACATAGTCATCACATTTCTTTTTTTCCAAATGGCTGTTCGTGAGACTCCTTCTACTTTCACGATCAGAAATAAACTTGCTGTAAAGAGACGTATAATGATTAAATTTCATGATAATGACTTGAAACTTAACATCATGACTAAATGATTTATTAACTTACCAAAACATCACGCATGAAAAGTTATCAACCAGTTACTTAGGAGTTTTTTGTTTTTTTAAAAAAAATATTTATTTATTTATTTATGTATTTTTGGCTGTGTTGGGTCTTTGTTTCTGTGCGAGGGCTTTCTCTAGTTGCGGCAAGCGGGGGCCACTCTTCATCGAGGTGCGCGGGCCTCTCACTGTCGCGGCCTCTCTTGTTGCGGAGCACAGGCTCCAGACGCGCAGGCTCAGTAGTTGTGGTTCACGGGCCTAGTTGCTCCGCGGCATGTGGGATCTTCCCAGACCAGGGCTCGAACCCGTGTCCCCTGCACTGGCAGGCAGATTCTCAACCACTGCACCACCAGGGAAGCCCCACTTAGGAGTTTATAGTCATATTCAACCACTCTCCCTACCTCGTTTTTGTTTCGGTTTGGGTTTTTTTTTTTGCCAGTTTTAGTTGTCCACATTCTTGTTTTACCAAATAAACTAAACGTGCTCCAAGGGCAGACAGTTTGCCTCATTCTTTTTCATATCCCTCACTCTACTTAGCACAAAACAATGCAGATAGCAGGTGCTCATCTTGAGAGGAAATGAAAGACAACCGTAAGTCAAAAAGAGCTATAGATTTTGAATCATTTTAATACTAATAAATTAAAACACTATATGCAATGCAAGTTAACTTTTACATAGATTGTTCTCTAATGGAAAATGAGATAACGTCAAGAATACTAGAAAGCTGGCATTGAAAAGAATATTGGAGGCAGGATTCCTTCTGAGCTCACATTCCTGGAGCACAAAGTTATTACATAGGAATTCCCTCCCCCCGGCAAAAAGGAAAACAACTCTTTTCCCATCACACATTCTTTCAGCACTTGCTTATATGCAAGTCACTAGACCAGGCAATGTGGGAGATATGGGGGTGTGTAATAAGTGATGCAGCAGTGGCCCACAGGAAATTATGGTGGAGGAAGCAGGGCATATGGTCCATGGTTAGGGGCAGAGCTAGCAGGGCTTAAAGCAAGCATGGGATTCAGAACGTGAGTTCAAATTCTCACTTGCTCTGAGGCCTGAGTATGCTACCCCAGTTTCCTGATCTGTGAAATGGGAACGACACTATTACATTATCTCAGAGTGTTACTGGGAGAATTAAATGAGAGCACATGTAAAACATCAGTACAGCTCCAGACACAGAGTAAGAGCAACACATGGGAAAGATTCAGACAGGGTGAGTGGAGTAAAGTATGTACAAATATACAGAAGGAGGAATTCAGAATGCTCTAAGAACCAGCAAATATATTCGGGATTAATATCAGAACTTTAAGTGCTATTGTCAAAGAAAAGTCTATTCATAAGCAAACTGCTACATGTATTAGTTAAGACATGTTAGGGGTGCTTTTTGGCTCTCCTGGAAATTTTATTATCTGGTCTAAGTAAGAAATCATCAGTGTGGGGCTTCCCTGGTGGCGCAGTGGTTGAGAATCTGCCTGCCGATGCAGGGGACACGGGTTCGAGGCCTGGTCTGGGAAGATCCCACATGCCGCGGAGCAACTAGGCCCGTGAACCACAACTACTGAGCCTGCGCGTCTGGAGCCTGTGCTCCGCAACAAGAGAGGCCGCGATGGTGAGAGGCCCGCGCACCGCGATGAAGAGTGGCCCCCGCTTGCCGCAACTACAGAAAGCCCTCGCACAGAAACGAAGACCCAACAGAGCCATAAATAAATAAATAAATAAATAAATAAATAAATAAATAAAGCAGTTCCTTTAAAAAAAAGAAATAATCATTGTGTTTTCCACTAATAAATATAAAGCCACTTGAATTGGACTACCTTAAAGAGGCATATATCTTTAAACTCTACATTATATTTTCATATGCTTTTTTTAATGAGGCTATATTTCACCATAAACCATGTTTTAATGAAAGATATATATCATTAATGTTGGTTTTATTTGTCTACCGTTTTCATCTTTAATCCATATTCTTCAGGTCTGCATTATTTCGCCAGGAGAAACCAAAGGCAGGCAACATAGACACTATGAACTTCCCCTGAGGCCACCACCTGGTACGAGCAGCACGGCCTGTGGTTTATTTCCTTCAGCATCTGCCTTTGCCTAGGACCTGTTCAGTGACTGTCAGAGATGAAAAGGAAGTGAAGAAAACCTTGGTCTCCTGAAACCCAGGAGCTGACATTCCAGCTGAGGAGAGACCAGACCAGCTAACACCGGAATAGGAACATCAGGCCATGCAAAATGGAGATGAGATAAGGAAGCCAGAGAAGGAAAAACCATGATTGGGTGGGATTAGCCAGAGGAAACGAAAAGGCCGAGGCCTGAGAAACAGCATTGCAGGGTCTTAGCAAGAGAATGACACAATGAAAGCTGTGTCTTTGGAGACCCATCTGGCAGTTCTCTAGCCCTGGCTCTTCTTTTGCCCTTAACATTTTAAATCTTTCCAAAGAACTGAGGTTTACAGATCTGGCTGGAGAGGGACCGGGAGAGCAGCCTTCCTTTTCACCCAGGCGGCCCAAGGAAATGGGGGTGCTGGACTTTCCAAACTGAAGTTGACTCATATTTAGTGTGGCTGTTAAACGAAAGACTGTATTGTAATCAGGCTAATTTTAACAATCAACTCAAGTCTACCAAATCATTACCCAGAAGGTCCCCTGTTTGCCTTTCTTGCAGAGAGATTTGCTTTTCAAAGAGAATCTCCATTATTTTTAAACTAAGGGGAAAGCCCGAACATTTTCAAATAAACTAAACCAAACACCAGTGAACCTCCTATTATGGCAGATCTAAGTTCCTGGCCTGCCAATGCTCCCCAGACTTGTGGCAGAAGACGGACAGAGAAGAACCGGATCAAGGCACCTGGATGCAGGGGCATTCAACAGGGTCAAACACTGCAACGGAAGGGGAGGAAGAAGAGGCTCCTGCATGCTTGCCAGCTCTCTGCTGCACCGCTTCTGCGGGATGAGAATAATGCAAGTGACTTGCAGAGCTGTTGTGATGAGTAACCATGAAAAAGCACATTAAAACACATGGTGCTTTGGGTAGTTTGTTCTTTTGTTATTGAGCTGAATGAGCTGCTTGTAAATTTTGGAGATTAATCCTTTGTCAGTTGCTTCGTTTGCAAATATTTTCTCCCATTCTGAGGGTTGTCTTTTGGTCTTGTTTATCATCGGATGAATGGATAAAGAAGATGTGGCACATATATACAATGGAATATTACTCAGCCATAAAAAGAAACGAAATGGAGTTATTTGTAGTGAGGTGGATGGAGTTAGAGTCTGTCATACAGAGTGAAGTAAGTCAGAAAGAGAAAAACAAATGTAGTATGCTAACACGTATATATGGAATCTAAGGGAAAAAAAAAAAAGGTCATGAAGAACCTAGTGGCAAGACGGGAATAAAGACACAGACCTACTAGAGAATGGACTTGAGGATATGGGGAGGAGGAAGGGTAAGATGTGACAAAGTGAGAGAGTGGCATGGACATATATACACTACCAAACGTAAAATAGATAGCTAGTGGGAAGCAACCGCATAGCACAGGGAGATCAGCTCTGTGTTTTGTGACCACCTAGAGAGGTGGGATAGGGAGGGTGGGAGGGAGGGAGGCGCAAGAGGGAAGAGATATGGGAACATATGTATATGTATAACTGATTCACTTTGTTATAAAGCAGAAACTTACACACCATTGTAAAGCAATTATACCCCAATAAAGATGTTAAAAAAAAAAACAAACAAAACAACACATTGTGCTTTGAGTGCTTCCCGATTCTGCCTCTTTCTGTCTACTTTCTACAGCAAGACTTGACAGGTTTTCCCAAAAATCTTCACTGGTGCTCCCACTGAAAAAGTTTCGAGTCCAAACTGCTCGCCCTGCAAATTCCAGGTACTGCTGAATTTGATTTTGCCTCACTGTTCAATCTTAGCTCCCCCTGCTCTTCCAAATGGTCTTCCCAAGAGGCGGGGAGGATCAAGATAAGGGCATTCTGAGAATAGAGACTGAAAAACAAGTACCGCTAGGAATCCACTCTCCCCTCAAGAGACCCTCCGTCCTCCTCTCTGCCAATGCCTTCCTGCCTGTTCACAACCCTCATCCTCCATGAGTCTGCTGATGTTCTGGTTTGAACATAGTTTTCTGACTCTGACCTATTTACGATTTTTCTGTAGCACCGACCGTGGCACTAAGCTCATCTTGCACCCAGAGTGGCGGTGTCATGTTCTCACTGCCTTAGCTCCTCCTTCTATGTACCTGCCCATGTGTTAGCAACTCAGAGGAACCCTCCATAAACCAAATGAGCCTCTTCCATTGAGGAACCAGGGAGTAGCTTAGGCTGCAGGGAAATCTTGCTCGCTTTGTATTTCTGCAAACTTTTTTTAAAAAAACAAAATAAAACCAACCTTTTCTTTTTGTAATGGAAAAGTCCATTTATAACAACTAGGTCAAGCAGCTTATCACAAGTTTCTGTTATCTCACCATTTTAAAAATGCAATTTCGTGTTAAAAAGCACTGACCTCTGGCAAAGACCTCTTTATTGACTTAAAAATGAGCTATTGGAGAAGGTGCCTTTGACATGCGGTCTTGGGAATGATAAAAGTATTATTAAATAATCATTTTCAGTGGGTCGTTCTGTACCCATAAAGCAGAATCTGATCAACCCTTAGGTAGCCAATTGTTCTGTGAACAAAACAAAACAAAAATCTACAGTGGCTGTCATGCTGACCTTCAACAGACAAAGCCTTAAAAAGGATGTAGGCATTATACTGAGGTAGTGTGAAGGGAGACAAGCAATATACAGCAGTTATTTAAAGCCAAAAATAAATCAACAACAAGAATCCAGTTAAGGATGGGTTGTACAATGGGAAGATAATCTTCCTATTTTAATCTCTACCAATCAGGTTCTTACTAGATTATAGTGTTTCATTGGAGGATTTATAACACAAAAGAGATGAGTGGTTGAACTTAAATGACCTTTCCTAGCTCTTTCCCTGAAAGTCTAACAGTCTACAAAAAAGGAAAAGAGAAAAGGAGGAAAGAAGCATGTAACCGAGAGACTGGAAAGCATGAAAGAATTAAAGAAATAGCAGGCATTTAAAGAGAAGACTGAGAGGTGAGAAAAGCCTTATCTGGTGGATAAACTCTACCCAAAATAGGAGAAAACAGATCTTCGTTGTAGCGGGAGCCATTAAAGCCAGGGAAGAATTTTCTGACATGAAAACTGAATATGGGAAGAAGTTATGGTATCTTCTTCCCTAAGGTATAGAGAAGACATTAGAAGAAGAGAAGGGGTAACTTTTCAAGGGTCCTCCCAATGATACAAATGTAGTTCATGAACTCCGGAAGACATACAGGGACCAAGGAAAAAAAAGGCTGATGTAAGCTGTAGTGACAAGAGTTCCTCATTAAGAAATACCTTAATGAAAGACTCTCAAATTTTGTTAGAAGCTTCCTGGGTCATAACAACAGTAACTATTCATGGAGATTAGGGCAACAGTAGATAAATATTAAAATATGTGAATATTTGCTTGGCTACAGCTAGGATAATCTGTTACTATTTCAACGACTTTAAGATAACAACAACCAACAATCATCCCAAACCTAAAACAGTATTATTAGTCCTTGGGTGGAGAAGAAAGAAGCGCTTGCCAAAGAAAGAGGGTTGCACTTTTACTGTTAGAGACTTTCCTCGTACTAAAAGACTTACTCTTGCCAGACACCATGTCAAGTGCTTTACATGAGTTTTCTCATCTCTTTTCACAATAATTGCATGTGGTCAGTAGTATTTTTAGCTCCATTTTGGAGAAATTAAGTAACTTGACCAAAGTTACATTATACCTAAACCGCTGAGCCATGATTTGAACCTAAGCGGGCTGATGGTACAGCCTGAGTCCTTAACCTACAAACAGCATTGCATTTAATATTCCCCAACAATCCCAGGAGGTCAGGTATTATTTTTATCCCTGTGTTACAGGGATGGAACTAAGGCTTAAAGTACAAGATCACACAAGACCTATGGATGGAGCCAGGATTCAATTTAAGTTGAAATCCAAACCACGCACTTAACTTCTCTCTCTGTCTCTGTCTCTCTCTTTCATTTAACAAATACTTTGTAGTGTCTGCCCTGTTCCAGGCACTATTATCATATCATTACAAGGTACAAGAGATATAAAAATGATTAAGATGGGTCCTTCTCTCAAGAAGCTCACATCTAGAGGAATGTCTAGAGCTCATTACTCAAAGTGTGGTCCATGGACCAGCTGTAAGGGCATCACCTGGAAGCTTGTAAGAAACTAGAATCTCAGGCCCAGTACCAGAGCTACTGAATCAGAATCTGCACGTTAACAAGGTTTCCAGGTGTTTCACATGCACATTAAAATGTCAGCAGTACTGGTCCAGTGGACATTTCAAAAGCCTTTGCTTTGTAAAGCAATTATACTCCAATAAAGATGTTAAAAAAAAAAAAAAAGGCTTTGCTGTTCCAGGTATAGGTTTCTATGACTATAACCCACGAATTAGGGCATGAAATAAAACAACTGAACTGGAATAAGAGCAGGTATCCTAATGCCCAAACGGCTCTACTCTATTTTTAACTAAACTTAATAAAATGATTCTTAAGGTATCCTAGAAGGGAGTTTCCAGGCAAAGCTATCAGTTACACGCCAGCTAATGAGAAGTCAACATTTGTTTTCAACATTTTCTCTAGCTTCCTAAAAAAAGGCACTGTTACCTAGAAGTTCACTGTTTTGGGAGATGGTTCGCCTAGATTCATATAATTGGGCCTACCTTCCTCCCACCAATGTGAAAAAGCTAACAGAAGAGTCAGAAATATTAGGTGTAGCTTTGCAGAAATCATGGGGGGAGGGGGGGTGGTGGGGGTGTGTCTTTTTTGATTTTTATTTACCTTTTTGGCTTCATGCTGTAATATGTTGTTTTTAATTTTCATTGTTCTAGAGCCAGAAATGAAGCAAAATTCATAAACCATGTCAATGAAAGAGAGGAGATAAAATAAAGCAATAAATGCATCACACCACACTTGTGACAGTGGAACCAAATTCCAAAAAACAAGAGGCTGTACAGCCCACATCTTAGTCATGGTCTCTGGGGAAGTGAGCTCCCCTGGCAGGCACCCCAAGGGGCGAGAAGGGGTGCCTCCTCCTACCCCAAGAGGTTATCACCTCCCAAACAATACTTTTTCTTAGTAAAACTTTTAAATATCAAGTTCAGATCCTAAGCTGAATATTATAAAAGACTCTCATTTTAAGGTCCTGAAGGTTTACACTGCTTTGGGAACGAAGCTTTGTTATAAACCTAAAATGTGCTACTTGTGAAATAGCTGGAATCCCATCCACCACCGTTAACTGGAGGTCAGCAGTGACTACAGAACACCCCAGGGGCCCAGAGCAGAAAATAGCACCGGTAGAGTTTAGCAGAGTTTAATTGATAGTAGAGACTATCTTTTTCATTCACACCCGAGCATTTTAATCAGAGGCAGCAGGACACAGAGGAAAGACAGGGATTTCAGACAGACCTGTGTGTGCCCTTGAGCAAGTTATTCTATTTCTCTAAGCCTCCATTTTCTTAGGGTACACTGAATTTTTAAATTTTCCTTATTTGCAAAAGAATACATTAAATGATATTATAAGGATAAGTGGTAATATATGTAATCACACCTGGCACTCAAGAAATGGTAGTTATTCTTAATAATTACACAGAAAAGGTGAAAGAAGCAAACTTGAGTTCAACAATAAGAAATACCACATGGTGAATGATACTTGAATGGCAATGAGGAAGTATTTGGGCTGGAGACTTAACCTCTGAGAATATGTCAGGAAGAGAACAAGGAGGAGGGGCGGGGCTGGAACTTCTGAGTGTCTGTAAATGATGGCAGCCCAGTCAATTACACATTGTATCAGAATGCAGAGCAGATTATCAGAAATGATTTCGGTGAAGATGCCTGGTTAGCTGACATAATGTTTTCATCTTCCTCCCAATTTCCTTTTGACCCCACTCCCGCAAGTGTAGGTTGGTGTTCTAGTAAGTAGTCCCCGAAGAGTCCACTCTCTCCTCCCAGCCTTTTAGGAGGCCTCGGGCTTCAAACAAACCTCACCACTAACTCCCAAGCTGCAGAGCTTCCTGCTAAGGGATCCATATAAGCTGGCTGTAAAATCAGAAGGTCAGAATTTGCAGCAACATGGATGGACCTAGAGAGATTATCACACTAAGTGAAGTAAGTCAGAAAGAGAAAGATAAATTCCATACGATATCACTTATATGTGGAATCTAAAATATGACACAAATGAACTTATCTACGAAACAGAAACAGACTCACAAACACAGAGAACAGACTTGTGGTTGCCAGTGGGAAGGGGGTGTGGGAGGGATGGATTGGGAGTTTGGGGTTAGCAGATGCAAACTATTATATATAGAATGGATAAACAACAAGGTCCTACTGTATAGCACAGGGAACTATATTCAATATCCTGTGATAGGGCTTCCCTGGTGGTGCAGTGGTTGGGAGTCCGCCTGCCAATGCAGGGGACACGGGTTCCAGCCCTGGTCTGGGAGGATCCCACATGCCGCGGAGCAACTAAGCCCGTGCGCCACAACTACTGAGCCTGCACTCTAGAGCCCGCGAGCCACAACTACTGAAGCCCGCGTGCCACAACTACTGAAGCCCACGCACCTAGAGCCCGTGCTCGGCAGCAAGAGAAGCCGCCGCAATGAGAAGCCCGTGCACCGCAACAAAGAGTAGCCCCCGCTCGCCGCAACTAGAGAAAGCGCGCACGCAGCAACGAAGACCCAACGCAGCCAAAAATGAAAATAAATAAATTTATTAAAAAAAAAAAAAATATATATATATATATCCTGTGATAAGCCATAATGGAAAAGAATATGAAAAAGAATATATATATATGTATAACTGAATCACTTTGCTGTACACCAGAAAATAACATGACAATGTAAGTCAACTATATTTCAATAAAATACATTTTTAAAAATAATAAAAAAATAAAATCAGAAGGTCAGAGAATGCTAAGGGTGAGAGCTGCCAGGCCAGCATTCTTCCTACCCGCCCCCTACCTTCCCTCACTCACTGTATCTCTTCTTTTCTTTCTCTTTCATGTACTATTTCTCCGTTTCATGTACTATTTCTCCATTTCATGTACTCTTTCATCTACTATTTCTCATAGAGCCATTTGGCTCTGTGTTATTATTACTTAAAATCCATGTTACAAACGATGCTTGTAGTGACGTATTTGTCGTTTTAACATGGGAACGTTGGCAAATGCGACTTTGACCATTCCTTGATTAACATGTGGGCAAGGCCAGATGACTGTAGTACACATTCAGATATGGCACGCGGTGAAATTCCAACAGTTGGTCTGATTCATAAACACAGAGCTTTTGAAAAGTTAAGGCTGGTTGGGGTCCAATGTATTTATACATTTTTATTAGACTCAATTGAAAGATTTGAAAGGATGATTAAATTACTTTCCTATTTGCTTCATCTGCTATTGCAGACGATGCCCAACAGATGTCACATATGAAATTCAAACTACATCTTCAAATGGAGCATAACTTTAGTAATGAATAATTCAAGAGAATAACTGAAAACCAGAATATTTTAGAGACATTTCTTTCATTGGAGAGAAACTGTTCGTGGAAAAATACTCACCTATTTATCTGACCATTTTCTACCTCGGTGAAATCATTGGAATCATTGCTAATGTTATCATCTTCGGGCACTGTCATGTTTTGCAATTCAGTTAATTCGAGTCCACTTTTGAAATGCATCATGTTTAGAAAGTACCTGTCGTCCAAATCCTCCTTTTCTGAGTGTATTTACAAATGGATAGCAGCAAAAATATAAGGTTCACACCCCTAAAATACAACACAAGGAAAAATAATTAAACATGTGAATATCACCACTGATTACACATAAGCTATTACACACAAATGATTTGCTGATAACATAACTTTTACATTTTGCTATTCAAAGCATTAAGGCAATCTTGGTACATCAAGTTATAGAGGCTGTAAATTTTCTGTCTTTCATAAATCTTCCTGCATTTTTAACTATAAAATGAGTCATGTCCCATAATCTTTACGCTCACGTTCATAGGAATACCATGTGATCTGTAGGCAGTAGAGATGCCCTTTTATGAAGCAGTGCGTTTAAAAGGAAAGTGAATAGGTTATTTTAATGCGTCAGACCACAGGGCACACATATAGCTGGGTACAGACTGAACAGACACAAAAGCACCTCTGATTTAGCAATCCCAGTTTAATAAAAATGCAAATCCTCAATAAATGGCATCATGCAGGATCAACCACTCAACCTGGAGGTCAAGTAGCAAAGGACAAATCTGTGTTTTGAAATTTAGCAAACAGTTTATCCATCAACTGCAAGAGATTAAATCAGTCTCTTCAATGAAATCACTCCATGTCAGGGAGTTAGGGAATTAAAAACTCATACTCAGGGGATTTAGGTTAATCCACCTGAAACTATATTTCCTCACAGAAATGAAAGACTTGCCGAGTTCACATTTTCTCCCACATGAATGACTGAGATTTAAATTTCTGAGTGGTCACCAATAATATATAAGGGGGTAAAGAGTTTCAGACACACAGCATCACAAATCAAAAAGCAGGTGGCAACAGAGGTGTGGTACTGTGATTTATTATAAAGAATACATAGTTGGTCTTCGTTCCTATTTCTGGTTCACAGCTCCCCAAACCCTTAGAATTTCCTAAGTGTTGAGAGTGATAAATGTCCTTTGGTATATTAATGAGGTGACTTTGGGAAAGCACCTAAGGATGGGGGCTGGTTGCCAGTGGAGCCAAACGTGTGATTAGAGGGTTGAAATTTTCAGCCCCAGCCCGTGATTTCCGGGGAGAGGAGACAGGCCAGAGCTTGAATCAATCACTAATGGCCAATGAGTTCATCAATCATGCCTATGTAATGAAGCCTCCGTAAAAAGCAAAAAAAGGAGGAGATTCAAAGCATATCCATACTAGGGACCCAGAACACCACGTACTGGGCACCAAGCTCCACAAGGACAGAAGCGCCTATGTTGAGGACCTCGTCCTGTGTATCTCTACATCTGGCTGTTGATTTGTATCCTCTGATATCTTTTGGAATAAACTGGTAACCTAGTGAGCAAACGGGTTTTCCTGAGTTCTGTGAGCTCTTCTGGCAAATTAATGGAACCCAAGGAGGGGGTCATGGAAACCTCTGATTTATGGCCAGTCGGTCAGGAGCACAGGCAATAACCTGGGCTTGTGATTGGTGTCTGAAGTGAAGGGCGGGCTTGTGGCATGGAGCCCTTGACCCGTAGAATCTCATTCTATCTACCGGTGGATAGTGTCAGAATTGAATTGACAATTGATGGTGTGGGGAAGCCTACACACACACACACACACACACGTTGGAAATGGGTCCAGGAACCCTTTTAAGAAGTAAATGCAACTTCAAAAGTAAGGCCTGTAAAGGTATAGGGGCCTCACTAAGATAATCTCGGTGGGGCGACGGGGATCATGGAATGAAGCAGAATGTCAGCGAGATTTTTTTTTTAACCTCCAATGGATGATCCGCCTTGGATGATGTTTTGATATTTTGTCTGATCCTGAATTCCATAAGATAACTGTAACCTAGTTAACAGTCAAAGCTCCAATGTGCCCATCTAAGCATCCTAGTATATCCGAAGAAGCATTTTGCTAACTGATAATATTTTCAGGACCCCTAGAAAGTACCCTAGAATGACACTTCTTTAAGAATTTCCTTCTTCTCAACCTAGGGGCAAGACGGGAATAAAGACGCAGACCTACTAGAGAATGGACTTGAGGACATGGGGAGGGGGAAGGGTAAGCTGGGACGAAGTGAGAGAGTGGCATGGACATATATACACTACAAAATGTAAAATAGATAGCTAGTGGGAAGCAGCTGTATAGCACAGGGAGATCAGCTCAGTGCTTTGTGACCACCTAGAGGGGTGGGATAGGGAGGGTGGGAGGGAGACGCAAGAGGGAGGGGATATGGGGATATATGTATATGTATAGCTGATTCACTTTGTTATACAGCAGAAACTAACACACCATTGTAAAGCAATTACACTCCAATAAAGATGTTAAAAAACAAAAAAGAATTTCCTTCTTCTCTTCCCCACAGCCAGGCCCCACCTTACTCCTTTCCATTCACACCATCTCCTGTCTAGAATGAATCTTCCCTGGTTCCAGGATCCTTTACAGCTTCCACAAGATAAATAATGTCTAATACCTCAGATTCCAGGAGCCTCACCCTTCCTGCAGGGCAGGGCTTCTCCTGGAAAGCAGGAAGCCAGGATGGGAGATTGGAGCTCCCTGAACTCCTGGTCTAAGGCTACCCTGGCAGCTCAGGGCTGATTCTTCCAGCTAGGGTGGTAGTGCTGGAGCCTGGGCCATGACTAATTGATTTTAGTGTCTTCACACAGCAGCAGCATTTACAGCCTGTCTTTACTTTGCAGAAGTTGGAAGTGCATTAGAAAGGTTAAACCCCCTTGTCACCCCTCGGCCCCCTCTGAAGAAAGCTGCACAAATGGACTGGGCTGGGTAACCCCTAGGAGTCTTGCCACACTGGCTCTTGCCTGTATGACTCCCTCAGAGGCTACTAAAGTGATACTGTAGGGCTGCTAGAAAGTTCACTCAGTGGGGACTTCCCTGGTGGTCCAGTGGTAAAGAATACGCCTTACAATGCAGGGGACGGGGGTTCGATCCCTGGTCAGGGAACTAAGATCCCACATGCCACGGGGCAACTAAGCCTGCACGCCACAACTACTGAGCTTGCGTGCCTCAACTAGAGCCTGTGTGCCGCAAACTACAGAGCCCACGTGCTCTAGAACCCGTGCCCCACAACTAGAGAAGAGAAAGCCTGCACGCCACAACTAGAGAGAAGCCCGCGCACCACAACGAAGAGTCCCGCATGCCTCAAAAAAGATCCCGCGTGCCACAACTAAGATCTGACACAGCCAAAGAAATAAATTAATAAATAATAAAATAAATCTTAAAAAAAAAGTTCACTCAGTGGATGGCATTTCCAATCTGGGTTAAGGAGTCCTTTTCTCTCTACAAACTTGTAGGAAACAGGGCACTAGACAAAAAATTTCTGAGGAGAGGAAAAGTTGACTAACAACAGATCTGGAATCTACTGTTTGAATGTAAACTTTCATATCAATATATGTGTGTGAATACAAATATATACTACACACACACACACACACACACACACACATGTGCAATGGACAAAAAAGGAAAAGAATAAAAAGAATAGAGTAAGTTCTGGCCACTAAAATTATGTCAGTATTAGGCAAATGCCAGTACTAAGTTAATCACATAGGATACATTTTTGCCTTTGGCTTAAAGAGAAATTTATTTTTTTCGCAGTTCCAGAAGTCCAAGATTAAGGTAATGGCAAGTTTTATTTCTTCTGAGGCCTCTCTCCTTGGCTTACAGATAGCTGTCTTCTTGCTCTGTCCTCATATGGTCTTTCGTATCTCTGCATGTTCTCTGTATTGTAACCTCCTTTTCTTTTCTTTTTTTTTTTAATTTAGGATAAATTTTTATTGTTGTGAAATAACCTATCTGAAATCTAACTTATTCTTGAAAATAAAAACTGGAAAAATGGGGAAAATTAACAAAGTTAGTGACATCTGTCACTAAGGTTGAGGCCACACTTAGGAAGTACTATCCATTCAATTTATTATATATTTATTGAGTGCTAGGTGATGAAAGGATTTTAAAAGTCTGAAAAGGATCTGAGGCAGTTTCACAGAAAAATCACATTTGAACTGGCTCTTGAAAAAGAAAAAAAAATTTTTCTGGTTCTAAAGCTAATATATGACCACTGTAGAATCTTTAGAGCAAACATTGTACAAGAAACCCCACCACTCAAAATGGGCCACTGTTAGAGTTTCATGTGCTTCCTCCCTTCTTTTCTTCTTTTTTTCTTTTCCTTTCTTTCTTCCTCTCTAGCTCTCTCTCCTCTCTCTTTTTTATTTAACATTGGAAATTTAGACTGTTTTCAGTCTATTGTTTTTCATGTAATATTACATAGTATGAATTTTGAAGAACAGAAGTGTTTTTTAAAAATACATTAGTTCCTTACTAATAAATAATACAGGTCTTTGTAGAAAAATTAGAAAATACAAGCTTGCAAATGAAAGAAAGAACAAATAAAAAGAAAAAAGTCACCTGTTATCTCAGCAAGCAGAGATGATCGCTGTATATATATTGGAGTATAACCTTCAAGGGTTTTTCTACGCACATAGATATAGTGCCTGACACACAATAGGCACTCGATAAATATCTGTTAAATGAAAAGAATGAGTACAAATTTTTAAAAAATATGTATACATTTACAAAAATGGAAATCATACTATAGAGTTTTTAAAACATATTTTTTCACTTAACAAGATATGGTCTCCTATCCTGAGTTATGTCCGTAAACATGGGTCTACACCATTACGGCAAATGCTCCTTACCGCTTGATTGTGCCATAAATTGACATCCAACCTACTACTGCTAGACAGTCACACTGCCTGGTGGACAGGAGACTGACAGGTGGAGATGGGCCCTGAGCTGAGACTTTTCAATGAAGGAGAACACGGCCAACGACAAAGACACAGGAAGTGCAGATTGAGTTTAAGAAACAAAAGAATTATAGTTTCACTGAAAGACTGAAGCAATTATCAGACTATACAGTTAATTAAAAGACCGAATGGGGTCATCATGTGACCATCTTGACATTAACCCAACCACAATTACTATCTCCCAACATTTATAATAGGTTACAAATGACGGTTTACTCAGCACAGAATATTTCTGATCCTTTACTGCAATCTTGTGAGGTATTCTTAAGATGCATTATTATCTTGCCATGCTTATTGGTACGTTTTACTAATAGTACCAATGTAAAATACAGAAACTTCTTCTCTACTCTTCATGGTGATATGCATCAAAGGAGAGGATAGTTAAAGAAATCTTGTTTGGTCTTACGTTGGTCTTACGTTGCTTACAACCTACTGAAACAAGAAAGACCTTCCCATATAAAGTGACAGTATATCATAAAACATTTGCATGATAGAGACCAAACTGTACAGGAGAACAAAGAATAAGTCCAGAAAGATTTCAGAGACATGCATACATACATAGGTACATACAGGAAGGAAGGAGGGAAGGAAGGAAAGAAGGGAGGGAGGGAGGGAAGGAGGCGGGTGGGGGGAGGGAGGAAGGAAATTGGAGCCTGGAGAAATCAGGTAAGGTTTTACAAAGAACTATGAACTATGTTGAACTATGTCTAAAAATAGACAGGATTTAGACTGGGGTAGGGAAGGCATTCCTTGCGCTGGAAACGGCACAGGCAAAGACATGGAGGCCAGATGTGCAGAGAACACCCACTCAGATGAATCTAGCTACAGCAGAGGGAGCAAGGTACATGTTCTTGAGCAATAAGAGGTTATATTGGTTTAGCAAAAGCTGATTAAAAAATTGTAGAGAGAAAACCAAACCAAAAAATATACTATAACTCAAACATTGTCCAAAATTACTTTTGGGGATAAATAAACAAAAATACAATTTCAATCGCTGAGACACTGTGTGATGGATTGACCCACTCAAAATGTGTTCCCACTTCTTTCTAGTCCAGTTCTGCATCTAGAGGATGGAGAGTTGAAAACTACATTTCCCACATTCCTTTGCAGCTAGGGGTCTAGAGAAGATTTAGATTCCACCAATCAGAGAGCAAAGTGGTGGGGCCCAGGCACCCATTTTGCTGGTACAATTCTAGCAGATGCCACAGACAGCACTGGAGCCAACAACTGTGGCTATGAATTCCCGATCATCAGATTTGGCCTAAGTGACGTGCTCCTGGAGCATATGTTCAAACAATGAGAAACTGGCTTCCTGGCTTCCTGATGCGAGGCACAAAAGCAGCCCCTAAAGCCAGCTGAGTGGTGGTGTTCTGGTGATTCTTCCTAGAGACCCAGACTAAAGCCTGGTCTACCATCTTTCCTAACAATTTTACAGGCCTTAATTCCCCATATTCAATCCCTTTTGCTTAACATACATAGAAAGATCTCTGTTAATATGCAGCTAAACCCTGACTGATATTCTTAATTTTATTTTTTCCTCCCTCTGAAATATTTTATTATGAAAATTTTAAACATATATAAAAGTGGACAGAATAGAATAATGAACATCCACGTAGCAACTTCAACAAGGATCATTTCAGGCCAGTCTTGTTGAAGTTTCACCCCCACCATCACATATAATTATTTAACAAAAGATTCCAGATATCCTATCATTTGTAACTATTTCAGCACATATCTCTAAAAGGTCAGATCTATTTTTAAAACAGTATCATCATATCATGATCACACCTAAAATGTAACAAGAATTCCTTTATGACATTAAATATCCAGTCACATACACTTAATTTCAAAATTGTTATGAATCACTATTATTTTTTTTATTCTGAAGAATAAGATCACACCTCTCCCAGCTCAGCTCCTGAAGATCAATTATGACAGCTAGGTCAGTGGTTTTGAGAATGTGTTAGGCGTAAGGCCAATGATGGTCCTGGTCTTCCTGCCATCTCTTTCCATAACCAACTGAGCCTATTTACACACTTGAGGTCCTTGACTCACCGGGCTGTTCACTGTATTTCAAAGGGCCTCAAACAGGCTAAACAGGTTAACTAAAACGTCAAGAGTCCTTGCTTTTGGCAAGATTGCCTTAACTTGATGTGATAATCCTAGATTCTGACTGGCAATGTTATATATCTTTGAGTAAAAAAAGCGGGAAGTGAATTAATATTTTCAAGTTGTAGTCAAAACTCACTAAACAGTATACTTAAGAACCAGATGTTGCATTCCATATCAGTTATACTTCAACTAAAATAAAAGCTTAAAATTGATAGTCTTTGAAAACCTGGAGTCCTCGGGAGGTGGGGAATGGCCTTCAGGAGTGAAAGGCTGGGACCCAGTAAGCATTCTCAGAAGAAAAGGTGTTTTCTCTCTTCTTACTCAAAACTCCAAACAAACAAAAACTCTAGCGTTCATGTCTCAGCTCTGCTAGGGCTTGGCCTCCCACTTTCTCTCTACTGGCTTCCCTGACTTCTGTGAATCACGCTCAGCTTCATATCTGGAAAGTAACCTTGAACTATCACCCCTCCCTCCTGTCTTTACTGCCAACAGTCTGAACAACTTGCCCCTGTCCTCATCACTCCCCTGAACCCAGGATCCACTGGCAAACCCGGGCTTCACCCTTCAGGAGCTGTGTTGACCCTGGGCAAGTAGGTTAACTTCTCTTTACCTCAGCGTCCTCATCTGTAAAATGGAGATAAAGTGGTACCCACCTTACAGAGTCCTTATAAAGATTCCATGTTTGGGTCCATGCTCGGCCCGATTCTGGTAAGCGAGGGTGACTGTCGCTGCTACTATTGCTACCTCTTCCTAATCAAGGCAAGTGGCCTTTTCTCAGTCCTCATCCCTTCACTTCCCTGCACAGGAGGGTCACGGTTTCCCGACCTCCACCGGCTTGCTCCTCACCGCACCCTCCTACACGCTGCTTCCTGCCTCCTTTGCCAGCTCCTGTCTGCCTCCCACCCTCAGTGTGAGGGCAGCCCTTCTCCCTCCACTCTTCCCTCTGCACACTCCAAACTCTTTCCTTTGTAAGTTTCAAGCCTGAAGTGTCAGGCTTCACCCCCACAAGGGCATCTTTCATATCTTTTCTCCCCCCCAGGCCTTTTCATTTTACAAAACTAGAAATCCTCTGCGTTTTGAAATAGGATCTTCCTCATAAATACTACTTGCTAATGATCACGTCACTTAACATGGCACGTGTTTCTTCATCTGTAAACTTAGAAGGCTGCAGGGGAGAGGCAATCTCTCAGGTTCCCTCCTGCTCAGAAAAATTTCCACAAATTCTTTTCGGACCCCAGCTGCCCGCCGGACCTCTCCACGTGGATGTTTGCCATGACCTCCAACTCCACGTGCCTCACTGAACACATCACCCGACCTCACACATCAGCTTTTCTATTTCTGTTCACGATAATGTTCGTTCCCCTCCTCACTCAGACATGGAACCCGGATATCTAATCAGTCCCCAGGTCCTGTCAACATTCTTTCATACCGTCCCTTCCTTCCTCTCATTCCTCCCGGCTCCACAGTCCTAGCCTGGCCAGTCGCTTCCCCCCGTGCTGCCTCCTGAGCCCTACCCACTTCAGGAAGACGCAGGTTCTTCCTGAAAATCCATGTCTTGCACATTCCTCTTCCCCCCCTTGCCAATCATAACTGTTCCTAATAGCTGAATCCCTGAACCTCAAATTCAAGGCCCAGATTGCTCTTAACTCTCTCTTTAAACTTCTCTCCCACCATGTTCCTTCTGAACCTTGCATTCCTGTGATGGATCTACTTATAAGCAGTTTCCTGCTTTGCTTCCACCATCTTGGTCCTAACATACTTCCCACAAACCCCTTTCCCATCAAGCTCATGCTCATTTAAGTACAACATTTCTTTCAAAGCCCATCTTGCTGGCTTGCATGCTTTTTTTTTTTTTTTTTTTTAATTTCAAGCCAACCTTCTCTGTGAGGTCTTCCTCCAATGACCAGCTCGTGATTGATTATTTACCTGTGATGAATTCTTACAGTGCTTTTGTATAGATTACTCATTGGCTTATAGCAAGGGTTCTTATATATTTTCATGATCTCCTTATGGAGTTAGCCAGTTCCCTAATTATTATACATTTTCAGCTTCTCGAGGACAGGGACCACAGCCCTCTTAGCGCCCTAGCACACGGTGATAGTAAATATGTGAACAATAATGGTGATGACTCAACTGAAAAAGCAAGCTATGATAATCTGTCTATAGACAATACAGCAGCAATCCTCACAAACACAATTTCACAGGAAAACATAACAAAAATGGGAAGTTAAAGGAAGCGACACATGCAGCCCCACAGCACAGTTTTCATTAAGTCTGCCACTTAATTTCTTTTACATTTGATCCGGGCATGTGAGAATTACGTGAAAGTGCATTTAAAACTGTAAAGTACTATATGAATGTAAGGTATTTATCATGAACATCCTGGCCACTATGCCTGGAATGTTTGAGAACTCTTGGCATGATTTCTACAAGTTCAGAGAAAGGGTTGTATTAGAGCAGTGGTTCTCAACTGGGGACCATTTTGGCGCCCCCCCCCCCCCCAAGGGACATCTGACCATGCCTGGAGACATTTTTCGTTGTCACAAGTGAGAGGGTGTCGCAGCCTTCTAGTGGAGAGAGTTGCTGCTACACACCATACACAGGGTGGCTGTCCGCAACAAAGCCTTATCTGGCCCCAAATGCCCAGAGTGCCGAGGGTGAGAAGCCCCACGTTAAAGGAAGCTCACCAGAGGATGAGGACTGACCATTTCTGCATGGGGTAGAGGTGAGCTGCTCACTTCCTTGGACAGACTGCCCCCTGCGTCCTATCTTGTTCACAGTATCCCAGCACCTGCTCCTACCATCCCACAACGCTGTTCAGCTTCCCAGATGATCTTTTATTTTCTTAATTTTTATTTTTTTACTTAACGATTTCATTTTATTGGAAAATATTTGACTAGGTAATACACGTACATAGGACAACATTCATAAAGTACAAAATAGTCTACAGTGAAAAAAGCCTCCTTCACTCCTTATCTCCTAAGAAGTTCCCTCCCATGTTTTCTTCTATAACTTTTACAGTTTTATTTTTTACAGTAAAATCTTTGACTCGGGGGCTTCCCTGGTGGCGCAGTGGTTAAGAATCCGCCTGCCGATGCAGGGGACACGGGTTCGAGCCCTGGTCCGGGAAGATCCCACATGCTGCGGAGCAACTAAGCCCGTGCGCCACAACTACTGAAGCCCGTGCACCTAGAGCCCGTGCTCCGCAACAAGAGAAGCCACAGCAATAAGCCCGTGCGCCGCAATGAAGAGTAGCCCCTGCTCGCCGCAACTAGAGAAAGCCCGTGTGCAGTGATGAAGACCCAATGCAGCCAAAAATAAATACAAATAAATAAATAAATTAAAAAAAAAAAATCTTTGACTCGGGGCTTCCCTGGTGGCGCGGTGGTTGAGAATCTGCCTGCCAACGCAGGGGACACGGGTTCGAGCCCTGGTCTGGGAAGATCCCACATGCCGCGGAGCGACTGGGCCCGTGAGCCACAACGACTGAGCCTGCACGTCTGGAGCCTGTGCTCCGCAACAAGAGAGGCCGCGATAGTGAGAGGCCCACGCACCGCGATGAAGAGTGGTCCCCACTTGCCGCAACTAGAGAAAGCCCTCGCACAGAAACGAAGACCCAACACAGCCATAAATAAATTAATTAATTAATTAAATTTAAAAAAAAATCTTTGACTCACCCAGATGATCTTTTAAATGTCTGTTATCAACATGCCCAGCCTATGATGTTGGGGAGTTAACCTACCCATATTCAGATGTTTTGAAACTATTCTGATTTCTCAAAGTCAGAAAATATTAATAAACTCTAGAAGTTAATGAAGTTCATCTGTAACTCTGGATATAAGAGGACTGACTGTATATTACATTACAAAAACTAAAGTTTAATTTAATTAAAACAGTGAGTGTCTTTGAGCAGTGTGAATACCACAAAAGTAAAAATCTTTCTCATCAACTGAAAATTCATGGATTTAAATAATTACATACAGAGTTTAAAGACAGCTTGGCATATGATAGCCTTTGAGAAATTCTTTTTCTTTGCACATGTATGTTTTTGCTATAGTAATATCTCTGATCAAGGATTACTATTGAACTAAAAACAATGAACAGGAGTTTTTTTTTAAGGCCTAGCTGTTATGACAGCTAACTCCCAACAAAATACTCTAGGAAAAACAGAAATAATGACAATTTGAAAGCATCACAAAGTGCTTTCAAATTGCATGTGAGGAGGTTCATTTATAAATATAAACATTAAAAAATATGCCTTTATTTGAAAAGAGAAAATGTAATAAAACACACTATAACTAAATACCAAATGACGTTATAGTCCTTGAACAAGTTTTTTCTTCTCTTTGGACCTTTGTCTTAGACAGAATCTGAAGTTCAGATTAACTGATGCACTCTCAAAGATCTCTCCCAGTTCTAAAATCCTCTGAATTTATGATTCTGTAGACTGTTTCTTAATGAATCACTTTCATTTCAGAGATAAGAAGATGAGCTTGTGGACAAGTCTTTTGAATAGGTGACTTTTAGACTAGGAGTACTCAGTTCTGACTACACATAGGAATCACCTTGGGAGCTTTAGAAAAACAACAGTGATAATCTGCCCCCCTAACGCACACCAGTTTCTGATTCAATTGGTCTAGGATGGAATCTAAGCATGGATATTTTAAATGCTCTGTAAGGGATTCTAATGTGCTGCCAACATTAAGATCTACAGATTACATTGGGTCGGCCAAAAAATTCATTCAGGTTTTTCCGTAAGATGGTATGGGAAAACCCGAACGAACTTTTTGGCCAGCCCAACACTAAGGGTTAAAAACAAATGCAGCAGGAGCCCAAGTTGGTAAGCTGAATGAGCAAAGCAGATTGGGCACAAGAAACTGGAGAACATGTGTCTCATCTATTTCAGTAAAAGTAAGACAGATCTTTTGATTTCTTTTCAAGAAATGCCAGAAATCCAGGTTTTAAGTGAAATTCTGATACTGTACTTAAATGTTGACAACTAATTCCAAACAATTTTAAGAGAACATGGAGGGCCCACAAAATATACCCACAGGTTTCATTTGGTTCTATAGCCACCAGTTTGCAACATAAACAAAACCGGTTCAATAAACCAAGCCCAGCTTTTCCTCTGTGCTCTGTCCTGCTGCTCTCCCACTCAGAGCCTCCCACTCCCAGACCTTGGGCCATAACCTTTCCCTTTCCTTTCCCTTTCCATTGTCTCTTTCTTTTCCAATCATCTTTGTCACTCCTAAGAGATGGAAACTGACACCCACACATTAAATCTTTATTTGGCCCTGGCTGCATCACTGGATGGGCTTCTATGCCTGGGAAAATGCAGGTTATAAATTGTAACCTGAGGCTGGGACTCCAAGATGTCAACAACTGGTGAGCTTTGTCAAGTCAGGGGAAAAGCCAGTCAAGCTCATGATTTCACATTACCAAGACTTTATCAAACAATCTATGGAAGTCTTCATTTAATTTCTGCTTTTGTTTTGCTTGTTTTTAAATCTAAACCACTGCGTATGAGAATTATCCCTGGTGTTGTTTTTTTTTGTTTGTTTTTTTTTTTTAAATTCCTATGTCTGGGCTCTGCCGCAGGATGACTAAATCTGAATCTCTGGAAATGGAGTCTGGGCATTGGTAGCTTTTAAAAGACTCTAGGTGAGTCTGATGTGAAACTCACGTTGAGAATCGTTAATCTCTACCCATCTCCTAAAACTGCAGATTAGCAGTGTGTTTAACTCCAGATGACTATCATCTTGAGTTCTTTTAACGTGTTCAAGGATGTTCTCACCTCTGTTCTCATTGTACCTTCACAACTCTGTGAGTTTGGCAGCTTGGACACTATCGTTAGCATTGGACAGATGAGAAAACGAGGCATTAAAAATGTTAACTGAGTTGTCCCAGTGGACCCAGCTAGTTGTTGGCAAAGACACCCTGTAGCTTCACCTGAGGCAGAGTTCCTTGATTGCAACGCGGCTGCTTGCAAAGTTTCCCCAAACCATGGGGCTTCCCTATGACTGAACTCCTTTATGCTTAGTAGTAACCCTAACACACAGGAGGTGAGTAGAAAAACCAATGAATAAAATGCGATCAACTTCCAGAAATAATTGTAACAATGTTTTTTCTTTTCCTTATCATACTTAACCCTTCCCTTATTTTATTTATTTATTTTTAACATCTTTATTGGAGTATAATTGCTTTACAGTGTTGTGTTAGTTTTTGCTGTATAACAAAATGAATCAGCTATATGCATACATATATCCCCATATCCCCTCCCTCTTGCGCCTCCCTCCCACCCTCCCTATCCCACCCCTCTAGGTGGTCACAAAGCACTGAGCTGATCTCCCTTTGCTATGCAGCTGCTTCCTACTAGCTATCTATTTTACATTTGGTAGTGTATATATGTCCATGCCACTCTCTCACTTCGTCCCAGCTTACCCTTCCCCCTCCCTGTGCCCTCAAGTCCATTCTCTATGTCTGTGTCTTTATTCCTGTCCTGCCCCTAGGTTCATCAGAACCTTTTTTTTTCTTTCAGATTCCATATATATGTGTCAGCATACGGTATTTGTTTTTCTCTTTCTGACTTACTTCACTCTGTAGGACAGACTCTAGGTCCATCCACCTCACTGTTTTTAAAAGACTCGATTTAGGGTAAGTGTTCTAAGGTGTCCTTCTCTGAAGTCTATGATGCTATTTGGAATGTGCTTCCTTCCACGAACCTGCACACCACCTTTCACAGATGCACATTCTCCCGGGGACTGAGAACGTTCAGGTATTTTCCATTAAGGTATTATTTTCAGAAAAGTATTTTCAAATGATTAAATATTCATTGAATATTAGAGATAAGGGGAACTTTCCTGATCAGCTTCCCCCATCTCCTCTGATAGATGAGAAACCTGAAGTCCCTTTTAATTCAATATATACGGACCACTAACACTGTGCCAAGCACTGCACATCCATTATCCTCATTAAACCTTCTGAATAACTCACCATACCACTACCACCACGTTCAACAAATGGGGGGGAAAAATGAGGCTCAGAAATGCTAAAAAAAAACACAACTTGCTCAAGGTCCCCAGGCTGGTAAGTTGAGACCGGCACTGATTCAAAGCGTATGTCCTTATCTTCCACCTTCCATCACCTGGACTGACGATGGTGCAAAAAGTGAAAGATAAATCTTTATGAAAAGGTGAGGTGGTCAGTGGACACATTTGATGAGGTAGAAAAGTGGCATTTGGGCTAAGCCTTCACAAATATATAGCATTTCAGTAGGCATTCCAGTTTGGAATCAACATCAATATTGAGGCAGAAAAGTGAAAGGAAGGGTATAGGGTGAACTGGGAGAAAGAGGTGAGGCTTGTGGAGGGTCCCGAGCGCCCAGCTAAGGAATTTAGACTTTAATTGTAGGCAACTGGAACCCATTGAAGGTTTTCAGAAGCAAGATGAGTTTTAAAAATAAGTTTTAAAAATATAGATCACACGGAAGTGTCGAGATTGAATTAGGGGAGCAGAGCTTGGTACAGAGGAGATCAACTAGAAGCCCATCACACCTCCTTTGCCGGCTACTTCACTCTTTACCACACTGTGCTGTGCTTGCATCTGCTCCCCTGAGCGCTGGTTTCTTCGGGGCACCTCCATGCCCGTTTCACCGTTCTTGTATCCCAACCGACCGCTGCAATTGCCCTGTCTAGGTCAGATAACAGAGACCTGAACCCGGGCAGTGGGAATGGAGATGAAAAAACATTTGTGGAGCATTTGCAGGCACCTGGTAACTGCTCAGAAGCGGAGAGAAGGTAAGAGAGAAGGAGAAGCAGAGTAGAAAAAGACTCTGACGTTTCAACTTAACAGGGGAACAAATAATGAGATACAGAAAGAAAGGGATGGTCAACAGTAGCACAAAGTGCTGAACAAGATGTTTTGGCCAAGGTCTCAATCCAACAGGCATTTATTAAGCAGCTACGCTGTGCTGGGCATTAGGGGAACAATAATGAATTAGACTGGTCTTTGCCCTCAAGTATCACCCAGAGGGAGGAAAAGACAGCCGAGCAATAACCAGGTTCCTGGCCTCTTAGTCTCAGGACAAATGTCCCCTCTCACACAGGCCCTCCTAGAGGGTCATCTGTCTCAAGCACCCTCCCCCATCACATGATCCTGTTTTATTTCTTCATTGCTGGAACAAATCTCCAAAATTCATTTATAGGTACCTTTATTGTCTGTTTCCCCCAGGAGAATGGAAGTCTCACAGAAGCAGGAACTTTACCTTGTTAGTTGCTAACTGCCACATAAACCCTCAGTAGGAAAAACTCATTGAATATGTTGGAGGGAAAAAAGAAAGTGAATAAACGTCATCAAGGTTAAGACCTCGAGCCAAACTAGGTGAGTTTCTCGATGCCTAAGGCGACATACTGAGAACTGAAGTAACTCTGAAAAGTAAAGCCATTTTGAGATTGGGGTCCAAACTGAAATCCAGGGGGCCCACCATGGATCAGAGCCCTGACTTGGCTGTTTCGCATAGATTTCAGGAATACCCACCCAGCGAGAGATATTTAACAAGGAGGCCAGCCAGCCGCCTGGCTCAGGTTTTATTTCAGTTGTCCTTCTGACGTCAGAAGAAGCACGAGTTGCTGCACAGTTTCTTCTATCAAGGTGACAAATTACAGCCTTGTTGGGCCCAGCAGTCTGCAAACCATAGATTTATTCTCACCTCCCCCTTATATTAAAAATTTTTAAACCCACGGCAGAGATGTCAGATTCCTTTCCAAATGCAAATAAATCCTGTTTCCTAGCTCTCGGGTCTTTTTTCACTCATTAAATACATCACCAGGGATTCGTATGCGAAAGTATGTGATCCTGGTGGCAGTGAGGTTTTCACCGTAGAACCAGTGCAATAAAAACCGGGTCCGCGCCGCAGAGTGAGACACAAAGGACTCTCAAAATCGTAGCACCACCTTCCTAAGCCGAAGACAGCCTGTGAAAGGCACCCGAAACTCCGTGACGCGCTTACCGCGAAATTCCTTTTGCCGCCATATGCACTTGTACCTTCTCTGACTACAGTTCAGCCCAAACCCAGGGTCGGGCGATTCCGCAGGGAAGCGGCGCCCAGGCAGCCCTGTAACCTGGAGGTCCCAGTGGGTGCTGAGGAGCCCGATGCTCCGGGAGGCGGATTACGGTGGGGGGCGGGGGCGCGCACCAGGGCGACGGAGCACTTTCCTCCGGGCACGGCCGCGGCGAGGTTAAAGGCCTTTTGTGGCAACGTTTAGGGAAGCGAGCGAGATGCGGGGGTGGAGGGAGGAGGTGGGAGTGCAGGCGAGGACCGTCCGCGCCCGCGCCCCGCGCAAGCGGTGGCCTTTTGTTCGCCAGCTCCAGCGGATCCCAGCTCTCCGAGCGGCACTTCTCTCTTTCTCTCCTTCTTCATTTGGGAAAGAACCTCTCTGGGGCGGGAAAGGGCAGTGAGTCACTGCCAGCATCCTTTAGCAATCACCCCACCACCACCTCCACCCCACGGCCCGCATCCTCCCACTCCTATTCATACTGAGAGCGGGGCAGAGCTCGAGAAGGGCCGGCAAGCGTGCTCTCGTTTACTCGGGCTCCGCGCCTCCGATCCCCGGCCCGCGGCCAGTTCCCGAGACCCAGCCGGCCGCACACACAGTCCCGAGGACATCACATGCCCTCCTCGGGGACCTGCGGACACAGGAAATTCCCCGCAACTGCCCGGCATTCAAACACTCCTCGGGTATGCAGTCGCGCCCTCACCTCGGCTGGGCTCTCCAGACCCTCGTGGTCCCTAACCCTCGTATGATTGAACCAGATCAGGTGCCACAAGCTGCCACTAAGAAAACAGACTCCAAAAGTAAGCCAGAGCCCATGCAAAGGTGAGATAAGGGGCTCCGGCACCTCCTTACACTGTCGTGGGCGGTCAGGAGAACCGGGGATCTGGACTTTTCCTAAAAGCAAAATCCGAACGCATCCGGCACAGCCGCGCACTCCTTCCTTTCACGCCGCATGGATGACTTCTGCGTTACCGCCTCCTCTCCCATCTAAAATATCCCTTTCCTCCCCGCCGCCGCTCCCTCAGCTCTCCCCGGGAACGCGAAATCACCTTACCTCGGGCCATAAAGGAAAAGCGGCAAAAGGAGACGTCAAGGTATCCGCCCTTCCGGGATTTTCCCCCCGGCCGTGCGATGTCCTTTGTGTCAAGGTCTGGCTGCCTCAGCGGAGGAAAGGTGGCCTCCGTCAGTGAGGGCTGGGCGGGGAGGCTCAGCGTGGCGTGGCGGATTTCCGAGGAAGGTGAAGGGCGGCGACCTTCAGGCGGAGCGGCGTGGCTGCCCCAGCCCGCGCTCTCCTGTCTCTCCTCCTCCTTTCGGGGCCGATTGCATCAGAATCTCCCCCCACCACCAACCCCCACCCACAAGGTGCTCGCCAGCGTCGCACTTACATCCACATGCTCGGCCGCCGAGGGTCTCGAATCGCAGTCATTCTCCTATTGCGGGGCGCGTCGCCCCTGTGCATCCATGGCTCGTGACGGTTTAGCTGGGAAAGTCAGGCTATTCCTCCGCGTCCAGCGTGCCGTCGCCTCCCCTCCTGCACGCCCGCTCTGTAACCGAAGCTGCGTGTCACTCAGCGGTGCCCGTCACATGGTGCCGCTGCCGGCGGCCGCCCCTTGCTGCCTCCTTGTCGCCGCCCGCCGAGGATGCAGCGACCGCGGCCGGCGGAGACTGAGCATCCGGGAAGAAGGGAGGCGTGAGGGAGGGGTTGCGGGGCGTGCGTGTGCGGGGCGCGCCGGCAGCGGCACCGGGAGCAGAGGCTGCGCGCAGCCTGGACACCTGCCCCACGCCCCCCTGGGGCCTGGCAGCGAGCCCAGAGCCCAGCTGCGGCGGCGGCTGGAGAGCCCTCGGGGATGGAGGAGGTGGGGGCGGCTTGGAGGGCGCGGAAGGAGGAGAGGAGGGCTGCGCCTTGCGGGACTGGGGGGCGCTTTTGGGGTCAGCGCCGGGGCCGGGGCGCGGGAGCGAGGGGAGTTGCATTGTGGGAAGGGCGCCGCGTGAGGATGGCCGTGGGAGTGGCTGGTCCGCGCGCAGCCCCGCGAGCCGCTAGCGCCGCGGGTATCTAGGCAGCAGCGTGTCGGCTCTCCCGGGACAGCGCCGAAATGGCCGGGGTCGGCGGGGAGGGAGCCGAAGCGGCCGGGGCAGCGGGGAACGCGGCGCCTCTGGAAACGCTTTGTCCGCAACCCCCAGTGGGAAGCACCTCCTCTCTTCCGGATCCAGCACCCGCAGACCTCGCCAGCCCTCCCGGAGATCTATTCTGGGGGGTTCTGGGGGGTTGGGTGGTTTTGCTGAACTGCAGGCGCACTCTGGCCCGGCGGGGAGACCCCACGTGATTCCGCTCCGGGCTCGGCGCGTCGGGGTTCAGGGAGCCCGGCGCTCCAAGCCGGGGGCCAGCGGGGAGCGAGGGCGCAGGACGGAGGGGCCTGGGACAGCTGGGCCCGTTTCCCTTTCTTTTGCTCACTCTTTGTTCCAGGCACAGCCCCCTTGAACTGACTGGGCACTTCCTTGCAGGGGAGTGTGTTTCCTTAAAATGGCGACAGGAAATCCCACCTGCGCGTCAGCCAATTACACTGTCAGCACAGCGCGAATTTGCGAGGTGGAAACTCGAGCCTTTTATTGACAGGAACGGTTCCGTCTCCGTGTTCCATCAAAACAGGAAAGGGAAGGTGAATCATCTTTCAAAAATTAATCTACCTGGAGCATTTCAAGCGGGCAGACCGAGTAGCCTCTGTCACCGAGTGGCTATGGCTTTTTAGTCACCGCTGGAAACGCGAGAATACAACCAAACTCCTCGTAACTGACTAAAATCCTCGTTCCGTCCAGTGGCAGAAAACGGTCTTCGTTAGTTCAACAATGGCTATCTGAGAACTCTACTCTGAAGGCCAGCTCTTGAATAAACCTGAGAAACTGAAAGGCAGTGCAAACAGAAGGGAAGATAATGGGCAGCCTCGTTCAGACAGACCTGCCATCAAATTCTGCCGCAAACACTGCGTCCCTCCCCTGCTTAACTTTTGTCTTTAGTCATGTTTCCCGATTTGTAAAAAAGAGTGTTAGTAGGACCCATGTCATAGTAATATTCTACAGGTCACCAGAAAGTTGGTTCTTCTCCCCCTTCCTTCCTAGAGGAAGCTAATTTAGGATGAGATTACTAATTATAAGTAGTGTGCACCTTGCCTGGCAGAGATAATTCTTATGAATAAGGTAGGAAATCTGAACAGGCAAAGTAGGTAGATTGTGAGCATAGCTCCATAAGCCAGTTGAAATGTTTACCTTTTTTATCATCATGTGTATTCACCAGTGTTTGGAGAGCATCTGATCGCAAGCTTATCTTTTGATTACAGTTTTAACTTATTTGCTTGTTTCTGTGCACCAAAGACTGCAGTTAAGCAGCATTTTAAAAACTGGATTCAATAGTGATGAGTTGGGCTTCACTCCTTGCCAACTACTGTGCTGAGCACTTTACATATAAATATTATTACATGTAATCCTTTCAACTACTCAATTCGGTATTATCCTGTTCGTATAAACAAAAAAGCAGGGTTGAAGAGGCTAAGTTGGCCACGTTCACTTAAGACAGTAAGTGGTGAAAGGGGACGTAAGGGAAGTGGTTCCCATTCAGGCCTGAATTCAAAGTCCACCCTCAGGCTTAACCGTGATGCTACGACCATTTGCAAATAGACACTCTTGGGCCTTGAGTGCGCAAAGATCTTCACCCCTCATCTGGATTTTAGTTGACAACCTGGAACTGAAGTGTAGACATCAACATGGAGGCTGAAGTGAAGAAGCTGCCGTGGGGAGGATTGGTGGGAAGGAGAGTGTGGGTGGTGTTGGCAGGACGAGTGCCTGGTCATCGCAGTGCGGCTTTTCTTCCAAAACTGCTGGTAGGTGAAACTTCCTTTCAACGGTCCTTTCAGTAGCCCAGCACTTAAACCCAATTGCTGTGGTCTCAAATGGGGGAAAGGGATGTCGTGATGATGCCTGCTGTTTACTGTGTGCTTCCCGAGAGACAAGCAACAGGATAAACACCTTACAGACGGTCTCTCGTTTAATCCTCACATCATTCCTAAGAGATTGCAGACCATCCTAACCCCTGATTCAGAGGTTAAGAAATTTATGCCAAGTCCACCCAGCTCTGATTGGCATATCTAGTCTTACATCCAGAGCTGACGCCAAAGCCAGTTTTCTATGCCTGGCTCTAAAATGTTCCCCGAGGCTGCAACAGACGCCTTTGGAGGACCAAGAGGTAGGACAAGTCCCAGGCCCCTCTGCCTTCACATGGGGACCACATCCCTATTGCCAGAGAGCTCAGGAGTCAGTTTGCTCTGTAATAGGTTTCTGAGCCCCAAGAGCATTGTCGTTCGTATCTAATGTTACTGTGGACCTTTGCAATTGAGTAGATTTCCCCAAAAGATATTCAGGTAGTCAGGACACATTAATGGGTTATACTGTGGACTGCCCTATGGAACTGAGAAAAGAAAAATTCTGTATCTGAAAGTGAGGTGGAAGCAGGAAGCTCTAGTGTGAAAGGAGAACTGAATCACCTCAGGTCACCTGGGAGTTTTCTAGTAGCTCCATAGGCCCTTTCTGGATGGTTCCAGGAAGGAGGGGCAGCTTTGTGAAGAAAGATCAATCACTTCCCAAAGCAGATTCAGCCTGAACTTGAGCCACATCTGCTCTCATCCCAGCTTCACCCTGTACTCACGCGGTTGTACCTCTTCTCCATCTGGGTTGCCCAATAGGACAGCTGTGAGCTTACAGAGAAAAGGTGCTTTCCTCCATGGGTTTTCAAAGCTGTCCAAATGTATCTGGTCTGATACCAGTAGACTTCTTGTGCATGAATTTTGAAATAGGATCAAAACTACCTTCTGAATATGTATAGCTTTTTTCCTTTTTAATTGGTTATAGGACAGTCTGAATTTTGACAATGATGAAAAATAGAAATGTCAATTGGTGCGGTTATTGCAGAATAAGTGTCCTGAGCAGTTCCTATTTGTAACAGAAGTAGTACAGCCATCTAAAAAAAATCTTACCTCATTAGAAACTAAGTTATTTATTTTGAAATCAGTCTTTTATTCCTATTTATAGGCTCTGCCCTAAAACAACAGATGGTCTTTAAAATTATTAGTGTTTCTTTTGACTGATGCAATCACATTTCTTTGCCTGATTAACCCTTTTTACCAACTTTGATGTTCCTTGGATCTCATCCATAGATGACAATATTTTGACAATAAGAGTTAGTTAAAGCAGCCACAGCAAAAAGTAAATTTGCAACTAAAAGAGTCCCCAGTTGTCTGGCCTATCCTTCTGCAGATACGTGGTGCCATGTTTCCTACCCCCTTGGTAGCACTGTGACAGGGCCTGCTGTCACCTCTTCCAGCATTGCGATGGATGTTCTACCTCATCAGATTTGTAACTGGCTCTGGCAGGAGGTCAACAGCTCCCACTGATTCTAAACTGAATTTAAATTAAAATCCCAGAGCAGGCTTCTTAAAAAATGTCTATTGTTTCTGATTTCAGCCCAGGTCAGCTTTGTAGGGTCACAGTTAGGGAAGCAGGGACTAGGGTTTGTTAGGTATTGTGACTATATAGCAATACAGTTTCATTCATTTAAGCTCAACTAAAGAACCAGGGCCAGTGATCCGTCCCAGAAGTTTAATGTCTAATTTACCCGACATGTTTGCATTGTTATGCAGCTCAACTTGAGTGGATCTCCCTAGCATGTTACCAGATGAGGTAATGAGACCCATCTGATGATCGAATGACTCTGTTGTCTCCAGAGTATTCACCACAGTGCTTTGGCACATAATAAGTGCACAATAAATGGTATCTGTTACTATTCTGCACACTTTGCAGAAATAAGCACAAGACAATGAATATTCAAAGCCCACGTTTATAGGCACAAAGTATTCTCTAATGCTCACTTCATACTGAAACAGCTGTCAAGCCCACACCTCTACTCCCGTTCTTCCCACTACGGGACTAAGGAGACAAGGTATTTATTAGAGAATAGTTAGTCCTTCAGGTTAACTCCAAACCTTACCATTAAAGTGAGAAAGCACAGTTTAGGCTCTACATAAGAATGTATTAATTAAAAAGTAGAAGTGTTCCCAAATCGAGTATCACATCTATACTTTTTAATGGTGCCAGTGTAAGTTAGCACAACTTTATGTGAGGTAGCAATTTAGTGATTAAGAATGTGGGCTCTGAAGCCAAATTTTCTGAGTTCTAATTCTGGCTCCACAGCCTACTAGGTCTGTGGCCTTTGGTGAGTTGCTTAACTTCTCTGTGCCTCAGTTTCCTCATCTTTAAAATGGAAATAAACAATAACACCTACCTTATACAGTTATATGACATATGTTTGTTAATATGTGTAAACACTTAAAATAAGTCACAACCTATCTTAGGTATTTAATAAATAATAATACTAATTACCGGAAAATAATTTGACAATAAATAGGAAGAACTTAGATCCCATTGGTGTCACTTCTGGGAGTCTGCATCCTAAAAATAATGCACAGAGATGTTCACAAATAGCACAGAAGGTAAGGGCACAGGCTTTGGAATCAGGCAAGTAAAGGTAAAAAGCATGTTTGAGAGTATTCATTCAAAGCAAGGATAACATAAATTCATAAATGACAGATCAAAATTAAATACTCAGGTGGCTAGGCTAGGGGAGACCTATAAACCCTCTGTAAACCCTTAGAGATACTTTGGGAAACAGAATACAGGGCTGACTGTTCCTTAGTCCTGATCCGATGTGGTTATTTTTAGTTTCTTATTAGTTTGGGTGTCCGAAGGCAATATAGCCGGAGAAAGGATCTTCATCCAAGAGTGAGAGAAATCAAAGCGATAGCAGGGAAGTGATGAAAGACATCAAGGGAAGTGGGGATATAGATGAGAAAATGAGAAAGTGAATGACAAGATCAGAAGGCAGGAAAATCTGAAACAAGGCCACAGATGCATAGCGTGAGCTAGTTCAGGCCAGGACGAGGGCAGGGTCATCTCAGGAAGTTGGAGGGGGGCTATTTGATGCTAAAATCTTGCTGGGCAGAAATATAATTTTTGTCTTCTCTGCTGAAAAGGTAGCTTTGGGGAGGAATGGTTGGTTTTTGTCTTCGTTTTTTCTATTCCTTCTGGGAAGCAATAAAAGGGGAAGGACTCTATTCATTACTTGAGTAGAGTCACACGCTTTACTAAAATGTTTCTTTTCAAAGTAATTGTTCTTTTTTTTTTTTTTTCACACACACACACTGTATTTTATTTTTACAAGAGATAAATCGACTGACACCAAGCATTGTACATGGATGACCACAACAAAAGCAACAATGATTGCAATTACCAAACATGAAACACACTCATACTATGTCATAGTATTGACATTCAGTCCAGTAATCCTCCACTGTAACAGCTCCTTTACTTTGCAGTGAAAATTGATTTGTATGTTCTTTGCCTCTGAGTCCTTGTGGAATTTTTTTTTTTTTTAAATTCAGACAGAAAGTCACAAAAATTATACTCATCCTCATCAGTTCACTCAGTCCCATGTAATTAATTTTTTTTTCATCTTGATCTTTTGTTAGCACTTTTATGAGTTCATCAGTTTTTCAGTAGAGTTCTGAAAATGCTTATTCATTCAGTTCAGCAGTACAGTCCGTTACCAGAAACCTGTACTTGTCAGAGTCTTTTCCATGTATTTCTTGAAGATGAAACCCTTTTATAGGAACATATTTGCAAAATCATCAGAGTACAAGTAATTGTTCTTAAAATAGGAAAAACCCAGTAATTTTCAGTGTGCTTGGTTTTGAAGGACTATTTATTCTGTTGTATTTTAGACATCCAATGCTATTTCATAATCACAAATGGGGTAATTTTAATAAGAGATTTATTGATATATTTATAGTTAACTATACACACACACACATATATGTACTTCTAAGATAAAATACTCAAGGTTTTTGATTCAGATGTGACATGTCCAAAACTGAACCCATCCTTTCTTCCCCCAACCCAAACTCTCCTCTCCCCCATAGAACCCATCTTGGGAAACCGTACCATCGTGATCACAACTGCTGAGGCGAGAGGTAGGGGAGTATCTTAGTGTCTCCTTCACCCTTCACATCCAACTGATGCATTCTTTGAACAAACATTTACTAAGTGCCAGGCATTCTGGTAGTCTTTCATGGAGCTTGGAAAGACCAACATTCCACAAATTATCTCGCCAGTGAATGTACGATTTATAGATGGAGAGAAGTGCTATGAGGAAAAGGACTCAGTATGACTCTCTAGGGTAACAGAGGCACATGCACTGGGCTGGGAATCAGAGGAGGCTTCCCAGAAGACATGAGCCTTGCTTGGATTCTATCCTCTTTATACTGAGGGTTTTAATAGGGAGGGGGTGATGGACACGATCCAGTGAGCATTTTCAAAGGAATAATCACCAGCCCTATCACTCCACCTTCTAAATACTCCTAGCATTTGTTCCTTTTCCTAACTCCTTACAACCACAACTAGTATGAGCCTCTAGTAACACACTTCTGGGAAAAGTTCTCTTCAAAAGGCATTGATAACGTACCTCATCCTTAGAAACATCTTGATTTTACTTCTGCAACATAATATGTACTTGTATATACTTGTCAGTAATACACCTGTATTACTGTCCTGTTTATTATGTACATTAAAAACATTCACAAAACTTAAAATTAAATAGCAGGATTTTACACTTATTTGTTAATATTTTTTATTACTAAAATATAGTTCTAATTATTATTAAAATATTAACATTTTAGTGAGATAAGTTTAATTCAATATACTTTATTTTTAAAATCTTAGTTTAACACTCTGTCATACAGCAATTCACGAGTCTGGTTCCAAATTTGGTTAATTTTGACTCTTGAATTTAAGGGAAAAGGGACCTCACAGAGACACGGGGACCCAATGGAGGCAGTGTACTACTGTTGGCTGTACTTATCAAATCAAGCTGTTCAGTTCTTAATCCTATCCACTAATTGACAAAGATTTATTTTTTCACTGTTACTCTACAAAGGTACACTTAGATGGAGGTCATCATTCATGGTTATGGAAGTGAGCCATGGGCCCTACTTGATAATTCTGAATTTGTCTTGATGGACTTCTTATCACATTTGATTAGATGGTCATTGCTTTACCTTGCAATGTGGCTGACCAAAGAGCTCTCTCTAGGAGTGAAAGTGTCAGCTCTACTTTTTCTTATTTCCTTATGCTTGTATTATTATTTTTTTTCATCTGAAGTTTCTTTAGAGGAATGTTTTAAATCTACTTTGTCCATTTTTGGAGGACACATTAAAGTAGATAAAACAGAAAATATAATTTGTAAATTCACTCAGCCAAGCATACAGAAATGCAATACATTGCAATATACTGAAAGGGGACAAATTAACTAAGGCACCACTCTCACCTTCTGTGCTCCTTCCTTAAGATACCTGGGATGCTGCAGTTGACGGGGGCCATCTAATGTGTGGGCTGAGGGAGAGCCATCATTGATCTATTCATCTACATAAGAGGTACAATATTTTCTCCCTGCAGCCCACTTTGTTACCCCGCCTTAGCCTTCCGCAAGAGCCTCCTAGCTGGTCTCCCTCCAGCCACTCTTGGCCACATAATCTCTCCACAACAGTTTAGAAGTCACTTGCCTGAGTTGGCAGTTTCTGAAACCCATTGAAATGATTTATTCAGAGACTATCTTCCCCACCGGTCTGCAAGCTTCATAAAGGAAGATGGCATGTTTTTAACTGTTTCCAAGCACCTCAGACATAATAGAAGCTCAATAAATATTTGTCCAATTAATGAATGTATGAATGAATAAATAGAATACCTTTACATTTAAGTAGCTCTAATTCTTTTCTATTGAATTTAAATTTCAGGTCCTTAAATACATATATATCCCTGAATCACTTTGCTGTACACCTGAAACATTGTAAATCAACTATACTTCAAGAAGAAATAAAAATTTAAAAAATTACAAAAAACTTTTAAGTAATGTATTTAGTTTAACAGGGTTCTAGTTTATGGGAATTATCTGGAAAATTCAGAGCCCCAACCACCTAAAAATGATCATTCCTTAATAGCAAGTGTGGTTTTTACTTCCAGACTTACCTGGATAAGTGCCAGCATTCTCTAAGTCACATTTGCTGTATGAAATTAACATTTGTAAATGGAGTCTAATTAAATTTTGTGAATTAGAAAAACAGTTATAAGTTAATTGTCCTGTTGTTCCTCCTTGTTCTTCTTATAACAGTTAGTATTTAGACATCATCCTATAGTTAAGATACAAAGCACTTAGCAATATCAATTTTATAATGAATTCAATAGTTCTTTCTCTATATTCAATATTGTAACTTTGATCAAAAAAGAAATGCACTGATCTTTCCTTTTAAATTTTGAAAAGGAACAGAATGAAGGAAAATTGTCTTATTGCTTGGCATTTGTTCATTCGTTCATTCATTCGTTTGTTCAACAAATGTGTTCAAAGTTAATTCCTTTGGCAGTGTTCTTTATCTGATTTTCTGTTCTCCTTTGGAAACTTACTCCTGCATTTATTTTTCTACTATGGTATTTTCATCCTCTGCTCTACTGACTGTAAAGTATTCAAGCCTCTCCCATCATTAAAAATAAAGAAAGAGAGGATGGAGGAGAAGTGGGGTGGTGGTGGCGTGGAGGGAGGAAATTTCCTTTGATTTTACATTTCTCTCTGGCTATAGCTCTCGTCTTTCTTCCATTTAAGGGCCAAGATTCGAACAGTTAACAATATGTTTCCAATTCTTTACCTCCCATTCACTTTTTAAATACACACACACACACACACATACACACAATTATAAAATTTATTCTCACTGTGGAGAAGTTGGAAAATGCAGTCAAATGTAAAGAAGAAAACCCAAATCATTCATAAGCTTACAGACTCTAGATAACCACTATTGACATTTACTTCATTTTGTATATGTGCATACCATTATTACAATCAGAGTCATGTCCAGTTTTGTATTTTGGTGACATTAAATTTTGATCATTTTACTATGTCATTAAAAATTCTTCAAAAACATAAAACTTTTAGACTACACAGTATTCCATCATACGGTTTTGCAATCATTCTCATTGATTTCAGATTTTTACTTTTTTATATAAGTGTATAAAACTTTTCCCTCATCTCTGATTATTTCCATAGATAGATTTCTAGAAGTGGAATTCCAGGGTTAAAATGTATCTATGTTTTAAAATACTTGCTACAAATTTAAAATCACTTTCTAGAAAGAAAGTATGCATCAAAACAATAGTATATGAAACTGCTCATGGCATTGAATCTTCAGCATTCTTGGGTATTATAATTTTACTCACTTTTATTAATTTAGTAAGTGAACAAGAGTTTCTGGGTTTAATTTGCATTTCTTTTGTTACCAGTTTTATTGAATGTTTTAAATGTGCTTATTAGACCTTTTATTTCTTCTCTGAATTGTGTATCATGTGCTTTACTCATTTTCTCCTAATATTTTAGTGTTTTTAAATCCATTTGTGTAAGCTTTTTATATTTTAAAAGTCATAATTGTAGCTACAGTTTCTCCATTTTTGTCTGCCTTTTATTTTTTTTTATGTTCAGACGTCAAAATTTTTATGTCAATGAACTGTTGAGGTTTTTTTTCTTAGACCTACAAATTCATTTCTTATACAGAGAGAAGATAATATACACCAGAACTTGGCTTTAGTTCTTATGACTTAGATATTTTTCCACCCATTTAATTCTTTAATCCATCTAGGGAGAGTTAAGAATCTAAACTGATTTGTTCCAAATCACTAACCAATTATTCCACTACCTGTTGTGAAAATGCCTTCTCTTCTCTCCTCAGTTGTGGTGCCTCTTTTATCAGATGCTATTATTTATTACTGTTTATTATTCCAGATGAATTTAGGATTATTAATAAGTCAATAAAAGAAAACAATTAAACTTTTGTCACACCTATAATTCAATTTAAACACACACATAAAATATTTACAATGAAAACCTAAAATACCCAAGGATTCTCTTAACACAAAATGTATAGGCTATCTTTTTATATTTTTCAAAGTATAAAATTTTGCTAATATATAAATAAAGATCTGAGTACAATGAGAAATATACCACACTCCTGAACAGCCTGAAGATAGCAATTTTTCCTAAATTAATTTATAGAATAGGAAATTTGCCAACCAAATCTTATTTTTTAAAATAAAAATATGAATTGTCCGCCAGAGGGCAGGCAGCAGAAGCAAGAAGAAGTACAATCCTGCAGCCTGTGGAACAAAAACCACATTCACAGAAAGATAGACAAGATGAAAAGGCAGAGGACTATGTACCAGATGAAGGAACAAGATAAAACCCCAGAAAAACAACCAAATGAAGTGGAGATAGGCAACCTTCCAGAAAAAGAATTCAGAATAATGATAGTGAAGATGATCCAGGACCTCGGAAAAAGAATGGAGGCAAAGATCGACGAGATGCAAGAAATGTTTAACAAAGACCTAGAAGAATTAAAGAACAAAGAAACAGAGATGAACAATACAATAACTGAAATGAAAAATACACTAGAAGGAATCAATAGCAGAATAACTGAGGCAGAAGAACGGATAAATGACTTGGAAGACAGAATGGTGGAATTCACTACCATGGAACAGAATAAAGAAAAAAGAATGAAAAGAAATGAAGACAGCCTAAGAGACCACTGGGACAACATTAAACGCAACAACATTCGCATTATAGGGGTCCCAGAAGGAGAAGAGAGAGAGAAAGGACCCGAGAAAATATTTGAAGAGATTATAGTCGAAAACTTCCCTAACATGGGAAAGGAAATAGTGACTCAAGTCCAGGAAGCGCAGAGAGTCTCAGGCAGGATAAACCCAAGGAGAAACATGCCGAGACACATAGTAATCAAACTGACAAAAATTAAAGACAAAGAAAAATTACTGAAAGCAGCAAGGGAAAAATGACAAATAACATACAAGGGAACTCCCATAAGGTTAACAGCTGATTTCTCAGCAGAAACTCTACAAGCCAGAAGGGAGTGGCATGACATATTTGAAGTGATGAAAGGGAAGAACCTACAACCAAGATTACTCTACCCAGCAAGGATCTCATTCAGATTTGATGGAGAAATCAAAAGGTTTACAGAGAAGCAAAAGCTAAGAGAATTCAGCATCACCAAACCAGCTCTACAACAAATGCTAAAGGAACTTCTCTAAGTGGGAAACACAAGAGAAGAAAAGGACCTACAAAAACAAACCCATAACAGTTAAGAAAATGGTCATAGGAACATACATATTGATAATTACCTTAAACGTGAATGGATTAAATGCTCCAACCAAAAGACACAGGCTGGCTGAATGGATACAAAAACAAGACCCATATATATGCTGTCTACAAGAGACCCACTTCAGACCTAGGGACACATACAGACTGAAAGTGAGGGGATGGAAAAAGATATTCCATGCAAATGGAAATCAAAAGAAAGTTGGAGTAGCAATACTCATATCAGATAAAATAGACTTTAAAATAAAGAATATTACAAGAGACAAGGAAGGACACTACATAATGATCAAGGGATCAATCCAAGAGGAAGATATAACAATTATAAATATATATGCAGCCAACATAGGAGCACCTCAATACATAAGGCAACTGCTAACAGCTATAAAAGAGGAAATCAACAGTAACACAATAATAGCGGGGGACTTTAACACCTCACTTACACCAATGGACAGATCATCCAAACAGAAAATTAGTAATGAAACACAAGCTTTCAATGGCACAATAGACCAGATAGATTTAATGGATATTTATAGGACATTCCATCCAAGAACAGCAGGTTAACATTTTCTTCTCAAGTGCACACGGAACATTCTCCAGGATAGATCACATCTTGGATCACAAACCAAGCCTCAGTAAATTTAAGAAAGTTGAAATCATATCAAGCATCTTTTCTGAGCACAACACAATGAGCAAAAAAACCCACAAAAAACAAAAAAAAAAGGCTTGCTGGTTACAGAAAGATAAAGAAACATCCGAAATGTTCATTCGGAGGGGGCTAGTGAAAGCAATTATGTCTGCACAGTGGAACACTCAGCAGCCTTCAAAAAAAAAAAAAAAAGAATCTGCCTGCCAATGCCGGGGACACGGGTTCGAGCCCTGGTCTGCAATGATCCCACATGCCGTGGAACAACTAAGCTAGCGAGCTACAACTACTGAAGCCCGTGCGTCTAGAGCCCATGCTCCGCAACAAGAGAAGCCACTGCAATGAGAAACCTGCACACCGCAACGAAGAGTAGCCCCCACTCCCTGCAACTAGAGAAAGCCCACGTGCACCAATGAAGACCCAACACAGCCAAATAAATAAAATAAATATGTAAATAAATAAATAAGTTTATTTTAAAAAATATGAATTGTCTTAACCATGCACAGCTAAGACACCATTTTTAGGTAAATTACATTTCTTTGTCAGGTAAGCATAAATAGGAACTTTCCATGTACTCGGTTTCTAGCCATCCACAATATATTGGTTGACATTCTATAGGTAAACATGGTAGACACAACTCGTGTTTGTTACATGGAGTAAAATAGCATCTTGGTCTAAGTCACCAAGAATGTTTGAAAATCAACTAATTAGACATCTGTCATAGGTTGGGTTCCCTGGGAAACAGTGTGAGACTGAGGTTAACGAGAATAAGGTTTATTAGGGATACTCTTGGGATCCACACTTGAGGAAGGGAAGGAAAGGAAGTAAGATTAGGGAAGAGAGAGGAGTTGGGCTATGACACAGTCTCAGCGAAAGCCTCAGCCAACCCCACAGGGAGCTCAAGGCTGTGGTGGCCCTTCAGAGTTGTCTTGAGTTAGGGTGAGGGCCCGGATAATTTTACCTCCATATTGACCAGTCATGGGATGCAGGCTGCCTTGGGAAAGGAGTGTGACCTCGGGCGAATCAGTTTTCTTTCACGGAGATACTTCTGCAAGAGGGCAGATAAGTGAGGGCTTCTGACAGCAGCAGTCCTAAAGGGGGAGAGGACAGTGTCCTACGGTGTCCCCTGTAGCATAAACTTAAAGTAGTCCTCATCATTTCCACATCGTGTATCAATTATCAATGTCTATTCAATAAGATTTGTTAACAGTAGAAAACAATTCTTGAGAGAATTATTTTTTAAAACACACAGCCTAGTGTACTCCATGTCATACACAGATAAGAAATAGAAAAGAGGGACTTCTCTGGCGGTGCAGTGGTTAAGACTTCGCCTTCCAGTGCAGGGGGTGCGGGTTCAATCCCTGGTCAGGGAGCTAAGATCCCACATGCCTCGTGGCCAAAAAACCAAAACATAAAACAGAAGCAATATTGTAACAAATTCAATAAAGACTTAAAAATGGTCCACAGCAAAAAAGAAAAAAAAATCTTAAAATGAAAAAAAAGAAAGGGTTCTAAGGTCCTCTTGTCTGACTCTTGGGCATGAAAAACTATAATGGAAGCGTTTGGATTTTGCTTTCCATTCCCTTTGCTTTTCATTGTCTTCTTTAGTGAAGCAGCAAAGTAAAAAGAAGCCAGGGAGAAATAGTAAGGGATCAAGGTTCACACATATTCTTGAACAGGGAATGTTGATAGTAATCTATTCATATTAAGAAAGCTCATTTTTCTGACCTTTATGAAGTGGGGTTGGGGAATGAGGGGACAGGTAGAGATGCAGGGGAGAATGGGAGGGTTGCAGAAGTGCCGACCGAGGACGATTGCAGGGGAGGGAACAGAAGGAAAAATGACCAAACCCCTACTTGTGCCCACCTCTAAGTCACATGCTTGCGTGTTGTCTGTTTTGCCTTCACAACAACATTTGAGGTAGACACCATTAGCCCCAGTTTTCAGAGGGAGGATGTGAAGGGCAGAGAGGGGGTATAACTTAGTCAAGATTTTATAGACAGTAGCTGAGCTAGAATTCAAACTCCCAACTGTCTGCTCTCAGTGCCTGTGTTTCTTTCTGTTATATGCTGTAACTATGAGGGATAGAACAGGACCAAACAATTAGAAATCATCCTGCCATTCTAGCATCACGCAGCTTTGTCATCCATGTGGTTTAATGAACATTTATTGAGTGATTACCAGGCACTTTACTATTTGTTGGGATTAAAAAGAGATGAGTAACATGCAGTATTAGTCATGAAGATCTACTGTGCTTATCAGCCCTGTTAATTACTAGCCTATTGGTTTTGCCATTTTGTTCCTATACCTGTGGCAAAGTAATGGAAATGGTCATCCAATTAATTTCTTGGATAGGTTGCCCGAGTTACCTAAATGCATGACAAGCTGACATTTGAAAGACATTAAAAACATAAAGTATGCCCTGAGGTGGATCTTTGGAGATGAAAGAAGAAGCTGCTGGCATGGGCGGAGGGCTCCTTTTTCTAACGGAGGCAAAGTAAAAGAATGTGATGTAAGGGGATTAAAAATGTGAGGTGAGGGGGACACTCCTGAGTTGTTTGTTGACTTCAGTGAAGGACCTAAGAGAGTAAGTTAGAGGCTGTACATTCTTTCTCTTGGTATAGAGTCCTGGTTACAAGCATGGGCTTTGCTGCGAAATATACGCAAGTTCCCATCTTGTCCACATGTGAGATGCATGTGTGGGCAAGTGACTTATCTTCCATTATCTTGAGTATCTTTACTTGTAAAACGGGGATATTTACAGTACCCATCTCATAGGCTTGCCGTGTGGGCTACATGAGATACAGGCTTAAATAGGGCCTGACACTTATTGCTTTCTGCTGATTAGCTCTTGTTAAGAATTAGTATGCTTTACTTGAACACTTATTTAACTCTATTTTATATTCAATATGGGAGACAGTAGAGCCTGGTGGTTTAAAAAATGGAGTCTGGAACTGGACAGCCAGAGTTCAAACCCAGACTCTGCCTTGTGCTGGCTATGTGAGTGACCTCGGGCGAGTTACTTTTAACCATACTATGCCTCAATTCTCTTGTCTGCAAAGTGGAGATTATGACAGATCCTATTCCAACACTGTCATGTAGATTGTGACTTCATGTATGTAAAGCCCCTAGGACAATACCATATAGAAGAGCTATGTGTTCATAGTTATCTACATACACACACAGATATGTGTACTTCTAAAATAAAATATTCAAAGTGTTTGATTCAGATGTAACACGTCCAAAATTGAACTCACCCGTTTTTTCCCCCAACCCAAAGCCTCCCCTCCTCCCATAGACCCCATCTTGGGAAACTGCACCACTGTGGGCACAACTGCTCAGGTGAGAGGTTGAGGACACACATGTCTTCAGACGTACATGAACACACTGGAAAGTACACACGCACGCGCACACACACACACCAGCTACAAATGGTCCAAGCGCTACAGTCCCTTCTCTGGGGAAACGAGCAACACACTTACTCCTGTGCTGAATTTCCCTGGGAAAGGGACCTGAGTTCTGTAACAGAATCTAAGGTCTAGACAAGACGGGAAGAATGTGCAGCTTGTGGTACAGCCAGCACAGGCCACAGGGTAACCCCAGTGCCTTCCTCACCTCCCTTATCAGCCTGCTTGCCTTCCTTCCATCACTCCCACCCGCCGTTGTTCCCCCGGGGCCTCCCCTGTGTCCAGTCCCTGGTTTCAATGAATTTCAGCAATGAGCCTTCGCTTAAGTATGAACTCTAATTAAAGTATTTGCTGATAACTTCAGGTAGGAGACCTCCCAGGGGGCCTTCTTATTTCTTACAGGAGGAAAGGTCAATGCCTGCTTCGTCGCTTCCGCCTCTCCAGCCCTCCCCCTTCCTCCTTAATTTCTGTCCCGTCGTGGGACGAGCCCACAGCAAGTGGAGTAGTGGGACATGTGGTTTTGTTCTCGGTGCTGCTCCTCTGGAGGTGCCGGGTTACACGTGCAAGGTTTGCCAGGACACAACCCACATCAGCTGTACTGCTCCCTTCCCAGGTGATGGGGCAAAGCAGGGCTGCTATTTTCGTTTAGAAAAAAGTTATCGCCAGGTATCTAGTCCGTCTCTTTGGCTTTTCTCCTATAAGACACTTTCACATCTTTAGCTGGGGAAAAGAAATGAGCCAGAGGACACATTAAAAAGAGGAAGGAGACATAGGTCTAGGTGAGGGCCTTGACAAGTTCTCTGAACAGACTAGATGTGCCTTGGATGTGCCAGTGGCCATGCAGGTGTCAGCTAAATGAGTGCCCAGGTAGATCTTGAAAGCATCACAGGAACATGGCATTTCAAGCTGGGATGCTGGAATTTCCTCCATAGCAACCCTAATAAGGGGGCTTCTTGCCTCTTGGGGCTATTTATTTCATTTTCAGGTTATCCTTTCTCTGCCCTTCACCACCCCTTCTTCTCCTCTCCTCTGTCACATGACAAGCACTCCAGATATTCGAGAGCAGCGTCTTGTGTATCCACCATCCCCTGGGGCCGGTGCCACCCCAATTCTGCCTTGTTTTCTCTTCCTCAGCATAAGTACTCAATCATTCCTTATATGTGTGTTGACAATATGATCTGCACTTTAAAATTTCAAGTATATAGTCTGTGCTCACTTTGGCTGTCTGATGTCAAGGCTCCTGTCCCAGATTTTGTTTGGAGAAGATGTTGCTCTGGATTGCTGGGCTACTCTTGCAAATTCTCTAATTCTGACCCCCTGATCTTGCCCTCTTCCTCTCCCTTCAACCCATTACAACTTCCTAAATATTCACTTGGCACGGGTACCTGTAATGTTTGCTGACCTCCAAAGAACTCTAAACATTATTCTAAACTGCCGATGGACATGGAATACAGGCGTGACCAGAATGTGTTAAGAGAGGGTACAAATAATAAATCCTACATGGCAGAGAGTTACAGAGGGAGTGCAGAGTGAGGGTGTAAAGTTAATGTAAAAGAGGAAAAGTGCATCCAGTCCAATTTATACCTGAAATCCCTTAAAACTTTGGGTCTTTATTTTCTTAGATAAATGTTTGTCTTTTGTAGATTATATTTAATTCCCTATCTCTTTATAAGTTAATATTTTTCTGTGGTCCTCAATTAATTGTTCAACTTCTTCCTTAAAAATATCTACTGAACCCTTGCTCCTCAAGAACCAACACCACAGGCATCACCTGGGAGCTTGTTAGAAATGCAGGATCTCAGACCTATGGGATCAGAACCTGCATTTTAACCAGATCCTCAAGTGATCCCTATGCCCACTGAAGTCTGAGAAGCACTGTATTAACCCATCACAGCCGCCTTCAAGTACTCTATGCTTCCTCGTCAGTGGCTGAAAAAATCTTAAAATTGTGTTCCAAAATTGCACCAACATATACTGATCGTTTATCCTTGACTGCGTGCATTGATTTTTCTCTTAAAGTTGCGTATAGTCAGGGACACTCAAGACGGGGGTGATGTAAGTACTCTACCCCTCCAAGAAGTAGAGGGGTAGAGTACCCTTACTGTACTTCTAGGAGAAGATGGAGATTTAAATCTTTGTCTTAGGATAAAAATGGTGATGAGGAAAGGAAGGGGCGTGAGCAGAATCTAAAGTAACCTCAGGACTGCAGCTGAAAGGGTGGACTTGGAATGGCCATATTGGGTAGCAGTGAGAATGAGTTACCCGGCACTAACCTAATACCCATGGTTGGAAAGCAGAAGCAATGTAGGGGCAGATAAGAGACTATCTTGTGGACATTTAGCAAAGAAATAACATGTCAAAAAGGATCTTGCAATTTCTTAAAGAAGTTGTAAAAGGTGGACTGGTACTTTTCCAAGCCTCAGTTTTTCCATCTGTCAAATGGAGGGTAATTTCTAGTGTGCAGATTGTTGTAAGGAATAAAAACAAACCACGTAAAGAGCTTAGACCAGGGTCGGCACATAGGAAGCAGTGAACTGGCACAGAGGTAGCTAGAGTTATTCTATCACTACTCTTGAGAGACTGAAAGCTGAGAACATATCTAGGAAGCTCTTCTAGTAATAATAATAATAGCAACAGTGATTAAGTGCTCACTGTGAGCTGGGCACTTTTCTAAAAGTGCTTTACAGAAAGTAGCACATATATGCCTCACCACAGTCCTCTGAGGTAGGTACTGTTATCCCCATTTGTCAGATTGAAAACTGAAGGACAGAGGGGATCAGTGATTTGCATAAATTGCCCCAGACAGAATTCAAATGTGCAGTGTGACTTCAAATCTGGCATTCTCCACCACCACGCTATTCCACTACATGTGTTCCAGTGAAGACAAGGAAGAGAGGTATGGAGGGAGAAATAGAACAGAAAGGGATGAGCAAAAACCCACCAGGGAGGAAGAGTGGCAGTGAGTGAGCAAACAGCCCTGGATGAATAGACAAGAGTCCAAAATAACTCTGAGCTGCTGAACAGAGCTGGGAGAAAAATGGCACCCATGCCAGAGATGGAGGTTTGTTTTGGTTTTGGCTTACCATACTTGAAATTTTTAAGATTTGATCAAAATCTCTGGGATCATTTTGAAGCTATAAATAATTATTTTTGAAAACTAATATTGCTTTTGTTTTTTTGAACAACGAACACTCAGAACCAGCCATTCACCTGAAGCTTGTGTGTTCAGTGATTAGTTCTGTACATAGGTGAGCATTTCTCTCAAGTAGCACATATTTAAAGAGCATAAGTGGCTTTTTTTCACACCCCATTTAATTTACACTGGTTTTACCTTCCTGCACAGATGGCCTGCTTTTCCTCTTCCTGTGCTTAATTCTCACTGAAGCCAAAGAGTGTTAAATGCCCATGAGGATTCAGTGGCGTTAAAGAATACAGGAAGAGGAGTCAGATGGTGCCAGTATTACAACAAACCTGCAAGGAATGGTTCCTAAAGTTATGATATTATGCACAAAGCATTAAAAAGATATTTTGCAGCATCGTTAATAAAATGGGAAGATGCAAGTAATGTTAACTGAAATAAAGGAGGAAACTAAATAGTATATGCAGTATAATTCTCAAATGGTGAAAGTAAGATGTATATAAATGTATGTTTATATTTATCACATATTTTTAAAAGGCTGAATAGTCATATTATAATCAGAAAAATCCCATGCTTTTAAAAAAGAAAAGCAACATTTAGAGTCTCTGTTTTTCCTGTTAGGTGTTTAAATCTGAATGAAAGCTGCAGTTTCTGCTGAATTTTTTGCCTAGTGGGGGTGGTATTAGTCCCCAAGATTTCTGCAGTTGCCCTGTTTTTGGTCTGTTTGGGAGATCCTTAAGTTCAGGGGAGAAGCAAGGAGCTCATCATCATCACCAGCTGTCAATTGTTTAGCGCCACTAAGTAGAATTGCTCTTCCTATTAAGTGGAAAAGTCAGCCCAGAAGGACAGGAAGAGAGGGTGGTGGGAAGGAAGAACCTTCAGAAGAGCCTTCCTCTTCAGCATTTTTCAGTGATGATTACGCCAGGGACTCCGCCAGCTGCAGCCTGCAGCTGTGTTTCCAGCTGTGCCGGGATAGGGCTGGAGGATGCGTATGTCAAGTGCCCTAGCGGCCCTTTTCGGGAGCATGCAGACTAGTCAGTACATCCAGTGGAGCTGTGGCTGCACTGAAACTCTAGGAAAGGGCTTTCTGGACAACTTTCAGAAGGCTGAAGTTCTACCTTTCAGGTGTCAGAAAGATCAAGTGAGTCCATGTACATAGAAACTGAAACTTACAAAGCACTATATTGATTCACTTGTTGAGATGATTTCTGTCCTTAAGCTCTAAAACTTTAAAGCTTAATCATGGTGACTTTCATAAATGCAGCAGACAAAATCTTTTTATTGCTCAGCATATTTTAAAATTCTGAAAATAACATTACAGTGACCATAAAGAACGCTTTAGAGCAAGAAAATTATGATCCATTACTCAAGAACCAAATTATTTCCATTTGGGGGGCTTTAGAGTGTTTATGCTTACAGTATAAGAAAGTTACATTACATTACAGAAATTCTGAAGAAAAAATATCATCCCTCTAAAATTCCACGACCCTAAGGCAACAGTTGTCAATTATGTGTATTCTCTTCCAAGTGTTTTCCTAGAGGCAACATCTTTAAAATTTCAATTGTAGTGGATATAATAAATTTGTAATCTGATTTTCTTTTGCTTTTCTGTTTGACACCATATTAGGTAGGAGTCAGTTTAGGGTAATGGTTAAAAATCTCATGCTCTGGAGTCAGGTAGGAGCTTCTTTAAGGAGTTCTCCTCCTATTAACTGGAAAGGGGAAGTCACTCAGAGAGATCACTGAAAGAGGGCAGGGGAAATGAAAGAAGAATCTTCAAAAGAGACTTCAAAGGGGGGGTAATACCCACTTCACAGAATTATTGTGAGACAGATATGAAGTAATATCCTCAACATTGCTAATTTATGGCCTGGGACATAGAAAGCATTCAGTATATGGTAGTTATTGTATCATACATATGTTGTTACATAGACTTTATGCTAATTATTTTAATACCAATATAAGATTCCATAGATAAATGTACTATAATATCTCTATTATTGACCATTAATTTTCTTTTAATTTTCAGTATTATAAATAATGCAGGACATGGCTTTTCTTACGTTTTAGATGATCTCTTGAGACCATACACAATTTAATGGAATTACTATGTCAATGAACATTTTCTTGGTTCTTGATACATTTTGCTATATTGATTTCCAAACGTGTTCCAACTTATAATGTCATTATCAATATTTGAAAGGAATAGTTTTACTGCACCATTGCCAGGATTAAATATTAAAGTTAATTTGAGTGTGTATGCATGTGCACACATACATGTGTTTGTGTATGCTCACTAATTTGGTAAGAAGCTAATGATGATGTATGAGGATTTTTGCTAAGCCAGGGCAAAACCTCTGATAAGCTGGCATGTGGAATTAGAAAGCAATGCTCCCTAGAGGTACTCTTCATGATCTGGGCTGACTAAGTTTCTAACAATGGTAGAAAGTTCCAGAAATTTAACTCCCATGGGATATGCAGAACAGCTGCCCAACTGTATCTCCTGACTTGCATTGGTCCAAGAACTCAGTGGGAACGAATTAGTGTTCAGCTCATGAATGGGGGTCAGCAGGTGTAAAAAGTTTTAATGGTAAAAGAGAGAACCTCCAAAAAAGAAAGGAAGGAAGGAAGGGAGGGAGGGAGGGAGGAAGAAAAGAAGGAAGAAAAGAAGGAAGAAAAGCTAAACTTCAGGAAGAGGCAATTGAGCCTTTGAGGAAAAAATTCTCTTTGAATAAAGATATATTCTGACAGAGTAGCTCAACAGCAAGGTCTCACTGCTGAAAAGAGTTGGTGCTTTCTGAGCACTTAGAAAGAGAAGATGATAATAAAAAAAAGGAAAAACATATCACATGTCTGCTGTAGCAATCTTTCTCTGAAACAACTGGTCAGGAAAAGTGGGTATTTCCAACCAGCTGGAGAGTGAAAAAAGCCCTACAGTGGGTGGGCCAGGCAGTAGTCTGTGGGCAGCAGAACATTAGCCATTGGGGGCACAGGGGTGGCTGAGACAGGAACAACAATGCTCTGGGCACCACTTTGATGACGCTTGAGGCAGTGGGCCTGCCTATAGCTGCTTGCTGTCCTCTTTCTGAATTTCTGCTTCCAATCTACTAAGGTCTTGGAAACTAGATACCCAATCTTGTCAGACTTATTGGTAAAATAACAATAAAAAGTCTCTAGGAGGAGGATCCTGGGAAAGTAGTGGAGTAGGAAGCACCAGAAATGTCTTCCCACCTAGAAAAAATTGGACTGGCAGAATCTGTCTGATGTAACCATTTTGGAACTTTGGAATTTGTTGAAGGCTTGAAACTTCCAGAGGAAGGTGTGGATGTTAAATTGCAGTTAATTTTGGTTAATTCACCTCACAGCACAGTAGCAGCTACCCAGTACCCACCCCCCAAGACCCTTGGCAGGCAGCCATGCACACATTCCAGGAGAAGGTTGTATGCAGCTTGTAGAAGCCAGAGTGAGCAGTACGGATCCTGTCTTACAAATACTGGACATCTGTACTATGATTACTGATTACTGCTTCTGAGCACAGAGGTACAAAGAGGTGGGTGGCCATTGTTGTTGCATCTCTCCCTATTGTTGTAAGTTCCTCCCCCTATTGCTGAAGTTACTTCCAAGGGATTTAAGCGCCAGTGTCTTTTTTTCCAATCATTTTTTCTTTTTTCTTCCCTTCTGGTAGCCAGACATTAAAGACTAAGATATTCAAAAGTAACTGCAAAAGTGGGGGACATTGGAAAATTATTGCACATGCCCAGGGAAAGGCATAGACTCAGAAGAGACCTGAGAAGATCTTAAGTTTACTCCTCAGGCCAATCCTTGGCACAGAGACATCCCACAACAATCAACCAATAAAGAAGAACAAAACCAAAATCCATCAAACCTTAAGGAAGGGGAAGAATCTGATTTCCAGAGTTACTATATTATTAGATTCAAATGTACAGTTTTCAACAACAACAACAAAAAATCACAAAGCATACAAAGAAACAGGAAAGTAAGGCCCATTCAAAAGAAAAAAATAATCAAAGAGAAACTGTCCCTGAGAAAGGCCTTATGGCAGACCTATTAGACAAAGTCTTTAAAACAACTGTCTTTGAGATAGCTTCATCCACCAGAGGGCAGACAGCAGAAGCAAGAAGAAGTACAATCCTGCAGCCTGTGGAACAAAAACCACATTCACAGAAAGATAGACAAGATGAAAAGGCAGAGGGCTATGTACCAGATGAAGGAACAAGATAAAACCCCAGAAAAACAACTAAATGAAGTGGAGATAGGCAACCTTCCAGAAAAGAATTCAGACTAATGATAGTGAAGATGATCCAGGACCTCGGAAAAAGAATGGAGGCAAAGATCGACGAGATGCAAGAAATGTTTAACAAAGACCTAGAAGAATTAAAGAACAAACACCTAGAAGAATTAAAGAACAAAGAAACAGAGATGAACAATATAATAACTGAAATGAAAAATACACTAGAAGGAATCAATAGCAGAATAAGTGAGGCAGAATGGATAAGTGACCTGTAAGACAGAATGGTGGAATTCATTGCTGTGGAACAGAATAAAGAAAAAAGAATAAAAAGAAATGAAGACAGCCTAAGAGACCTCTGGGACAACATTAAACGCAACAACATTCGCATTATAGGGCTCCCAGAAGAAGAAGAGAGAGAGAAAGGACCCGAGAAAATATTTGAAGAGATTATAGTTGAAAAATTCTCTAACATGGGAAAGGAAATAGTGACTCAAGTCCAGGAAGTGCAGAGAGTCTCAGGCAGGATAAACCCAAAGAGAAACATGCCGAGACACATGGAAATCAAACTGACAAAAATTAAAGACAAAGAAAAATTATTGAAAGCAGCAAGGGAAAAATGACAAATAACATACAAGGGAACTCCCATAAGGTTAACAGCTGATTTCTCAGCAGAAACTCTACAAGCCAGAAGGGAGTGGCATGACATATTTAAAGTGATGAAAGAGAAGAACCTACAACCAAGATTACTCTACCCAGCAAGGATCTCATTCAGATTCAATGGAGAAATCAAAAGCTTTACAGACAAGCAAAAGCTAAGAGAATTCAGCATCACCAAACCAGCTCTACAACAAATGCTAAAGGAACTTCTCTAAGTGGGAAACACAAGAGAAGAAAAGGACCTACAAAAACAAACCCATAACAGTTAAGAAAATGGTCATAGGAACATACATATTGATAATTACCTTAAACGTGAATGGATTAAATGCTCCAACCAAAAGACACAGGCTTGCTGAATGGGTACAAAAACAAGACCCGTCTATATGCTGTCTACAAGAGACCCACTTTAGACCTAGGGACACATACAGACTGAAAGTGAGGGGATGGAAAAAGATATTCCATGCAAATGGAAATCAAAAGAAAGCTGAAGTAGCAATACTCATATCAGATAAAATAAACTTTAACATAAAGAATGTTACAGGAGACAAGGAAGGACACTACATAATGATCAAGGGATCAATCCAAGAAGAAGATATAACAATTATAAATATATATGTACCCAACATAGGAGCACCTCAATACATAAGGCAACTGCTAACAGCTATAAAAGAGGAAATTGACAGTAATGCAATAATAGTGGGGGACTTTAACACCTCACTTACACCAATGGACAGATCATCCAAACAGAAAATTAGTAATGAAACACAAGCTTTCAATGGCACAATAGACCAGATAGATTTAATGGATATTTATAGGACATTCCATCCAAGAACAGCAGGTTAACATTTTCTTCTCAAGTGCACACGGAACATTCTCCAGGATAGATCACATCTTGGGTCACAAACCAAGCCTCAGTAAATATAAGAAAATTGAAATCATATCAAGCATCTTTTCTGACCACAACACTATGAGATTAGAAATGAATTACAGGGAAAAAACCGTAAAAAACACAAGCACATGGAGGCAAAACAGTATGTTACTAAAAAACCAAGAGATCACTGAAGAAATCAAATAGGAAATCAAAAAATACCTAAAGACAAATGACAATGAAAACATGACGATCCAAAAGCTATGGGATGCAGCAAAAGCGGTTCTAAGAGGGAAGTTTATAGCAGTACAAGCCTACCTCAAGAAACAAGAAACATCTCAAATAAACAATCTAACCTTACACCTAAAGGAACTAGAGAAAGAAGAACAAACAAAACCCAAAGTTATTAGAAGGAAAGAAATCATAAAGATCAGAGCAGAAATAAATGAAATAGAAACAAAGAAAACAATAGCAAAGATCAATAAAACTAAAAGCTGGTTCTTTGAGAAGATAAACAAAATTGATAAACCATTAGCCAGACACATCAAGAAAAAGATGGAGAGGACTCAAATCAATAGAATTAGAAATGAAAAAGGTGAAGTTACAACAGACACCGCAGAAATACAAAGCACCCTAAGAGACTACTACAAGCAACTCTATGCCAACAAAATGGACAACCAGGAAGAAATGGACAAATCTTAGAAAGGTATAAACTTCCATGACTGAACCAGGAAGAAATAGAAAATATGAACAGACCAATCACATTGAATTAAATTGAACCTGTGATTAAAAATCTTCCAACAAACAAAAGTCCAGGACCAGATGGCTTCACAGGTGAATTCTGTCAAACATTTGGAGAAGAGCTAAAACCCATCCTTCTGAAACTCTTCCAAAATATTGCAGAGGAAGGAACACTCCCAAACTCATTCTATGAGGCCACCATCACCCTGATACCAAAACCAGACAAAGATACTACAAAAAAAGAAAATTACAGACCAATATCACTGATGAATATAGATGCAATAATCCTCAACAAAATACTAGCAAACAGAATCCAGCAACACATTTAAAGGATCATACACCATGATCAAGTGGGATTTATCCCAGGGATGCAAGGATTCTTCGATATACGCAAATCAATCAATGTGATACACCATATTAACAAATTGAAGAAGAAAAACCATATGATCATCTCAATAGATGCAGAAAAAGCTTTTGACAAAATGCAACACCCATTTATAATAAAAAAACTCTCCAGAAAGTGGGCATAGAGGGAACCTACCTCAACATAATAAAGGCCATATACGACAAATCCACAGCAAGCATCATTCTCAATGGTGAAAAACTGAAAGCGTTTCCTCTAAGATCAGGAACAAGACAAGGATGTCCACTCTCACCACTATTATTATTCAACATAGTTATGGAAGTCCTAGCCACAGCAATCAGAGAAGAAAAAGAAATAAAAGGAATACAAATTGGAAAAGAAGAAGTAAAACTGTCACTGTTTGCAGATGACATGATACTATACATAGAGAATCCTAGATATGCTACCAGAAATCTACTAGAGCTAATCAATGAATTTGGTAAAGTAGCAGGATACAAAATAATTAATGCACAGAAATCTCTTGCATTCTTATACACTAATGATGAAAAATCTGAAAGGCAAATTAAGGAAACACTCCCATTTACCACTGCAACAAAAAGAATAAAATACCTAGAAATAAACCTACCTAGGGAGACAAAAGACCTGTATGCAGAAAACTATAAGACACTGATGAAAGAAATTACAGATGATACAAACAGATGGAGAGATACACCATGTTCTTGGATTGGAAGAATCAATATTGTGAAAATGACTATACTACCCAAAGCAATCTACAGATTCAATGCAATCCCTATCAAATTACCAATGACATTTTTCACGGAACTAGAACAAAAAAATCTTAAAATTTTTTATGGAGACATAAAAGACCCTGAATAGCCAAAGCAGTCTTGAGGGAATAAAACAGAGCTGGAGGAATCAGACTCCCTGACTTCAGACTATACTACAAAGCTATAGTAATTAAGACAATATGGTACTGGCACAAAAACAGAGATATAGATCAATGCAACAGGATAGAAAGTCCAGAAATAAACCCACGCACCTATGGTCAACTAATCTATGACAAAGGAAGCAAGGATATACAATGGAGAAAAGACAGTCTCTTCAATAAGTGGTGTTGGGAACACTGGACAGCTACATGTAAAAGAATGAAATTAGAACACTCCCTAACACCAAACACAAAAATAAACTCAAAATGGATTAGAGACCTAAATGTAAGACCAGACCCTATAAAACTCTTAGAGGAAAATATAGGAAGAACACTCTTTGACATAAATCACGGCAAGATCTTTTTTGATCCACCTCCTAGAGTAATGGCAATAAGAACAAAAATAAACAAATGGGACCTACTGAAACTTAAAAGCTTTTGCAAAGCAAAGGAAACTACAAACAAGATGAAAAGACAACCCCCAGAATGGGAGAAAATATTTGCAAATGAAGCAACGGACAAAGGATTAATCTCCAAAATATATAAACAGCTCATGCAGCTCAATATTAAAAAAACAAACAACCCAATCCAAAAATAAGCAGAAGACCTAAAGAGACATTTCTCCAAAGAAGACATACAGATGGCCAAGAAGCACATGAAAAACTGCTCAGCATCACTAATTATTAGAGAAATGCAAATCAAAACTACAATGAGGTATCACTTCACACCAGTTAGAATGGGCATCATCAGAAAATCTACAAACAACAAATGCTGGAGAGGGTGTGGAGAAAAGGGAACCCTCTTGTACTGTTGGTGGGAACGTAAATTGATACAGCCCCTATGAAGAACAGTTAGGAGGTTCCTTAAAAACTAAAAATAGAATTACCATATGACCCAGCAATCCCACTACTGGGCATATACCCAGAGAAAACCGTAATTCAAAAAGACACATGCACCCCAATGTTCATTGCAGCACTATTTACAATAACCAGGTCATGGAAGCCACCTAAATGCCCATTGACAGACGAATGGATAAAGAAGGTGTGGTACATATATACAATGGAATATTACTCAGCCATAAAAAGGAACGAAACTGGGTCATTTGTAGAGATGTAGATGAATCTAGAGACTGTCATACAGAGTAAAGTAAGTCAGAAAGAGAAAAACAAATGTCATATATTAACACATATATGTGGAACCAAAAAAAGTGGTACAGATGAACCGGTTTGCAGGGCAGAAATTGAGATACAGATGTAGAGAACAAACGTATGGACACCAAGGGGGGAAAATGGTGAGGGGTGGGGGGTGGTGCTGTGATGAATTGGGAGATTGGGACTGACATATATACACTAATATGTATAAAATGGATAACTAATAAGAACCTGCTGTATAAAAAAATAAATAAAATAAAATTCAAAAAAAAGAAAAAACAACTGTTTTCAAGATGCTCAAAGAACTAAAGTCCAGAAATGTGGAGAAAGTCAAGAAAACAGGTATGAAAAAATGAAAATATTAATAAAGGGATAGAAATCCTAAAAAACAATCTGAAGCTGGAAAGTACAATAACAGAAATTTAAAATTCACCAGAAGAATTCAAAGGTAGATTTGAGCAGACAGAAGAAAGAATCACTGAACTTGAAGATAGGAAAATGGAAATTTTCAAGTCTGAGGAATAGAAAGAAAAAAGATTGAAGAAAAGTCAACAGAGAGAGCCTAAAGAACTTGTAAGACACTGCCAAGCAGACCAACATACATATTGTGGGAGTCCCAGAAGGAGGAGGAGGAGGAGGAGGAGGAGAGAGGCAGAGAGAATATGTGAAGAAATAATAGCCAAAAACTTCCCATATTTAATGAAGACATGAGTATAAACATAGAAGAAGCTCAATGGCTCCAAGTAGAATAAGCTCAAAGAGACTCACACCAAGACACATTATAATCAAACTATCAAAAGACAAAGGGAATCTAGAAAGCAGCTAGAGAGAAGTGATTTGTCACATACAAGGGATTCAATAAAATAATCACCAAGTTTCTCATCAGAAACTTTGGAAGCCAGAAGGCAGTGGGCTGATGTATTCAAAGTGCTAAAAGAAAAAAGAAAAAAAACTGTTAACCAAGAATCTTATATCCAGCAAAACTTTGTCAAAAGTGAAGGGGAAATTAAATCATTCCCAGATAAGCAAAATCAGAGGGAGTTTGTTATTATTAGACCTGTCCTGCAAGAAATGAAAAAGTTAGTTTGCAAGTTGAAATGAAAGGACAATAAACAGTAACTGAAAGCCATATGAATAAATAAAGAGCTCAATAAAGATAAATACATGGGCAATTATAAAATCTAGTATTACTGTAAAAGTGGTTTGTAACTCCACTTTTTGATTTCTACGTGATTTAAGAGACATAAATTTTTTTAAAGAATTATTTTTCTAAAAGCTAGTCTTGATATTATTTGCAGCTTTGGTTTATAACTCTACATTTTGTTTTCTATATAATTTAAGAGACTAGTTTATGTTTTTGAACATACAATATATTAGGATGTAATTTTATGATAACAACTGAAAAAGAGGGGCAGAGTATTTGTATGTTACTAAACTGGTATATATCCAAATTAGAGTGTTATAACTTTAAGATGTTAAAAGTAATCCCCATGGTAACCACAAAAGAAAGAACAACCCAATTCAAAAATGGTCAAAGGACTTGAATAGACATTTCTCCAGAGAAGATACACAAATGGCTAACAAGCATATGAAAAGATGCTCAACATCACTAATCACTAGGGAACTGCAAATCAAAATCACAATGAGATAAGACCTCACACTCATTAGGATGGCTACTATTAAAAAAAACAGAAAATAACAAGTGTTGGCAAGGACATGAAAAATTGGAAATTTTGTGCACTGTTGGTGAGAACGCAAAATGGTACAGCTGCTGTGGAAAATAGTGTGGCAACTCCTCAAAAAATTAAAAATAGGATTTCAGTATGATCCAGCAAACCCCATTTCTGAGTATATACACAAAATTGAAAGCAAGATCTTGGAGAGATATTTCTACACCCATGTTCATAACAGCATTATTCACAATAGCTACAACATGGAAGCAAGACAGGTGTCTGTCCATTGACAGATGAATGGAAAAACAGAATGTGATAATACATACAATGGAATATTATTCAGTCTTAAAAAGGAAGGAAATTCTCCAATATGTCACAACATTGATAAACATTAAAGACATTATGCTAAGTTTAAGCCAGTCACAAAAAGACAAATACTGTATGACTCCACTTACATGAGGCACATAGAGTTGTCAAATCATAGAAACAGAAAGTAGAGTGGTGGTTGCCAGAGGCTGGGGGGTGGAGGGAGTGGGGAGTTATTGTTTAACAGGTATAGAGTTTCAGTCTTTAAGATGAAAATAGTTCTGGAGATGGATGGTGGTAATGGCTGCACAAAAATACGAAGGTACTTAATAACAGTAAACTGTACACTTAAATGGTTAAGATGGTAAATTTCATGTATTTCATTATGTATATTTTAGAACAATAAAAAAAGGCTCTGAGAGAGAACCTGAGGGATTATCCTATAAGCAATGTGTATATATTTTAGTGTATGGGGTTTATAAACTCTATTTTGACCACATATTGGTCCTTTTAGTTTCTTTCCCAACACTTAGTTCTGTTCTATTCAAAGGAGTTTGTCTAATAGCTGAGTTCTAAACAGGTGAGGTCATTTGGTAAATGTTTTTATAGGTTTATTTGCCCTCATCCAGGTTCATAACATATAAAGGCACTATAAAGGAGTAGATAAAAAAGTAGACTCTGGAGTCAGAAAGACCTGGGTTTGAATTTGAGCTCCAGAAGTAACTACCTATGTGACACTGGGGACTTTTGCAACCTCTCAGTTTACTCACCTGTGAAATGGAGATAATAAGGTACCATTGGAGTATTTTGTGAGAACTAAACAAAGTGCATATGAAATGATATGATGATGGTGCCCGGCACCAATAAGAGCCGATGCTTGTTATCATTATACTGAGAAGTCCCAGACGGAGGTGAGAGCTTTCACTCTCTCTCATTCTGCTTGGTGTTGAGATGGCCATGTCAGCATAACACAGCCAGTTCACTTTGCAATTGGAATTACACACAGACCATTGCTTAACTGACTATCAGATGATATCAACAAAATGAGGATTTGTAATGGATTTTATAAAAGAAAGAATGATTTTTCAATTAAATTTAGAAAATAGTCAAGCAGGGGAAAAAAACTTATTTCCCTTGAGTTTACCTTATAATCACAAACTGGGCCTGAGTGAGCATATGGCTTCTTAGAACAAAGGTAAATAAAGTCATTCAAGACCTAGTTGTGCAAAATTGGATTTCCCCAAAAAGAACTGGAGATCAGATATTCAAAAGAGATACTCTTAAAAACAACATTGAGGGGCTTCCCTGGTGGCGCAGTGGTTAAGAATCCGCCTGCCAATTCAGGGGACACAGGTTCAAGCCCTGGTCTGGGAAGATCCCACATGCCGCGGAGCAACTAAGCCTGTGCGCCACAACTACTGAGCCTGCGCTCTAGAGCCCGTGAGCCACAACTACTGAGCCTGTGTGCCCCAACTACTGAAGCCCGCATGCCTAGAGTCCGTGCTCTGCAATAAGAGAAGACACCACAATGAGAAGCCCGCGCACTGCAACGAAGAGCAGCCCCTGCTCGCCGCAACTAGAGGAAGCCCGCGCACAGCAACGGAGACCCAGTGCAGCCAAAAATAAACAAATAAAAATAAATAAATAAATTTATAAAAAAACCACAACAACATTGATATTTACATTTGAAACTAATCTTTCTTAATTACTTTTTATTTATCTTTTGGATGAAGCCTTTACACACACACACACAAACACACATTCGTAGGTTTATGCATATGTGTGTGTGTGTATTCTTAGTTTGCCTACTTACATTTTTTTCACATAAAAAAAAGAAACATGCAATTGGAAGATAGCCGTGGTGAATTTACCCCTTCATTTTGTATCACGAAAAGAGTGTTTTGGGGCCCTGGGTGACCCTCCCTTTTACCTCCCTCAGCTTCTCTCTTCCTCACTTAGGCTTAAAGAAAGAGACAGTGTAAATGAGTATATAGTATCTTTGTCTCAGAAGAAAGCACACAGTAGAAAAAAGCACGTCAATAACCAATACAAATGCGTATTTAAAACATGATTGGGATTGAAAACATATGTCCAAAGACTTGTACGTGAACATTGACAGCAGCATTATTCATAATAGCCCCGTATTGACCCCAGCCTAAATGTTCATCCCCTGATGAAAAGATAAACAAAATGTGTTATATCCATACAGTAGAATGTATTTATATTTTTATATAAAAATATGCAAATTTGTAGTTAGTATATTTAACTCTGTGAATATACTTAAAACTCAGAGTTGTACCCTTTAAGAGGGCAAATATTATCGTGTGAATTTAATAGTATGTGAATTATATTTCAATAAAGCTGTTTTTAAAAAAGGAAAAGAAGAGCCGACTAGGTTCTAATGGAACTGTTGTAATTTTCTTTGTTATCACGTCTATAAATAATTTCACCATAGAAGTGTTATAGCATTTTCATAAAGAACCTGAAGGTTATTTACATAAAGCCAACTTTTTCTGAAAACATCTTCACCTTAGAAATAGCAGTTTTCCGGGAGAAGCAGGGAACATTAACAGCAAATTGGCTCAGACCCTCTTGGAGGATTATGGAAATGTTTGCATTCTCTATTCACACTCACTAGTTGAAAATTCTGAGGCAATGTTTGTTTTCAGAACATTTAAAGCTTCCTGGAGAGATTGAATAATTCTTAAGAGTAATGCCAAAACAGCATTATGCATTTGACATGAAGGATTAAAAAGAATGACTAATGAAGTTCTAGCAAAGCTCCTTCCAAATTCTACCTCTGTTCTCTACCAGTGTATATGAGTCTTATTTTCCATGCCCAATTCATTTAAGCAATGAATTCTTCCAGAAATTGAGAAACTAGCAAGCAATGACAAAGTCCACTCTGAAAACAAATTTGAGTTTTTGATTGTATTTCCATTTGATCCTCTCTAAGGATTAAAATGAACAGTGCCATCAGTATGCTACAGGAAGAAGTTAGATTGAAATAATATTACAGGCTTTAAGTTATGCAATGTTTTTAATCTTATAAGTGTGGCAACTGATATATGGGGCTAAGGATCATTCTTAATTATAGAAAAATTTCTACACAGAAAAAATCATGGGATTAGATTCAGAGCTTATTTGGATCATACATTTAATTATACTTATTGAGAAAAACAAATTCTAATCCATAAAACAGATTAGAAATAACAGCACAAATCTCCTTAGCCTGCCAACCAGGCTTAATAACTGATTATTAAGTTATAACATCAGTTATTATCAGAAATTACCTGTAATATTCAGTGAGCTAATTCACTGCTAGCTCTTCTAAGAACATAGGCTCCAGAATAAAACAAAAATAAATTAAAAGAGAGATAGAGACAGAGTCAATCCTTTGCAATCTCTTTAAAGTCAAATGAAATGATTCCTTCCTGGGTCCAAACAGCCTTAGGGCTATGGTGGAAGTGAAGGATAAGAAGATCCTCATTTCCAGGGACAGCTACCTGTCTTTCCTGATTAGAGACATCTGAACCCAGAACTGCCCCCCAACAAGCCTTTCTGACGTATTTGGAAACTTCGGAAGACACTTCTGATGGCCCTGCTCTTGATATGACCCAATGACTAGGTACCACGATATCTGGTCATTGTAGACCCTGTAGGGACTATTGCACCCACTTCAGACACCTTGGGACTCACTACATTAGACCTCATTTTTCACCAGTGCCTGTCCCAAACCATTCTAACATCTGTGGTTCACCAAAGTGATGCACTACTCTTCTACATAGCAACCCTATTTACTTTTATTCTCACTCGTTCTACTTTGCTTGTCAAGGCATACTTTTTCTCTCCATAGACTCAATCTCTCCATTATTCCTTTTGCATGCCAATTTTGGGGAAAAAAATTTCAAATCTCTCCAGTAACCCCCTGCCACCCACAGACTGAGGGAGCATATTAACCTGGGCCTAGCAGAGTAGATCAATCTGTTGCCAGACATTCTACAGACAGCTGGGCTAGCCTAAGAACCAAGCCTGATAACCTGGTGTTTGCAAACAGGATACCACTTCTCCCACAATACCTCCACTTCCACATTAATTATCTGTTTGTCCGCCATGATTTCTCTGAACTTCTCAGCATCACAATTTCTCCAGCACCTGGGTAGTGTCTGGAAGAAGAACTTCCAGTGATCCAAAGAACACAAAGCAGAAAAACAACTGACTGAGACTATCAAAATGGGAGACACCATTAGGCTCTGCTCCCAACACATATATCCCCTGCATATATCCCAAATTGGAAGACCAAAGTATAGAAGTCATCAACTTCATCACCTTCCTAAGACAACTACACAATTCTCTGTGTAAAGACCCTGACTCTAACCCCTCTCTGATGCATTTACCCCACCAAGACCTCTATTCCTATCATATCCCAGAGGCTGACTCAATAATCTGGTAAAAATACCCAAGTACATTATCAAAGGGATATTAGAAGAATGGCAATAATCAAAAACACGGACAAAAAAAGCATTTTTGAGGCCATGGAGAAATTAGAACTGTGCTAGTGGAAATGAAAAATGGTATAGCCACTTTGGAAAACAGTTTAGCAGTTCCTCAAAAGGTAAAAAATAGAATTATATAAAACCTGACAATTTCACTCCTAGGTATATACTACAAAGGACTGAAAACATAGGGCCACAGAAAAACTTGTATACAAATGTTTACAGCAGCATTATTCACAATAGCCAAAAAGTGGGAACAACCCAAATGTCCATCAGCTGGTGAATGGATGAACAAAATGTAGTATAATCCATACAATGGAATACTATTCAGTCATCAAAAGGAATGAAGCACCAAGGTAAACTACAAGATGGATGGACTTTGAAAACATTATGCCAAGTGAAAGAAACCAGTCACAAAAGACCATGTATTGTAGGATTCCATTTATATAAAATGTCTAGAATAGGCAAATTCGTAGAGACAGAAGCTATGTTAGTAGTTGCCCAGGGCTGGGGCTGTAGGGGAGGAAGGAATGAGAAGTGACTGATGATGGACTTGCAGTTTGTTGGCTCTTAATAGGCTCTACATTTCCCTCCTGTTGCCTTTTCAGACAAGTGGTGATAAAGGTTCCCTGCTATTGCTTGTCCCAGATTCCTCATCTTCCCTTATTAATTCTTTTAATCCTGTCCACATCTGTTTCTTGTTGGGACAATGGCTAGTGTCCTACTCCTTTCTCTGTGTACGTCCCTGATTTCTAACTCTGAGGCTTCTTGGTGCAATTCCCAATACCCACTTCCTTATTCTTTAGGGATAACGACATTGATGGATTGGGAGTGGAGAAAAGATTGCATATTTACAACTCTCCCCTTCTCTTTTATTCTACACATATTACTGAGACATGTCAACTACCCAGGACACAGTGCAGGGCTTCCCTCTATCTAGGGAATTAGTGTCTTAGAGGGACAGAGATAGAAATGGGCTCAGTGGCAGCCTGGCTATGCTCCAGCGGAATTTTAAGAGATGACCGGGTACTCAAATTGCCCTGAAGTTTTAGGACTTTAGCTATTGTTATTTCTAAACCTAACTGCTTTTGTGAGTGAGGGCTTGTGTTATATAGACCAACTGGCTTCATTTTTCCAGGAAAGGAGTAACTCATCTTCAGAAAACTAAGATAGTTTAGGGTCAAGGCAGAGCCTGACGAGAACCTATATTTATTTCATTATACAAAATACAGATCTTCCATTGTCAAAAGTTTACAATGAGTTGAATCCCTTGTCTTAGCCCAATCAACCCCAAACCACTAAAAACAAACCCTTTGTTAGGCAAAATCAAATTTATCGGCCCACTGCTATGAAGGAGATCACAAATCAGAGAAACTGTGGTGCATCTCACCAACCAAAGTGAACGATGGAACTAGGATACAGAGAATTCTGGGCCAGGGTAGAGTCTGAGTTAAATTTAAATAAATCAGTGTTTTGATAGGCTCCAAGCAAGGTAAGGCAGTGTAAAGTGGCCAACATCACACTCAGACTGCAAAGTAGAGCCAGGGTCTTGTTTCCTTGGGAAAAAGGAAACTAAGATAGATGTGGGACACCGTGTGCAGAAACCCCTTATCTGAGACTCTGCATCTGGGCTGTAAATCCAGATGTCTTCTCTGCATCAGAGTAACTTAGAGCCCCCCAGGCAAGAGTAGGTTGTTCCTCTCTTACTGATATCTTTTCAAACAACAATTTAAATCAAATTACTTACATTTCTGATAGTGTCTGATTTTAGAGAACAGTTTCTCAGGAAGAAAGTGGTAGTCACTTAAAGAAGGGGGTTGTTATGACACTTTACAGCTGCTGTGTGTCCTTGGGGGAAATATTGTTTCCTGATAACTTTGCAGCTGGCTTTATCTGTGTCTTTTATTCCAATCTGATGAATGGTAGGACAGATTTTTACTGTCCAAGCTATTTTTACTTTCTCATTGCCTTGGTGAATTGCACCGAGCATGTAGCATAAGCAAGAACTAAATTTTTGTAAGATTAAGCTGCTGAGATTCTGGGGGTTTGGTTTGGTTTTTTTTTACCAGAGCGTCACCTAGTCTAGCCTGGATGTCATAGAGAGTTCTGTTTTAATTAAATTCCCATAAAATGAGGTACTGGCTTAGGGGCTGGTAGCAGGTGGCAGAAAACTATTATTGGAGGATGAATGGATGTATATCCACATTATGCACTGGCAAAACATTTGATAAAATTGTCATCTGAGGTGATTTGGAAGGCACATCAAGTCCCTAATAATTTGTAGCCTTAGAAGAAGAGGTTGGAAAATAGAATGCTTATAGCCTGTGTTGGTTGTTAATGACTATGTTTGGCAAGGTATTATAAGAAATAAATGAGCTCAGAAAACAATTGGCCAGTTTGCAAGCAGGAAAGGGAATAGAGAGTGTCTACAAATTTGGGAATTTATAGGGTTGCAAAACGCAACCATTTCTGATCCACAAACAGTAAAAAGTAGCACTGAGCAATGCTCTGATAACAGAGTCTGATTAAAATAGGCCTGGAGCAAGGATCAAATCAAGATACAACCATAGGGTATATTGTTAAAATCTGTATGGGTTAAGGTGACACCTGCTATATCTTTTCAATTGGACAAGATAGGGTGAATGAATTAAGGTGTGTCTTCCCCAACAAAGATAGGCCCAAGGTAATTGCAATTGAGAGAGAAAGAGACAGAGAGATAGAGAGACAATAAAGCAAAGACATGTAGAAAATTCAAGATGTATGAGTAAAGAGAAATGAAAACTTACGTCCTTTCAAAAACTTGTACATAAATGTTTACGGCAGCATTATACATAATAGCCAGAATGTGGAAACAATTCAAATGTCTATTGCTTGATGGATAAATAAAATACTGTATATCCATACAATGAAATACTATTCATCAACAAAAGGAAATTAAGTGCAGATACATGCTACAATGTGGATGAACCTTGGAAATATTATGCTAAGTAAAAGAAGCCAGGCACAAAGGACCATATATTATATGATCCAATTTATACACAATGTCCAGAATAGGCAAATCCATAGAGACAGAAAGTATATTTTTGCCTCTTGCTGGGAGTAGGGTGAGCTGGGGTGGGAGAAGGTGGGGGAAATCGGGAGTGACTGCTAATGGGTGTGGAGTTTCTTTCTGAGATGATGAAAATGTTTTGTAATTACTGGCAAAGATTGAATAACTCTGTGAAGATACTAAAAACCATTGAATCTTATACTTTAAATGGGTGAATTGTATGATATATTAATTTTATCCCCAAATAAGCTCGAATTTAAAAAGGAAGTATATCTCACAAAGAACTGTGGGTATGGCTATTGGCATATGAAATTGACTGGAATCAGATGAGAATAGGACTAAATTTTTTGAGAGAGTTCAACTGCTAAAGGGACCACTAGCCCAGAAAAGAGTAATTGACTGCTCAGGATTTAAAACAACACTTGGGCTTAACCTTCTCTGAGTAGAAAATGGGCTGGAAAAACTGCCTCACACCTAAGGAAGAGCTATTCACTAATACCCACTTCTGATAAGGCTAAATAGGATATCATAAAAGGAAGAATCTTAAGGAGGGTTCATTCAAGGACTATGAAGACAAGTGGATTGAAGAGTCCCTTGTCAGGGCAGAATTGGAGCCTAATTAAATAAACTTATCCTATCCCAGGGTAGGAAGCCCTCCTCAGGTTGGCCCAGCAGTATTTTAGAATTGCTACAGACCTGGACTTCCAGGAGTATTTAGTGCATTTATCCTGCCTCTGATCCTCAGTGCATAGTATATTGAGGGCTGATAACTTATCTTTTTGGTTCATAGGACTTGGAGCAAGAAGAATCACATCCAGACCTAATGTAGACATAACAGGGCATCAGCCCCAATGAAGAGACCACTGTACATTGCTCGGAAGTCCTGGACTTGAAGGTTGATGTTGTGGATGAGGCTTTCGGCTCATCTCCCTCAGGACCGCCTCTAGTGATTACACTCAGCGCAGTACCTGGCATGTGCTAAGCACTACCTGACGGGAGTTATGCTAAATTTTATAACAAGGTAAGCCAACTGAGGCATGGGCAGGTTAAGGAACTTGTTGGAGATCACACAGCTAGTAATGGCAAATCAGATCTTGAACCCAACTTTGCATAGCTACAAGGTCATGCTTTTCCACCTAGACCAGGAGAGCTTTCCATGAACTGTGACATAGTGACAACCAGTGTGGAGCAATTCCTGGCATCGTTGATTATTAACTCTTCTTCAATAAGTACCGCAGTGAAATCTGTGCTGGCCTTGTAAGTATTATTGCTTGTGTGTAGTGTGTGTGTGTGTGTGTGTGTGAAGAAAGAGTCTTGTTTCACTAGCTTCTCGCCCACAAGCAAGAAAGAGCGTTCTCTTCCTTGCTTCATTGCCTCCAATGCAGGTGGTAAGTACTAAATATTTCTTTTTGGAACAGTTTATGAGAGAAGAACATTTTCAAATTTATGAGGCTCTCATGCATTTTGAGAAGAGATTTTCATATTTCACATATTTCCTTCTTTGGATCTTTCTATTTAGGGATCAGTTTAAAAATACAATCCCTCTATCTGGAGCAGAAGTGTTGTGAACCATGAGTTCCACATCTCTTGAGACTTTGAGTCACTTTAAAGGCAAAATACAAAGAAAATGAAAGGAAATTAAAAAGAAATATAGCTTGGTTTTGGCTTGGAACACAACATGATTCCATGATAGGTTACAGTAGATTGGAGACACTGGAAGAAAATGCATCATTTACCAAAACTTAAGGTGTGCCTTTCCCCTCAAGAAAAATAAACTGCTGCTTGCTAGAATTGTATCCTTAAAGTAAGCATCTTCAATATATTTGTTTTTTTTTTTTTTTTTTTTTTTTATAGCTACTTTATTTATTTATTTATTTGGCTGTGTTGGGTCTTCGGTTCGTGCGAGGGCTTTCTTTAGTTGCGGCAAGTGGGGGCCACTCTTCATCGCGGTGCGGGGACCGCTCTTCATCGCGGTGCGCGGGCCTTTCACTATCGCGGCCCCTCCCGTTGCGGGGCACAGGCTCCAGACGCGCAGGCTCAGTAGTTGTGGCTCACGGGCCCAGCTGCTCCGTGGCATGTGGGATCTTCCCAGACCAGGGCTCGAACCCGTGTCCCCTGCATTAGCAGGCAGATTCTCAACCACTGCGCCACCAGGGAAGCCCATATTTGGTTTTTTAATTGCTTATTTAGACCAGATACCTCACTCTTAAAAACTATGTCGATGTGTGATTTTGCCACATTTTCAGTAAGCATGTATATAACTTTGGAAGCTTAAAGTTATACACTTAGGGCCTGGGAATAATTCCCCAAATCTTTGAGTAACAGATGGTTCAGAAGATTGGTTTATGATATCTTGTCCTTTTAAAATTAAAGACCTCCAGAACTAGATGTAACCAAAGGTCAACATTTTTTTTTAAGGTTTCTTACCCTACCTATTTAGAAAGACTACAATTTCGGCAACCTGAAGGCAGTTCTTGGCAATGGCATCATTCTTGAGTAGGGGACAGGAAATGGATTATTTGACATCGTGTCTCTTTTCCACTTTGATTTCTTCACCTGCTCCACCTTAGATATACCTGGAAGGACTTGAGGATCTCCTCAGCAACACATTCACAGTCAAGGAGACTTGAACTCTATGTGAACTTCGTGTCCATCTTGAGGCTCTTGGATTGTACTGAGATAAAGACGATTGAGTTGTAGACAGGAAGCCAAGGCCACCATCCTGGCAATAAGGAGAGAAAGAGGGGACTCAGCAGCTGAGCTTCAGGCTGGCAGGATTCTTGTTATCTTGGGGTCTCATTCTCCTGAAAGAATTTAGAGCCACGTTTTTTGAACCCCGTTGCATAAAGCCCTAGGTCAAGGCTGCATCTTGTGGATCATTATGGAAGGATGAAGCAGGTGCAAAGAGGTTGGGAGGCTGAGCACTTAGGCTCTAGACCTCACCTCTGACTGTTTCAACCAGCACAGCTTTGCTCTTATCTACTTTACAGGTTGGGCTCTACGTCACGTATTTTTTAAAATAATCAGATGAAAGAGTTAAACTTACCAGAAATCCTCTCAGGGAAAATACTGTGCATGGTTAGAAAGAATACTAAGGTAAGTCATTTAGGAAGGGAGGGAGCAGAAGTGAGATCTTCAAAAGCAGACTGGAAATAAAAAGATATGACCAGTAAACTGCCATCTCAGGAGGGTGGGTCCTGATGACTCCAAACTTTTGTTCATCTGACATGCACTGGCAGATTTGAGGACAGAGTTGAACTACTCATAAGAACAGAGGACAGGCTGAGTATTGGTGTGGGAGGAAGGGCAGACAGAGAAAATCTCTAGTTCACAGCACAGCCAGGCCGACTTGGGGGGAAAAATATGTCAAATGGGATTTTCTGAAGTTGCACACAGTGGCATGTGCAGTGTAAAAAGTCCCTTTACTATCTAACCCTCCAACACCCCACACCCCAGGTAATATTTAGTAAAACTTGCTTTGGGGCTTTCATTGTGAATAGGTTCTTCCTGGAGAAGGCAAGAGATGCTGATGAGGTTTGAGAACTGATGATGTAGAGAAAAAAGACACCATAAGTGTTTCATTTGGTGATTCACCAGAAGGGCTCAATAGCAGGTAATGGTCACTGCTAAGGTTTATTACAGCAAAGGATACGGAACAAAAGCAACAGGAAAAAGATATGCAACAGGGGGGTCCAGAGAGGTTTGTCACGGGCTTCCAAGACCTTCCTTGTCCGAGGCCACACAAGAATGCTCTTTTTCCAGCACTGGACTACAGGGACGTGTGTGGAATGTCTTTGCCCAGGGAAGCCCCAGTGTGCCTCAAGGTCCATGGCTTTTATAGGCCAGGGGCAGGAGGCGGAGGGGGGCGGTGCTCTTGGTCACATAGGCATATGTGCAACCAGGCTTGGCAACCAAGACTCAGAACCCCAACGATGAAATCAGGTGCACATCAGCAATCTTGGTGTTTGTAAAGCAACCTGAAAAGCCAGTAGAGGACGATACGTTGCTTCAAGTGTATAAAACAAAATCGTCAGTCACTCACATAAAGAACATTCTGAGGGCAGCATTCCCAGGAGCTGGCCAATGGTCACTCACGATTCCCTTGAAGACATAAGTAGTAAGCAATCAGGCTTGCTGTGTTAGTGTTTTCCTCACACTGCATGGGGGACAACCAAATTTGGCTGGGATTTGGAAAAGGATGTCACAGCCACTGACTCACTTATATGTGGTAGAGGTTAAAGACGGCTTCTGGTACCTGGAGGTAGATCATAGGCTAGACAAGAAAGCCTTCCGGTCGGAGGCCTCTTGTTAAAGACGACTGAACTTTACCTTTTAAGTCTGACTGTTTAATTTCATGGTACTAGTTGTATTTATTTTGCAAGCATTTAGTAAATTTTTGCTGAAATTTTGAGCCTCACCAAAACTATGCTGTGAAGGGCATATTTATTCATTCAACAATTATATTGGAAAAAGGAAATCCAAAGAAACAGTTTATCAATATCTCTGGCCTGTTTTATTAGACCAACCATCCCAGTTTGCCTGGAACTGAGGTGTTTCCCAGGATGCAGGACTCTTCCTGTGAGAACTATTTTCCCAACCATAGGGGTGGGTCCCACAGCCGTGGTGTGCTGTATCACCTGCCCACCTGACTAGAGAGCAGGACCCATCATTAGCCAATGTTCATCTCGAGAGGCTGGCTGAAGAAAGTGCTCGGAATCTAACTGTAGAGCCCCATAGTGAAGTCTCCACACCTGTCATTGAGGTCTCTAGAATAAATCTAGCCTGTTTATCTAACTTCTAATTTTCTGAGGTACCCCAATCTCCTTCTAAGAAGCTCTCTCCCTCAGCCACCATTTTTGCTTAAGCTAATTTAAGTGGATCTTCTTTACTTTGTTACCAGAAACTTAACTAAGCCAATTCTCTAGGTAAGAGCACTTCCAAGTTGAGAATCAGCTCTGGTTCTTCCGAGATGTTCCTTGGCTTTTCCTCAGGCTTACTGGAAATATCTGGCTCTCTGGTTGTAGAACGGAATTTTTATCCCAAGGGATCCATCCGCCAAATATGTAAATTTCAGGTCAGTAACTTGGCATCCTGGGTTCACTTCAGTATTTTTTTTAAAAATGGCTTAACTGAGAACTGTATGGCTTCTGTTGAAACCTGAGTCTGACACATTACCCCAGCCTCTTTCCCATGGGCATGTTAGTTGCACACAGGTGTTCAATTAAAGCTTCTCAGATGAATAACTAAAAACGCTACTAGTCTTTTGTTCTTGACATTTGTTGCAAACTGCTGTACTTTCTAGTCACAAATAATTTTTTCCCTTTTGAACATTGTTAGTAAGTGGATATAAATTTCTTGCATGAAGGTTCCCTTGCCTTTGGAACCACTCCCCAGCACACTTTCCTCTATTTCAGCTTTGGATATTTCACTTTTTAAGCCCTAAGTTTCTAAGACTACCAGCAGGCCATACCTGAGCTACCCTGTGTATCTTAGTAACCTTCCTCGCAAGCGTCCATCTCTCAGGTAACCCTCACCTGGTCTGATTCCTCTCCAGCCATAGCACTTCCTCTCCTTTCCTGGGACTACTCCACAAAGGCTGAACTCAACCTGACTTCTTCCCAGGCCTGATTCATCACCCCTTACTTTAATTGTGCATCAGAAATCACTTGAGTAGCTTTCTGGGAGAAAAGATGCTCTCCAAACCTATGGAATCAGACTACATAGACACGTGCTCCAGAAAACTGCTTATTTGCTTTTTTTTTTGGCTGAGCCCAGCAGCATGCCGGATCTTATTTCCACAACCAGGGGTCAAACCCGTGTTCCCTGCAGTGGAAGCGTGGAGTCTTAACAACTGGACAGCCAGGGAAGTCCCCAGAAAGCTGCATTTTAAAAAAGCTCCCCAGATGTGATTCTGATGCACTACTTAAGAGCAGGCACAAGTCTGGGTCTTCCAGATGCTAAGCATTTTTTTCATTCCTCCTCACACTTGGTAATCATTAGGAACTTAAAAGAAAATTCAACTTTTTTCTGGCCACTCTTTCTTCATTATAATCACTAACATTATATGGAACCCTACTAAGTGCTAGGTTGCTGTGCTTACAAAATACACCAGACACGACTTATCATTACTTTAAATAAAACACTGCTACTCAGGATTAAGCATGTATTTATTTTAGTTCAGTTAAAACAAACATAGGATGTTTCATTGAAACGGTGTAGCACTCTTTGCCAACAAGTCCTACTGGAATTGTTGGCCTCTAACAGTACAGGGGGGATATTTACATCATATACAGAAAGCTTCACACACTCAGGTTCTCAAAGGTCTTCCATCACACTAGATCATATTTGATTTTATTACACTAGATCATTTTGATAACTACTGCATTTTGAAAATTTAGACCTTATTTAAAGTTTAAACAAGAGATCTGAACTTGCACCAAGTTTTCATGAAAAAAATGTGATGTTCAGCCAGTCTGTTTATTGCAAATACAATTTAAACAGTATTTTAAATTTTTAGTGTTTACACAATTTGTCAATTTGTTTATTGAAATCTCTGTACAGGTACTTTTGGGACAATTCTTATAGATACATAATGTGAATTCATCAAAATGCAGTTAAGAAACTTATAGGAATATATACATTTGAACCCAAGACCCAAACCTGATATTATATACAACCTATTTACAAATACATATGGACAGACAACGTATGTACATAAGATTATCATAAATATTGAAAAATAGGTTAGCTTTAATGGATTAATGCTGTTCTATAAATAACATTACAGTTATAACTGAAACATCCACGGAAGACAGTAATGCAAAATGAGGTGACACGACAGTGGTTTTAATACTGAAGACTGCTCATTACTGGGAATTCACTGTTTAGGAACCTCCAGGTAGACAAGATAGCTCCAAGAAAATCATGCAATGGAATTTACCCTTGGCAGTTGATTTTGAACCTCAAACAGCCAGGAGATTGGAGGAGCCTCCCACATCGATTTGCTGTGAGAATTTTTGTTTTTTCATTTCTTCCTGGTTGCCTTGGTATTTTCTCCCATAAGAAAGGATGTAAACTGTAGAGAACAACTCTTTACTTGGTATTCCCTGGCCAAGTCTTAAGATACACAACGAGCAATTCTTTCCAGGAATCCAACCAGAAGTGCCAATTCTTGGTCTGAGCTAGAGGTGAGGTTCTGGAGTCGAATGGAGTGCCAAAAGCCCAACTGAATGAAAGCAGTGCTGTAGAATCTGTCTTCTCACTGCCTTTCGAGATGGTCCCCACTTTAATTTTCGCAGAAACAAACAAAAACGGACCATTGGTTTCACCCAATGTAGCACTACAAGACGTCTTCCAGTTCCACAAGGGTCTTTGATTACAGACACATCTTGTCTGTAATTTAGTCACATATAATACAAGAATGCATAACAAAAATCATGTCTGCCACATTTCTGGCCCTTGCCTAAAACTAGAAATGTTTAGTTCAAGAGAACAACCTTATAGCCAGGTGACCAATTAATGATTCCATTATTTGCTTCCCTCAACCACTAATGGAATTATGTATATTAGATTTTAGACATTATGCCTGATGAGCAAAGTACCACATTATTTAATAATATATTCACCATGACGTACAATAAATGTGCTCTTAAAGCCAAATAATCTTTTCACTTCTAACTGGGATTAAAATAGGAAAGGTGATCATGCAGTCGGACCAATAGTTACACTCAGGTTGCACTGTTTTCCCTAGCTAACCATTTGTTGGATGTAAACAAGTAATTCTATGTTGTACAAGAATGAGATGACAATCCAGTGCACATGAGTTTTTTAAAAAGCTTACTGCATGAGAAACCCAGTGGCCTATATGAAGAGAACGTATATTATACCAAATATTGGTGTAACCTATGGATTAGACCTCTACTGTAGACAAAACATGAACACAACTAAACCATACATTGTCAAGTAATTCACACTTCCAGGAGCAGATGAGCATTTTGAAAAGTTGTACTCTCTGGGTAGAATAGTTTTGGCCTACAGCCATCAAATGCCCATTTCCCACTGCTGGAAGCAATGCCAAAAAAGGGCTGGCCCAAAAAAAACCCGGAGCTGTTAATACAACTCTGGAGGCAGATGCAACTGAATAAACCCTGTTTTACCCAATTGCACTATTTGGTACCTCAAAATTAGTTATTTTATTTCCCACAGAAATATCTGCATTATCTTCCATGCTAATAGATTGAAGCCATAAATATTTCAGAGTCTAAATGAACCAAATTATTTGGGGACAGAGAAGAAAGGTGATGATGAGAGTTCATCTGATTTGGTGTAGCCACAATCAACCAATTATCCTTTCATGGTGAAGTCTGAATGGAAAAAAAAACTGTGCTCCTATTCATGGTACAATTTCTCATTACATCATTTTCTCTAAAAATTATTTTGGGTAAAAAAAGTATTTGGCTTAGTATGCCTACAAAAAGGCAAATCATTTCATAATACTAGTATTTGTTTTTAAATAACAATGAATTTTTTTTTAACAGAATTCATTGACAACTGCTTTTGGATAAAGTTCAAAAAAAGCAATTTTTAAAGAGTAAAATAGTGCTTCTGAGGTCTTTAAATATTTTTGGTACAAAAAAATAATAGTATTTTTCCCAATGGTTATTTCAATACTTTGCTGTAAATTAAGAAGAATTGTTTCTCACATCGAATGGTTCCATTAGGCACATTCAAGTAAAATCATAAAATATCCAAGTTAAACAATGACACAGCCAAACATGTGGCTTGATTAAAGTTAAGAGTTCGTCCATTCTCTGGAATGGAATAAAATTGTCACTTCCCTTAACCCGAGACTCGTGGTTTTGTTGTTAATATCCATTTCTATCATACAGAATAGTTTCTTGAAGAACAAAACAAAACAAACAAAGAGTTCACTTATTCTGCACTCAGAAGAACCAGCGAGGAATCTGCACTTCAAAAGGAAGTGAAACTGAAAACATTAGGTGAAATTTCATAGCAGTTGAGAGTTGACTCAACACTGGCATCAAATGGACTACCGAGTTTTAGTGGTGCTGGTTAATGGCCACCTCCGGGGGCATTGTGGACCCAATCCAACACAATCAAGGTCATGCTTCCGGTCATCACCACTACGCCACTTAACAGGAAGAACAGAGCCTGCAACGAGCACACAGAGAAAACTGATCAGCAAGCAACAAAACATATGCTAAATATTCCTCTTTCTACTTTTAAAAACTGGCTTATAATTACTAAAAGCATGTCCATAATACTTCACAGAGCTACAGTTTTCCCTTGCTAAAGAGAGTTAAACTGTCCTAAGTGAGTGACCAAGGGGTTATCTATAGAGTACTAAGTAACTGTATCTTTGAAACCTTCCCAAACTTCCCCTTTTCATTCCTTTGTATCAAATGAAAGGGTAAACAATTTTCTTTGCTAAATAAATTATTTCATATAATAGAACTGGACTGGGGTTTTTACATTTTTTAGAAGGAAAAAAATTTAACTTACAAAATCAAATCCAAGTCATCTTAAAAATGCAGCCTGAGTCGAAGCTGGAGGTTTTTCTAAGAGACATGAGTAGGTCTACTCCTAATCCTACCCCCTTCAGTTACTGCACTATATATTTTAAGTGAAATAAGATGATAGTTGTTGGTTCATAAACAATTCTAGTATTTTAGTCAGACTACAATAGTAGTGGCGAATAAGGACTGAAATGCAGTCTTTTTCCTAAATATCCCCACCAGGATCATTTGTGGTTAACATACCATACTCTTTGTAAAATCAGTCGTTATTATACTGTAAAGTGTAATAGTAGCCCCCTCCCTAACCCCCAAGCTTTGCTTTGAAAATGGTTAGTCTCATTCGACTAAATACCCCATTATTTCTCTTTTATACACTCCAGGCCCATTTAAGTGCTGGTCACACAGTAGGCAGTCCAACAAATACTGGTTAAACAACGTTGAAAGGTGAGTCCGTATCTTTACACTCTTTATCTCTATTCCTATTTCTAAAATATCTAATAACTTTCTTGCAATTAACTTAAGCATACGTATTAGATGGCAAACCATCTCTCACCTCCCCTCCTCTCCCAATCTTCCATCTGTGAAGTACAGTTACAGATGTATTTGTTTACTAGAAACTTCAAATGAAACTACAATAAATGACATTTAGGAGACTAAAATTAAAATCAGTTGAGGAACTTCTGGCATTAGATTATTATTATTTCTCCAGTCATAATCTCTCACTCACCCCAATCTTTTGTACAGACTTCATAGGTTCTTTCTTCACTAACTTGATATAAAAGGCCGATGGAAGAATAAAAATTAACATAGCAGCTGCAGATGCACCTGTAAAAGAGCATTTACCATTTCTTAAGAATCACTTGTTATTCATTTTTTAAACATTACAATCCCTGATATTTTAAGCAACTTTGATACTTCCTAAAACTTACCAATGAAACCAAATATATCCCTAATAGTTGGTACAAAGATGACAAGTAAATTGGTAAATGCCAAGATAGACATTGTAATGATACTATGACGCCACCAACTGAAATCTTTGGTTGCACACAGCAAGTGAGTTACGGAACTCCGGATCTGCAAAAATAAGTGGATAAATAAAAACTGCAGATTTAATTAATGAAAAAAACAAACCCCAAACAACAGGATATATATCTCAACTAGCAGCTATTTTTTAAATACTAAAATTGTACCCCTCCTCAACTGCTGTTTTCTAAATATCTGAACACTAGAAAGATCATTGTGTCTTCAATTACGGGAAAAATGTCCCAGGATATGTTTTAAAGATATACGAAACATTAAAAACAAAAAAAACTTCAAAAACCCGCATCAACTCGATACTGCTGTAGCAGTGTTCCCCTTCTCCCAAAACATAGAAATCACACAAATCTTCATGTCTAACAATTCATTCCTACTGAAATATTACTTACTGGGAAAATAACTACAGGTACTGTCAGGGTGACAGCCATCAACACAGCCAAACGGACGACGAGAAGCAGAACATCAGTTCCCATGATGGAAGAGTAGGTATGAAGCAATTCTGACTCAACGTGTTCTATACAGAAAGACCAAGAAAAAAAAAGCTTCAAGTGTGCTGTCCTCTCTGGAGATTAGTTAGAAAATCTAACTTAATGGCAAAATCTGCACCAAAGTTATTAGCTACTCACAAAACGACTATAAACTAAGAGGTTAATAAGATTAATTTGGAATTAGGGTTAATGCAATTAAAGTAACATTGAAAAAAAGTTTCTAAATACCAAGGAGAGATTTAGCCACATGACCCCCATTAAAAACAACAGGAGCTAAATAGCTAAATCCCATGGTTTGGTTGTGTGTGTGTGTGTGTGTGTGTGTGTGTGTGTGTGTGTGTGTGTGTGTGTGTGTGTGTGTGTGTGTGTGTGTGTGTGTGTGTGTGTGTGTGTGTGTGTGTGTGTGTGTGTGTGTGTGTGTGCTGTATTAATCTGAAGGGGGTGGGAGAAGAGAGTCAGGCTGAACCTAAATGCAAGCACATCACGTAAAAAATGCCATCGAATGGCTAATGGTAGATTTGGGAATCCGGATTCTAGAAATTACTGACTCAATCAATATACGCTACAGGAAATTCTAAGCTCTAAATTCAATCGTTCATCACAAATATGAAATACACCAAAACAGACCGAGTTTTTAAAGTGACAGAAGTATACATTCAAAAGTATCAATTTCATTTCATTAACTATTCTTTTTGTAAACTAGACATTATTTACCATAAAACGTCAGGTATCCAAAGAGGGCAGCAAGCAGGTACATGAGAAACATAGCAAAAAATGAAATCTTGGACACGTTCATCATCCTTCTACGGCTGCGGCTATACAAATTCAAAGGAAAGTACAGATACATATTTTAGCAGCAGTTATAGCAGTAATCTAATATTTTTCTAGTTTTTCCAATAAATTTATATAAAAGTAGGTAAAAAGCACTCACCCTTTAAGCTCTTCATAAATGGGAAGAATAGCAGGATGACAGACAAATGAAAAGGTCAGAATTGGCACAGCATAGACAGTCTGCAAAAAATGTAAAAACTTTCTTAGTATCCTGATATAACAAACTCATGTTATCACAGTTCTGCAGCTCGTATTTATATTCATTCATCTTAGAATCGAAGCCTAAAATGATATTGTCTGGCATAGTTAGCTCCCACTCTTCTAATTTGTTCACTAAGTGTGATGGATACCCTCCATTTCTGAATGTATCAGTTATGAACATCAGATGATCATTTCATCTCTCGATCTATTTTAAGCTACAAACCAACACTTTCTTCTCAGTCCTCAATAATGAGCTAATCATGTTTCCTAAAGGGCAGCTATTACCTGATCTTCCTTTACCTTGGGAGTGTTTTAAAATTTCCAGTGGGTATTTTCCCTGTTTTCTTCCCTAAAATCTTCCTCTGAGAACACAAAGATTATAGTTACCTGTGAGTTGAAGATAAAATAATGTGGTTGGCAAGAATCATCTTCAGTCATATTAAAAGCCACATCAGGTGCAAAAGCTGTTGGCTGTGCTAAGGTGCTGTTTACTGTTTCATTAATTAGAAAAGCAACTTCTGCAGGACAAGAAATCTGAAACTTCTTGCAAATCACCTGAAAATACATTATTTTGCATTTGTTAGACTGAATAATGTGACAGGGCTTAGAAAAACAATCTCTAGCTGTAAAGAAAAATGATACCTACCACAATCAGAAAGAACATCATACACAACAAGGAAAGGCCACTGGTGTACCCCAAATATCCTATAAGGAGAAAAAAAATTGGTATTCGTTTACTAAAACAGGTTTAGGGCAAATATAAACTCAATTCTGCTTGCAAGACTTCAGTGTGGACACATCAAATTTCTGATTCTTATATAATAAGATGTAGAATAACTTAAAAATACTTGTTAATAACTAAATCAATAACAACTATCCTTTTTTATTTTTATAAAGCACAAGATGTTGTAAATGTCAACAGAATATTTGGGCCCTTTGGTAACCATCCTGCTAGAATTTTTCGAAGACCTACAAGTTCTGAATGCTGAAATTCACAAAGGTATGTTTTCGGGGCTCTTTAGCTCTCATTAATTTCTATTAAGAGGAAGTCAATTAGCTGGTGAGGCTCATTTCAATTCTCTTTAGAGATGGGTTTGCTCACCTAAATTCCTCAGCAGTGACAAGGGAAGAATGAGCACCAGTGAGACCAAGAGAACCAAATAGTCACCGTTCAGATACCACAATCTGAATTAAAGAAAAGAAAAACAAGGTCACAACCAGCCACAAACATACTCAGAATAACATACATTTCTTTTCACAAGACTCGTTTTATACTTTAAAAAAAGACAGGTTTGGAAAGAGCATCGCTTCTTCAAAAAGCCCACATAGACAGAATAGATTTCTAACTTTGAGCCCTCAATGAATATTCACTCAGGTTAGAGATGGGATCTCAAACAGTGTAACTTTTTGTCCCACTGTTTGCTCTGGGAAGGCTGCCAGCTGATTCGTAACATAAAATGCTTCTTAAAGGCTTGATACTAATGTAGGGAACAAAGCGGCATTGTTAAGCCAGTCATCTTATCTTGAAGCATTTTTAGAAAACTGTATGCCAACTTCGTCATAGCTTTAGCTCACTTTTTTTGATGCTAGAAACAAGGAAATTTTAAAACAAGTTTCTTTCAGACATTTGTTAGCAAATGTACTTACTAAACATGTCAACAAGGAATTTCTCTCACTTCGATAAAATACATAGGCAAAAACAAAACAACAAAACCCAGTCCCCTAAAACAAGAACTTATTCCAGGTTGCCGAGAGTATGTTGTGACACCTTGACCCACCTTGACTCCAATAGTAAAAAGATTCCTTCTGAACTCAGAGAAAATGTTATGCATCTCTCCTAAGAGTTCGAGCAATGCCTTTTCCTTTTTAGGTCATCAACTACACCGTTTTAAATCACTTATTTTCAAATTCTAATTGCCCTGTCAATTCTACTCTGCTCACTTCAGCAATAAAGACCACCCCCCAACAGAAAACTAGTATTTAAAGATCAGCTTACTAAACTTAATTTCAAATGCCACAGAGATAACCACACCTCTCTATTTTGAGATAATGAGCTGCACGTAAGCTGTGAAGTACATTATCCCTCCTCATGTGTACTTTAGATAAAAACCTGTTAGTCCACTCGGATGAATAACTTTGCTAGAAGGACAAGGTCTGTACAGCATGGCCATACATTTTCTGGTATTCTGCATTTTAAATACATGAAATTTCAAACTCACAAAAATCAGACAGGAATTGATTTTTAATGTAATTCAAAATGTTAGTCCTAACTTAGGTTGGGGTATGAGTTATTCAACTATAATTTCTTGGGACAGTAAATATAAAGAGAAAAGGTAAGTAGTTCCAGAAAACTTGTTTTCACACGCAGGTTACAAATTTGTTATTCAGAGTTATAGGACTACTATAACTTGTCCTATAACTACTATCTTTGGCCTTTCATTCTCAAAGGTTCAAATCAGTTTCTGGCGGGACTTCTTGGTCAGTTTCAACAGGAGCATTTACAAAAAATAATTTACTGATAATCATTTCGTATCCAACTTTGATAAAAATGTATCTAACCATTTTAGACTGTAATTGTTTCTTAGGAGTAACCTTACTTAGCACCTACCCAGTGGTATCTTCAATGTTCATTAATGCCTGGATCACCAAAGGTAACTCATATTTCACTATGAAGAGGTAGCTTGACATAGCTGGAGGAAAACAAAATTATACCATTACAAGTGCAAAATGTGGCACGTGACACCAAAAGTAACGTGTCACCACTCTCCGCTACATAAAGAGCAAAAAAGTCTACCCAAATCGTCCTTTAGAAATTCTTACCTCCAATGTTCTGCATTGTAATGGATCCAGAGGCTGCAAGCTTTCCAACCATTCCAAATGCCTTATGTCCCAGTTGTTCATATAATAAAGACCCTGTAATTTAAGGAACACAGAAGCATGAAGAAAGTATTTTATAAGAGGAAGAAAATCATGACAGGCATAACTGTTTTAGAAATATCAAGAATGCTACCATACCTCCTTCATTGGCAGTCTTCAAAAGAAGATGAACAGAATACAGGGAAAATATTGACACAAATGTCAACAGGATTCTGATGAGAGAAGGAAAAGGCACAGGGTTATAAATAAGCACGTCTATATTTAAAAACAATTCTTTTTGGCTTTATTTAAACATTAAACAGGGAACTTGTCCTAATATTTTGTGTACTAGACAGAATGCCCCCAAGGACAGGTGTTCACTCTCCTGGCTAGAGTGTCAACAAGTTCTCTTACCTGGCACTAAACATGACTGCATCATGTCTCAGGTAATAACTCTACAGTACTGGTTAAGAACAGGGTTATTAACCCACTGAACCAAAGGTGCTGGGAGACACTGGAAAACCTAACTTTTCAGTGGTAGAGTTACAAGACTTATATTTTGATTCTGGCACCATGATAATTAGCTGTGTACTTGCCACTTCTCTGCATTGTATAGTTCCTTTTATCTATAAAATGGTTTTAACACCTGCCAGTTACTTGTGAAATCCAAATGAGACAGATTCAGGAAAGGTCTTGAGACCACTTGGACCACATAGATAAGCAAAGGTAATGGGACTATAAAGGAAGTGGAGGGAAAGATACTGACATGTTAAGTGTCAGGCACAGCTTTACAAATGGGCACAAATCAGAGAAGTAAGTACTGGGACCATATACTACATTGCACACCATGGTATGGAAGACAGGCCCAGCATTGTGAGTTAAACAATGCCTGTGCTAGAACAAGCGGGCTATCAGTCCCGACTGGGCTGTCTCCTCCCTCAGTCCTTTCGGTTGGATGGAACAGGAGAAAAAAAAAAATAGAATAGAGAGGAACTAAAGGTTCTCTACTAAGTCACTACGTTTTCCTTTAGGGCACACGTCCTCTCTCCTTCCAGCTTTACTTTCTTCCCCCCAGGCAAGCCAAGAAGAATACAGATTTCTTTTTGTTAAAAGGAACAACAACAACAACAGATCAAAATCAGGGAAACTCATAGAAAACTCTGCAAACAAGAAGACAGTCACATTTTCCAAATTCTTTACTGGCAAACTGAATACAGTACCATATAAGGTCTGGCAAAGAAACTGATGTCTGTTAGTTAAACATAGGTGGTGGCATTAAGCTGCCATTCTAATGCCCAAAGTTTCATGGGGTCTAATCTGCTGTGGAAATGACACAATCAGCCTCATCTCTAACTGGACAAAGCATGGCTTAATCAAAGACAATGTTCAAAGTGTGCTGACAAATTCAGTCCTTTCTTTTACACAGAAAGGACAATGAGGAATGAACAGACTTCATAACCCTTGAGGTCACTTTCAACCTCAAGTTGAGTCTACTTTATAGGGTAAGCTACAAGAGTTGTTTAACCAGATGATGACAGCCATGTGGCTTTTGAACCATTTACGTCTGTACCTCCAAATATATGTTGTAAAATACTGATGGATTTAAAAACTCACTTTAGCACTCTTGATATTATTTAACCATTTATTAAATGGTTAATCATCAAACATACAGACCCTATTAGAGTATAAATAATTTCAGAAGTGCAAGGGTAACATATCAGAATTTTGCTTTCTCTTACGAAACAAAGGTGCCATATTATCTCATGTAAATTCTGCACCATAACCACACTGGAGCATTTAAAAACTGCCTCCAGTTTTTATATTAAGAGTTAGGAAGTGTTTCAAATATTTAACAATGATGCCATTCAAGTACTCCACTAAAAACAAACTTTGAAACTCTAGGGTCCTTTCTACGAAAATTCCTGGCTCTTGGTCTTAGATCTCAAAAAGCCTCATGCTAATGAAGCAAGCTGAGTGAATCCTAGCTTCCAAAGCTCAAAGCCATGCTTAACTTCAGTGTGGAATTTCACCACAAAGCAGAGCTTTGCGAAGGTCTGTTTTTCTTTTCATGAACATTCTATTCTGCTAGAAAAAAATAACTTGAGTAGAAGGCACCAGTCAGTTAACTATAACATATCTGTAGCAAAGAGACAATTCCATGCTACGTGTATATGTGGTTTCTTCGCCTGATAGTAAATCACACTATCTTCCACTGAAAGTGCCTTAGCCAGGAGCCCACAGAAGCCCAATCTTAGTTGCTATGATACAAACATCACTGAAAACGCATACTAAACTTCACATGTGTTTTTCTTTCATGCTTTTTTTCCCTGGAAATAAGGTCCATACTTTTACATTCTCCAAAGGTCAGTGACCCCCAAAATGGTTAAAAACCACTGTTCTAAAGTCTTCTACAGCTCCAAAATTCTATTCTAGGTATTTATGCTGGAAAGCACAGGAGTAACTAATTCTAACTGGACAACTAGGGGGAAAAAAAAGGCAATTCAAAGCAGGTACTTATTAAAATATTCATCTTTTGCTGTGGCAATCACATAGACCTGGAAGAGATAAATATTAAAAAGAAAAAAAAATAAATTAAAAAATCACATATGGGTTGCTTTTCAGTGTCCAGAAAATTATGGCTCACTTTTCTTAAAACAAACATGTTCTAGGTTAGACAAATACCACCACACCCTATATATTAAAAAAAAAAAAGAAAAAAAAAGTTGTTTTCCTTATGTACAAAAGGAGCCACAGGTCCTTGGGGAGACTGTCAATTTACCAAACTGACTTGAAGGCTACCATGCTTTTTAATATTTCTTGCTTCAGAGTTTGCCACAGTAAAAATTCTACCCTGGATTTATCAACAGTTCTTTTTAAATATTCAATCCCTATTCAACTGTAACTATCCCCTTTGACTTAAAGACTTTTTGGTTTAATTATCGGTTTTAAGAGTTGTCTTAATTTTCCCTACCTAATTGGCTTTTTTGATATCATGCAGTTACATAGCAGAATAAAGATTTTCAGATTTCTCATATGTTAAATTTTAAGCAAATGATTTTTAAGTCAACTACTTCAACTGTAAATTCAGTCTCTGGAGCCAAAATATATGTTGTATCATCATATTTACTGCCCTGCATGGCAGACTCACTACTTACACATACTTACATAAAAAGAGCAATTCCAGTATTAGCCATGGCATAAGAAAGCCCAAGGATTCCACTGCCCACAATCGCATTGCTCAGATTAAATACTGACATTCCAAAGGAAGTAGTACCTGGATGCTACACAGAGGGAAAACGATAACCAAACATATAACAATAATTAAATGGAGAAAACCAGCTTTGGGCAAGTTAGATTTGAAATCTAAAAGTAAAACTATTCTTTTACTCCATAAAGCCACAGAAACATAAATTATTATTTTTAACTTACAAAGTCTGTTTCATACTTCTTCTTCCCCAAATTCGATTCAAGTAAAAAGTTCTGGTTTTCAGGATCTACATCTGCATAATGGCTGCAGAAAAAGAAAACAAAAAAACTCCTAAATTGGATTGAAATATACAAAGGAATGCTTCAACACAAAACGGTCCCCGCGTTTAGCTGTCACACATCTTTACTTAAATGCATATTAAGTAGTAGTCGACATTCACACGACACCATGTCATTGCAACCGGATAATCTTCCAGAGATTACACGCTCTCTCCAAACGCTACAGTAATTTAAAGCAACAGAAGAAGAGTTCCAGGTAAAGAACCTCCGATGCACACAAGCCGTTTTTAAAAAAAGCACACAACTTCTCCCACCTTTTCAGAGCAGCTTGTTTGGTGGGGTAGGAGTAGTTGAAGTCACTGTTGGAACTGTAGCTGCTGCTGTCCTCATCTGGGGAAATATTGAACCTTCCCATTTCGGCTTTCTTCATGCTGGGTTGCAGAAGGAATCAGGCGCACCGAGTAATGCTGGGCTCCTTTTGTCCTTGGAGATGCACGGGCCCGCGCGGCTGCCTGTGAAGGTAGAGGCGGCGCGTCAGGACTGCAGAGCCCGCCCTGGTCACGTGACGCCGCCGGGCGGCGCTGCGAGGCTGATTCATCCCCGGCCAGGCGAGTGGAAAAGTACCAGCCGAGCGCGAAGGGCGGGGGCGCGCGCGGAGGGGCGGAAAAGTACAGACCGCGGAGCCGCGGAGAACAAAGATGGTCCCCCTGCAGCGCTGTGCCTGCGGAGGCCCACGCCCCCCGGACCCCGATGACCCTCTCCAACGGAATTTAGTGTTTGGCCCTCTCCATTCTCTCAAGTTTCACGGGAGGGGTGCGGGGGCTCTGTTTTGCTTTTCCCGCAGCCTCCTAGGTCGTGCACAGGCACGCAGGGCAAACATCCCACCCAGGCATTGGCTAGGCGTGCACTGCATGTAGCCCAGGCGCACAACTCCCCCTTTCTAGCATTTACAATAGCAATGCCGCGTAAGTCGTCCTTTCACACCTGGAGCCCCCAGATGGCGAAATGCCTCTGCAGCAGACAGACTCGAAGGGGGCGGAAAGGGCGAACATGAGTCCTCTCCCGAGAAAGGGAGCAGAGGGCGCGCAGAGGCATCGAGGGTTTGTTTACACGCGCACGCCCGTGCCCTCGAACACACCAGTCCACAGGCATTTGGCTCGCGAGCGCTTCGCCCGGCCGGCCCCTCCTCTGCCCGAAAAGGAAACTGATGCAATATCGATAGCCGACTGTCAAACGTTCCCGCTTGTCTTCCCCAATCCTGGCCTCCGCTACACTAAAAGCCCGAACCCACTCCCGTCGCCCCCAAATTCCAAGACCCGTTTATGTAATTATTTTTATTAATTCAATTCAGTCACAAGACTTGTCGCAACGGAGCCTCGGGGCCCGGCTGGCTCCCCTCCCCCTAACGGGAGGATGCGGCTCCGCTCCGGGCGGGCACGCGGCCCCCGTGCCCCTCCCTCGCCCGGAGGAGGACCGCGACCCCGGTGCGGACCGGGATCGAAGGCTGGCTCGCACACCAAAAAAGCCCTCCCCAGGAGTAAACGACCGCGGCAGCTGCCTTCCCGCCGCGGCCCCTCCCGGACGCCCCTCCCCCACTCCCGCCCGGGCCCCGCGCCCTTTGCAGACGCCCCCGCGCGCGTTACCTCGGTAGTCTCGACTCCTGTATCCCGGAAACAACACGCAAACGCCTTCTGTGAGTTTTTCTCAGTCAAACAAAAATCGTAAAAAAAATAAAAACAAAACAGAAAATCCAACTAGAGGCAGGAAAAAAATTTTAACTAAACAAGGAAATGGCAAGTTGCCGCCCCAATCGTCCGGCGTCCGCCGTCTTAAGGGAAAGGAGCCAGTGTGCGGGAACGCGTGGTCGGGCTGCTGGCGGCTCTGCAAGAAAAGCGCTCCAGCACGGCAGCGTCGCACGGCTCTGGAGCCAGCGGCGCGAGCGGCGGGTTATAGCTGCCGCCTTGGAGGACGCGTCAGTGGGCGGGAACCCAGCAGCCGGGTGCCTGCTCTCCCCGCCCCAGCAGCCGGGTGCCTGCTCTCCCCGCCCCAGCAGCCGGGTGCCTGCTCTTTGTGTATCAACACCACCTGGGCTCCGCCCCGCGCCCGCCCGGGCCCGCAAGGCCCCGCCCCGCCCCACCCGCGTCCGTCCCCCGCGGCTGACTCGGGCCGCCTAGCCCCGCCCGCTGGCGTTTCCCGCCCCCCCCCCCCCCCAAGCCCCGGGCCAGCCCCGTTCTGCCGTCTCCTGGTCAGCCTGGAAAGACGCCCCCCGTGCTTCTCCCGGTCTGTCCCTTTCAGCCCGGACTGGTGCCCAAGACATGCGGTTGTCTTTCAGGAACCTTCTCCTTCAAATATCCTTTTGTCCAAGTTTCCAGCAGGCTTTGCTTTCTCCTAGAGGCTTTTTGGGGACACATCCCGCCCACCCAATCCTTTGCTGCCGGTTTTTTTTTGTGATTTACATGGGGCTTTTCTCTAGCAAAGTTGGGCCAACGCAGCAACGTTGTCTCCATGGTAGGTTTCTGTTCTCGTTCTTTCTTCTCCTCCTAGACCTGCTTTCACTCTTCAAAACTAGCCTGATGAGGTCGGTTGGCAGCTCCATTTCGGGAGATCCTTTTTATACGGACACGGAGAACCCTATTAAGGGTAAAGCTACGTCCTGCCCAGTAAGCCAGACTCCTTGAAAGGGGTCCCTGGTTGGGAGCTTCGCTCTTCCGATGAAGTGTAGGAGTCCCACTTTCCCTTCGCAGACACATTGCAGTCATCCCACCACCCCACCCCAATTGGAGAGCTCTCCTCGCCTCTCTCTCTCCTTGTATTTACAGAGGCGCTGCCTCGGTTGGAATGCTGGTCCTCCTCTTCCAGTGTTGATGTGGTCTTGCTGAGCCAGGCAACTAGGGGGCCCCTTCGCTGTGGAATACTCGGTGCTGGCGGAAAGGCTGGAAACAAAGGCCTCTTAGGAGAGAGAATTGTTGGTTGAATGAATGAATAAACAAACGATCTGACTTACTGCTCTCTTCCTTTTGGGGACGTGGGAGAGATTGGGCAGGGTTGGGTGTGATCACAATTTTTGCTTTCAATGTTTTCCTGAGGAAATCTGTACAACTGTCTATTTCCGTGGCACGTGAGGCTGCGGGTGCCCTCGGCCTGCACCAGTGTTCATGACTGACGTGGGAGGACCCGATTTCCCCTTTACACTCCTTTCTTCCCCCACCCCTTTGACTGGTCAGACCAGTCTCACCTAAACAATACTCTTTCTTGCTTTAGTGCCCAGCTTCTCACTATCACTCAAGGCTTAGTCACTGAGCCTCGGGAAAGCCTCCCTCCTCACCCCTCTTATTGCAGGGACTGTTTTCTAACCCATGTGGCGAGGACTTTTTAAAACCTATGCTGTCTGGTACTCAAAATTGTTCAAGTTTGTAGTCTTACCAGGGAGACTGTGAGCTCCCCAGGGCAAGTTTGGCACTTGATACACATTTGGGGCTGAAAAAACTTCTTTCTTCCACGCACATTCCCTAGTAACACCGATCAACTCTTGTCTGGAAAGCAATCTTAGCAGTGGGTTAGAGAGGACTCGCTGGAAGTTCCTTTCTATCAGGTTTCAACTGATGAAAATCAAAAGATCTTAAATCAGTTCTTCATCCAGGTTAGTCCCCTGCATAGTCAGAGGTGGTTATGGTTGGCAAGTCCTACTCTCAAACTAGTTCTCTTGTCCCTTGGATTTTTTGGTGGTTTGTATTGAAGTGCATGCTTAAGGAAACCTGTAAAATTGAGGGAGTGTGTGTGTGTGTGTTGGGGGGAGGGCTGTAATCTTGTTCTGACTTCTCTATGACAAGAACCTGAACAGTAAATGACAAAAAAGAGGGGGAGGTATTGAAACATTGATTTTTCGTTTGCAAATTTGATTCATGTTTTCAAAGGCCACTTGAGGCATATCTAGTTACCCAAGTGGTTTCCAAGTGAGGCCTGATGTGCTTGAGTTTTTGCCCTCAGGCCCTGGGCTAGAAGGCATGGGACACAGTACCCTGACCCAATTTCTAGGAAACTATGCCGCCAAATTCTTGTTGGTCAGAAGTGCTATGATTTTGCTCTATTCCTAAGCAAATGTTTTAGCAGAACAGTGTCTTTCAGACTGCAGAATGGGACCCAGGAAAGGACAGTGATGAATTCAGTGGATTACTACAAGCTTTTTTTTATTTCTTTAATTCAGTAGAACAAAATAGAATTAAAATATCAGTATGCCATATATAGTAATGCTAGTACTATTCTATAAAACTAATTTTGATTATGTACAAATATGTATATATTCTGAGTTATGAAGTGAAATCTATTTCTTACTGTGGGCTAGGATCAAAGAATTTTGAAAGCTACTAAGAGTAAACCTATCCTAAGACAGGAAAATAATCACAAATATTAGTTTTCAACTCTGGATTTTCAGGAATGCACTGCATTGTCAAGATAGGTCGGTTGGAGTTTTTAGGGAGGGTAGATAGCTATCTTCTGTAGAATTATTTGACCATTATCACCTGATAAAATAGAGTGGGTCTGTTTCTGGGGGCTCTAGTGAGTTGTTTCCCAACCTGTTGTTGAACAAGATCATCTTCAGGATGGTCCTCAAAATTCTGTTTATCCAGCATTTCAGTTTGCCTGAAGTGGGCTCACACATTATATTTGCTTCTCTCTACACTTCATGTCCAGCTGAGTAGTTTCATTCTCAGGTTGGCTTTCGTGGCTTCCTTTGATGTGGCACTAGCCTATATTTCCATCCTAATCCCCCACTATTTCCTTGTGGTAGGCAGCTTCTGAGATGAAGCTCAATGAACCTCACCTGATAGTCATACTCAGCTGTAATCCCCTTTCCTTGAATATGGGTTGGACCTAGTGATGTGCTTCTATTCAGCAAAAGTGACGGTACATTACTTCTAAGATTAGGTTACAAAAAGTCTCTGGCTTCCGTCTTGTTCTCTCTTGCTCTCTCCCTCATTTGCTTTGAGGGAAACCAGCTGCCATCTTGTGAACTGTCCTACAGAGATGCCCACAGGACAAGGAACTAACGTCTCTGGCAACAGCCCAGGGAGGCCTGCCAATGGTCACAAGAGTAAGCATTGAAACTGATCATGCCCAGTTGAACCTTGAGATGACTGCAGTCCCAGCTAATACGTTAGTGAGAGGACCCAGCTGAGCCCAGCCTGGATTCCTGACCCACAGAAATAAGTGATAATAAATGTTTGTTGTTTTACGCCACTAAGTTTTGCTGTAGTTTATCACTCGGCCATAGATAACTAATACATTCCCCTTCTTATACCCTGTGGTTTTGCCACTGTTCTCAAACCATTTCCCATTTCCCATTCAAACTTTACCCACTGCTTGGAATATTCTTCATGCCTCCTCTTCCCTGCTATCACCATGTATCTAAACTCTTATCTTTCCTTTGAGGCCCACCTTAAATGCCAGACCTTTCATTAATTTTTCTTTATTTGATGCTCCCATTTGAAACTGATCTCATTCTATTCAATACTTTGAACGCAGTGCTTTATAAATATCTTTTTGTGGCACTTCTTTTTGTGTTGTCTATGTACCAGATTTTCTGTTACTACCTTTTAGGGTAGAATCTGGCTAATCACACCTGACCTAGTCACTTGTAAAAAGAAGGTACTTTTTGAGTATTTGGATGAATTAAATACATTGAAGTACCTATTTAAGTACCTACCACTACCTGAATTATATTTATTTATCTGTTTACTGTTCGTCTCCCTCACTAGAATATAAGTTCCATGAAGGCAGAGGTTTAATCTGCTTTGATCACTGTTAGCTCCAGTACCTAGAACAGTACCTGGTAATACATTTTTGTTGAATGAATAAATGTAGGAGTAAACAGTAGAAAGCATATTATCTAATATGTCTAAACGGCATCTATCTCATTCCTTACTGGTCAAAGCAGAACTCTTGACTTCCCTAGCAAAACTGTTACTAATTCTTTATAATTTAGAAGTATAACACTACCATTCATAAGGGAGCCCTCCTTCTCCTCAAATACCCAATCCATCAGCTAGTCTTGAGGGTTCTGCCTCCAAATACATTCAGAATCTTGCCATCTCCACTACTCTGGTCCTAGTCCAAGCGACCATCACCTCTCTCCTGGATCACTGCAAACGCCACAGCCTAACTCATCTCTGGGCTTCCGTTCTTGGTGCTTATTGTCTGTTCTCCACCTGGCAGAAAGTAAGATCTTCTCAGAACGTAAATAAAATCCCTTGCTTAAAAGGATAAATTGTTAAAGCCCTCAGTGGCTTCTAATTGCAACCAGAATAAAGTCCATATTCCTCACTCACCATGGCCTTACCTGGTTGTGCCCTTGCCTACCTCCACAGCCTTGTCTCCTGCCACTCTTTTCCTTTTCTTTTCTCTCTTTTTTTTTTGTTGCATCATTCTATCTTCTTTTAAAATTAATTTTTATTGGCGTATAGTTGATTTATACTGTTCCTTTTCACTATGTATTAGCCACAATGATTTTCTTTCTGTCCCTGAAATACTCTAAGTTATTCCCTTTTCAGGGCACTGTACTTGCTGTTTCTTCCACCTGGAAATCTCCTTGCCTCTATGTTTGGGTAGCATCACTTAGATCTGTTTAAATATCACTCCTGAAAAAAAAAAGTCTTCTGGACTTCCCTGGTGGCGCAGTGGTTAAGAATCAGCCTGCCAACGCCAGGGACACGGGTTCGAGCCCTGGTTCGGGAAGATCCCACATGCCGCAGAGCAGTTAAGCCCGTGCGCCACAACTACTGAGCCTGCGCTCTGGAGCCCGCAAGCCACAACTACTGAGCCCACGTGCCACAACTACTGAGCCTGCGAGCCACAACTACTGAAGCCCGTGTACCTAGACCCCATGCTCCACAACAAGAGAAACCACCGGAATGAGAAGCCCGCACACTGCAATGAAGAGTAGCCCCTGCTCCCCGCAACTGGAGAAAGCCCACACGCAGCAACCAAGACCCAATGCAGCCAAAAATAAATAAACGTATTTAAAAAAAAATTTTTTTTTTTGTTTATAAATTTATGTATTTATTTATTTTTGCTGTGTTGGGTCTTCGTTTCTGTGCGAGGGCTTTCTCTAGTTGCGGCGAGTGGGGGCCACTTTTCATAGCGGTGCGCGGGCCTCTTCACTATCGCTGCCTCTCTTGTTGCGGAGCACAGGCTCCAGACGCGCAGGCTCAGTAGTTGTGGCTCATGGGCCCAGCTGCTCCGCGGCATGTGGGATCTTCCCAGACCAGGGCTCGAACCCGTGTCCCCTGCATTGGCAGGCAGATTCTCAACCACTGCGTCACCAGGGAAGCCCCATATTTTAGTGTTTTTAAATCCATTTGTGTAAGCTTTTTATATTTTAAAAGTCATAATTGTAGCTCCAGTTTTTCCATTTTTGTCTGCCTTTTATTTTTAAAAAATTTTTAAAAAAGAAATTATTCTAGCTTATAAAAAAAAGTCTTCCTTGACCATCCTAGCAAAAGTTGCCCCTTGCATGCAATCTCCATTTCCTCATTGTCGTATTTTAGTTTTTGTATTTTTTCATGGTATGAGAACAGATTATTTCATTATTTGTTTATTTGCCTATGATTTCTTCCCCCTTCCTGCATTTTCCCTCTCAAACTCCTTTCTGGAATGTTAACTCCACAAGGATAAGTCTTTTGGTTTGCCCATCGTTGAATCATCAGTGCCTAGAACAGTGCCTCATACATTGAAGAAGTTCAATAGTGTTGATTTAATTAGCACATTTAACTTTATCCGTCAGTGCCTAGCACATAATAAATGTCTGTTGCAATGACTTGATGGTGGAAAAGGACAGATTTTTCCTTGAGGCCAGTCTTCTGTAAGCCACAAGCATGAAAACTTATTTCAAGAATTGCTTTCTAATGGCTTCATTTTACCTAATTAATATGACTTTTTGCAATGTACACATTTTGACATTCTTGTCCAGACAGTGTTATTGAAAATTCAAGTATGGACACTGGCATTATGGAGGAATAGTGAACTCCCACCCCCCTGGCCCATTTCCCTTCAGATCAGATGCCTCCCTTTATTCCAATGACTTCCATATTTTCTTAGCATTAATCTCTCCCAGGTTCCTCAATAAATTCCTTTCTCTACTCTTTTTTTTTTCTTATATTTTATATTTTATTCTTGAGATTATGTTTACTAGGGGCTCAACAAATGAAGGGCTATATTTTATCTTTGTTAAGACAGCTCCTAAGCCCCAAGCAATAGTATTAACTCTGAGCACCCGAGTGACTTCGGCGTGTTTTTCTGGTATTGAAGGATACTCTACTAGGTAGCAATTGCTGTGTAAAAATTATTCCAAAACTCAGTGGCTGAAACTCTCAAAGTTTGTATGAATCAGAAATTCGAGAGCAATTCAATTGTGTGTTTTAGCTTGGAGTCTTTTATGAGGTTGTAGCCATATGATAACTATTTCTGTAGTTATCTGATGGCCCGACTAGGGTTGGAAGATCAGTTTCTAAGGTCACTTACTCACATGCTGGCAAGCTGGTACTGGCCAGTTGATTTTTCTCCAAGAAGCTTTCTCCACAAGCCTGACTGAGTGTCCTCATGACACGGTAGCTGGCTGATCCCAAAGCAAGTGATCCGAGAGATCAAGGCAATGCCTTTATAAACTAGACTTTTACCCAATGGCCTTTTCCTGTGACCCTGGAATGGTCCATTTTGGTAGGTGTGGTATATACTAATGAATATGAATGAAAACAGTGTCAGAAAGATGATGGATTTTTAAAATTGACCATGGTTCTTTCACTGGGTAAACTGACACCTGCTAATTAGCAGTAAGCGACTTTAAAATTTCAGACTCATAATTTTCCAAAATAGAGCGATTTAAAAATACTTTTATTTGTGCGCTTCTTAATTGTTAACAGTCTGTTTTCTTGTCCAGAGAAAAATGACAGCGACTGAATGATGTGTTCTACTCAAAACATTCTTAGGCCACCATGGACTTATATTCCTGGCCTTCAGTCAGTTTCCAGACCTTTCTTTGCCCAGAGCTAAGATACTGAAATAAGGATTTATTAAAATTAACATACCTGCAATTCTGGTTCTTAGCTGGAAAGCATTTTAATATCTGGGCTTGGTTCCGGGATCTTTATTCAGGTAAAACTCCCACTGTTTTGGACGAAATCTTTGGCACCTGGTGTCCGATTAAGACGCCTGCGTCCACCTCCAACTAACCTCATCGTGGGACACCTGGTGCCGACGCCACTTCTCAACCCCCCTCCCCATTCAGTGACACCCATCCGAAAGGACAGCCCAAGACCCCACCAGTCGAGGAAACTGTTAAATGTTGTTTGCTTTCTTGAAGTGAACCACGCACATAACACACCCCTTTTGAGTGAAATATCGTCATTGTGTAACCATCTGTCACCCCTGGGTGGATGAGGCCAACAAACTCCCCAAAGTTGCTGTCTTAGGAACACATTTTATTCGTGGCTGGAAAAACGAAGTGGGGAATGTTATGGGGTAGGGAAAACAACTTGTTTATTTTCCTGGTGGTAAGCGGGGGTAAGTAAACTATTTACAATAGGGCCGAGTACACGCTATGTTCGAACGACGAGGCAACGCAGGGCGTTAAATGAGTAGAAGGCAAGACGCCCACTGGAACCATCTCCTTCCTTTGTCTTCCACCCCCCCCCCCGCAAGAGGTATGGGGGGGACCCGTGTCACGCGGATCGGAGGTGGCGGGGCCGAGGGGGCTGCGGCGCCCCAGAGGCGAAGGCGAAGGCGCCAGGACGCCGCTCCTCGCCTCTCAGGATGCCAGCCGGGTACACACAAGGTCGGGGGCAAGACCGCACGGCGGCTCGGAGCTCTAAGGAGGGTCGCTAAGGAAGTGCGGGCTGCCGGCCGGAGGGCCAGCGGCGCAGGCGGCGCCAGCCTAGGGGGCGGCGGCGGGCGGGACGTGCGCAGAGCCGCTCCCGGGGAGAAAGGAACCTCCGCGGGGCGGGGGGGGAGGGGGGGCGCCGGGCTGCGGCCGGAAGGCCGGGGACCGGGAAGGGGGTGGGGGTGGGGGTGGGGCAGAGGGGAGAGAGGCGGGGCCTCGGGCGCGCAGCCCCAGTAGGTCTCCGAAAATTTTCCACTAGGGCTCCGAGCGCCAGTGCCGCCGAAGCGCAGCCCGCCCCTGCGCACCCGAGGCCACGTGACGGTGACTCAGCAGGCGCCGCCTCCCGGACCCCGGGCGGGGTAGCGGAGGGGAGAAGAGGAGGACCGGGAAGGGGAAGGCGGGGGGAGGAGAAGAGGGAAGTGATGGGGGAGGCCGGGGAGTCCAGGAGAGAGGAGCCAGTGGTGCGGAGGCGCGGGCCTTTATCTCGGCCCCCCCAATGCCCCCCTGGTCCAGCTCCGCCAGCTGGGAGGCTGCCAAGTGCACGCCAGCCAGGCTCGCACCGGGCGCGCCCAGCCCGCGCCTACGACCTGGGAAACCTAGACTGCTCTAAACATCAGGGCTCTTCTCGGGGTCCTTTGAGGAAAGCCGCAGGGGGCCTCGAGGCCCTGCGGAGTTTTCACAGACTCGCCTGGCCGCGTGGGAATGCCCTGCTGGGGAGATTGCAGTCTGGGAAGCGATCACGCCCTGTTGGCAGCTGGCGGTGCCTGTGTACGTGGCTCTTGCCGTGGGGAACTGTGGCTGTGAAAGCGTGCACCGGAGGGAGGGACGAAAGGGTGAGAGGCCTTGACCCATCCCTTGTGCCCGGGGAGTCCCAGAGACACTGGTATTTGTCAGATGAAACTCCCGGACCCACGAGGAAATCCTCGAGGCTTCGGTGAACGTGGGATTTGTTGTGCAGCAGGTTCCAGATGGTTCCCCGTTAAGAATTTTGGAAATCGAAATCGGCGAAGATTTCCTCTGATCCTTCTGCTGCGTTGAGTAGACATTACACAGACACCCCGCCCCTATCGCTGGTCTTATAAGGAAACATTTGTTCCAGAAGTACTCCACTGCTTCATCTCCAGTGTTTTTTTAAGTTCTTTCTAGTAATTGTGACCGTTTCCTTTTCCTCAAGTCGCTCCATCAAAGTCTTGGAAGCAAATTAAAAAAAAACAAAAACAAAAACAAAAAAAACTAGCCCGAATTAGGAAGTTAAGATCTTTGTTTACCGACTGCTTTGCCTGGGAAGAAAGCGTTATGGGTTTGCTCTTTCCAGGTTTCCTCACAGCCTCTTCTGGGGGCTTTTTTCTCTCACTCCCACCTCGAGGCAAAAGTACAGACTGGGGACTTGCCGGATGTCCCTTTTTTTCCACACCGGTTTTAACTTTCCCTCCAGAACTGTGTGTATTGTTTTCTCGTAGGTTTCTGCAATTAGAATTATTGTAATTAATAAGAATAGCTAATGTCCTTGTAGTACTTGGGGCGGGCACTATTTTCAGTTGTTTACAAATATGCGATTATTTAATTCATCCACTGTGTGAAGTAGGAGCTATTATTGTCCCATTATCCAGCTTAACTTCATTCCTTAGAGATACGGAAATTGAGGCACAGTCGAGTTAGATAACAAGTCCCCTCCAGCTTGTAAGGGAAAGAACTGTAATTTGAACCCAAATTGTCCGAGGTAAATCCCACGTTGTGGTCACAATGCTATAGAAATTCCCTACTAACTAACAAGCATAATTGCATTGAAATATTAAATTTACATTTTGTTGGGGATTTTTTTCCTTCTACTTATTTAGCCTTCCTGAAGTTTATTTCAGAGAAATGTCTAAATTTAGTTTGGATAGAAAATCACACATAATTTAAAAAAGAAACTCTTAAGAAACCATGCGTTCCAGGGCAGTATTACATTTTTCTTACATGGAAGATTATTGAAATATTTGACCTGGGAACTTATTTTCCTTAGGAGAAATGTCTCCACATATACCTTGAGCGCCTAGGACATGGTGAGCCCTCCAGGAAAATGATGAAGCGGTTCAATCATCAGTTTGAAAAATATATATCGATTGAAATGTGCTCAAGAAGTGAACACCCTTGAAATGGTCGATGACATAATGCCAAATGAAAAGGAAATTTCCACAAAAAAATATAAATATTAGGTGGATTCAACAGGGAAGATACTCCAGGTTTTTTCTTTTTTTTCTTCCTGGAACCTTCTTTTCTGCTCTTGAAACCTTCCCTGAGCCTCCAAGATTGGGTTAGAAGCCTCTTCTGTGTGCTCCTGTGGCACCTAGAAGCTATGCCTGCAGTGGTACATTGTATTCTCATTGCTTGCTCACCTGACTCTACCTCCCAGGAGATTCTTAAGTTTCTGGAAGGGCATCCTGTCTTTCTCAACAGTGTGTCACCAGAGCTCAGCACAGTTGTTTGTCCTAAAATAGGAGCTTAGCAAGCAATACTAGTTAAAAGGATGAGTTTACTGGTCAGCCTTGTCTTGTTAGGATGTACTGAGTTGGGATTTAACAGAAACTGTGAGACCAGTGTACCCATCGGGGACATAGTCTCTGTCCAAACTCCTCCCACTTTCCTCCTTTCTTACATTTCCTTGTTTTCTTTCTCTCTCTCTTTCTTCCTTTCTTTCTTTCTTTCTCTCTCTCTTTCTTCCTCTCTCTCTTCCTTCCTCTCTCTCTTTCTTCCTTTCTCCCTTCCTTCCTTCCTTTCTTTCTTTCTTTCTTTCTCTCTCTCTCTTTCTCTCTTTCTTTCTTTCTCTCTTTCTTTCTTTCTCTCTTTCTTTCTCTCTCCCTTTCTTTCTTCCTTCCTTCCTTTCTTCCTTTCTTTCTTTCTTTCTTTCTTTCTTTCTTTCTTTCTTTCTTTCTCTCTCTCTTTCTCTCTCTCTCTCTCTCTCTCTCTCTCTCTCCCTCTCTCTCTCTCTCTCTCTCTTTCTTTCTTTCTTTCTTTCTTTCTTTCTCTTTCTTTTCTTCCCCACTAGATATAAACTGCCCGGTCAGAGATATATATTTTGAGTGTGGGTATATATCCCATTGTCCAACTTGTTATTTTGCACATAATAGTTTTTTGATGTTTATTAGATAAGAGCAAAAACAACCTCTGAAAAATTTTGTGTCGGGTTAGTTTATTTCTGCACCCAATTAATAAATAACCACAGTCTTAATCCTGACCTCACAATTTGGGGTATTTAGAATGATAGAATTGTAGGATTTTTTTTTACTGCTGAGGGGAACTTGATAACTCTCTAAGACAGCCACTAGCCACAAGAGGCTATTTAAATTTAAATTGATTAAAATAAAATTAAATTAAAAATTTAGTTACTCAGTAGCATTAGGTACATTTCTGGGGCTCAACAGCCACGTGTGACGAGTGGCTCCTCTACTGGGCAGAGATTTTCATTATTGCAGAAAGTACTATTGGACAGAGATGATAGTTACAAAAAATAGGTAAAAGGGCATAGTTTTATTAACTTAAATATATCACTATTACTAAAAAACATTTCAGATTGCATAGCAGTTCTTTCACATACAAACAACAACACATTCCTGTTTCAGATGTGTGTTATTTCACATAGATAAACATTTTTTTCTTAACAGTTGTGTTTAATGCACATTTAAACATATTCAGAAGAACGGATGGTTCAAAAGGATTCCTCTTTGTATTCCCCTAACATGACTATTCACCCCAATTGATCCTTTGTGACTCAATTTTTTTCTGTTTAAAAATACTTTAATCGACTTGAGTCACTGCACAAGTTTGACATTCATTAGATTTGGCTGTGCATTTTAAGCTCGCATGACTGAGAAACTAAAATACTCAGTAATGTTGGTAAAGGACAAATGCCAGATAGTTTTGGACTGACCAAATATATATTTAATGACATCACACATGCCATCCGGACAGTTCTCAATTTACAAACACTCTATTCTGAAGCAGCCCAAATATAAAACATACGGGTGTACTTTCCTTAAACTCCTCCTTAGAACAGTATCGCCAAGGTAGCCATTGTACAAAAAATTAGTCAATTAAATCAATCAATCAATCAATCGATCTTGGAATTTTTAGAGAATGGATAGCTTGAGTTGTGGAGGCAATAAAGACGCTGTGAAAAACCCTGGGGAATTAATAGAGGTTAATTCCACAGTAGAGCAGATTTGCTTAAGTGGTAACCCCCTGACAAAAATAGCCTAGCTCCACCTTTCTCCATCAGGCCCCGCCCCTCCTGGCCGAGTCTCTCTCCCCCTCCCCAAGTGTTTCACAGTTCTCCAATTTCATTTGTAATCCAGTTTCGGTTCTGTGAGTTCAAAGTTTTGTGGCCTTACTTCTCTGAGCCTCAGTTTTCAGAACTATAAAATAGGAATAATCACATGCTGATTGTCAAGAATTAAAGGAATATTTATGTGCAAATACTTTATAGATTAGAAAATTAATACAGAAACAAGAGACTGTGATTGTATACTTCATAAAACTCAACCCTGACCCCCACCCGAAGGTTAAAGGGCCCTCAGGACGTGCTCATGACCGGCTCTGATCGGAATCTGATCAGTTCATCAGAATATTGAGGCCAGTTGATGGCTTGAAGGTTCTGGGAGTTGGGTGGGGGGACGTTCTGGGAAGTGGGTGGGGGGACGTTCTGGGAAGTGGAAGAAAGATTTAAGAAAGGAGATGGAAGGCTGTGAAAGAAAATAGTTCAAATTTGGCAAGAGTTTGCATAAATACCATCTTTTCCTTTGAGGAATGAATGTAATTGCCTGCATTTTCTCTCTGCTTCCTTCTGTTTCATTGATTATTCCTGAGGCTAAAGTTTCTACTTTACATTCTAGTTCATCTGACGTAGCGTGTTTTTAAAAACTTAGCGTTGCTTACTTTGATTTTCCAGTCGTCTTTTGCTGATGGAGCGTCTGTGAAGGGCAAATTCAAAGTACAACTGGCTGCCACAGCACAGGGATAGGAAAGTGGTAGTTGTGGTTCTTGGAAAGGGCCTCGGCAGCTAAGCCTTTAACTCTTGGAGAAGCAGTGCCAGTCACAGCTACTTGCTGGCCTAGGGCAGAAGCAGCAGTAGTTAGAGCAGAGCAAATCAAGCCAAACCAAGCAAAACCAAACAAGTAAAAATGGCGGTGGGGGGAGAGCGAGAGCCGGAGAGCAAGAGAGTGAGAGCGAGAGGGGGGAGAGCGAGAGCGAGAGAGAGAGAGAGAGAGAGAGAGAGAGAGAGAGAGAGAGAGAATGAGAATGAGAATAAAAGAGAATGAACAGGGGAGTGGAGAAGAGGAAGGGAAAGACATCAAAGAGAATGATGGATAACATACAGCATGTATCAACTCATTTAAGCTTCATGACAAGGTAATGAGGTAAGCACTATTATTATTACCCCCATTTGACAGATGAGGAAATTGAGGCACAGAGATGTTGAGCAACTGTTCCCAATGTCACACAAATCCTAAGTGGTAGAAGTGGGACTTGACCTCAGACAGTCTGGCTCTGGAGTTTGTGATCTTAACCACTACACTAGGACTTCTCAAACTTTCTGGTCTTAGAACTGCTCTCCCCTGCCCAAACACACACACTTTCAAAAATTATTGAGGACCACGAAGAGTTTTGTTCAGGTGGGTTATTCTATTGATATTTACCATCTTAGAAATTAAAACATTTTAATTCATTAAAAAAATGAACCCATAAAATGCTAACATAAATAGCATTTTTAAAGTGAAAATAGCTATATTTCTCAGAATAAAAAAATTTAGGGAGAAGCATGGCATCGTTTCACAGTTTTGCAAATTTCTGCCCTATACTATACATCTTTTAGAGTCAGGGTGGTTAAGAAGAGAGAAGGAAATGAGAGGCTGAGAGGCTCTCAGAGGGGCTGAAAGGTATAAATGGTGAGAACTCAAGGCCTGTCTGGGTGAACACCCATATGGCCTGCGCGAGGAGGAGATGACAACCAAATAATTGTTCCTGGACTGTATAGAGGATCCTCTGGATTTTCATGCCTACTTGAATTCTCAATAGGTTGTTTGGATTCTTTCTCTCTCTCTCCCCGTGTGTGTGTGTGTGTGTGTGTGTGTGTACACACATACGTATACATACATGCACACACACATTTCTATACACATATATTTACACACACACACATGAACAAATGTATTTGAGGTTCATTAAAAAACTTTGAATCTAGGATAGCTTCTGAATTGGGAGGGATTGTAGAGATTATCTGCCTAGTCTTATTTTATGGAGGGAAACAGCTGAGGCCAGGCAGGAAGATGACTTACTGCTGGTTGAACTGCAGGATAGCAGCAAGACGGGTGGCAGAACCCAGGTCTCCCGCGTCCTCATGCACTTCAGAGTGTCATGTCATGGGAATTAATAAATCGTATTATTCAACCATTAGATAAATCTCTTTCTACCAGAAAACTTGTGAATTGACAACCTATGGTACGTAGATCTAGATCTATGGTACATTCACAGGCTTCATCATTGCCATTGTGAAAAATTGCCCTTCTCCTCCCAAAATTGCCTCTCCCCAAATATCTTGGTGTGGTTGATATTTTGGTAGGACTCTTTATCACTTCTTGCTTATTGCCTTTTGTTTTACAAGTCGTGCTGAAGAGAACATGGGCTTGGTATTGGGAAGAGGGTAAGAATCTGTGAGAACCAGCAGTTCTGAGACACCTGAGAACACTGACTGACCAGCCCCTGTTATCTGCAGGACCTGCTTTTCTTGAGGATGAGCATATTTTGGTCCACAGGTTTCCAAGACAAGCACATTCCTGCCAACATGATCCCTGGACAAGCTGTTCTGGAATTTGAACTTGCTACTGAAAAGGGGTTAAGTCCAGGACACACACTCTTGTTTCGGTGGGGGGTGAGCCATAGTTTGCTATGTTAGCACCTCATTATACAACAGTTCCAGAGAAAGTGATTCCAGATGTGCTCTCAGCAAGTACCTAGCACTTATGTTTTTAACCCATCAGGCTAAAATCCACTTTCTCAATTTTGGAAAACCAGAAGTTAGTTAATTAACTAGTAATTTCTAGTTACTTTGTAAAGTTGATTCTAAATTGGCTTTAATTTGCATTATGCTTCAAGTTAGCTGATTATAACTGGATAAAACATATCTATATACATATACATGCATCTATTCATGCATACGTATATCTTTGATCACAATTAGAAGTTCTTTTTTTTTGGCTGTGCCATGCGGCATGCAGGATCTTAGTTCCCTGACCAGGGATGGAACCCACATCCCCTGCAGTGGAAGCACAGAGTCTTAACCACTGGACCACCAGGGAAGCCCAAAGTTCATTTTGAGTACTGGTTTATGACTACTAAGTTCCTTTGTCCTGGAAATTTCATTTAGAAAAGTTAAGAGAACATGTATCTGAGAAGTAGTATTCTAGTTTCCTTCTTCAAGCTGCTTATGATTCTGAAATTTCATGAGAAGTCCTGGTTAGAGACACCCCTGCCCCCAACCCCTTATGTTTTTTTAACACAATTTGAAATTTTTCTCTTCATAAACTTTGTAACCTAAACTTACAAAGAATTGAAGAGAAAAGGTGCTGAATGCCTTCTGTGACAAGTCAGATGATTATTAAGAATATGGGATTTTTGCATCCCTTCCTCCTGGAAAGAGGGGATCTGAGGGCAAGCATTTCATCTTGCTTTAAAATATTTCAGATATTCTGCAGAAATTACGTTTTCTGTTGAATATGAAGCAAATCTTCTTAGCTGGTCTTTGCTTACTTTAGTTGAGAACATTGCATCCTAATATACTCTTTTGATAAGATATTTTACATATTTTTAAAAAATTTAGGTATTATATCTGGCTTCAAGGACCACAGCATTTATTTGCCAAAGACTTTAACCTAGGGCATTATTCACAGCATGGAAGGATTGCAAAATACATTCTTCAGAGGTGACTGTTTTGTTGCAAATACAGTGGCAACTACAGCAAGGCAATCTAGGGAGCATGGACTCTGGGTCCAGATGGCCTACCTTGATTTCTAGTTCTGCTTTTTACTAGCTGTGGACTTCAGTTTTCACAAATGTAAAGTGTGAATAATCACTGGTGAGGATTTAATGAGTTTGTACTCGTAAAGAAAGCACTTAGAACCATGCCTAGTGCCTATTAAGCATTATGCTAGTGTTAGTTTAAACAAATAAAAAATCTTGAATTTTGTCTTTGCCATGTCAGAGATGCTAATATCAAACGGCAGTTTAAGCAATACATCACTAGTTCAAGTTAAAAGAAAAATGATCCTTGGGATTTACCCCTCTTGTGAAACATCTTCTAGGTGCTTCTATCCGACTGGGGCTAAAGTTGGAGAACAAGACGGTGAGGAAAGTATAGCAGAGTATGAATGCCATTGCTTAAAGCCCCAGGCAGGGGCCTTGCTGCATACTGATTTGTTTATATTATTTCCAATTGGAGATAAAGACCCTCGGTGGTACCCTTCAGTGGGAGATGGGCTGTAGTCAGTGTGTGGATTGTCAAGCAGTTGTAGTTTGATAATGTGAAAGGCTTACTCTGGAGGAAATGGAAAAGTCACAGTTTTCCCTAAGTCATTTAGGGACTCACTACTGAGTCAGCCAGGTAGGGTCCACTAGTCTTTATGACAGTTTTGTGACAACGAGGCTTGCAGCCCTTCAGACTCACAGGCTTTTGATTTGAAGAAGGCTCCTCTTCTTCCTGGCTGACGCAGTCCCATCCCAGGGTGCAGGGCTTGAAAAGTGTAATACAGGCTGGATTTCAGCCCTCGCCCCTCCTCCACCCAGGATTTGGTGTGGTACCCAAACTGCACACTGAATGTGGTAGCCTTGAAAGCAGGTGTTTGAGTATTACCTCCTATGCTTCAGCTCAGAAGTGCTGTTCATTTTGATCAGTCTTAGTCTACTTAAACAGTTGGAGTTGGGAAAGAGATGGTTGAGTGGTTTTTGTCATTGAATCCATTGGGCAGTTGCTAATTACTACTTAAGATAATCCACAAGCATCTTGCTGACAGTCCAAGACTGTTTTCTATCAGAGGTTTTATTAAGGCACTTAATTTAGGGTTAAGGTCCTGCCGAACCTTATACACATCTAAACATGAGGAGAAAGGCACCAGAATATTAGACCCTTTTAGCCAGAAATCATATTTCTGCAATGTCATTGGTCTTTTTTTTATCTACATGCATTTACAGTTTAAGATGATGCATTTTATTCTATTTCCAATGATTTACAAGCTGAAAGACTGAGTACTTGGAAAAGTCCCTGGCTAAAAACCAGTCTATTGACATAAAATCATGTCAGGAGTGGCCTCACAAGATTTGTGGGTTTTGGCCTCTCTTGTTTCTCAGCCAGTATTTCTTTTCAGTATTATCCTCAGTTAAATTCCTCATTGGACATGCAATAGATTAAAATCACATTAAAGTTTGGACTTCAACCAAACATAGCAGAAAGTCTTGACTCTTTGACATTACCTCCACAGATTTTTCTATTACAGTTTCAGTGGTTCTGAACTTTGGAATCAGGTAATATCTTTACTATCCTGTCAAAGAGAGTGCCACCTGTAAAAAGGCACTTCAAAGTTTTATTGTTCCAAATATATTTACTCTCATTCTTAGGGAAACTTGAAATAACTTCTATTGGTTCTATTCTTATCCCTTTTTCATTTAGAAACATTTCATTTCCATTCCCATCTCTTGCCCTATGTTTTTTTCCATTCTGAAATGAGTCAGAACTCTGCTTTTTCGCTCACTTGTAGTATAAACATAACTCTAGAAACAATTGTTTCTATTATCAAACTTCTATCTAATAATAAGTAACATGCACTCAACACAGAGTTTCAAAAGTACTTTTCAATGCATTATCACATTTAATCAACCTGAGCTTTCGAGATGGCTATTATGATTTTCCCCATTTTTACAAACTGTACTATGCTACCCAAAGGATATAGGAAGAGAACCAGGCTCTTTACCTTTTATTGATTAAAAAAAGAGATTTGTCCCCATATTTTCCATTAACCAGTACTACAATTTAAAAGCATCTTTTGCTTGCTTAATTATGTGTAGCATAGTTCATGTGCTGGGAAATATCTACCTTGGTATCTGGCCTGTGAATTTGTCCCAATTTATTTAGAGAATCTTTTGGAATGATTTAAAATTCTTGGGGTTTTCAACTCAGACTAGACAAAAGGACAATAAACAACTCTGAGCAAAATTTATAGTAGTTAACTATCTGTAGCCTTTCCAAGTAGTCAGTCAGAGAACCTTGAATTTCTGTTTTGTTTTGCATATTATATGCCCCAGCTAATTTGACATTTTCACTTTTTCTAACTATTTTCAGGGTGTGTTGACACTCAGGTTAATTCTCAGCTGCTTTTAAGGACAGCCAGTGCCTAGCAAATTATAGGCATTTAATGCATTTTAAGTAAATGATTGAATTGTTTATCATATGGGCAAATGGCAATTTGTAAATAAGTATCCCTAAACGTAAATAGTCACATTATGTTTATTGTTTTAAACTTGAAGGTTTTGACGTGGTCTGAAGTGGTGTAGGAAGGAGCGAGGACTTTGGAATCTGAAAAGATCTGAGTTTGAATCTTCACTGCTAGTTATTACACTTCCCTTAGGCAATAACTTCTCTGATCTTCAGCCTCCTCACCAGCAAATTTGGGATTATATTACCTACTTTGCAAGATTGCTGTAAGGATCATCTGAAACAGTATGTACAAAGTATCCAGCACTAGGCTTGATGCATAAAATGTGCTCAGAGTTGATGGCCAGCATTTGATGAAGACAGAGATAGCTATTGTGGCTCTAGGTTATTGCAATTTAATAAAGGTATTTCTGAGTGCCACTAGGCATTAGACATGTGATAGGAATGTGAAGATACACATAACAGTCTCCTAGCTCTGCAAGATTCCTACATTTGCTATGGAGCCAATGACAAGCCTGAAGTTTCCAAAGATGTACAGACTAATTGAAATCCTATCCCAGAAGTGTGATTAATGTTGAGGACTCTGAGGGGCAAGCAGCTTGGAGGTGCCGGGGAGCCGTGTAGATGAGGTGGGACATTTTCCAATCTCACCTCGCACACCGGCCAGTGAGCCAGTGCTGGGACCTCCTCCTGTGTCATCACGAAATGTAGAAACTTCTACCAGCTACTGACACATGAGGAGGAGAAAGAATTATTGGCCACTGATTGCTGATGGTAGCTATACAAAGCGGAGTGAGATGGCCAAGGCTCTTACCGATGAAAGACCCAATGTCTGTCAATATTCATAATCTACCAAGTCACACAGCAATCATTTTTTGATATGATTTGGGGATATGGCACTTTTCAAATTTGTACATATAACTTACGTAGTAGTGGAGCTCCCACTTATCAGAGTGTATATATCTATTTAACCTTTGTATGTAAAAATCAGCTGTGCAATCCATAGCATAAAATACTCATGATGACAATAGCAGGTCAACAAATTATTCTAAATTTTACATACAAGAGCAAAGAGCCAAAAAATAGTTCAGATAATTTTGAAGAAGAATAGAATTTTACTTTCAAAGAAGTGCAGAATTTTACTTTAATAGATATGAAAACTTATGAAGCTGTAGTAATCAAGGCAGAATAGTAATAGCAAAGGCTTAGATATATATGCTGATGACACAGAATGGAAAGTTTAGAACCTGATCTACACATATATGAAAACTTGATATATATGAGAGGTCATTCTGGGGAAAAGTTTGATGGCTTAGTAATGAATTTTATTATAACAGGAAAAAAAGTAACATTAGATTCCTGTAGCATACTATACATGAAAATCAACTATAGATTAAAGGCTTAAATATGAAAATCATATTTTTAAACATGTAAAAGAAAATATTTTATGAACTTGGGATAGGTAGGGATTTCTTAAACAATATACAAAGAAAAATATGGATAAATAAACTTGACTATGTTGAAATTAGATACTTCTGTGATGAAAAGACACAAACAAGTGAAAGACAAGTGTGCAAGTACAAAAGAGATTTAAACATATAAAAAAATTCATGCCCAGAATATATAAATAATCTCTATAGATCGATAAGAAGACAACCGAATAGAAAAATCGGGAAATGATACGACCAGGCAGTGCACGGAAAAGAAATCTCACACAGCCAGTAATCATGAGAGCATAGTGATCAAGGCAATGCAATATGAAAACTGTCAGAAGGTAGGATTTTACATCCACCAGAGACCAAGTGTTTGTGAGGACGTAGAACAAAGAGAAATCTTATGCATTGCTCGTGGGAGAATTTCACTGGCACTACCACTTTAGAAAACAATTTGACAAAATCTAGTACAGTTGGAGATGAGCCTAAGATACTACCTGTACCTCCATTGCTGGGTTTAATCCCTAGAGAAAGTCTCACAGCACCTGCCACAGTCTTAGTATAAAGTAGGAGCTCAGTACATAGAACTCAAAGGAGGGAAGGAAGGGAGGGAGGGAGGAAGGAAGGAAGGAGGGAAATTTGTGTTATTGGCTTCTTTTTGGTTTGTTCTGTGTGTTGTGGGACTGCTTCTTCCTTGCCAGGGTGGTCCCAAACTGCCCTACAGGTCTGTCAACTCCAGTGCAACTTTGAGGAGCTCAGAAGATTAGCCTCTACATCTCCGAGATTCTACTGTGAATGGGAATAATGATTTTCATAACTGATGAATTGAATACGTTCTGTAAATATATTTTCTTATAGAATTCACAGTGGTATGAATACTAAGCTCTAATTGCATATTTAAAATGAATCCATCTAATGTATAAAATGAGATGCACAAGTACCTTATGGGTAACATAAAATATGAGTTATTACTGGATCCTTACAATTCTATTGGCAAAGAAAGATGAGACCTAATGCCCTGAAAAGATAAAATCTCTTTTTCAGGCATATGAAAAAATATTCTGCTGGTTTATGAAGAAATGCGTGTTCTTTTAAAATAGTAAATATTCATATGCACTAAGCCAATCCTTTTATAACATATATTCCTAAGAGCATAGAAAACATGGCAGCTCTTCCCATCGCTGGAAGAATGTGTGGTTACCCTGGCAACAGCATCTTAGTTCCTGCTTCCAAGTACCACCTGGTGATTTCAAGTCTAACAGCTGTACAGCATCTACATTTCCATTGAGGAAATAAAATGTGTTCATGCATCATCTCATGGTGCATTTAAGAAGAAATGAGCTTGCAAGTTTGGGGAAGGAGGGAAAGAAATAGCACTACATAGTGGCAGAACCAATGGATGTTTTAAAGGCCTAACTGCAGTCTTGGAAGCATGCCCGAAGCAGACAAGACCACCACATTAGGGCTGTAGGATAGCAAGGCAGAGTTTCCATCAAAGCTCTAACATTCACTTAGGCCCAGCAGCCCAAGAACATTTTTTCACCCCTTACTCAGAATGTGTACGTTTAAGTGGAATTGGCACTCTCCATCCTAACAGGCATTTAAACAAAATGGTTGTGTACCCATCACCGTGACAGGCAGAGGATTATGAAATAAAGTGTTCCCAGTTTCATGATTTCTCAGTGCTCCTAATCTTACCCAAAGTATTGGAATGTTCCTGAGATTAGTCATATTAAAAAAGCCAAATCCTACAGTAATTACGACTAGAATGAATTTCATGGTCTCTTCTGAATTAGGTAGTTGAGTGCCAGGGGGAAAGAATTGCATTACTAGGCTGCATGGGCACAGTCAGCTAGGGAATAATTTCCTGCTCTCTCAAAAAACCCAAAGACTGTGAACAAATAATTTAAGATATATGTATTTAATTTTTTCCCTTTCCCTTTTTTCTATATTATTATAATTCTACACATAAGTTATGGAAAATTTAGAAATAGGAAAAAGTATATAGAAGTGAGAAAAAAATCATTGAAGATCCTAACATTGTTAATATATTGGAAAATGTCTTTTATTCTTGTTTATGCATTTTTTTCCCACCTTTGTGTTGCATTTCAGAAGACCTACTCAAGCTATCCATCCACGCTACAGGTGATTTTCTGCAGGACCAATTAGAATCATTATTGCTTCAAAGGAAGACTTTCATTCTGATATGGCATTTTGAATTTCCTTGCATGTTTTTTTCTTATTCCAGTGGCTTCATTCTCTTTTCTCCTTTCATCATAGCCTATTCATTCTTGAATGTCCATCCTCTGATTTCATGGAGATCGTGTTTTCATACACCTCTACTTAGGACACCAAACAGGACATCAACATTTTCCCTGGTACGGTAGAATCTTTTCAAAGGCATCAGGTTGCTTTTGTCCTGCCTCACCCTTGCACAGGGAGAGCTCCATCCAGCCCAATATAAGTAGGGTGCACAGAACGTCCCTAGTTCTGTCCACTTCTATTCTGACAACTTTCCCTCTCTCACTAAATACTGAAGGCTGATTATGTGCACAGCCTCTGTCTAGTTTCCAGGGCTTAGAATTCCTTCACACAATCATCTTATAAACACCCAGATCCCTACTATGGGCAGACAGTGTTGTAGGTGCTGGGGATAGGGCGGTGGGCAAAACCAGTTTATATAAAATAAGTAAACCTGTAATTGTATAATTTATACACTATATCTTACAAGGGCAATTGTAATATTAATCTTCTGGTAAGGGAATGAGGGGGTTAAGGAGGCAGTTATTTTACCTAGGGTGCCAGGGAGAGACCCCCAGGCTGATAAGCTAACGTTTGAACTGATGGAATTGAGGGAAGAAGTTCTGTGGTTATCTAGAAGAAGAGCATTCCCAGGACTCAAAAACAGCCTTTAAAGCCATTCGAAGGCTTCTGGCTTTTATTCCAAGTGGGTTGGAATACCATTCTAGCATTCTGAGCAGAATGAAGTCCCAGAAACTGAGTGAATCAAGAGTGTTCAGAAAGAGGGAGGGATCCAGCGTGTCAGGTATGGCTGACAGAGTGGGTGAGAGGAGGGCTGGGAGCTGACCTTGGGGATAGCAACTTGGAAGTCATTGGTGACTTCGACAGCAACTATTTTGATGAAGTAATGAGGCTCAGAGCTGTTTGGAATGGATTCCAGAAGGCATGGGAGGAGCTGGACAGGAGGCAGGCTCTAGGCTCCTCTTTGGAGGAGTTATACTCTTAAAAGGAAGAGAAAGAGGGTGGTAGCTGGAGGAGGATGTCGGACCAGGAAAGTTTTTAAAGTTTTTTAAGTGGGAGAAATTATGGCAGCATAATTTGTGTGCTGGGAATGATCCAGTAGAGAATAACGGCTCAGTGATGCAAGAGCCAGCGGGCAGTTGGGAGCACTATCTTGGAGGAGGTGAGAGGGGCTGGGCTCTGGTGCACAAGCGGCGGAGACAGGGAGCGGTCAGTCATAGCTGCAGGAGGGAGGCAGGGCTGTGGGGCAGAGGGCCCTGGGCGGCTGGAGGCCCAGATGTCCACTCAGTGTTGCTTAGCTGGACTCTGGCCGGCAGATGAGATATTTGACAGACGGAGGTGCCATTGGCTGTTCTCTGTTCCCTGTGCACTAGTGTGATCCATGAAAGGCCACCCCTTTGCCCCTCCCTCACAGGCACACAAGTACAGGAGCTGTTCCCTGGCCTGGGCTCATCCTCACCACTTTGTTTTGGTAAACACTACACTTACGTCCATTTTGCAGTTTAAAAAGACGTGGGCTCACATAGGATCCAGCAATCCCACTCCTGGGCATATATCCGGACAAAACTATAATTTGAAAAGATTCACGCACCCCTATGTTCGTAGCAGCACTACTTACAATAGCCAAGACATGGAAGCAACCCAAGTGCCCATCAACAAATGAATGGATAGAGAATATGTGGTACATATATACAATGGAATTTTACTCGGCCGTAAAAAAGAATGAAATAATGGCACTTGCAGCAACATGGATGGACCTAGAGATTATATACTAAACGAAGTGTTGACATATTCCATTGTATATATGTACCGCATCTTCTTTCTGAGGAAAGAGAAAAGACAAATACCATATGATATCACTTATATGTGGAATCTAAAATATGACACAAATGAACGTATCTATGAAACAGAAACAGACTTACAGACATAGAGAGCAGACGTGGTTGCCAAGGGGAAGTGAGGCTGGGGGAGGGTTGAATTGGGAGTTTGTGGTTAGCAGATGCAAACTATTATATATAGAATGCATACACAACAAGATCCTACTGCATAGCACAGGAAACTATATTCAATATCCTGTAATAAACCATAATGGAAAAGAATAAAAAAAAAAAAGACTTGGGCTGGGACCAGTTTAGTCACTGACATAAGGTCATATGCAAATAAACGGTAGAGCAGAGAACCGACCCAGACATTTTGACTGTTTCTGGGTTCTTCCACACCGTTATCAGCGTGGATGGAGGAGACAGGGAACGGAGGTTTTACTCCCAAAGACTCAGATTCCGTGTCCTTCTCCTGCACTTGTCTGCACTGGACCCCCCCCCCCCCGGCAGGGGTGATTGTGTGAGTTCACACAATCCATCCAGGCGCACGGGGTGTCTTCACCAGGTGGAGGGGGGCTCCGGGTGTGCTCAGGGGATGGATGGCCTCGCTGTCCCATCCACTGAGCGGAGGCTCAAAGCACCCCGGAGCCTCCCCCTCTGTCCACAGCTTCTGAGGGACTGGGCTTGGACGGCACCTCCCTGCCTGTTCATCCTCCCGCCACCTTTCAGTAAACACTCCACTTTTTCCTTTTGCTCTTTAGATCTGGGGAGAAGCAGGTTTTTATGCTCATTCAATTGCCCCTAATCAGAGAAGAGTAGACTTTTGAACTTGGAGGGAAACATTCCAGGACCTCTGGTTTAACCCTCTCCTTATGGACCCTGCTTTATTCAGCTGCTTTGCTGGCATCTCAGGCACCTAACATCTACTTCTAGAACTTTCTACCTCAACTCAGAAAAACACACACACGCACACACGTCTGTTTTGTTCCCTTCTGGAAGAAGCTCTAAGAGAAAAGGTGTGAGGGTTGAGCTTGAAAACAACTCTTCTGCTCTTCCAAGGGCTGTCGTTGCAATCATTTTGTGTGTCCCCGGAGGTAGGGCTTCAGCTTGCCTCTGGCACTTACTCTATTTATGATGCATTCTCCTCAAAATCTGCTATTTTCTATCAGGTGAACTGTACATTACAAGCGGCAGGTGTTTTCTAGTACACATATTAATACACACATTTGTTAATCTCTGTAAGTGATTGTGTCATGTCATGGCTAGTCTGTTCAAACTCCTAATTATAATGAGGTGTAATTAAAAAGGTTCAGAGCTATAGAGGAATGAAAAGGGAGTTTCAGGTACTGGAATAAGACACATGTAACTAAGGAGTGTATTTAGACAATACTTAGTCCTTAAAAATTAAAGTTTAGGTTAAAAAGTAGAAAAAATGGTAAAGTTTAGAGGTTTTGTGTATATGTGTATATATGCATATGCCTATATAATTATATACATAAATAGAATATTTTCAGAGCCATACACCAACGCTCCTATGGCCCAGAAGCACACCCGCAGAAAATGTCTTGGAATGAAAGATGTTTAGTTCTCTCCCCTCAAAAAAGGTTTTGCAGGGGTGCTCACTTTGATTTGTTGCCCTTTGCAACCTCTTGCCCCGAAGGTCCCCTTCTTTTGCGGAAAAGCTCAGGCACGGGTATGAGGTGAATCCATCATTTCGAGGGAATGAAATGATGGCTTTGCTAAGATTTCCATATATGTTGGTCATTTTATGGGGGTGGGGGGGAGGATTAGGCAAAAGCTAGAATTAGTCATATGAATTATGTGCTTGTTTGGACACTGGGCCACTCCTGCCCCAATCAGTGCCAGCAAATCCTGCAGACGGCTTCAACACCACCTCTGTGTTTCCGTCCCGCTCGTATAAAATTCCATGCCAAGGTACAAACCACAATCCTCCCTTTCTTGGGTTTTCATGCAAAAACTATTTTAGAAGAAATTTAAAGGTCAAACCTTTAAGAACTTTGAACAGAGAAGACTTCAACTCCCTTGCTTCACAACACGGCTAAAGAAAATTTTTCTTAAAATTCTGATGAAAGTACTAATATTTTAGAGGTCTCTATTTTTCACTGAATTTAAGTTCCAGAGAGAAACAAAATCGCTATGTCGGAGGAATAGGATAAAAGAAGAAACAGTGAGGAAAGCATAAATATTAACAGCAGCACTTTCATGCCTGGGAAAGGCCCCGAGGCCCCGTGTGTGAAGGACATCGCAATGCTGCTTTATGCAGTATGTCAATAAACTCGGTCCCCAAACCATTTAAAATATTCAACATTGACCTAAGCAGGCACAGACAGAAAATGCCCGTCCCAGCAGACATTGATGAATACACACATAGAACACATTGCAGGAAGAACTTGGTGCTTTTTTTCCACCCCAATATTTTATTTGGCACACATTTCAGATTAAATACCCATTCAGTATTCAGCGTCTGAGCAATAGAAAACACGTTTCAAAATCAGTCCTAGACAGCAGGAGAAACTCCCTGCAGGAGTTCTAGGAGGTGTGTTCTTCATTTAACAGATGTTTATTGATAATGGAAGGCAGGAAGTTATATGACATGTCTCTAGCTTCAAAGAGCTTACATTGTAGTAGAGATCTTGAGGGAAGTCTGGTGATCAGAGAATTTTAGAGCGCTTTTGTACATCTATGTGAGAAAGGTATAAAACCACGAGGAGGAAAGAGAAGGTAAGAGTTTGGATTTTAGAATTACCGACTAAAAATAAGTGTCCAGGCAATCTGGAAAAGTCTTGAGGTAGCAACAATCGAACCACTATCTAATCCAGTGTGTCCTAAATTATGGAATGTGTCCCACTGGACTCCTTTGAGAAGCTGATGAAAGTTATGGGCCCGGAAATAGCCATCTACCCTCAAGCTCTTACACAAAATGTCAGGGATTTGGAGTTTGAGTCCTTGGGCTTTCGATTTTAAATTGAATCCAGTTACGTTTACCATGGTTAGTGTGTTATAACTATTTATTTACATACCTGTCTTCTCTAGTGGAATATAAGCATTTCTAGGACATGATTGCTTTAAGTTTTATCTTTTATTCAAATCCCTCTCTGTTTAGCATTGTACTGTTGTATAGAAGGCGCTAAAAATGTGGACTGTCTGTGGCTTATCTCAATGTTTAGGTGTTAGGTTAATACAGCATCTTCCAAATGTCAGCCATTCGAGTAACTTCCTCACAATGTTTGCTGTAGACGTTTACTCCCTGCATTATTACTTATTATCTATAGCAGCATGACAATGAGTTTTGGTGATAGAGCACTACATAATATCACATTTCTGAATGACCATGTTACTTTCACTATATCTTCTCTCAGTCTAGCTTACACCAAGGAGAGAGTTCCAGTTTACTTCTGGTGTATCTTTAATACCTCTCTGACATTTGGAGGTCTTATTTTGGAACTAATATAGAGGCTTCTGTAGGCAGCAGTATCTGGATAGAAGTGAATAATATTGCTTTGTTTTTCTTTCATCATGTTTAGTCTTATGAAAAGTGACACTAATTTTCTATTTATAGAAGTAACAAAAATTTTATTTTAACAAAAGAGGTAAAACAAAAAGAGATGATTTAAAGAAAAGCAGATATCGGTTATCTATTGCTGTGTTAACAAACTATCCCAAAACATAGTGGCTTAAAGAAACAATGACTTATTAGGATTCTATAGATTGGCTGGGCTCAGCTGTGCAATTCTTTTCCACATGATGTCTGCTGGGATCTTTCTTGTGGCTTGAGAGCTCGGCTGGGACTGGAAGGTCCAAGATGGCTCCACTCATGTTTCTGGCAGCCCAGCTGGAATGACCAGAATGGCTGCAGCTGGCTGAGCCCCTCTCTTTCTGTGTGGTCTCTCATCATTCTGTAGTCTGCCCTGGGCTTTTTTATATTGTGCATGGATCCCAGGACAGTGAAAAAAAAAAAAAAAGCTGAAGAGTCTTTTAAGGCCTAGATCTGGAAGTCACAAAGCATCCCTCCTGCCCCATTTTATTGGTCAAAGCAAGGACAAGTCTAGATTCAAGGGAAGAGAAATAGACTTTGCATCTTTTGGGGGAGGTTAGTGGCACTTGTGTTCAGAGGTGGAAGGGATCTTTGGCAATAATTTTGCAAACAATCTACCCTAAATGGTAAGTAAGTAAACAATAGGATAAGTTTTAGCTGATATGGCAAGCACTGTGAAGGTGCTACTCATGTGACTGATATTTAGAAGACATTGTATTAACCTAAGTATCTAAATATCTAAATAAAATAACCTAAATATCACCCTAGATAGTCTGCTCATTAACATTTTTCAGTATCTAGTACATACGAAGCACAGTGCTACACACAAAAAGATTAAAGGACAAAGATAAAACATATAAACTTGCCCTAGAACTGCTTACATTCTGGTGAGGGAGACAGGTGTGTCCCCTGTAAATAAATACTTATAACAAAATAATCACGATGTATATTGCAGTAAAACGTTTAAAATACAGGGTCCTGACATTTTATGTCAAATTTTGAGTGTATATGGATTTTCTTGGACCCATGACTTTGATCAGATTCTTGAGAAAGTGTGAGACCCTAAAAGGACCTAAAAAGCACTGAGTGAATCAAGGGACACAGTGGTGTGATGCTCAGAGATGGCAGCCAATAACTGTGGTGGGAAGGAAAGAGCTTCACAGCAGTGGTAACACTTACACATGGGAAGGAGGGATGATTGAGGCTGAAGAATTGGCCCAAGTTGGGAGCCAAGTAGATGTGGCAAGGGAGTGGAGCGGGTGAGATGGGTGGAGGGTAAGAAGGAGGAAAATGGTGCAAGAAGAAAGGAATGTGGGCGTTGGAGAAAGGAGAAGAAGGTTAATTTCAGGATGACTGAATTCTCCAGCTGGGGCAAATGGTAGAAAGGAGGAAGAGGAGGTTTTCTGGGAACATCTTTCCTGAATTCAGTTTTTTCCAAGTTGTAATTGAAGTGCCCATGTGATCAAACTAACCAACAACTGGAAATGCAGACCCTAAATTTACTACCTTGTGCCACGCACCTTGATAGGAATTGAGTATAAAGTAGTAAATATCCTGAGAGAGGCGATGCCCTTGTTCCCATGGAGCTTACATTCTAGTGGGGTTGGGGGCAGGGGGAAGATGGGGAGAGGGGCAATTCGTATGTAAGAGAGTTCAAATAAGTTTTTACCTAATATTGAGTGCCAAGAATAAAATAAATTGACTTAATGTGATAGAGATGGTTGGGGCACCTACTTTATCTAGGGTAGTATGGTAGTGGAAGGCAGCTTTAGGAAATACAACTGAAATCTAGGAAGGAGGGCTATGCTTTTTTAGCTGAATAAGGTAGGAAAATTATACTAGCAGGAGATTAACCTTTGCAATGTAATGTGGTCTCACCCAGAGACCAGATCATTGTCAGGGACTCTTCCCCCAAGAGGGGAAGAGGGGACTGCAAGAGGGGAAGTCAGGGACTGCCTCCACTCATAGACATCTGAATCTTCCCCATCTCACGGTAGAACCATGTGGAGTAGATAATGAGAATAACTGAAAACCCACTCAGATGCCAGGAGACCAGAGGATTGGAACCTCCAGAGAGAGGAGAACTACAGGAGAGAGGGAGAGGATGTATGGAAGATTGGCAAGAGGGAGTTACTCATCAACCACTGATGGGGTGGCCATCTGGGACTCCCAAAAAAGGGACTGAGACCCGCTCCCATAGTCAGTACCCAGGAAGGAGTTACCTAGTCTAGGGATGCCAACCTCAACTCCTCACCACACTTTGAATGTTGTACAGCGTGGATAACATCACCGTATGAGATGCATTACATCACCTGGACTCGAGTGAAGACCCGATTGTACAGTCTTCTGGGTTTTGTGGGTGCTGATTTGAGGCAGTGGTAGGACCCGATCCTCCCTCACCACCCACAGGCAGTTGTCTGGACCCTTCCAATGGGGATGACGGGTTGAGAAGAGAATTGCCTCTGGATCTCCAGAGGCAATTCTACCAGAAAGACTTTGTCTTCTGATCACTCTACCCCATCCACACCAAATTATATTCACTTTTTGAGAAAATTATATTTTTTAGTCACTCATTTCTGAACACGTCTTCCCCCACCCCATGAAGAATGTGCACAATTAAGTTAAGTAAATCAGTCTATGTCAGTGATTCTGACCACATCTACTTTGGCTGGTGCCAGGATGTCCCTCTAGATTTAAGACGAACAAGGATAAATTAGTTCACGATATGTGTTGAAATTATAGGATCCCGTAGAATAAAACCTTCAGTGATGGGAACATATTATTTTAGAGCTTATAAAGATTTCAAATATTGGATTGGCAAAAAAGAATTTAAATGATTGGATCTATTATCTTTTTTTTTTTCAAACCTTAGTTAAAATATAATTTAAAAACCACAGCCTTTGAGTGTTACTAGCTACTGGGGGTAAAAGAGGCAGCAGTGGTCCAGTTCCTACTTGCCATACCTCTAGACCTCATTCTGAGAGAAGAGGTTTGGGTTTGGGAATAATTTTAGCCCATTATTTTTCTGCCATTCGCTGTTATTGCCCTGATTCAACCCATAAACCGGGATGTTACTCAAAATACAAAATATTCTTAGGGAAGAATTACTCCATCAAAAACAGGCACTATATAGGACTCTAAAATGCTAAAAAGCTTTAACACATTACAGAAAAGTTGAAGAAAAATGTGGGCTTGGTATTCTGGAGCTGCCGTCTTCCTTTATCTCATTTGTTTGTGACCTTGACTCTTTGAATCATGATGTAAACCCATGGAATCAAATCACTGACATGCTTATGATTCCCTAGTCCCTAGTAGTTATTCATACTGTAGAGGTGGCAAGGACACTTTCAATACACAGTGCCCCCTGTCAACAGAAAATGGAAACCTTCCGGTAAAGTCCCCAGGGCACTGGCTTTGTCCTAAGTCTACACACTCTTAAAGTGGGGGTCTGAACTATTCACCCTAAACTCAATTATAAGTGAGGGAAAGATAACAGTGTTGGAATCCTTTGGGTTGGTGACAGAGAATACTACTACTACTACTACTACCACCACCAGTAATAACAGTACAAACGATAGCAATTACCTGGTACTTACTACATTCTAGGGACTGTTCTAAGTGCGTCCCTACGTTAACCAATTTAATCCTTACAATAGCGATAGATACCATTACTACCCTCCTTTTATAGATGAGGAAACTGAGGCCCGGAGAGGTCACGAATCTGAGAAGTGGGGGAGTGGGGACGGGTGTTGGTACTGGCAGGTGAGTGATACCGATAATAAAAGTGAAGAAGATATAATCTTTCTGCGAGGTGAAGAAAGTCACTTGGGAAAAAGCTGCTCCATCTTTGGAGCCATTGCTAACCCTGAGAGGAGGAAGTGGTGTCCAGCTCCCTGCCCACCGGCCTTTGCGGGCCAGGCTCCACACCACCCTGAAAAGGACCAGGATAGAGGCCATGGGAGGCTGCTGCTGGGACCCTTCTTCTAGTGCACCACCATGCATCCCAGAATCATAAAATGTTTAAGCTGGAAGGATGGCTGGGGTTGCACTAAACTCCCTCATTTTACAGACAGGACCCTGAGTTGCCAAGCTGACTTAATGTTGCGTTACAGGCACACCTTTTCTTTGGTCCTAGGAAAGTCAACTTTCAGGGGCCAGTTAACTGAGCAGGCATCTGGAGCCCAGTTTTTTGTGTCTTTCTTTACGTCCTGTTCCTGACAGACAGGAATGAGAAGGATAAAGTTTAGGATAAAGGGGAGGAGATTTTACCAGATTTTATGAAGAAACATGTGAATGGGAAGGAGACCTTCAGGCGAGACTTATTTATAGCTCTGTGGAGTATATGGATTTTTGTCTATGGGTATGAGTATTCAGGAACTATGAAGCTTAAATTCTTTTAATGTTCTTGGTAGGTGCACTGGAGGATTCATTATTTTAGTTTTCATATTGATGCTATTAGGAAAAGTCAGATTTCCTCGCAGGAAGTCCTGCTGACCCCTCTTCAGGAGGGCTACTAACCTGGGCATTCTTTGGTGCTCCACATTTTGGACATGGAATCATCACTGTTACCTGGACCCTTTGGATGTGGACTGATGGATGCCAGTCTGGCATGTTGGAGAGAAGGCACTTTCCATTGCTGCTGTGTTTTACCCCAGCTTCTCATTACTGTGCCTACAAAATCATTCCCTTTTCTACCTCCTAATTATGCCTCTGGGTCCTTTACGGGAAGGGTGACATTTTTCTCTTGACAGGCAGTATTATAGTATAGAACTGTCCTTGTCACTCTTTATTGCTTTCAATAACTACGAAATCTCTCACAAGATGTCTAGAGCTCCATAAACATATGTTGATGGCCCTATTTTATCAGTCTTGAAATGGTCAAGGTCACAGACAATGCACCAGAGGAAGGAAGAGAGTGAACACACTATTATAAATACATGTGTAGCTTGAAGATGACCCTTTCAGATGTGGGGATATTCGTTGGCTCTAGGAAGGAAGTGATGACATGCAGTAACAATTCTATTTTACTCAGGGAATTCTCCAGGTGTGTGCTAAATGCTTGCTGTGTTTTATCTGATGGGCCTCTTGGCGTGACAGAGGTTTAAACATTTATCATAGTTATTTCATGACAATACATGGTGAATTAAAAGGTAAGAATGGAGCAAAAGTACAGTTTGGATAGTCGAAAGTTGGCATATGATACATAATTTTAACTTGGGAAATCTAAGTGAAACACGTAAGGGCAATGTACCTTACATTTTCTCATTCTGAACTCTTAAAAAGCAGAGGCGTTGAGGGACCCTTGTTGGTAAGAAGTCGAAATACTAGTACTGAATCCCATTCCTTGCCTCTTGACCTCTCATTCATACTCAACAGGCATATTTTAACCATGAAACATCTAAAAGGTATATTCGTTTTGTTATCTGGTGCTCAAAAAATGTCCCCAAGGCCTTGGTTTAGACTTGCCAGTGATTTGTGCTAATGATTTGTGCTTGATAGACCTCAGAACTCCCAGCATCTGGGGAGAGAGAAAAGCAACAAAAACAGTATCACCATCAAAAGCAACAGCATCAGAAAGAATGACAGTAGCGTTCACTGGTGGGCATACAAATCAATACCCTGTTTATTAATTAATTAATTAATTTTTGGCTGTGTTGGGTCTTTGTTGCTGTGCGCGGGCTTTCTCTAGTCGCGGTGAGCGGAGGCTACTCTTCATTGCGGTACGCGGGCTTCTCGTTGTGGTGGCTTCTCTTGTTGCGGAGCATGGGCTCTAGGCGCATGGGCTTCAGTAGCTGTGGCACGCAGGCTCAGTAGTTGTGGCTCGCGGGCTCAGCTGCTCTGCGGCATGTGGGATCTTCCCGGACCAAGGCTCGAACCCATGTTCCCTGCATTGGCAGGCAGATTCTTAACCACTGCGCCACCAGGGAAGTCCCCAATACCCTGTTAAGACAGGTCTTATAACCACAGGCAGGGCGGTTAGACCTTGGGTAAGTTAACTAACTGCTCTCAGAATTGCAATTCTTCATCTGTAAAGGAGGAAGTATTATTATTACTTCTAATAATAATTAATAGTGCCCTGACTTTTTTCCTGAAGATTAAATGAATAACGCATGTAAAGCACTTAGCACAGCGCCTATTTTATGGTTGCTAGCTATAATCATCATCACCATTGTACCATTTTTCAGATGAAGAAGCGTGGCTCAGAGATTCAAAAAGCTGGGAAATGGAAGGCAGGAATCCAACAAAGAGGGGCCTGACTTCCGACCCTCTGCTGGTCGATGGCCCACCACCATGTTGCATTAGGAAATGTTGCTTTGTGGGAAAGGAGTGCGTGGGACTGATGTTTAGCCTTTGGCCAGGAATCTAGCTCTCACTTTGGGAAGCGGTGACAGGGAGCTGGGGAAAAGCAGTTATTTATAGTCGGGCCTCAGGGATATCAGATTGCTGCCCCTAACTGGCACTCTTTTCTCTGCTGTGTTCCTGCCTTCTCCCAACGGTATTGCCCTTTCCATGTGTCATGGCTGCCCGACTCTAGAAAAATGTTTCGTTAGCTTATTCACGAGGTCCACTTTCTCTGAACCCGCTTAATTCCCTGGATAACTAAAAGAAGGGAAAGGGGATAACCTACCAGTCAGATATTTCTCCCCTAAGTGACCTGGGTGCTTCGATGGTCTGTGCAACCCTAGACAATTTACTCAGCTTTATTTGTACCATCTTGTGGGTAAGGTACAATAAGTGCTTTTCTTGACTAAGAGTCACCACCACAGGTAGAAACATAACATTATAAGCAGTTACTCCGGTCTTCTATCTATGTAGTTCCTTTTCTTCTAAAGAATAAGTATTCGTAGTGTGTAACACCCCACCCCTAGCAAAAATTTGGGAGGAGAGATGCTTTTTAAGGTTGAAGATTTCTTTGTGTGGCATCCAATAAATCTTTATTTTGCACTCTTGTCTATTTAAGTGTTCTTAGAAAAAAATTTTTTTGTAGTATAATCTCCTGGTAGGGATTGGCAAACTCGCCATTCATTGGTATTTAATTGCTTTTCCCTCTGTGATTCTCCCTTGCATTAGATTTAGTTGTTGGCATGTTTGCTTTCTTCTGTTGGAGCAGAGGCTTCTTGCAGGCAAGGACGAGGCTTCTTGCTCTTTGTTTGTACCTGGGACAGAGCACTGCTCGGTAAACATCAGAGCACATTGGATTGCTGTGGACTAATTGGGGCTTAACTTTCTTGCTGACAAATGAGTGAAAAGGAGAAGGGAGCTCATAGTCTTGGTTCCACAAGACAGAAATAATTTTAGCAAATCGGGTGCCTTTGGCAGTCTTTAATTGACACTGGTACAGGATGTGGAGGGGGTCAAAGGCAGAGGGAAAAGAAGGGAGAGGGCAGAAAGATGCAGAAAAGACCTGAAGATGAAAAAGAGGCTAGGATATGGAACATATTTTACATCACCAATTATTTCTCCCAGTTCCCAATGCCTGTCCTGGGCCAATGTGCTCTGCCATTACTCCAACTACCAACGTCTTCAGTTATTTGTTTATTTTTAAAGCTTAATCAAGAGAATGTATTTCAAATCAGAAAGAGGTGGGGGCTGAAATGACTTAGCTGGTGACACGTGTGTCACTATTTTTCTTCCTTTAGCCAGATCAAGGTTTCTGGTATTAGCAGGGAGCTGGAGATGGTAAATCTGACTCTCTGATCTCCCAGGACCATGGTTGAGGGCCATGTGTTTTCTTTCTAGAGACTTCTCTGAAGAGAAAGGAAGGTACAGGAAAAGAGAGAAGGAAAAATAATGGGCGATGAGTAAAGTTAAGAAGAAACATTTTTTAAAAAGTGAAACACCAATTGCAATGGATAGATTTGATTCTGGATGTAACGGAGAGTACAGGAGCTTCTTCTTATTCCCAAAGATGAATGCGATTTAGTTGGCTTGTTCTGCGTACACCTGGCGATAGGCAGCTGGGGTCCACTGCCAGCATTTCAGAGTCGACTCCATCCTGGACCGCAGGGACGAAGAGCAATGCAGCCTTCCCCTCCTGTTCCTAGTGTCTTCCATCTGTGGCACTTCCTGTCACTTAGTTTCCAATTTGCTTGAAATGGTTTTATTTACTCTAAAGTAAGACGGTGCTTATGTTGCCAGTGACGGGCTCTGCAGCTCCATCATCACAAAAAATGCTGTCAGCACAGTATTAGAGAATAAAAAGCTAACAGGTGGAAGTCGGGTAAAGCCAGCAGCATGGACAGATGGCAGTGCAAAAACCTTAACTTTCTTCTTCTTGGGGCGTGCTTTGTATTTCTATACTCTTGCTAATGTGGCACAGAGCTACTATACGCTAGGCTCTTTGGATCCACACTCGTGGGAGAGGCAACCCTAGAATTTCATTTTAGCGATTTCGTTTCAGCATCTGTTTCATCCTCCCGTGAAATCTGTTATCCGCTTTGCCAAGGAGTAACACAATAGGTACTAAAGATCAGTGAACCAGTCCAAAGGCTCTGTTCAATAAATGTTTATTGCTTCCCCTTACTGTGTATATAACACTGGGGTTATAAAGATGATAACAGCACAGTTCCTCATAGCTTAGCCAAGAGAGACAAAGACAAAGGCAGCCTGGGCTGAGGTTGAGACACTGCCTGTGCTTCATAATATTTTTGGAAGAAATGAATCAAGTGCTAGATTTTTTGAACTCTACCAACAATCCATTTTGGCAAGACAGGTGGAGATGGAAAGCCAAATGGTTAAGTAGGAAGAAGGGGGAAATTTGGTTGTGGCGCTGTGTTATAATTATAGGAGAGTGAAGGAAACTTTTTATATTGAAAACTCTCGTACTTGTAGAAAAGTTAGAAAAATAGTACGAGTTCCCATATATCCTTTACATAGATTTAACAATGGTTAACATTTGGTCACATTCATTTGGACTGCGTGCAGTAGTTTTGAACTATAAAGTGAGTTGCAGACAGGACATTTCACCCCTCAGTTGTTTATGGGCATGATCACACCCTTAAAATAAACAATAATCCCATAAGGTCATCTAATATAGAATCCATATTCACATTTCCCTAGTTGTCCCAAATATGTCTTTTGTAGATTTCTTTTCCTCCCCAGTTCATGATTCGATCAAGGTTCACACATTGCGTTTAGTTGTTGTGTCTCTTGGTCTCTTGGGATTTCTATTTTTGTTTTGCTCTGTTCCATGACATTGGATTTTTGAAGAATTTAAGGGGGTTATATTGGAGAATATTCCTTATGTTGGATTTATCTGATTATATCTTCATGAATAGATTCAGGTTAAACATTTTTTGGCAAGAATCTCACAGATAGGTGTTGATGTAGTGTAACAACTTTAAACAGGGTTCAGGGACTTCATGGGTGTATGTGTATGTGTCTATCGGTATTCCACTGGGGGGAGGGTTTTAGTTTTATCAAACTTTTAAAGATCCTATAAGTCCTCAAAAGTTAAGAATTGGGGTAGAGAAGGAGTAAGTCATTATGAGCAGGAGTTAATAGGTCTTCAGTTTACAGTTAAATCTTCTTAAACCATTAGATATTTTGTGCATTTTTAAACAGGATTTTCACTTGTATTTTTTTTTAAAGTAATGCGATACACGGTAAAACATTCGAATAATACAAACATATTTCGGAGTGAAAAGTGTCCTCCTGACTCCAGTTCTCTAAGTCCCCTGTCCTTCTTGGCAAAGGTAACCTGTATTCCTAGTTTCTTGAGTGTCCCTCCAGATAAGTCTATGCACAGGTAAGTATATATGTGGATATGTGTACTTTTATTTAATTATTTTACATAAGTGGGAGAATTTTGCAGAGGAGGTATGCCATAAGTGAATGTGACTTAAATCAACTGTATATATCTGAAGTGAAAAAAAAAAGTCCACTGCATATACTTGGAACAACAACAACAACAACAATAATAATACCCAAACAAAAGAAACTAAAGCAGGAGGAATCAGTGCTGGTGATCTCACCTGCCACTCAATGACTGAGCAGGAGATGGACACATCAACCCCTGTTCCTCCAGCTGGACTCACTCTCAACACGTGCACAGCCTGAACCCAGGGTCAGGCTGCCTTTTATTTTTATTTTACTATGGCAAGAGCACTTAGCATGAGATTTACCCTCTTAACAGATTTGAAAGTGGGCAATAGAGTATTGTTAACTATAGGCACAGTGCAGAACTTAGTCACCGTGCATTACTGAAAATTTATACCTGGTGATAAGCAACTCCTCCTTTCCCCTTCCCCCATCCCCTGGAACTTCCATTCTATACTATGAGTTTGACTATTTTAGATACCTTATAGAAATGGAATCATGACGTATTTGTCCTTCTATGATTGGCTCATTTCACTTAGCGCAATGCCCTCAAGTTTCATCCATATTGTCGCATGTTGCAAAATTTCCTTCTCTTTTATGGCTGGAGAGAGGTTGGTTTTTTTTTTTTTCAAATATTTCCCAAATCTAGTTTATTATTTTTATTTTGATAGATCTAACGCTCCAAATCTAATGCAATCAGGAAGTTTGTGTAAGTTATTCAAAAGCACTGTCAAACACAAACACCGATTGCAAATTACTATCTTAGGAATTAAAAATATAGAGACAAAGGGAGAGTTACAAGTAAATAGCTACAAAAAAGCAATCAGCATCTTTTCATGTACCTGTTAGCCATTTGTTTGTCTTCTTTGGGAAAATGTCTATTCAAGTCCTCTGCCTATCTTTTAATTGGATTGTTTGATTTTTTTTTGCTATTGAGTTGTATGAGTTCCTTACATGTTTTGGGTATTAACCCTTATCAGATAGATGGTTTGCAAATATTTTCTCCCATTCCATAAGTTGCCTTTTCATTTTGCTGGCTGCTTCTTTTGCTGTGCAGGAACTTTTTAGTTTGATGTAGTCCCACTTGTTTATTTTTGCTTCTGTTGCTTGCACTTTTGCTGTAATATCCTAGAGGGGTTGGCTTTTAAGACTGTATCTGTCACACAACATGGCCCCTAAATGATAGCCAGCTTCATCTGATGTGCAACTGAAGAACTAAAAATGCCTTTCAATGCCATAGGAAACACTTGCTCTGTGCAGGATTTACCAAGAGAAGTTTTGTGAGTCTCCAAACTGACACTGCACCAAGGGGTCTTCGAGGGACCTTTGGACTGTGCAATTCCAGCCTTACTCACTGACTTGAGAGCCCGTGTAAGGTGGGCTCCCCTGCTCCTCCTTCAGCTCTGTGCTTTTTAAAAAGTTAACAGGATATCTTCGTTGTTCCACACCAGCATATAGAGACCTACTTTCTTCTTTTGAATAGCTACATAGTAATTCCATTACATAAATGTATCAGAGTTTGTTCAAAACCAGTCCTCTACTGATGAATACTTAGATTGTTTTCAGACTTTTGCTATTACTATGATAATGCTGCAAGGAATAATGTATCTTTTTATAATAATACATTTTGGGGAGCTTGCATGACCAAGTGACCATAGGAGTACAATTAGAATACTTTTGCTATATTTATTGAAAATAAGGACATTGTTTTCTTTTCTGGTTACTTTTGTATTGAAACCGTTTTGACCCTAATTCCTATGATTTTGACTTTTCAAAATTGAGTTTAAAAGATATCAATTACCTTTTAAAAAATCCCAATTAGCATTATTTAAAAATCCACTTAATGGCATCAGGATTTCAAAAGATAGCTTATATTTCTAGTAGTTAGTGTTTATTCAACAAATATTTCTTGAGTGCTTCTAGGTACCAGGGATAATGTTAAGGGTTTGAGATTTTATGCCTGCTAGTATCATTGGAATTCTGCTGAAATTTAAGACTAAGAAGTATTTATTTGATAATTGCTCATTTATTCCATTAAGTTTATAACAAGACATTTCTATACCGGTGAAGAAGAAAGGAGGGGAAAAGTAACATATTGATATTTGTATTAAAAATTGTATTTTAACCTATTTCCAAGGTAGCAGCTGTAGAAACTGGTTTCTTTCTTTCCTTTTAAAAAAATGACTATACTGAATATTATGGCTTAATGTCAAATGGTTTTGGAAGATTTGAGTGTCCTAGATTCTAGGATGAAGTTTTCAAAATATACCACATTATAAACTATTTTCTATTCAGAGGTATAGCTAATCACAGATTAAGGCTGTAAATCTAATACACGTAAATGGATACCAGATATTTAAATGCAATTGATATATGCTTCCCTTAACTTTATAGAGCAGATTTTTACAGTCTTCATTTACTCAAATAATGTCTATGTATTAAAATTATTTTATTTTAAAGTTTTTGAATGGGTTATACATGCATCTGATATAAAATTTAAAACTGGTACAAAAGGCATCTAATTCTGTTCCACAGAGCCAAACAATATAGCCAGTTTCTTCTGAGATGTTCAGTGCAGACCCTGACAATTATATGTTTGCCTTTCTCCCTCCCTCCATCCCTTCCTTCCTTCTCTCCCATCAGTTTTAATAATTGGTATAATCAATCCTTCCTCATTCTTCTTTTTATTTTTCCCTAGATGCTTTTTCCTGGCTCTTATTGCTTATTTAGTTTTATATAGGAACTTAAAAATCAATTTGCCTAGTTTGAAAAAAATCCTACTAACAATTTTGGGAGTGGGAGGCCCAATATTCATAAATTAACTTCTGAAAGAATTGACATCTTAAGATGCTGAGTAGGGGCTTCCCTGGTGGCGCAGTGGTTGAGAATCTGCCTGCCAATGCAAGGGACACAGGTTCGAGCCCTGGTCTGGGAAGATCCCACATGCCGCAGAGCGGCTGGGCCCGTGAGCCACAATTACTGAGCCTGCGCATCTGGAGCCTGTGCTCCGCAACAAGAGAGGCCGCGATAGTGAGAGGCCCGCGCAACGCGATGAAGAGTGGCCCCCACTTGCCGCAATTAGAGAAAGCCCTCGCACAGAAACGAAGACCCAACACAGCCATAAATAATAAAATAAAATAAAATAAAAATAAAAATTAAAAAAAAAAAGATGCTGAGTCTTTTAAACCAAAAACATGATATGTCTTTCCATTTGTTTGAGTCTTTTAAAAAATAACTATCGAGTTTATCTTGAGGAATTTTAACCTTTTTGTTTTTTTTTGGTAAATAGAGTGATTTCTTCTACAATATCTTCCGGATGTTGTTTGTATGTATGAAGACTATTGATTTTTCCATATTATGTTTTTCACCATACTGGAGTCTGCATTGTTTGTAATAGTTTTTCAGCTGATTCTCTTGAGTTCTCCTGCTAAACAAATATTTTATCTACACATACTTTCAGAACAATATTAAATTATGGTGATGTTAAGTTGTATGGCTAGTAACTTAACTTATTTCTGTGCACATTTTCAAATAAAGTCTCTCTGGCTAACTGCTTAATTGAAAAGCAATATAAACTGTTGAATATGAAGACAAAACAAAACATCCAAACTTACAGTCACCACAAAAACAAAACCAACAATGAACCAACAAAAACTGTTCTCATTTGCAATTGCCTGTGAATCAGACTTATCTCAATTTAGTGAAAACAAAACAACAAAATGAAATTTTGAGATACTGAGGTTAAGATTTGTATCACTATCATGAATAACCTCCAATTTCAATTTTTTTGTGTTCCTTAAAATTCACCATTTTCATTTATTAATCTTATAATAAAAACGTAACAAATTTGAACCAATGAAATATTCTAATAAAATATTGCTTTTATTATCTGTTGTTTATGTTGTAGAGCCACATGAGATTTCATTTGCAAACTGAGTTTAGTTGACAAGAAAAATGGAAAATACTGGAATTACTTCTCTTGCCTCTCACTTTACTGGCATAGAGCTTGTCATGGTAGACCCAGTGTCAGTAGGTCAATGACCCTACAGCCTCCGTCTTTTGTGCTGGAAATAATTGCAGAGAGGGAATCTTAGACTCTTAGGAGTGAAATTCTTAACAATCCTTAATTGTTTGCTTACCTGCAATGTAAGAATTGTTAAGATAAAGCAGGGTGGAACTTGACCTACCCAGGCATATCTTTCATTTGAATATGAAGGAAATGATTCATTGACGCTCAACCAGAAAGACCTTGCCTGGAAAACACAGCTCAGTATTGTGTAATCAAGCATTTGAAAACAAAGTGTACGAGAAAATAATTTGGAAATCAATTCCCATCCCTTTCTCTTATTAGTTTAACTATTTGTTTGCGTTAATAGTCGAAACCGCCAATGTGTTTTGTTTTGCAGTTTATTAAGTGTATTCGCAGTAAACTTGTGAGGTGGTGAGGTAGGTATCATCACTCTCATTTTACAAGTGAGGAAAGTAAAGCTCACACTTGGCCCAGGGTTGCGTAGGCAGAAAGTGGCAGAGACAGGAATTACTAAATCTAGGTCTGCCTCGGAGGTGGGAGGGCATGGATTATATAACTTCATCTTCTAGAAACTTCTATTATGCTTCGATGGAATGAGCATAATAGTCATTTTGCAGTGTTGCTATAAAAATGGAATGAGAAAATGTAAGTAAAACATCTAGGTCAGTATTTAACATATGCCTGGTTTCGGTACATATTTATTTCATTTACTTTTTAGCTCTTTACTCTTAGTGCCATGTTTATAGTTCTATAGCTATGGCTTTAATCAGCATATTAAACTTTCCACTGCCTAATTCCCATATATGATAATAGTAAATTAGGGTATTACTATATTGAATCCTCCATATAATACTTTTCCAGGAATTAACTTACAGCAAGTTTCTTTTGGTATTTTAGTTACTAATGTCTTCCCCCACTTTGAGGCAAAGGGCCAAGAGTATTTTGAGGGGATTAAGATGAACTTACAATTTATTGAACCGGGCCATTAAACAAGAGTTAGAGTGAAGTTACAATACAAAGTGACACATCTAAAATAGTGTCTAAAAAAGTGTCACATCTAAAGTGACACATCTAAAAAAAAAGTGGGTGTAAGCAAAATCATAAAAATCCATTTATCTGCCAACACATTTATGTAAGAGATTACACTACTGGTCAGGAATTTCCTGCTGTATGTCATTTTTTTTTCATGGAACTTTTCAATAGCTTGTAATGGGCTGTCGTGCTTCCTCTCCAGGCTTGGCTCTTATCACTTCCACTCAGATATTCCTTCCTACTCAGTTTGGAATGTTTTGTGACACTTATGAGTGAGTGCATCTATTTTTTAATGATTAGAATGTTGATTTATATCACAGGAGACTCATCATTTCTGCTTCCCCACACACAGGGCTGTGGTAAGAATTTACTCTTCAAGCATACATTTATTATTTGAACCTCCAGGAAAAGGATGCCATAAAATCAAAAGCCACATGTGAATTTTATAAGAAATAATTTCCTACTAAAATAATAGGCAAAGGTAGCAATTAAGAAAATTTTCTGGGCAAGTGAGGAAACACATTGGAGTGTTTCTAATTATGTAGAAAAGACCAAGTAAAAGGGACAGCACTGTGGAGAGAATATTTGATGTGAAGCAGAAAACCAGAGCTTGAGACTGGGCTCTGCCACCTACGATACGAGCATGTGCAAGACACTTAGGGCTGCCCAATACACTACCAAACGTAAAATAGATAGCTACTGCGAAGCAGCTGCTTAGCACAGGGAGATCAGCTCGGTGCTTTGTGACCACCTAGAGGGGTGGGATAGGGAGGGTGGGAGGGAGGGAGACGCAAGAGGGAAGAGATATGGGAACATATGTATATGTATAACTAACTCACTTTGTTATAAAGCAGAAACTAACACACCACTGTAAAGCAATTATACTCCAATAAAGATCTTAAAAAAAAAAAGAAAGAGAAAAGAAATGTGTGCCGTATCATTGCTCTTAATCCCTGATTTATTTTATTAGGACAAATGAAACTCCTCAGAAAATCTTAGTTTACAAATGTGGTGTAAAACTACTCAGGCAGCCTTATTTCAATATGGTTGGATATACAAATTAAATCTGTAGCTATTTCAATGTTTGTACAAGTAATTGGCAACTAGAAAGTAACATAAGAGAAATAAGTAAATGTAATGTTTTCTAACTTTCAATGGAGAAACATGGTTTTATGTTTTTTCTTAAAAAAATAGATTCACCAGTAGCTGACTCAGTGAATTACTTAGGCCCCTAAACCTCAACCAACTTCAATCTTCTTTTCTTTTTATCAATTCTGCATCAACAATCTGCCAGCAAAGAGAAAAAAATTAATATTTTCTCAATATGACTTTTACATCATTGGTATCCAACTGATGTCAATTGTATCAAATCAGATATTTGGATCATATCAGATAAATTGATACCTAAGTTAAAATTTCAGGTATATTATACAGGCATAAATATTAAAAAAAATTTTTAATGACTTTTCTTCTTGACTATAAAAATGGGATTAATTTCAGCAGTTAAAACATTGGTAAATACAGGGACTGTATTGGAAAACTTCACTGTGCTAATAGATAAAAGGAGAAAATGAACTAGAGACATATATGTTTGGAAAAGAGATGGCAAAATTTTCACTATCTGCGGGTGATATGATTGTCTACTTGGTAAAACTAGAAAATCAGTTGCAATACTCTCAGAAACAGTGAGAGAATTTAGTAAGAAGACAGGTTAAAATTAAGTACACAAAACTGAATAGCTTTTTTGTATACCAAACATTGCCAGTTTAAAAATATAAGGGAAAAAAGAATTCCATTCTCACTAGAACATAAAGTCCATGAGGGCAGAGAACAATTTTTGTTCATTGCTGCATTCCCAGCTCCTAGAACACTGCCTGGCACATGGGAGACAACAAGAAACATTTATTAAGTGAAGGAATAATAACAAAAACATCACAGAATGACTAGGAACAACATTAATATGAAATTCGTAAGGCCTTTACAAAGAAAATCATTAAACTACACTGAGGGACATAAAAGAAGACTTGAAAAAATAAAGAAATAACTGGATCTTACTTGGAAGTATTCAAGGCTGTACAGTTGTCAATTCTTCCTAAAATAATCTATTTATTCAACATTAGGCCAATCAACCTGGTCAACTTAATACTATATTTCATGGAAGAATGGTTGTATAAAAAGAACTAGTGAATTCTCAAAAAAGGGACAATGGTTGTATGTAGTATGTTTCTCTCAACCGGATAGTCTTTCATTCAACACATTTTTTGAGAATCAATTCTGTGCTTGGCAGTGTTCCAGGCACTGGGGATACAAAAGTGAATACAAGAGAATAAAATCCTTGTTCTCGTGAAACATCGGTGCATGGAACTTGGTTTAGAGATACAGACAATAAGCAAATGACTAAGTAAAACACATAGGATGTCAAATGGTGACGTGTGCTAGGGAGAAGAATAAAGCAGAGACTCCATAGTGGTGGGGTGCAGGGCAGGGGTGAGGGTAGAGGGAAGCTGCAGTTGTAAATAGGATGCTTGGGAAGGATCTCACAGAAAAGGTGGTATTTGAGTAAAGACCTGCAGGAGGTGAGTCATGAGGTTATCTGAGATATTAAAAGCTACAGTAATTAAAACAGTGTGGTCTTAGCTTCAAAGAGCCACGGGAAAAAAATGGAACAAAGTACTGAGTTTAGGAATTGGCCCAAATATGTATGAAGATTTAGAGTGTGATAAAGTGGCCAAAAAGGATCAACTATTTATAAACGGTGCTAGAATAACTTGCAAGCCATTTGGAAAAAAATAAGTTGACATTCTACCTTATACAGACAAAAATTACAAATGAATAAAAGACTTCAGTGTTGAAAACATACATTAAACTGCTAGATGAATATTTAAGTAAATTTGTTTTTAATGCTCTTTGACTAGAGAAAGCCTGCTAAAACATGATCACAAGGTCAGAAAACAAAATAGAAGGTCCACAGAGTTCACCATATGAAAGTTGAGTGTGGCAAAAACAAAACAGAATAAACCAAAAAATTCAAAATCCCCACCCACAAAAGTTACATTTTTTTTGAAGAAAGAACACACATCACAGAAACACTGAATTTCCTTATTTTGTTTTGTTCACCCTTCCTGAAATTAGTATATACATTTAATGTGATAATGTTTCTTTCCCCTTGCTCTTAAGAGCGCTTAAATTGATAGTACATATTCTAATAAACTGCCTATTAGAAAGCAGAAATGAGGTATATAAAGAGTTTTAGAAAGCAAAAATTTATTTTTGCATACTCCAACAGGAAAAGTAAAAAGAAAATGAACACAATTCACAAAGAAAGAGTTAGAAATATCCAATAAAAGTGAAAAGATGTTTAACTTCTTGACTAATCAAAGAATCAAAGAAAGGTAAGCTGAAACACATTGAGATGCAATTTATAAGCTGTTGGGTTGGTAAGGTTGAGGAGGATTAGTTATGAGAGAAAAACGGGAAACAGCATTCTCATGTACTCCTAATGAGAGAGTAAATTTGTATAGTCTTCCTTCAGAACTAAATATGTTCATGCCTTATAAAGTTTCTTAGATTTTTTTGCCCAGATATAATTAAACACGTGATCAAAGACATATGTATGACAATGTTTATCTCAGCATCATTTGCAATAGTAAAAAATTGGAAATGCCCTTGATGCCTATTAATAGATGAATGGTTAAATAAGCTACAGTATATACAGAGTATGGAATACTATGCAATTATTATTTATTTATATGGAAAGACGTCTATAATAAATTTTTGATTAAAAAGCAGACTACAACGGTCATTTTAGAAGACAGTTTGGCATTTTCTTACAAAGCTAAACATGGGCTTATCATATGACCCGGCAATCACACATCTAGGTATCTATCCAAAGGAGTTGAAAACTTACGTCTGCACAAAAACCTACACCTGCCTATCTATAGCAGTATTATTCATAGTTGCCAAAAAAATGGAAGCAGCCAAGATGTCTTTCAGTAGATGAATAGATACGTTAACTGTAGTATATCCAGCCAATGGAATATTATTCAGCAATTTAAATAAAAAGAGCTATCACATCTTTAAAAAGGCAGAAAAGACACGGAGGAAACTTTAATGCATGTTGCTAAAGGAAAGAAACTAATCTGAAAAGCTACATGCTGTATGATTTCATCTATACGACATTCTGAGAAAGACAAAACGGTGGAGACAGAAAAGATCAGTGGTTGCTGGGGGTTGTGGGAAAAGTGAGGGACAGATGGATTGGTGGAGCACAGGAGACTCAGGACAGTGAAACTATTCTGTATGATACTCTAATGGTGGATTCATGACACTATGCATTTGGTAAAACCATAAAAGAGTGAATCCTAATGTAAACTTTAGTTAATAATAATACATCCGGCTTCCCTGGTGGCGCAGTGGTTAAGAATCTGCCTGCCAATGCAGGGGACACGGGTTCGAGCCCTGGTCTGGGAAGATCCCACATGCCGCGGAGCGACTAGGCCCGTGAGCCACAACTACTGAGCCTGCGCGTCTGGAGCCTGTGCTCCCAACAAGAGAGGCCGCGATAGTGAGAGGCCCGCGCACCGCGATGATGAGTGGCCCCCCGCTTGCCGCAACTAGAGAAAGCCCTCGCACAGAAACGAAGACCCAACACAGCCATAAAAAATAATAATAATAATAATAATATATCAATATTGTTTCATCATTTGTAACAAATATACCACACCAATGCAAGATGTTAATTGCAGGGGGATTGGGTGTGTGTGGGGAGGAATGAGTGTACATGAACTCTCTGTACTTTCCCTGCATTGTTTCTATAAACCTAAAATTGCTCTAATAAAGTCTGTTAGTTTAAAAGAAAACAGACTATGAAGAACACGTATGTTTGATTCTCTTTTTGTAGTGTGTGTGTGTATGTGTGTGTGTGTGTGTGTGTAGGGGAACATGTGTTGAAATAAACTCAGAAGGACTGCATCAAAATGTTAACAGTGGTGTCTGCCATTGGGAGGTTTTCCAGTGATTTTTGCTTTTTAATTGGTGTCTTTCTGTACTACCTAAATATTTTACAGTTGTTTTTATAATCAGGAATAAAAAAGTATTTTTGTTTTGAAGAAAAATAAGATAACAGCAACAAACTAGAAAAGGAAAACTGACAACAAAAAGAAAGGAAAATTAAATAAAAGTAAGATAAAAAATAATCCATAATCCCAGCACCTAGAGATAACCACTATTAGTGTTTGGTATATATCCTTTCAGGCTAGCTATAATAAAATACGTACTATGTGAATATATACATATTATATGTAATTTTACAACACAATTATACTTTTCATATAATTTTGTTCCTTTTGTATTAAGCTTACTTTATTAGTATTAACATTTACCACGTTCTTAAAAATCTTTTGAAAGCATCACTTTAGAACATGTTGCATAGTATTCCATCCTAGGATATACTATCACTTACTGAATACTTAAGAGTTTTTTCCCCCAATATTTTGATGTTATAAATAACATTGTGGATGAACATCATTATATAAAGAGTTTGTATTCTGTCCTTATTATTTCAGGACCAAGAATATTTCTAAGGTGATTCGTAGGGATCAGTTCAAATAAATGGCAAACAAGGTAACTGTTAAGTCTTTAAGATGGGAAGGGATATGAAGAAACCACTTCATCCCATCCCTGTTTGCATGGAAGCATTGCAACCAACCGGTTTAGGACCACGTTTTCCTTCTAACCTTAAATTTTTCCAAATGTACATGATGCCTTTATGAAAAGAATCCAAAAATGGAAATCTGAACTTATATACATTAGAAGTGGATATTTGATTTACAAAAATATGCGATCACAGTTCAGTCAAGATACCAAATTATTTTAGAATGATGGTATTTAATTTGGGGGGTGGGGCGTGAAAGAAGAGAGGAACAAAAGATCCTTTGGAGAAACTCATGAAAAGTATGGCCCCTCCACCCAAAAAAAAGTCCATGTGCAGATATACTCATAGTTTTGCATACCCTGTTGGCAATGACGATGGTCCATCAGTGTTTCTCAGGTTAAGACCCTATACTGTAGCATTTGAACATGACTCAGGACTTCGGTTCACTCAAGCATTTCAAACAAAATTACTTGTGTTTTAGAGAATATTTTACAAAATTCTTTCCTATCTGAAGTTTCATTCAAGCACCCCAACCTTCTGAAATAAATAAGGGACATAATGTTTATTCTAATTTTAATAGCTGAGAAGATTAAGGGCTCAGCTCGAGGTTAAGTGATTTGCTCAAGGCCTCCCTGTCACAGAGGGTTTGCTCCAGGGCTCAAGTCTGTTCTTTTGACTTTGATTCTGTTTTTCCTCTGCTCTGATGGGCCGCTCTACTCTACAGGTTTGGGGCTCTCTAGAGTTTAGTAGAATAGTATTTAACAGGGCCTTTGTAGTCTCTGATCTGGTGTCACTGTAGCACAATATTTTTATCTAAACGGAATAGGTACTCAATCATGGTTTGTTGGTAATATTTAAATCTCATTTAGCAGCAAATTCTGGTGTTGTTACACACTGTCATACATACCTACCCAACTCTACGCAGAGTCAAGATTTTGGTAATTATCTGGTTATTTTGATTGAGGCAGGTACCTGGTAATTGATGTTTTAAAGCATCAAGTTTTCTCCCTGAATTACTGGACAGTGAAATCATGGAAAATGAAACAGTAGCAAACATAAGACGTACATTTTTGGAGATAGTTAGATTTTTAAATAGTTTTACTACTGAGGTTTTTTTCTTGTCAAATATTAATTATGAAGAATGTGAAGGGCAACCAGAGAGGAAAAATGCCACAGAGAACAATTCCCTTGGGTTGAGTCTAGGAAGTTCATGTTGCATATTAGCTACCTCTTATCAGCGACACCATTTCTTCTTTTAGTAAAACAAAGCAGGATTTCTTTTTATACATTTGACCTATTTGAGCTATTTATTGGTATCAGAGAGGTCCCTGTTGTATGTTTATTCATATCTTTTCAGAGTACACGGTGCAAAGTTCAAAGTACAAACTTCTTTTGGTACTGAAGGAATTGTCTACAGAAACCTATGGCTTGAGGGTATTCCCTTTAAAGATAATTTTATTGACCATTGTGGATTGGGGGATTAACTGAGTCTGTGCCTAAAGACCAATTTGGAGTTGGGGACGAAGGGGATGGAATATAATGTGAATGGGGTAGAGGTGGAGGAGGGCATGTGGGCTGTTTGGAAATTTGGGCACGAGAGCAGCTCGAAGGGTATGAACGCTGCTCCTGAGGTTTCCTGTGCTTTTCCTGCTCTGTGCTAAGTGCTCTGCCTACATCTTCTCATTATTCTCCTTAACAAGACTGTGAGGGGGCAGATATTATTATCTGTATTTAAAAGTGAGGAAACTGGCTCAGAGAGATTTAAGTAAATAACCCAAGCTGTCGCAGCTGGTAAACAGGAGAGTCGGGATTCCAACACAGGGATGTTTGGACTCCAAGCCTATGTGTGGTACCGTGATGCATATGCCCATCAAGCAACCTGACATTACAGTAATTTCCCCCAATTTGGCTTTGGTGAACTGCCCAGAATTTTTTTTAACACAAGTGGCACATGCTACAGTTTATTTTTATTCAAAGATAAGAGTCTGTAGAGAGATGTAGGTGCTTTTGTGGCTTGTTGAAGTTTATTCTGTATTTAGTCCTTGTGTGCATCAGAACGACCTTATGAGTTGAAAATAGACTCCTTAATTCCTGCGTAGGGTTGGGAAAATGTACTCTGTAAATTTCTGATTTCTCTTTTTCTTGGAGTGGGGTAATTTGCATTTATCTCTATTCGTATGCTTTTGGCAGTAACCAAAGCCTTCAAGTATTAGACATCGGAGAGTTACTGCATATGATTTTCTGTATTGTATGGGAGAAAAAAAGGGGTCTGGGGGACAGATGAGGGGAACAGGACAGAAATGGACTTGTCCTCTCTGAACTTACCTCCTAGTGGGAAGAGGCAGAAAATAAATAGTTAAGCAAATAAATAAACACAATAACAGGCCAAAAAAACCATTATGTAAGAGTCCTTGGGAGGACTCTCTAATGAATGGATAAGAATGATGGTTAACTTATATCTGTTTCAAGGAGGAGAAGTAATGTTTATTGAGTACCTCAGTTTCAGTTAGTTTATCTGTATTATTTCATTTAAATCTTACAATAACCTTTTGAGTAGGTCCACAGATGAGAAAATTTGAAGGTCACAGCAATCAACTAACTCCCATTATCCAGCTGGCATATTGAAGAGTGGACTTTTAATTCTAACCTCCTATTTCTTCCTCATTCCTAACAATCTCTCTCTCTCTTTTTTAAAAAATTTATTTATTTTATTTATTTATTTTTGGCTGCATTGGGTCTTAGTTGCTGCTTGTGGGCTTTCTCTAGTTGCGGCGAGCGGGGGCTACTCTTCGTTGTGGTGCGCAGGCTTCTCATTGCGGTGGCTTCTCTTGTTGCAGAGCACAGGGTCTAGGCGCACGGGCTTCAGTAGTTGTGGCTCATGGGCTCCAGAGCGCAGGCTCAGTAGTTGTGGCGCACGGGCTTAGTTGCTCCGCGGCATGTGGGATCTTCCCGGACCAGGGCCCCAAACTGGGTCCCCTGCATTGGCAGGTGGATTCTTAACCACTGCGCCACCAGGGAAGCCCCTAACAATCTCTTTTTAAGTAGGAAAACCATGTATCTTTCTGTCTACCCTCATCTCTACACATCCTCTGTTATGCTATTTTTTAGGTGATAAATTATTTTAGAATAAAGTTACATTTCAGCTTTCCCTTCCCCTTAAGGGCAGTACTCTTTAGTAAGCAAAACACTGAACTTAAGTTCTGGAGAATTACCTTCAAACCACAGTTCTGCTACTTGAGAGCTGTGTAATTTCTGGCAAGTCACTTAACCTCACTGAGCCTCTGTTTTCAGGTTTGACGATCTCAAATTTTGAATGAGTGGGGTATGGCTTAATGAATATTACTACACTTTGCACACTGATATTGCACGCTGATATGGGTTCTCTCCCTTGTGATGTGCACAAGGGTTTGTATAACTCAGGTCACTCCTCAGGGTGGCGGCTTAGAGCCCCTGGAGAACTAAAGACCTGAATCCCTGGGTCTGTGGAAGGATCTCCCTTTCCTCTGATTCTCACTCTCAGTAATTTTTCAGGCTGGGGAAAAGTTTGCTTGTGGTTCACTCTGCCCTTGAGGGTGAAGGGGGCTCAGAGTGACTTCAAAGTTTCCTCAGTGAAGGTGGAAGCACCAGGAATGATCATTTTCTTTTTCTACATCTGCCTGGCTAAGTGTAGCTGTAATAGATTACAGTTCAGGGGGGCAACTACTTTGGAAGAAGCCTGGAAAGTGATTCAATTTCAAGTCACAAGACCAATTATGTAAGGTTCTAGAACGACGGATACTGAGTATTACAGCAGATCCGTGGCACAGGTTCAGAAGGTGATTCAGGATGTCTCTTTCCTTGGACATTAAAGCTCATTACCTGAAAATTACTCAGCCTTGGCCCTTAGGGAAATCTTAAGTGCCCAGCCCAAATGGCATAATCCTATTTGAAATACCAAGATCTCACGATAATGAACAATGTAGAAAGAGAAAGGGCACTTGTCTGGGTTAAAGCTCATCAATTTGATAATTTCTAACCAAGAGCACACATCTCTAGATAACTATATGTCTGTTATATCAGGAATCTGCGGACTTTTAATTGTGTGCTGAGAGCAAATCATCTCAAGAAAACTAGGCAGCACGTAGAAAAAGGGGAATAAATTCTTACTTCGTAATGTTCTTGCCTATAAATACTCTCAGATAGAATGGAATCCATTTGATGACAATTTCTATTCTTGCCTGCAAATTGGGAATATTAAATCCTACCTCCCAGGGCTGTGATGCAGGTAGCATGAGATCAGGTACAGACCTCACATGCTGTTTGGCACACAGCGGGTGTGGAGTGGATACCACACGTCCCCTCACGCCCTGTTCACCGTGCATTTATCTGACGTCTGTTAGGTGCCAGGCTCTGTGCCTTACGAACCATACGGGAGATGTGTCAGCTTGTCCTCAACAAGCATGTGGTCTAGGAAGGAAGATGAAATGCATAAATAGACAAGTCCTCGCGGGGTTTGAGGGAGCCCAAGAGACAACACCCCTTTTCCTGGCTGAGTTGGGAACTGGGAGATTGGGAGAATGACCCAGGTGGGTTCTGGAGAATGTGGCCTGGATCTGTGAGCGCAGGGCACCCACTGGCCCTTCAGTCGGGCTCTGGGCGGACGTCCCCAGGTGCAGGCACTGGCAGCCTAAAGAACCACAGCCTCCTGTGGGAAGCAGGATGTTCAGGAGGCTGGTCCACAGGGTGGGCAGAGGGTCTGTGGGAGGTGGGCTCAGAGAGGGTGTTGGTATTCCCACCCCATGGAACCATGAGACAGGGGAAAGGCATCAGGAAAAACCCCCAATCAAGTGTATTCTCAATTTAAATTGAAGAACTGACATTAATACTAATACCTCATTACTGGCTGATTTATTTGCTTCCCCAATCCTGGCTCTGTGTCAGAATCACATACAGAGATTTAAAAAGTTACAAATACCCGGCTCTACCTGTGGGGATTCTAAATGGGAGGATTGGGGATGGGGCCCAGACAACTGCATAAAAAAAATGATCTGGCCTTCCATAGGTCACTCTGACGCATCCAGGGTTTTGACACACAACGTTGAGCAATGGTGGGCATGCTTAATCTCAAAAACAAAACAAAACAAAACAAACTCTTAGAAAAAGACCAACACTAATTGCATTGTGCTTCTATGAGAATAACACCTTCAGATTTATTTGATTGTTTGCCAAAACAGGTAAGAGAAGCTCAAGGGAGTCGGCAGATAAAAAGGTTAAGTACGCCTTCTTCTGTATAGTTTTGTGTAGAAATGAACCCACAGATTTATTTTTGCTTATCTTTGTTCTGTACTTTGTATGATCGAAGCCCTGATTTCAAAAGGGGGTCTTCCCTAGAAAGATAAATGGGAACATAACAGATTCTGTTGCAGCTTTACCTAACTTTTAGGGCCTATTATGTGCTACGTACGGTGCTAGGTAATCTCATGTATGTTTCCTCAAGTGAGAAAGTCAGGCTATAAATGTCGTAGGATTAATGAAGACATTGTGAACTGGTGAGAATGTTCAGGCACCATGACTTCATGAAACTTTATCTGCACATGATATCAGTATCACATGGTAATGCTGGGCATGTATACATCACTGAATACACCGAAAATTGGTTCAACTTTTTAAGCATATATTTGGTTATGTATCTTAAGAACTAGAACTATGTAACTGTTCTTACCATTTCAATCATTAATCTAATTTCTGGGAAGTAACTTAAGGAAATTCTTTTTTTTTTAACTAATATGAGAATAATTACTCTATTTTTAAATTACAGCAACAGTTGGAAATTCCAGAAATATTAATCATTAAGGAAATGATAAGTAAATTAATACATAATGACTAATGACTTAATTAAATGTTATATCGACCCTTAAAACTGATCATTATAAAGTCTATGTAGCAACAACGGGTAAAATGCTTATGATGAAATGTCAAATGAAAAAATATGTGCCAGGATATCATATAAAAGTTATTCACTAGCACTGCCAGGGAATGTGAAGGTGGCAAGTGGTTTGTGTGTTGAACTAGCAGAATTTGGAGTGGTTTTTTCTTTGTGGATGTGGTAGACAGATCTTGTTCGGGTTACCCAGCAACCCTTCCCACCCTACATGGAACCAAGAGGGAAAAGGTAATTCCCACCTCTGGCTAATGAACTGGAATGACGTATGCCTGGAGTTGTTGGCGGTTTTGTGCTTTTTTTCCTCTGCCAAATAGAGAACACTTGCCTGCAGTAAGAGATGATCAAAAGCTAGACAGATAGATCGGGAGTCAGAGAGATGGACGTGTGGATGTACAGATAAAGGAATAAATAGATTGATAGACCCATCTGATGAGTTTGTCATTTATGTGAGCCCACAGAATTCCTTTATAAATCTTATACCAGTTATCCTTCTGTCAGTCTCTTGTAACTGAAAGAATTCTGACAATAGAATTGATTTGATTTTAAAAAGTTCTTATTCTGTGTTAGAATTTGTCAAGGTTGTTGTTTGTTTGTTCTTAAATAAACCTTTTAACTTTCTGAAGTCACTGGAACATTTTGTACTTGTGTGTAAATACTGCATTTGTGAATCATTTCCCACTACATTACTGATAGACTTTTGTTGCCCTATTGAACTGTCATTTCCTCCTGTGTCTCTTTCTCAGCTTTTCCTGCAACATTAGCCACGTTAACTGTTTCCCCACATCCTGCTTCTGACAATAGCTATCCTGGGAATGCTTTCCAAAGGGTGGTCTGAACCACAATGTGAATTCAAATCTGTACAAGGCAGGAATGTATGGGGAATTTTGAAATAAATCAACAAACATTAAATGAGCACCTACTTTATGCCAGGCACTGGGGTTACAACAATGAAAGTAAAAGTAGACACAGCCCTGCCCTGAAGGTGCTTCTCTCTGTGGGTGTATACATCTATTCACAGGGGTGGGTGGAGGGGAGGTCCACTCCGGGAATTTATTTAGCACTTATTACTCATTTGCTGAATATCTCTGCACAAAGGCAACAGGATAATAAGCAACGCTTATTGAACTTTTACTCTGTGCCATACCTCTATGCACAAATTATTATTTTCTCCATTTACTAGATGAGGAAACTGAGGTGCATTGAGGATACTTAATGGGCCCAAGCGGCAGAAGTGGATTTAACCCGAGGCAGTCTGGCAGACAACGCTGGCTTACCCAATATTATAAGAAATCTGCTCAGAAATGCTGGATCTGGTCCTTAAATCAATTTTTCAATTTTTTTGAAACAAATTATTTAAAAATTGTATTAAATTAAATTTTGGTGGTGAAGTTTCCAGATATCTAGCCAGGCTGAGACGAAGGAAGAGTCTCTTCTCACCTTTTCAGACTTTGAGCCATGAGAAAAATGATCTGAAAAAATGAGTTCATCTGTACATTCATCTACTGAGTAAATTTTGGGAAGGGTAGATGAAAAACAAACAAATCCTTAAAATATACCACAGCGTGGTAAGTCCTGTAATAAAGGAATTACAAAAGTACTGTGAGAGCACTGGGAGGTGGAGGGAGAGGAAGGGGACGAGGAAATGCATGGAACAGTTGACAAGTAAGCTGACCATTGAAATATGAGTAGGAGTTCTTCAGTGGACATGGCAGCCCGGTGGGGGTGGTGCTAGAAGAAAGGCTCCTGGGGGAGGATCCCTTCTAAGCTCACTCAAGAGGGTCTTGAGAATTGCAAGTGGCTCTAAGTGCAGAACTAGAAAGATAGGTGGAAGCTGTGCAAGCTAAGGGAAAGCACTTGGACTTAGATAAGATAAGATAAGGTGCTTATCTTTGAGGTCAGGTGTATATAAACTGTTTCAACTGCATACACTTATGAGTAAAAGTAACTTGAGCATGTACTCTTCAAATAGGTAGTTCTTTAATAATTTATATAGATATTTAGTTACTTATATACATGAACTCTCATACTAGTTTGTTATATATCTTACAAAATACACAGAGGTAAGATTATAGAGACCATATTTTAAACTTTTGCTCGCACAAAAATATTATTAAATATTAGCATGAGCAATGGGCTTGAAAATGTTATATATTTTTGAAAACTTTGGTTAAATACTTTGTATTAAGGTAATTTAAAGGACTGGCTCTAAGTTCAGTTTATTTTAATTTCTAGTTTTAATCAAAACAAGATACTTCACAAAGAGGCAGAGTTTCAACTGAAGAAGTGTTTGTTTGGCATGATTAAGCAAATCGTGATGCTATTTTTTTCAATATCTCAAGCACTATGCTCAGGTTCTTGAAATTTAATTAATAACTTTTCATCTTCCCTGATGTCAATCAGTCATTCTTGCAAACTCTTTGGAAGGTGTTGCAGTTTTGTATTTTTAGCAGTTGGTTCAGACACATTGATAATCTTTATCTGGGATATTTTAAAATAGGCTAGGAAATTCGGTTTCTAAATTTTTTTTTTTTTTAATGTGCAGATGGGAGAGTTTTTTGTTTTCTTTTAAAGGAAACACATTCACATGATTTTAGCCATCAGTTCATTAATGATGGGGAAACTTTCCCCAATTGCATGAGTTATCTATTGTTGTGTAACAAAGTATCCCTAAAATTAGTGGCTTAAAACAGCAGACATCTATTATCTGATGGTTTCTGTGGTCAGGAATCTGGGAGCGGCTTTGCTGTGTTCTTTTGTCTCAGGGCTGCAGCTGAGATGCGGGCCAGTCCTCCAGTCAGCTCAAGGCTGGGATGGCGGTTAATCTGCTTCCAGGTCTACTCACATGCCTGTTGGCAGGCCTCGGGTCCTCACTGGCTATTGCAGAGACCGTACTTCCTTGCCGGTGGGCTTCTCCATAAAGAGAGCACAGGATGGAATTCACAGTCTTTTTGTAACTTAATCTCAGAGGTAACCTTGCTATATTCTCTTTGTTAGAAGTGAGTCCTGAGGTCCGGCCCACACTCAAGGAGAGAGGGATAACCCAAGAACATGAATACCAGGAGGAAAGGATGGGAAGGGGCGAGAGGGGAATCCCAGAGGTTGCCTACCACACCCATTTTCAAAACAGCAAATTAATTTAGAAACGCAGTTACTTTCTCATTCACCGTTAAAATGTCATCTTTACCTTAAAGAGAACTGTTAAGCATTTTTATTTTTCTGAAAATATCTGCATAATCCTGGCAGCCACTATTCCTCACAGGAAAGGTCAGACAACTTGGAGCCTTGTCATTTGCAAAAGAAAAATATGCAAGTCATCTTGTAGCTGGATAGCTCTTTTCAAGTATTTGGATACAAAATAACGAGCAGACTGGTATGGGTGTAAAATTTTTCATCTTACTTAAAAGAATTGCAAAGAATCTACTTTATGAAGGACTCAATTTTATAACCTAACCATCAATGGCATCTTATAGCCTGTAGAATGCAAATCATGACCATCCACTGAAGGTGAAGAAGTGAATGAGGATGCAGCGTTGCCCCTTGTTTGTGGAATTCCCTTTCTTCTTCAGAGAATCTTAGATGTGTTAGGTGAAAGACAGACAGGGCAAGGGCACCAGTGTCATTTCATACATTCGATATTAGTATACATTTAAATTACTTCCTAATTATATTCTTTTTAGTTTTGTTAAAGATGAAGAATATAGAAATACAAAATTGCTAATATTGTTTTTTCTGTACCACCACGGGTCATCTAATGTACCCCTCGGTTGCATGCACACCGCTTTGGGGACCTCTGCTCTAGACCAAGGATGCTTAACTCAAGATTTATTATTTACCCTGAGTGATTCGCTTTCAAGGAGTGAAAAAAAGTGACCAAAGCTCTAATCAAATGTCCCAAAACAATTAAGAGCCTCTGCTTTAGGTCATGGGTAGCCACCGAAAAAATTTTAAGGAGGACACAAAGAGATTTAAAATTTAGGATGCTACTTGGGTAGCAGAGTGGAGGGTGGCTTGGAGAAGGTGAGCCTGGAGCACTGATTCCCTCTGAGAGGCCAAAAGTAAGGCGGGATTAAGCCAAAGCAATGCAAGTGGAGTAGAAAGGGGAGGCCTGTGGGTCCTGAAAATCTGCATGTTTCCTAACGAAAGGGGTCATTAAGCCACTATTGAGCATGTGTTCATAAAGGCAGGTTAGAAAGAAATTATGCTTCAAAAGGGAATTCTGAAATCAGAATTCAGATCTAAAGACCTTTTTTTTTTTTTTTTGGTCCTCTCCTTTATATTTGACTTTATTATTACTATTATTATTTTTCCTAGAGATTCAAGCTGGGACAGAGGGAGAGATTCAGAAAGATGATTTATCAATATTTTTTAAAAAATCTAGTAAAAAAAGTAATAGAAGAAGGGTAGAATGATATTGGAGTTCCAAATAAATTTGCAGCCGGATAAACATTTTCTGTATTGGAAAATATAATTGATGTGAATTCGGCAGCTGTGCCTTCTTTAAGACGGGCGCCGTGTTTTTAAGTCCCGCCCCCGCTTTCTTCTAGATTTTTAATTTCTTTCTGTTGTGATCAGCATTACTTCGGTGTCATCTAGGCTGTGCTGCATCTCCTGGCCAGTCTCCTGTCTCACATGATACAGGCACATTTTCACTGCTTCACGCCCCACCGAGCCCCTTCACCTACACCTTCCTAACGACTGTGGCATTGCTGGGATTGTCCAGCTGAGCTAGAAATGTCATTTTCAGGGCGTTGTGGTCACAGTGAATTCCCAAGGTCGTGGTGGTGTTTTTTCGGAGGTTCAGGGAAGAAAATGAGGGGTGCAGGCGCAGTGGGCGTCACCCTGGAAGTCACGCAGGGCCCAGGAGAGGCAGCTCCGTTTCAGCAAGGGCACTCTGCCAGTCCCCAGGTGGCCTCCTGGTTCCTGAGGTCCAGACTTGCTCACCGTTCCAGAAACAACAACTCGAACACACTGGCCTTTCCTCGCTGCTGCCTCCGTGGGGGCTGATATTATTCCTGCGCGCGGGCCAGGCTCTCTCCCGGGGCCCAAGGATGAGGAGCCAGCGGGGCCAGCGGGGTCCTGGGAGCCCAGGCGGGTGTTGAGGTTGGCGGCTCCTCTCCGCCCACAGGCGCCTCCCCGCTGCCAGCCGAACGGTGGGAGGGAGGGGCAAGGTGGCGGGGATTGGCGGGGGAGGTGGGTGTACGAGATCCATCTTTCTGAGTGGCAGGTGTCTGCAGGACATTACGGATTGTTTCCTATGAGATTGTCTTGACTCGTAACATTGATTCTGGCTGCCAGTGGCAATGAAGCGAGAGCTCAGACTGCAATTATTTTCAACCTCTGGTGTCAGACCTGGACAGCAGAGCTCCTGGCACGCGGATGGGATGGAGGCGTTGGGGCGCCTGGAGAAATCTGACCTCCTTTACTCAGGGGGTGGGGTGGGGGAAGGGCTCTTAGTTGCCTTCAGAGTCTGGTTCCAATCTTGTGTGGTGACGACTGTTGGAGCTTATTTACTGGGCATTTAATTTGCTATTTGAAAAACTATTTACAGGTCTACAAAGATAGTTGTTTTAATTTTGGGGTTTGTTTTGTTTTGTTTTGCTTTTGTTTTTTAATTTAAAGTAGAGGTTTAAGAGATTTCTTCGTGTAATCTGTCTGATTCTTGGGTAGGATCCCCCCAGCACCTCCGTGTGGAATTAAGGAGAGCTGGACTGTAGTCTCCTTTCAGTGAGCTTATTAATTATGTAACTTGGGAACACTGTCTCTCTTCTCGAAGCCCGAAGATGCTCACCTCGAAGATGAGTTTTCTCATCTGTAAGGACATCCGCTTTATTACAGGGTGGGATTCCTTAATCAAGGATTGGAGATGATGAGGAAGGCACTAGAATAGTGCTTGTCACCTCGAATGTGCGCATTAAAGGAGATATTATTTTACTATGTAAATTGTCACCCATGTGGCCCACGGGGCCTTCGTGGAGGATCAAATCAAGGTTTCCTGAAAGGGATATGCGTGTGAGTCTTATGACCCGAGTCAGGAGCACGACCAGCTTAGTGAACGAGTATTTATAAAAGTCTCCACTGACAACACGGTGCTGCTGGATTAGACATCAGTGTTCAGAAAGCAAAACTGTAAACCTTCTAGTCATTAAAAACTTGCAATCATATGTGGCAAGACATGTTAACAAAATCATTTCTAGAAATTTATTTTTTTTAAATTATAGGTAGTTATGTAGTTAAAAAAATTTCTACCATTCTTCCTAGATGTTTCTGCTTTTCAGTGATCCATGTGGGGCTAATAATTCACTTCTGGGGTTTTGAAGTTATTTGTTTGACTTTGGGGCATTCACATTCCCACTTGTGATAAATAAGTAGAAAGCGAATTCATTACTTGATTAATACAGACGAACACGTAAGGGGGAAAAGTGGGCAACATAATTATGTCTGCTTCTAATCAGACTTATTCAGCTCTCTGGTTCTCTCTGACTACGTGGGTATCAAGGTGTCCTGGAAAAGTTTGCAAATTCCCTCACTTTTGCTCTCTGCTCCCAAGAGGTCACTTTTTCTGTTATCTCCTGCCATCTGACCGCTTTGTTCCCTCTTGTCAACTCTGACGTCTGCCTGTCACCCCACTGCCCTTCAGAACTCTTTTCCTTGAAGCCTTTCCAAACAGGTGCTGTCTTGCTTCACTCTTGACCGTCATCCTGCTAACCCCTGTGCCTTACAGATGTTCCCCCTCCTGAACATTGACGTGCCTGTCTTTATATAGCCCAAACTGCCTTGGTGTGTCCATGCCCATCACTTCGTGTTTACCAGCACTTATCCTAACTCCTGCAGGAGAGCGGAGAGGCTCGGGATCCCGTGTCTCTTTTCATGTAGCACCTCGCATTGTTATGGCTTAAAGGAATTACAGAGACAACGAATAAAGGGTGTATGGGGGAAACTCTCAATACACTCCTTTCTGCTTTTCAGTTTAGCAATTCTTGTCTTAATCTGATATCTTACTATTAACTATAAACCTATTAGGCAAGGTTCTGAAGTTTTACTTGCAGGAAGGTGTGCAAGTTTGGACTGGTGGATGACTCCTAGATTCTATGGTATTTAAAAGCCATGGTTTAGTGAGAAAGCCTCAGAGAGAGAGAGAGAGAGAGAAAGAGAATTAGGAAGCCCTGCAAACAGAAGCCACTAAGTGAGTTCTTGCAAGGCCACTGGTAATTTACCTGTAACTCTCTGCGCTGATGTGATTCAGAAGGCAGGAGGTGAGTGCTCTGAGGCCACCTGATGGGAGAGGGAAGAAAAAGGGACAAAAGCACTTCTGCTCCCAACCCTATTTAGTCAGTAGTTGTGCTAACTGCTACCACTTCTTCATCCCCTTGCTATGTCCAGGCACTAAGTTATTAAAAAAAAAAAGTGCTATCTCATTTAATTCTCACGCCTGTGAGGAATTTTCACAGTTTTACGGAAGAGGACTCAGAAGCCCAGTGTCACACATTAGCAAAGTGTAGAGACAGACTATGAATCCAGGTCTGTCTAACCTTAAAGCCTGTCTAAGGCTTGTCCTTACCTAGGAGCCTGTGCATTTTGACTTTTGATCTTTTTTTTCCCCGTTGAGGGGAGAGAGGAACATTTTTTAGCAGATGAGAATTGACCTTCCACCTGGGGCTTAGCCTGCTAGCAGGTTCTCAGTACATTTTGGCTGAATGAGTGAGGGGGTCTGTTCCAGTTGCTCTGGGATGGAACATGCAAGGGAGCAGGGCAATGTCAGCGACAGGGCCCTGGTGAGTAAGTAGGAAGGAGGCCTCTCTTACTAGCTGTGTAATCAAGGTCAAGTGGCTTCAACTCTGCGGGCCTGAGTGTTACCTGTAAATCACAAGGAGGCTGAGGGACAAACAGTGTGATGGCTGCTATATCCCTTTGGGCACGTATGTCACAGTAAAAGAGGGGAGATAGAGTCATCCGTCCATGCCAGGGATTCAGGAATTCTGCTCTCTCTTTTTATCTCAGAAACCTGTATTTAGGGTTTGCACGGAGGGCAAGGATGAGGGGATTTAGGGGAAGAGTATTTCAAGATGGCAAAGAAGGATTTTGCGTCTTCTCTTCTCAAGGTGCCTCATTTGGTAGAAGCCTGTTTCCTTGTAGAGAATTCTAGTATGAGAAGGACTTGTGATGGATCTTGCTTCCAGGTGTCTACTTCAGAGATCTCCGTGGTCTATTCTTTCTCCTCCTGTGTTAGCTTTCCTGTGTCCAGAAGGTCCTTAATATATCTGACCTTCATTCTTTCTGCTGTAACTTAAGCTTATGCCCTCTCCTGCTACTGTTTAAACTGATCTCTCACCCAACACTGGTTAACCCTCAGAAAGAGCTTTAGACAAAAGAACCTATTGGAACACCCTCTTTTGGCCTTAGTTGTCTTCGTAATCCCTTTTATAGGGCACAGGTTATCTTGGTTTCTCCCACAATTGGTTTGGAAGCCTGCTCAGCTGCCCACGTCTCTCAGCTCTCAAGGGTCACTTTTGTCATCAAACAAATATTGAAACAGGTGGAACCTGCCACCCGTAATGTGAGCCACATGGAAAGAAAGTGACTCAGTCCTGGCAGCTCAAGTCAGGTTGGAGAGAGGTGACGGTGGGACTCCAGATGCTTCCTTGTGACTTTTGCAGCAAAGGGTCTCTGAATGGCTTCCTTCTTGAAGAAGGTGGCATTCCAACGTGATAAATGTGACCAGTTCGGTGCAACTGGACGTTCCCCTCTGTAGCCTCCTCGGACATAGCCACCTGCCCCGATTTGGCTGCTGGAGAAGCTGGTCTTCCGGCTCCTCCAAAAACACACGGGAGGGCTGGCATGAGGTGCAGACACAAAATTCAGGGCCTGAGCGGAAGTTTCAAGTGAAACTAACAAGGAAAGAGATTTGTTAGAAAACACTCCTGTTTCTCATCATTTCTGACACAGCTTGATTTGGCTGCTCTGTTAATAGTAGCTACATGTTTCTCACTGAATATCACAAAACATACACCGTTCTCTCAGCCTCGCTTCTCTTTCTTTCCAGCCTTAGAGTCACTGGTGGGTCACGGTAACCCAAACCTCCAAAAATATTCTTGGAATTTGCCCAGGAAGTCAGCCTGTCCTGCCCAGCTGTCAACCTGACTGCTTAAAGGACTGCTTCCTTATGTAAAGGAAGAATAATCGAGTGGGAAAACACCCTACTATATTAAGGAAGATGAGAGTTCTAGGCCAGGTTTCATAGTCATAGTTAGGTGACTTTGTCTTTTTTGGGCAAGTCCCTTCATCCCCTAGTACCTCCAGTTTTAATTTTGTAGGATAAAGATAAGATGCTAGTCCCACGCCTACGGGCAGGGATGCTCTGAAAATGAATAAACCAAGGCATGCCAATCCAAGAACTACTCTGAAGTAAATCCTATGTAAAGTCAGAAAATTGAGGCTGTTGTTGCAATGATGGAAGTAGATGTAAATGCTCAGCAAGTCTTAACTACATAAACATAGGGAAGTAGGAGAGATGTGTTTTTTTGTGCCTCCAAAAATAAATGACCAACACCTCCCCCACCTGTTTTTCTTATTTCCAGGTGTGTGTGCATTAATATTTTTTAATTGCCCAATTCCTTCTTGTGAAACTTTTGCTAAAACAGTAAATTTAGGTTATCTGGTGAAAAACCATACCCTCTTGTTATTGATGTTTTAAAACGTTTAAGTATTTTGACCTAAATGCTAAAGAACAAAGTCCATTGTTTAACTAAAAAGGCAGAATGTAAATATTTAGCTTAAGTATTCGAAGTATCTATTTTCACAATCACAATACTTTCTTGCAAATGTTTGAGAGAGAGTTATAATATGACTCTTTGAAAAGCGTGGGAAGTTAAAGATGAAATAAAAACCTGACCATAGACTTCCTTCCTCAATTTTGAGTGAGATCTCAATAAGTTTCTCCTGTAATTGGATGTGGACTTTATTAGCTTTTTATTTGACTTCATACAACTTATTTTTGGAAAATAATAATTGCATTTTAATAGAGATGTGGCTTACGGCGAATTAAGTGAAATGCATTTCTTGGAAAGTAAAAAAATGTGGTTTCCATTTTACTCCTCTTTAGAGGCATTTATTTTCAGGTCCTGCAGGTCGTTTTAAACTTCATAATTTTGTTTATTAGTCACTCACTTTCTTGTTTGAGCTTTTGATCATTTATTCCTTTATTTGGCCACTCATTCATTAATTTATACATTTATCATCAAATATTCAATGATCTAATAATATGTGCCAGTTACCATTCTAGGTACATTTGTATTTTATAAAGGTGTGGGTTTTCGTTTAAGCATATTTCTGTTACATCTGGCAAACCAATTTGTTTTAAAGCACATTCTGAACACTGGCGAGACACATGAATCAGCCTTAATGGTAATAAGGGAATGTCTACAACTCAGGTTCTTGGCCATCTTGGGGAAGGCAGGCCGTGGGCAGTAATAAAAATAGTTTACACCAACAGAACCCTGCCATGGGCACCTGGTGCTAATTACAAGTGTTTTCCATGAATAAACTAGGTTAATCTTTATGATGATCAGTCATGTTCTCATTTCAGAGAGGAAGAAACTGAAGCAGAAGGCCTCAGCTTCAGTAATGTTGTAAAAGATACAGAGCTTTTTAAATGCTGGATCCAGAAGAACAACATAACACATCTCAAAGTGTTTTTGTGAAAATTAAAGCAGAAAAATCATGTAAATTGATAATATCTCAATCAACATGAAGAAGAAAAGACTACAGAATAATTGTCTTTGTAATCGCACCAAATGACCAGTTTAAAATGTGGCCTCCAGAGGGGATTTGAATCTGCCACCTACTAGCTGTGTGACCTTGGGCAAGTTGTTTCACATCTCTGTGCCTCAATTTCCTCATCTGTAAATTGAGGAGAGTGATTATGAGGATTAAATGGAATAATAAATATAAATAATTTAGCATGCATCTGGCTCGTGATAAACACTTAATAAGTATTAGCTATTGTTATCATCATTATTTGACTGTCACTATTTCTACTCCTCCCTGTGAGAGAGGGGAAAGCTGGTAAAACAGCAAATTAGATTAAGATAAAATCTTTGATTTAAGCAAAGTCAGCAACTTGAACCTCATGCAACTGAAACATCATATTTTGTAAAATTGATAAAGTCCCCACAACGTATCATGCAAGTTACTGCAGTGCCCAGATGATATCATGCCAAGGAGAAATTTATCAAGGAAGAATAGAACTGGTTAGAAAGTAACTGATTCTTTGCAACTCAGTTTGTATTTAGTGAGCATCTTCTGTGTGGGGAGCACAGTGCCTGGCCCTTTGGGGGATAAGGCAGGTGGCTCACAACAGGGGACGCAGAGATGGTTCTTCCACCCAAAAGTGTCAGTCTTATGGGTAAAGCAAGTCACATATAGAAAAAGATTAAATAGCAAAACCTGGCAGGAAGCAGAAAGTGATGTAATCGTTGCTTTGGCCTGAAAGGGAGAGGCATTGTGTTCAGAGTCTTCAGGAAAGCTCCCTGTAGAGGATGGAACCACTTTCAGCTGCAAAGAAGTGAGAAGTGCATCAGAGGAGGCAAATAAAGCTACTGCGACTAAGAGTTGAGGCAACTACAGGAGATGAATTTGACCGAGCAGGTCAAGAAAAGTTGAAATCAATTCTCTGCAATTAACATCTCTGAGCTCAGATTTTATTTTTTGAGGTATATATGGCCTAGGAAAAAAAAGCATGACTCAGACAGGGTTCATACCTCAGTCCTGCACTATTAGCTGTGTGACCATATCCATGTATTTAACCTTTTTTGAGCCTCAGTTTCCTCATCTGTAAAATGACCATAATTCATGCTCTACGTAAGTAGGTAATTATGAGGCTCCACTGAGGTAAGGGACATGACAGTGCCTAAAGAGCCATAAAGAATTCTGTGAATACAATGGAATTTTCTAGCAGTGCCTGTTTTTAAAGTTCCTACCATTTGCTGGGACCCCTACTTAAAAAACAACGTGTAACCTAATGGTATACAGAGCAAGTTTTTCCTTGTGCAGTCTTTTTTTTTTTTTCCATTAAACATTTCTGGGTTCCTGCTGATTCTTTTGTAAACCACTTCCTTTTGTGGAAATCTTGAACTAGTCTTGATGTAGAAACTGGCTGCTGGGGCAATGGTGAATGAGCCAGTTTATTAAAGTTATTGCCCGATCTTTGGAGAAAGGTGGTCCCTCCTGGCTCTTTGACATAGATTGCAACTCCCTCCCAATCGTAGAAACTTCGTCCTTAAATACTTTTAATTGACTGCATCTTGCTGTTCTGTAATTCTAGCTTGCAAAATAAGCTCTTCCTAAATATATCCTCTGATGACTACTCCAGCTTGCTATGCTTTCAATTTCTCACATCTTGGGTTATTTGAAGAAGTTTATATTTATCTAATCCCCCAAGCAGCCCCAAGGGGAAGCAGGCTGCCAGAAGGGACGAGATTCACTTCCCTTTGTTTTTCACACAAGCCACTATGGTTCTGCCTCAGCCACATATCTCTTCCTTTGCTGTACTCTTACTTGAATCATTGCTACTCTTGGTAACCAAATGCTGCGTTACTTTTATGCCTCTATGTTCTTTTCTTTTTTCTGCTCGTTGGAAAGTCTAATACCTTGCCCCTTTTCGCCCCCCACAAAGAGTAAAACCTAATATAAAGGGATCTTCAGGTTCTATGTCTGCGAATTTAATTAGTACAGTTGGCATTATCTCACAGGGTTGGGGGACTGAAGGAAGGAGAAAGGAAGCTGTTATTATAAAACTGGAGTCTATGTTTAAAAGCAAAGTCATACTTTTCATTTTTTCCCCTGTTCTTAGAAGCAATGTATCTTGTACTTCAGGGCTAAAATGTACCTTCCTCTCTGAAATCTTGGCTATAAACCCTGGCTCTATAGTTCTTTTTTCTTTTCCAGGAAGACACTTTGCAGCCAAAGCAGACGTTGGATTGACCAGCATAGTCTAGGCAACTTTTACTGTTAAAGGAAGATCCTGATGGAAGGATCAAAGCTTCGATTGTGCTGTGATGTCTGATCCGTAACCAACCTTCACCCACGCCTCCCGCCCCCTCACACTTTTTCCTCTTTATCTCCTTCTGATTTGCAGTGCTCTTCAGATGCCTTTTCTTCGGGCCAAGTGGGATCTAGAACTCCAACATGGCACCCTTCTACCTTACAGTACCCTCAGCAGGGTCGCTGTCAGCCTCAGATGGAATAGTCTGGAGCTAGAGGTCTCTCACGAACACGATGTTTTGGTGTGTTTGCATCAGATTCCTGTTGCAGAGTTTAGGAAGCGAATCTGGTAACCGCCTAAACGAAAACACTTCCCCTTACTCTCTACGTCAAAGAGAAGCTACCTGAAATGGATGCCAGCTTTGAGGAGTGAAGACAGAGCTCTGTATTTTAAGGAGGCCTCAGTGAATAGGGAAAGGACCTTGGCTTCACTAGCTGGACCTGGTTACACAACTTATCTTAGCTTCAGTTTCCTCTTATATCGGATGAGGAGATGCTGTCTCCCTCGCATAGTGTTTATGAGAGGGCAATGAGATAATTTAAATGAAGTAGTCATTTCTCTTAGGCAGAATCGCTTCTGTTTTGTTTACATGCTGTGGAGGAGGCCTCCTTGAAGTTTGTTTTTTGAGTTGCGGTCATGTGATTCATATTTCTGGTCAAGCCCCGGTGCTCTGGGTAGGTGTTTATGTCCACCTCCCCCAGCTCCTGGGGGGAAGGGAGGCTTGCCGAGCTCGTCCTTGTGCTGGAGTAAGAGCCACGGAGGGCAGGACTTAAGAGCTCAGGCTGGAGCTGGGCTGCCTGGCTTCCAGTGTGCCTCTTCAGGAACTAGCTGTGCCACCTCGGACAAATTACTCAGCCTCTCTGTGCTTCAGTTTCCTCATCTGTAGAATAGGGAAAACAGTGTATCCCATAGTGTGCAAAAAACTACAGGAAAAAAACAAACAGGCAGGCTCATAGAGGCTGTAAGAATTAAAAGAGAAAATTCCTGCATATATGTAAAAGGCTTAGGACAGTGCCCGGTTCCCGATTTGATTTGCTGTGGCTGTTCACAGGACCCACCAGACTGCCCACCGCGTGGTGAGTGCTTTCCAGACGCAGGCTTGCAGACAACAGGCAGGAGAGCCCTCCCCTCACCCTGCCCCCTCCCAGGGCTGCTGGCCATATCCATCTTGGCAGTCAGTTCTGCGCGGACGGGGCTATGTCCAACTTGCCAAGCTGTATCTGTAACTCCTGGCCTCTGGTAGAATAGATTCTAAAAATATGTTTAACAAATGATACATGGACCACTAGAAAGTACTACAGGGCATAAGCAGTTTCCAAGAGACATCGGCACACTCTATGGGGTCACCCTGCCTGCAGGGACGAAGGTGGGGTTGGAGAGAGACAGGAGAACACGCCTTTATTGGGAACAACCCCGGACGTTTACAATTACAGGAGCAAACAGATAGGCAGGCTCATAACGCCTGATTTAGAAACTAGTCCTATTATACATAGTATTAACCCCAAACCTCAGTTTTCAGTTTAGGGTGGAATTTAGGGCTTAAAAACTGAATGGAGATTCAGCACAGAAAAACCACACATTAAGGACTGATTAAATATTGTACATTTTTCTCAAAGCTATCTTATAATAGCTGTTTCTTGCCTCTTAATTGATGGTGTGGTATCTAAAGGAAAGGAGCCTGGGAAGCCTATCCCATTGTATTTTTAGAAGTACTTGAGTGAACTGTAACAACTTGAGAGTCATGGCAACGTCCAGGACGTTTTGTATCCTCCCCGGGCAGATGATATATTACCGCCTGCCAGACGCAGTGTCTGAAGGAATTCTGCAGATCAAGGGCCAGACCTCGACAGGAGACTTGTTCTAAAACAATCATCAGCTGGGCTGAAACAACATTAAAAAATATTTCTAGGTTTGCTAAGAGCGCTGTTCATAGCATCTCACCCCAGAGTTTTTATCCTCTGCTTTTTGGAGTCATTTCCATGGAGGCCACGCCCCCATGTCATACATGACAGCTGACAGGGGCATCGTGTAAGGTTGAGTGGTCAACTTTAAGCCTTTCTGCTTTAGCAGGAAAATTTAAAAAAAAAAAAGAAAGAAAAGAAACCTGGAGATTATCATACAAAGTGAAGTAAGTCAGACGGAGAAAGACAAATATCATATGATATCGCTTAATACAAATGAACTTATTTACAAAACGGCAACAGACTCACAGACTTAGAGAACAAACTTATGGTTACCAAAGGGGAAAGGTGTGGGGGAGGGATAAATTGGGAGTTTGGGATTGACATATACACACGACTAGTTTTAAAATAGATAACCAACAAGGACCTACTGTATAGCACAGGGAACTCTACTCAATATTCTATAATAACCTAAGTGAGAAAAGAATTTGAGAAAGAATAGATATGTGTACACGTATAACTGAATAACTTTGCTGTACGCCTGAAACTAACACAACTCTGTAAATCAACTATACTCCAATATAAAATAAAAATTACAAAAAAAGGAAATCTCTGTTCATCTTTGCCTCTGGGCTCATAAAGTCTTTTATGCCCCAAATAACTTATCTTCCAGAAAAAATGTGAATTGCAGTACACACAACGATGTGTATCAAGTATAAAAATGTGCTGGGATTTTGAATCCATCGTGAGGCTTTATTCAACTATATATATTGGATTGGCCAAAAGGTTCATTCGGTTTTTTCCAGAGAGATGGTTCTAGTAGTGCTTAGTTGTCTTTAACTTCGTTTGAAACAGTTTTGTTAGATTGTATTGTTACAGCTGTCATATCAGTGTGCATTTAAAAAGAAACTTATCAAAATTGGTGAATTTTTGTGTAGCCAGTTTAATATTGAAGATGGAAGAAAAAAGCAACATTTTCAGCATATTATGCTTTATTATTTCAAGAAAGGTAAAAATGCAACTGAAACGCAAAAAATAGATTTGTGCAGTGCATGGAGAAGGCGCTGTGACTGATCAAATGTGTCAAAGTGGTTTGTGAAGTTTCCTGCTGGAGATTTCTCACTGGACGATGCTCCACGGCCGGGGAGACCAGTTGATGTTGATAGCGATCAAATTGGCACCTTAATTGAGAACAGTCAATGTTATACCATAGCTGACATACTCAAAATATCCAAATCAAGCGCTGAAAATCATTTTTACCAGCTTGCTTATGTTAATCGCTTTGATGTTTGGGTTCCACATAAGTTAAGCGATAAAAGTCTTCTTGACCATATATCTACATGCGATTCTCTACTGAAATGTAATGAAAATGTTCCGTTTTTAAAATAAATTGTGATAGGCGATGAAAAGTGGATACTGTACAATAATGTGGAACAGAAGACATCGTGGGGCAAGGGAAATGAACCACCACTAACCACACCAAAGGCCGGTCTTTGTCCAGAGAAGATGATGTTGTGTATATTGTGGGTTGGAAGGAGTCCTCTATTATGAAGTCCTTCTGGAAAACCAAATGACGAATTCCAACAAGTACTGCTCCCAATTATACCAACTGAAAGCAGCACTTGACAAAAAGCGTCTGGAATTAGTCAACCGAAAACTCATAATCTTCCATCAGGATAACGCAAGACCGTTTCTTTGATGACCAGGCAAAAACTGTTACAGCTTGGCTGGGAAGTTCTGATTCATCTGCCGTATTCACGAAATATTGCACCTTCGGATTTCCATTTATTTAGGTCTTCACAAAATTCTCTTAATGGAAAAAATTTCCATTCCCTGGAAGACTGTAAAAAGCACCTGGAACAGTTCTTTGCTCAAAAAGATAAAAAGTTTTGGGAAGATGGAATTATGAAGTTGCCTGAAGAAATGGCAGAAGGTAGTGGAACAAAATGGTGACTAGGTTGTTCAATAAAGTTCTTGGTGAAAATGAAAAAGTGTGTCTTTTATTTTTACTTTAAAAACCGAAGGAACTTTTTGGCCAATCCAATAGTTTTATCATTTTAACAAATGACATGAAATTTTATACTTACTAATGAAACTCCCAGTTTCTTGTTTTTCTTTCTCAACTGGAGGAAACTAAAAAAAGAAAGACTATTTTTGCTTTGGGATTGGATTTATTTTCAGCTTATTTGTTGATTTGAGGGCCCATTACAATCCCCCGCGGGGCGAGGAAAGTCCTGAGTCTGTGGACCAGACTTTCCCTCCTGCCTCTGGCACTGACCATGTCCAGGGGGGACATGTCACTTAACTTTCTGATGGGCAGTTTCCTCATCTGAAAAGCAGGGGTAACATGTCTCCCTCACGTGGTTGATGTCTATGTCCAACACATACTGGACAACAAGAATTTTTAAATCTGAATTTAGGTTGTTTTTTTTTTAGATACATATGTGTAGGAAGAAAACTGGGATTGAGCCATAAAACCAGAGTCTGGGTTCTGCTGCTTCTTATCTCTGAACAAGTTAACTCAGAAACAGAACCTTTGGGGTCTAAGCCCCCTTGTCTTACAAATGACAAAACTGAAGTTCAGAAAAATGAAGGGCTTTGCCTAAGGCTATGCAGTAAGCTAGTGACCAGGCATTGACCATAAACCAGGAGTCAAGGGATACCTGGTCCCAGGGTTTTCCAGTCATATGTCCTGCCTTCGGTAAAGAGCTATGTAGATTTGTTATATTAATTTTTTTTTTTTAAGGTTTGCATTTTTTTTCTTTTTTTAAATTTATTTATTTATGGTTGTGTTGGGTCTTCGTTTCTGTGCGAGGGCTTTCTCTAGTTGTGGCAAGCGGGGGCCACTCTTCATCGCGGTGCGCGGGCCTCTCACTATCGCGGCCTCTCTTGTTGCGGAGCACAGGCTGCAGATGCGCAGGCTCAGTTATTATGGCTCATGGGCCCAGTTGCTCCGCGGCATGTGGGATCTTCCCAGACCAGGGCTCGAATCCGTGTCCCCTGCATTGGCAGGCAGAATCTCAACCACTGCGCCACCAGGGAAGCCCTGTTATATTAATTTTTTCCAGTGTCTACCCAATTTGATATTCTGAGTTCCAAAAAAGCTGCTTTAGATGAAAAGAGGAAAATGGCAACCATGACTGACCAGGAGGAAATTATAGAGCAGAGAGCCTTAGTGCTCAGATATAGCTCAGAAAACAGACTCGGAGAGGTGAATATTAGCTTGGACTTACACATGGACACACAGGCCAGCTCCTGATTCCCCGTCTTTCCCCTCACATCACAGCTGCCTCATTTTGATGGGAAATGGCAAGGTGATACATGTACTATATGTTGTTGGAAACTTTCAGTGGCTGGTACAATCCTTAACCCCCCATAAGTCTCCCTAGATGCCTTCAAAAAATTCTGCCAGCAGAAGTTCCAGTATAGAGTGTTGAGTGGGATTTACAAACTGAATTCACCGGTATAATCACCACCCTGATCCAGAAACAGAACGTTATCAGCATTCCAGAAGCATCCTGCATGTCCCCAATCAATGGGGGCATCCTGTCCTCACTTCTGAATAGCATAAATTAGCTTTCTCCTGTTTTTGTGCTTTAGGTATAAATGGAATAAAATAGTATGTACTCATTTGTGTCTGGCTTCTTTTGGGGAATATTTTGACGTTGACTTAGATCCAACAGAAGTAGAAGGAAAAAACTCTTTTGCATATTGCCGTTTCATATTCATGATGAAAGCTGGTATCAATATAGCAGTTGATTAGAAAGAGTGTGTAGGTGAAATTGAGTTGCAAGTCATCCTTATTGCCAAGATTTTTGTACCTTAAGTGATTCATTTTACACTAAATTATACTTTTTAGTTAGGCCAGTTGATGTAAGTAATACAAAATTGGGGAAGGAAAGTGAAAAATAAAAAACTCTTTCTCTTGTGTGCTTCTCTTGCATTTATTATTTTTAAACAAATTTTTGGTTTTACGGTATGTTCAGAAGAGAAGAGTGAATTTTCTAAATAACTATTCTATTCCAAATCAATAGAAACTCTTGAATAAAGATCCCAGATGATTCTGTCTTAGTTATCTTTGTATTCCTACTGTCTAACTAAATGTCTGGCATAGAGTAGGTATTTAATAAATAATAGCTGCTAGAATAAATGAATGATTAAATAAGTTAAAAGAAGATGGCAAACAAAGAGTCACTACTTTCTTATTCTAGAGAATATGGACCATCAGAGTACTGAGGAAGAAGAAGAGACTTTCTAAATATTGGAAGAGAGTTTTGGAAGTAGTTTAGCCTTTGGGATCTGGAGTCAGGCGGCTGTAATCCTCTGGTCCTCATGTGGCAGAGACTGCTCACTATCTCCTAGGGTCCCTTTTCCTTTGTTTCTTCTAGTGATGGGATTCCTGAGTGTTAGCAAGGCACACAGCTACTCAGCTAGAGACAATATTTCACAGCATCCTTTGCAGCTACAAGACTAAGTTCTTGCCAATGGGAAGTCACCGGAAGTGATGTGACACCTTCTGGATATTACTTTTATTTAAAAAAAAAATTTTTTTTAACATCTTTATTGGAGTATAATTGCTTTACAATGGTGTGTTAGTTTCTGCTGTATAACAAAGCGAATCAGCTATATGTATACATATATCCCCATATCTCCTCCCTCTTGCGTCTCCCTCCCACCCTCCCTATCCCACCCCTCTAGGTGGTCACAAAGCAAAGAGCTGATCTCCCTGTGTTATGCGGCTGCTTCCCACTAGCTATCTATTTTACATTTGGTAGTGTATATATGTCCATGCCATTACTTTTAAAAGACAATTCCTGCTGGCTGGGAGACAATAACACTAGAACAGCTAGTTCTAGGGTCCCAGAGATGAAAGTCACATATTGGTAGCAGAGTCTCCCTGCTTGCCTCTGTACTGTCAGGTGAAAGGTGAAAGAGAAACAAGCTTCTATGTTATGAAGACATTGTATTTTGGGATTTCTTTTTTTTAATTGAAAAAAGACCTTAGCATGTATCCAATTAATGCAAAAATTGGTACCAGAAGTGGGATGTGACCACATAAAAAACCTAAGTTTTGTGGCATTGGATAGCAACAAGCAGAGGTGACATGGACACAATATTTCATCTAGGAACATTGGCAACACTTGTTATTCTGTGACACATCATTTGCTAAGACAGTTACCTATTATAACTAGGAAGACAGGCTATGGGCCTACTGACCTTTAGCTCGAAGAGAACAACTCAGAATATACGTATATGTTGACTAGTCCTCACTACTGTCAATAATGTATTATAAGAGGAAAGGGAAGTCAGGTAATTATTAGTCAGTAAGCAGAGATAGAAGGGAATATAGCTCTGATAAGGGAATATAGCTCTCATTTATGGTTTGCAATATAATATGGCTCAGAGCTTAAAAGTTGGGCCATGCAGGGTTGGAAGATCTGGGTCCCCAGACAGCAGCAGATAAGTTTGATGATGGAGGTCTTTCTCATGGACCTTCTGTTAAGTATTTTCCTTGGCCAGAAAATGGAAATCAGGCCAAAGTAAAGACTGGATAAAAGACATTGCCTTCCCAACTGTTTCAAATGGTTGCCACTAAATGTAGCCAACATTAAACTGAAGCAAAGAGGGAAAGGCTGAACAGAGAGGCCAGTAAATAAAAGAGGAGGCTTGGCTCAAGAGCTGTGACCAGAGAGATCTTTGGCTACTGTTACTTTCACATGGAAGCCAGTAGATTAGAATTCCACTTGGATTGTGTGATTTATTTGCAGAAACATGGGTAGGCATGACTATCAGGCAGAGGGGTAGACATGGAAGAGAGTGATGTTACCCTAATAACCATTTTTCCTTTCTTTCTTTTTCTAACAAAATATCCAATTCCCCCTGGCAAGTATTAGCAGGGCACACGGTTGCCTACCTAGTCACTATATTCCCTCAGCTTTCTTTGGGATTAAGTTTACTATGTGACTCATTTCTAGCCAATGGTATGTGAGAGGGAGTTTTGTATGTTTGAAAATCATTGGTTATTTACTCTCTCTCCACACCCCGCCCCCTTTCCCATGTCTTTGAAATAGACAAAAACTGGAGCTTCCCTGGGCCAAAGAGAAGAGCTGCATATTGATGACAATAGAGCCATCCCACTTGTGTGATATCACCCGCTTCTGGACTGTTACATGGAAGAAAAACAGACTTTGGTTTTATTTAAGCCACACTATTTTTTAAGTGCTTTTGTTTCAGCTTAACCTGTAGTCCAATGAACACGTAGGCATTTGCACACTCTCAGGTTCAATACAAGAAAGGAGAAACCACTTTAAGTATTTTAAACTGAAAGGGTTTTAATACAGGGGATTAGGCACTTAAAAAGCATTAGAAGGGTTGAAGAAACAGGTTCTGGGTTGTTCCAAAGTCATCCAGGAATGAACACAAAATTTTACAAAACTGACCCACTGGAGGTTACTACCTCTGAGACCAGCCACAAAACTCTGCCAGGATCAAGAACTTGCTGCTGCCTCTAAACACCAAGGTATCTATAGAATGGATGCTGGAGCACGGTGCCAAGGAGCCTTAACTTGTTTGCCAGAAGAAACAGTCAAGAAAGGATAAGAAAGTGGTTTCTGCCGCACTTCTGCCTTCTATATCATCATGTCTCACTTGCGTGTATCTACCTTTTGGGACACAATTTTCTTCCAGTACCCTAGCTGCAAGGGAATATGGGAAATGTAGTTTTTGTCTTTGCAACCTCTTCAATGAGAATGAATGGAAATTAAGTGAGCAGATTCAGTCCCAGCACGCAGTTATCTCAACTCTATTCAATAGAATGGAAATGGTATGTTACCTACCTCAAAGGGCTCATGGGAGAATTAGATGAGATTTAATATATGTGAAACATGTATATATGACTGGCACATATTTAAAGCTCAAAAAATTGTAGGCATTATATCATAAAATCATCTAGTAACTTAAAATATGTGCTTCTTTGCCACATTCGTGTCCTTTTCACCAAAATGATTCATTGGTTAGGGATCAATAAGCTTGATAAAGATGCCTTTTCTGTATAATAATATAAAAGTGTCCATCTCCTATTACTACAAAAGCTAGCTGCTACTGAAAACTATGAAAACATAAATTTTCTTTAGCGAATGCTCCAGAAAGTAAGAGCACGCCATCGTTTGACAATAGGGTGAGGCATTAAGGCTGGAGAAAGCAGTAAGGGTCCAGTCATTTTTAGACTCTCTTCAAGAGTCAGCACTGTATTTTAGAGCAGTGGGAATCTATTGAAGGATTTTAAGTTGGGGAGAGGCATTATCAGACTTGCCTTCTAGAAAGCTCCCAGATTGCTACCTCAGAACCCTGTCAGGGGAATTTTAGGGTAATGGAATACATTTATGTTTTCAATTAATACATACAAAATGTCTGTAGGTGCTTTTGGATACTTATTACCTGCTGTGAATTAAAAGCCTGATTCTGATTCATATAAATAAATGAGAGGAAAGAAAGAAGATGTCATCTTCTGTTGGTTTATAACTATGAAGGAAGCAGGTATTATATAAGATTTTCTATGAATTGGATCCAAAGTTCTCCAATAGTTATTTAATGACTGAGTGTGAAAGACTTTTAAAGCATAATTTTGCTGCACTGTTACCTATTAGTGACCAAAATGTTGGTAAATTTCTTTATGTTATGTGACCAGACATTGGAATGATTCAGACATTTTACTCAGGCTCTCCTAATGAGACATCTCACACAGGGAGACCTCAAAATGATGTACAGAGAATGGTCGAGCTACATGTGCTGAGGATAATCTTGCTGGACTGCCGTTTCATTCATCTGTTTGGATCTTCAGTCAAGGGTAACAAAACTATGGTAGCATTCTTAACGATTCCTTTTAAAAGGAGTAGATTATAAATATAAAGTGTGGTATGCCCTGTTTTAAAATCAATGATGTCTGAGGTAATTATAGGACATGGCAAAACTGCAGGGATAGATATCAGGTCAAATGAAAGAAAGCCATTCAGTTGCTGAGCAAAGAGTGCCTGTCAGCTCTGTTCCACGACACTGGTGGCAAATGCCAGTGTTGCCGGTATCATTACAGGTAAAATGTCAGTCACAGTCCGACTTCCTTAGTCTTGAGTGTTTCCTGCGCAGTCTAAAAATACACTGGGAGAAAGTAGACCGAGTTCACTGGCTGGGAGCAATCTGCTTCATTCTGAGGAGAAGCCAGACTGTTCATTCAGTATCTAACTGTGGAATACTAAAAGAAATTAAGTCATTTAAACAACCCCCAAACTATGATTCAATTAAAAAGTGGTTATTGGATTTGATGCCTCTTAAGGTGTTCTTGGTTCTTTTTCTTCCACTCTGATCATCTTAGAGTTAGATTCCATCCTCCCAGTCCTCCTTGAATCCAGTGAAAAAAAGTACAATTCAGAGTAAGTGTGACTTTCTGAAATAGTATCTTTTTTTTTTTTTTTTTTAATTTATTTATTTATTTATGGCTGTGTTGGGTCTTCGTTTCTGTGCGAGGGCTTTCTCTAGTTGTGGCAAGCGGGGGCCACTCTTCATTGCGGTGCGCGGGCCTCTGACTATCGCGGCCTCTCTTGTTGCGGAGCACAGGCTCCAGACGCGCAGGCTCAGTAAATTGTGGCTCACGGGCCCAGTTGCTCCGTGGCATGTGGGATCTTCCCAGACCAGGGCTCGAACCCGTGTCCCCTGCATTGGCAGGCAGATTCTCAGCCACTGCGCCACCAGGGAAGCCTGAAATAGTATCTTTGAACTGTTAAAATTTTTAGAACTTTAACTCCTAGAGATGTCATATGTCTGTGAGTTTGGTCAGTAATCTTACCAGTTTGATTTACTTATTGCATATTCACTGAATGCCTACTATGTGCTGGGCTGTCTTGAGCAAAGATTTTCAAGGTGTGTACTCTACTGAGGACACATTTTTCTGAACCTTCACAGTCTCCATATTACAGACATGAAAACTGACTGCTGCCCTGCCAGGAAAGATGAGTTACCTGTGGTGACAGAGAGGGTCACTTGACTAGAGTTCCATGGATGAGCCAGATGAATTCTTTACCAACTACCCCCTCTTTATTAGTCATTTTCAAGTCATGCTTACATGACCTGGAATAATGTAAATTATTTATAAGACCAAAAATGTTATTTTAAATAGGTATTCTTAAAAAAAAATGGCAGTATTCTTATGTTTTACAAAGTCTCTAAAAAGATGCAAGTTTAGATTAGATTCTTAAAAAGAATACACAAAGAAATAGGAGATATTTATTAATAATTAATAGTTTATTAAAATTCTTAAGAAATTATTTCCAGCTTTAAAATCATACAAAGATGATAGAAGGGGAAAACAAGTAGGAAAATTTAGGAGTCCACAAATCAATCAAAGTGATACACATTAACAAAATGAAGGATAAAAATCACATGACCATCTCAGTAGATGCAGAAAAAGTATTTGACAAGATTCAACACCCATTCATGATAAAAACTCTCAATAAAGTTGACACAGAGGGAATATACCTCATTATAAAAAAGGTTTTTTATGACAAACCTCAGCTAACATACTCAATGGTAAAAAGCTGAAAGCTTTTTCTCTGAGATCAGGAACAAGACAAGGATGCCCAGTCTCACCAGTTCTATATAACATAGTATTGGAAGTTGAAGTCACAACAATTAGACAAGAAAAAGAAATAAAAGACATACAAACTGAACTGGAAGAAGTAAAATTATCACTAATTTGCAGATGACATGATACTATATATAGAAAACCATAAACACTTCACCAAAAAAACTACTAGAACTAATAAATAAATTTAGTAATGTTGTAGGATACAAAATTAATATACAGAGATCTGTTGCATTTCTATACACTAATAATGAACTATTGGAAAGAGAACTCAAGAAAACAATCTCATTTACAATCTAATCAAGAAGAACACAATACCTAGGAATAAATTTAACCCAGGAGGTGAAAGACCTGTACTTTGAAAACTATAAGATATTGATGAAAGAAAATGAAGATGATACAAATAAATGGAAAGATATACTGTGCTCATGGACTGGAAGAATTAATATTGTTAAAATGTTCATACTCTCCAAAACAATCTACAGATTCAATGCAATCCCTGTCAAAATACTCATGGCATTTTTCACAGAACTAGAACAAATTACCCCCCAAATTTGTATGCAATCACAAAAGATATCGACTAGCCAAAGCAGTCTTGAGAAAGAAGAAAGCTGGAGTTATTATGCTCCCTGACTTCAAACTATGTTACAAAGCTATAGTAATCAGGACAGTATGGTACTGGCACAAAAACAGACACATAAGATCAATGCAACAGAACAGAGAGCCCAGAAATAAACCCACACTTATATGGTCAATGTCTCCTATGACAAAGGAGGCAAGTCCATACAATGGGGAAAAGAGAGTCTTTTCAATAAGTGATGCTGGGAAAACTGGACAGTTACATGGAAAAAAATGAAAGTAGAATATTTTCTCATACCATATACAAAAATAAACTCAAAATGGATTAAAGACTTAAATGTAAGATCTGCAGCCATGAAACTCCTAGAAGAAAACATAGGCAACACTCTCTTTGCTATTTGTCTTAGCAATACATATATTTTTTGGATCTATTTTCTCAAGACAGGGAAACAAAAGCAAAAATAAATGAGGCCTAATTGAATTTAAAAGCTTTTGCACAGCAAAGAAAACCATCAACAAAACAAAAAGACAACATACAGACAAGACCCAGTGCATTCAGGGAGGTATGGCCATAGAGAAGACAACCTACAGAATGGGAGAAAATATTTGCAAATGATGTTACTGACAAGAGGTTAATATCCAAGATATATGAACAGCTCGTATAACTCAGTATCCAAAAAAAAAAAAAAAAAACAACCAACAACCCAATCAAAAAATGAGTGGAAGGCCTGAATAGATATTTTTCTTTTTTTTTTAAATTATTTTTAATTAATTTATTTATTTATGGCTGTGTTGGGTCTTCGTTTCTGTGCGAGGGCTTTCTCTAGTGCGGCAAGTGGGGACCACTCTTCATCGCGGTGCGCGGGCCTCTCACTATCGCGGCCTCTCTCGTTGCGGAGCACAGTCTCCAGACGCGCAGGCTCAGTAATTGTGGCTCACAGGCCCAGTTGCTCCGTGGCATGTGGGATCTTCCCAGGCCAGGGCTCGAACCCGTGTCCCCTGCATTGGCAGGCAAATTCTCAACCACTGCGCCACCAGGGAAGCCCCCAATATTTTTCTAAAGAAGACATATAGATGGCTAACAGGCACTTGAAAAGATGTTCGACATAGCTAATTATTAGAGAAATGCAAATCAAAATCACAATGAGATATCACCTTACACTTGTCAGAATGGCTATCATCAAAAGGACAACAAATAACAAGTGTTGGTAAGGACATGGAGAAAATGGAACCTTAGTACACTGTTGGTGGGAATGTAAATTGGTAAAGCCACTGTGAAAAACAATATGGAGATTCCTCAAAAAATTAAAAATAGAACTACCAAGGCATCCAGCAATTCCACTCCTGGGCACTTATCCAAAGAAAATAAAAACACTAATTTGGAAAGATAAATGTGCCCCAGTGTTCATTGCAACATTATTTACAATAGCCAGGACATGGAAGCAACCTAAATGTCCATCAACAGAGGAATAGGTAAAGAACACAATGGAGTATTACTCAGTCATAAAAAAGAATGAAATCTTGTTGTTTGTGACAACATGGATGGACCTGAATGCTTAGTAATATAATTAAGACAGAGAAAGACATATACTGTATGTTTTCCCTTATATCTGGAATCTAAAAAAAACCAAAACAAATGAACAAATATAACAAAACAGAAACAGACTCACAGATACAGAGAACAACCAATGGTTACTAGAGAGAAGAGCAGTGGGGAAAGGAGTGAAATAGGTGAAGGGGATTAAGAGGTATAAACTACCAGTTACAAAATTAATAAGTCACAGGAATGTAATGTATAGCACAGGGAATTTAGTCATTACTTTATAATAACTTTGTATGGTGTGTAATCTATACAAATATTGAATCACTTTGTTGTACATCTGAAACTAATACAATATTGTAAGTCAATTAAAAAGGGTTTCTGTGGACCTCCCACCTAAGCAAGGATGCAAGAGTAGAGCAGGATGAGGTACATCTACATAGCATAATTGAAATGGGGCATCAGAAGAATAGGACTGACTTATATATTAAGTTACTCTTTTCTGATTTTCCCATTAAAAATATTTTTAAAAAGATAATTCCGTAGACAAGTAAAGTTGCATTTCCCGGTTTAAAAAGTAGTGGTATGGATCAAGAATAACAACACATAATGATATCTTGTTCAGGTATGTAGGAACTCCAATTAACTTCTAGGAGAAACAAGTTTGTTTCTATGTTTCTTTTTAAGAAGAAAAATTATCATTTTAATGAAGCTTATATGTAAATTAACATCTTTACTTTTGATAAATATTCACTTTTATTCAAAAATCTTTTATGTTTTATTCAATTGTCATTTAATGCGTAAGCTCATTTTTTGTTTTTCCTAATTTGCAAAACGTTTTTGTATTTTTTAGCTTATTGAAAATTTGAGTTTTATCTGGTCGAGAATTTTAATGTTTTCCAATGTGTTTATTTCCATTTTGCTAATGTTATTTCACTTAATTTTCCTTTGGATTCATTTGTTATTTCCCCCACATGAAATTCAATGGATGTTTAATTTCATTCTTGTTTCGCTTTCATTCTTAATAACAAAGAAACTATATTTCTAATAAAAACCTAACAGAAATAAAATGTCTAATTAGGATAAGTTTTAACTGTTCTAAGTGTCTTCCTATCTATCTTCTAATTTGATCCTCAGATTAACCCCTAAAGTTGGAGTTTATGATTATAATTTATCTCCACATGTCAGATGAAGAAACCAAGAGGGCAATAAGTTAAGTAAATGACTTGTTCAAGGTAGAATAGCTAATTAGTGACAAAATACATCTCATGACAAATTTCAAAATTAAAATACTGTAATAATAATGCAGATAGTCTACTTTGGGAATGCTGACCAAAATTATAATGGATATATTTTTTGATCTAAAGGTGTTCTCATCCAGTTGTGAGTACTCACCATCCACATGCTAACAACTCCCACATTCCTCTTTCTGCCCTGACCTCTCCCTTGAGCTCCAGTCTCACATATTCAAGTGCTTACTTGATGCTCCTCTTAGGTGCCTTGTAGGCATCATGATGGGAACAGAACCAAACAGTGAGTCCCATCCCCATCCCCAACATGTTCTTCCAGCAGAGTGACCCATGACAGTAAATGGCAACTTGGTTTTTCCAGTTGCTTAAGATAAAAATCTTGGTGTTATTATTGCCTCCCTTTTTTTCTCACACACCCTCTATCACATCCATCAGCAAATTTTGTTGGTTTTACCTTCAAGACATATCCAGAATATGAGCAATTCTGTTATAAGTTGGGATTGGGAAGCTGACTCAGGAAACAATTAGCATGTAGGAAGTTCTTAGGGAGAGCTCTTGGGATCACCTATCTGTGTATGGGAGGGGTGGAAGTAGGACTGGGCAGGGGGAAATTGGGCTGCAACTCAGGGAAGTTCTCCACCAACTCTGCAGGGAGATCTGAGACTGGGTGGCTTTTCAGAGATGCCTTCATTGTGGAGAATGAGCTCTTCTTTCCACTGTTGCATAGACCAATCAGTGGATACAGACTGACCACAGGAAGGGGGTATAACCCTGGGTGAGACAGCTCTCTTTAGCTAAAGACAGTCAAAGGAATGATTACTGCTATGGAGGAAATAATCAGGGTGATGTAATCAAGAGTCTGGGATTGGGAGCCTACTTCAGAAAGAGAGGTTCAGAAATGCTTTTTTGGGGAGTGCTGACATTGAATTGAGACCTAGAAAACTAAATGAAGGGCAGGATTGCTGGCAAAAGAGAGTAGGGGGAGTTCGGTGGGTAGATAAGTCAGAGTGAAAGCCAAAGTGGCTGGAGGATACTGAGGGAGGGGAGGGTGATAGGTGATGGAGTTGAAGATGTAGACATGGGCTTGATTGTGAAAGGCCAGGCTGAGTCTGGGTTTTACCCTAAGTGTAAAGGAAAGCCATAGGAAGTTATGAGTTATGCAGTGATCTTTCTGGTTGTTAATGGAGCATGGCTTTGAGGAGGGCAGGAAGGGAAACAGAAACAAATTTTGGCAGCTATTGTAGTGGTCCAGGAGAGAGATGATTTTGGCTCAGACTAGAACAGGGGCCAGGGAACTGGGGAGAGGTGGGAAAATATAGGATATATTTTGTGTTAGAGCTAATGGTGGATTGGGTGTGGGATTGAGGGAAAGCAAGGAACCAAAGAGACTATTGATAATAGTTTTGGGTTTGAACAACAAGGCGAAGGGTAATTTGATGGAAGGATTGGTGACCATGTATGCAAATGAATGTTAATAGTATATTATAGCTCATATTTATTTTCATAAAAATAATAATTAGTATATATTTTTGTAGTTCCAGATATTGATGTCTCTTACGGAATTTAAAAAATTGGTGGGCATTCGTTTAAATTAGATTTATTTCTCCAGATATGGAGGCCAGTGACAATAGAATCTAGCTCTCTGTTTATGTTTATATCTCACATGCAGTAACTGCTTGACTTCCTTGCTTTGTCTTGGATCAAGTTCACACTTCTACATTAACTGAGCAACTATATGGAAAGTTTATCAAAACAATATGGATTAGCCATATTAAACATTTCAGACATATTTACGTTCCAAGATCTGCACCCCTCACTAAGCTCTGGTCCTCTTAAGGGAGTGAGGAGTGAATACACACCCATTTACACTAGGTCCTGAGAATAGTGTGGTTCATTGTACATCTGGAGAAAAGGAGGTAACTCTGTTATTTTACATGAAGACTCTCAAGAACAGGAGGAGAATTGACAGAAGCCACCAAAGGACCCCAGAAGGGGCTGTGGAAGAGTCCCCTTCCTGTGGAGCTTCCGCTGACTCTTCTCGCCCCAATCCTGGACATAGTCACCATGGCTCACAGACGTGGGAAGGTCATAGGATGGAAGTGTGACTCTGAGGCCCTCTGAATAATGTCCCAAGCTGTTCAAAGATCTGACTTAATAGTGTCACTATGATTGATGTTTACTGCAGTCGTGTCAGGAGGTTTGCCTGATGGCCCTGAAGACCAAAGTCTTTTCTGGGGAGAGCTATCCGGCATGCGTGACAGCATCGGAAATGTCCTCCAGAACAGGTCAATGTGTGGGCTCTGTATTGATTTTTTAGGGATTTGAGGGCGTGTCATCAGCCATGCTCTTTTGATCTTTGGCTCCTTTGCTGAATTCTTAATTAAATGTGTAATATACATTAACAGCACCGGAAGAGTGACCTAACTAGGAGAGCTGTTATACATGGGTTTGTGTTGCCAAGGTAGGCGGCACGGTCCATTTTCTTGATGGCTTTGGCAGAATCCTTCCTGGCATCTCAGAGATGAGCAATGCAATGTTATGTCCGCTCTTATGCCTGGTTATAAAGCAGGGTGATTTGGGTGGACACAGTAAAACGTGGAGAGGGACCCGTAATACATTGTGGGGGACATAAGGTGTACAGTCATATCTCAACTTCCCATTCATAGAGATTCGCCAAAGGAAACAATCAGATTTCAGTCTCATGAAGGTAATCCACCTATCAGTAAAATATTTACTAATTTCTTGCCAAATGTAAAAATTTAACAAAATACAGTCAAATTAAATTGAAGGTAAAAAACTTTTATGAGATGCCACCTAGTATTTACTTCGATTTGGGTCTGATCTATTTACCTAGTTTGAAGGGAGTTGTTATTTCTGCTGCTTCTTTTTATATACACAATGTCCAGTTTCAGAGTCTCTTTTGCCTGTGAATTGAGAGAGATGGAATCATGGGAGGCTCTGGGTTCTGGCTCTCCATCTCCTTTGCAGCCTTCATTCATCTCTGACATTCTTACTCCTATCTATTCAGTAAAGACAATGACTCACCGAGTCACAAAACAATCAGGCGCAAAGATTGAAATTTCTCTTTCTCCAAAACCAGTTAGCCAGTCAACAAACAATACCATGTGCCAGCTAAGCACTGAGTGGGGCTCAGGAGATGCAGAAGCAAAGACAACTGTGATTGTGAAGGAGCAACTGCTTTTCCATGAGGTTACTTGGATGACGGCAAGGGAGACAGAACGAGAGGAGACAGAGAACTGGCACATCATTGATGTTTTCAGTTAGATTTTAAAAAATACACTTAAGGCTTGGGAGTCAGCATCCTAAATCTAGAATAAGGGACCAGGCAGGCCTCTGCTTGATGTATTAAGATCACTGATAGAGGGTTCACATGGGGTCCTGTGGGAGGAGGGTGAATGTTATGGGTAGAACAAGATGAGCAGCAGAAGCCTCAAGAAAAAGGAAGAGAGAAAAGAGATGTCCCCAGAGCGTGTGTATGGTCGCAGTTTTGCATTTTTATGAAATTGTCTATATACATAGAGCAAGTATGCTTAAAAAATATTAATAATTGTTAGAGCCAGAAACGACCCAGAGATCATTGAATTTAACGATTCTCTAACTTGCTGTGCATCAGAACCTCTTGGGGAGTTGGAAAAAACAAAAAATGTAATTGCGTAGACCCTACTACAATGGCCGAGATACCTGGTCCCCAGGTGATTCCAGAACACACTATGGTTTCAGAAGGACTTACTTGTCCAGTTTTCTTATTTTACAGAAGAGGAAACTGGCATCCTGAAGTGCTTATCCAAGGTCACCAGTTTAATCTTTATTGGCTGTACACCAGGCAAGAAAAAAAATGCATCCACTTTGGGAAGTATCCAGGGATAATTTTGTTTTCTTGTTTTATGGTAGAAAAGAATGGAAATGTGCAAGCAAATGAGGGGAAAAAAATCACTACATATGTATTTGTGAGTATAGTTGAATAGTTGGTTTTTTTAGCTATAAAATTTTGTGATACACAAAATGACATCTTTTCTACTTTCTTTTTTTGCCTACAATTTTAAAAAGATATTTATTTTTATGAGCTACGTCTACCAGAATTTACATGGCGTTAGGCACAGTAAACTGAATTTCACCACAACCCTAATATAGGTAGTCCAGGCTTAATTTTTTAGATGAGAAAATAGAGAAGAGGTGTCACATCCAACTCAGTAAGATAAATGATTAGAATTATAAGGGAAAGGGAAATTGCCTGCCACATGTGTGCTGGGTGCTGGGCCCATAGCCTCATTGTTCACCTATGACCTAGAGTTCAAGGTACTGAATTTTACCAAAATAAGTTTGTGTTTAATTTCATCAAACTACCTGCATTCTACTATTGCCTTTGTGGCAGTGATTAACACTAGCGTTTAGTGCGTGGTCTAAAGTCTGTTCTTACGACTCTCTTACCAAACAGAAGTTCCTCTTTGGTAGTAAGCCAGCCTCTAGGTGTTTGTAGCACAGGGAATTGCTCCTCGAGGGGTGGAGATACAGAGCCCAGCAGCAGGGGGAAACAGTCACCTCCTAATGTAACTGCTCAGAAAGGCTGGAGGAAAAAATGCAAGAAAAGAAATCACTTCCCTGTCTTATAAAGAGTCAACTGTGTTTTACAACAGTGAAACCAGTGTTGCAAATCATTCAACTTGAGTAACTGTGGTTGAACGTCACTGTGAGGTTTACTTGGGAATCATATTAATCCTTGTCTTGGACATAACGTGCCAGATTTCTGTGATGACAAGCAGTTCACAAAGGAGCCTAAGTACAGTCTTGGGAGCGAGGTTTTAATCAGACTCAAAAATAATTCAGAGGCTATTTTCACTTCTCCTTGAGTGGGCCAGAGGAAATGCTCCTCTAGTTTGACCCAGGACAATGTGGGGATTTTTTTTTTTTCCTTTGATTGTTTTACTGTTTGTGATTATATTTAGTCGAATCATTAAAAAATTAATTTTCAATTGAGATTGGAAGTAAGCCAGAGTCACATAATGGTGGCCGGCAAGGAAGCATCCTTGACTTGTAGATCAGCTACTTGAATTGTTCTATTCTGCTCACCAGGAGCAGTGGGGTTATTGGTCACTGCACATGTGTGTTTCCTGCACTCACGAGAACGTTAAGTTGTAATGCTCAGTCAGAATTCATAATTAGGGATGAACTTCAGGGTTCCATATTTTGGCCTCTAATCTTTTGGAGATGATTCCAACTGATCACTGATCAGACTTCCTATAATTTTATACAGTGTTAAGTGAGCTTTGTGTTTATAAGAGTTGGTGGTATTCTTGTTTAGTTCGCTGGACATTGATAATTTTAATTGGTTAGCACCTGTTAAAAAGTCAAAACATCTAGCAATATTTTTTTGGATCGGTCTCCTAAAGCAAAGGAAATACAAGCAAAAATAAATAAATGGGACCAGATTAAACTTAAAAGCTTTTGCACAGCAAAGGAAACCATTGACAAAATGAAAAGATAACCTACTGAATGGGAGAAAATATTTGCAAATGATATGACCAATAAGGGCTTAATATCCAAAAAATATAAACAGCTCATGCCACTCGACATCAGAAAAACAAGCAACCTGACTTAAAAATGGGCAGAAGACCTAAATAGACATTTTCCCAAAGAGGACTTGCAGATGGCAAACAGGTACATGAAAAGATGCTCTATATCGCTAATCATCAGGGAAGTGCAAATCAAAACCACAATGAGATATCGCCTCATGCCTATCAGAATGGCTATCATCAAAAAGAACACAAATAACAAATGTTGGCGAAGATGTGGAGAAAAGGGACCCTTGTACACTGTTGGTGGGAATGTAAATTAGTGCAGCCGTGGTGGAAAACAATATGAACATTTCTGAAAAAACTAAAAATAGAAGTACCATATGACCCAGTAAGTCCAATCCTGAGTGTATAACCGAAAAAAACCCCCAAAACACTAATTCGAAAAGATACCTGCACCCCAATGTTCACAGCAGTGTTATTTATAATTGCCAAGGTGCGGAAGCAACCTAGGCGTCTATCTACAGATGAAGAGGTAAAGAAGATGTGCCATACACACACGCAATGGAATACTACTCAACCATAAAAAAGAATGAAAATTTGCTATTTGCAGCAACGTGGATGGACTTGGAAGGCATTCTACTAAGTGAAATAACTCAGACGGAGAAAGACGACTACTGTATGATATCACCTGTATGTGGAATCTAAAAAATAAAACAAACTAGTGAATATAACAAAAAAAGAAGCAGACACACAGATGTAGAGAACAAGCTAGTGGTTACCAGTGGGCGGGGGCAATATAGGAGTGGGAGAGTGGGAGGTACAAACTATTGGGTGTAAGGTAGGCTCAAGGATGTACTGTACAACACAGGGAACACAGCCAACATTTTATAGTAACTATAAATAGAGTATAACCTTTAAAAATTATGAATCACTATATTTTACACCTGTAACATATAATATTGTACATCAACTATACTTCAATAAAAAATTTCAAAACATCCACATAGAGATGTTGAATAGCAAATCTTCCTTTATCTTCTAGCCATCTAAATCCTCTCCCAGTTACTGTTACTTTATATATATATCTTTTTAGGGGTCTGTTGCATATTTACAAACATATACATATATATGTATATGTGTATGTATATATTCATACAGATGATAAGTATATGTATATATATACATTTTTTCCTTTTCATACAGATGGTAACATGCTCTATACACTGTTCTGAACTATACTATTTCCCCCTTAACTATATTTTGGAGATCTATCCATCTCAATACATAAAAAATTGTCTCAGTCTTCCATGGAAAGGCATTTAGGTTGTTTCCAATCTTTTGATATTACAAACAAAGGTGCATTTTCACCTGTGGGAATACAGTTGTGAGGTAAATATCCATGAGTCAACAGCTGGTTTGAGCAATATGTGAGCTTTCAATTTTAGTGATTATTGTCAAATTGCCTTCCAAGTGGTTATGCTAATTTATATTCCCACCACCAATGCAGGAATGTGTCTGTTTCTATAAATACTTGCCAACATAGTATTTTCAAATATTTTGATCTTTGCCAATCTGATTGTTGAATGCTGTTCTCACTACACAATGATGGAGGAAGTTTTTAAAATTTGATTTAGGACAACTCCAAACAAGTTTTTGAGGGTGTGAGGTAATAGAAAATGTATATATTGGTCTCTGTCCTGGTTCCTGGCACAGAGCACCTAAAACCCTTGTAATTTCCTAGGTGATAAGAGCACTAGAAACATGTCTTGTTCTAATATTTGGTCTTTCACTACATCCCTGACACAGGGCTCCTAAAATCCTTGTAAATTCCTAAGTGATAGGATGCGGGCTGGTCACCAGAAAGACCAAGCCATGGTTAGAAGCTTGGAATTTTTCAACCCCACCACCCAAAGAGAGGAGAGGGGCTGGAAATGGAGTTAAGAATTGCTTATGCTTACATGAGGAAGCCTCCATAAAATCCCAATAGTAGGGGATTTGGAGAGCCTCCAGGCTGGTGAAAAGGTGGAGGCGTGGGGAGAATTGTACCCCCGGAGAGGGCATGGAAGTTCCTCACCCCTTCCCACATATCTTGCCCTGTGCATCTCTTCCATCTGGATGTTCATCTGTATCCTTTATTATTTCCTTTTTTAATAAACCGGTAGATGTAGTAAACTGTTTTCCTGAGTTCTGTGAGCTGCTCTAGCAAATTAATCAAACCTGAGGAGGGGTCGTGGGAGCATTTGGTCTATAGCCCATTGGTCAGAAGCACAGGTGACAATCTGGACTTGCTCTAGCCCTCTAAAGTGGGGGACAGTCTGCTGGGACTGAGCTAGTAGCATGTGGGATCAGATGCCTCTCCAGGTAGACAGAGTCATAATTAAGTTGTAGGATACCCAGCTGGTGTCATGGAGAAGCGCTTGGTGTGGGTAAAACCTCCCACACATTTGGTGACCAGAAGTGAAGTGTGCAGTGAGAGTAGTGAAGGAGGCAGACAGGAAAGAAACACGTGGTAGGCAAGAAAATGGTTTTTTCCCGACTCAGGAGGTAGAGTGAACTGAGTTTTTGTAATACGGAGGGCTTATGTTCCTCTAACTTTAAACAAACCGTGTAATACTAACATCATCTTAGGTACCTACAAATACAAGATTGGAAACTTTCAATGAATGCATAAGGCAAAAAGGAGGGTGCAAAAAGGGTACGAGTTTAGTTTAGATTTTTATATACTTGAGGGTCTAAATCTCACAACAATGGCTACCTTGATTATATTTGTCTTCTGCTCTCTGCTGGAGGTTTGTTTCTTTCAGCTTTTAGTTTTCACGGGAGGAATGAGGTCAGGTTCTTACTGCTCAAGTCCGATGTGTTAAACAGCTCAGTTAGAGTCAGAGATTGTCCAGGCATTTCCAGGAAGTCTGCTGACTGGTGTCACTGAACGTTCACAGGCTGCAGCTTCCACGGGGCCCCTTTGTGCTGCCCCCCATTCCTGCTTTCTGGGTCAGCCCTGTCGTCCATTTCACCTGATCAGAGTACCCTTCTCTCAACATTTTATAGTTCGTCTCCTTCAGGGCACTGTGATGGAGGAAAGTTTTGGCTTTCTGATTTAGGAGAGGTAGGAACAGGTTTTTGAGGGGTTATGCACATGTGAATGTCGATAAAATCTTGTTGTTTATTTTTTTAAAATACCCTTTCCAAAAGAACAGATACATGTATATGTATAACTGCATCACTTTGCTGTACATCAGAAATTAACACATTGTAAATCAACTATACTTCAATAAAAATAAATTTAAGAAAATACCCTTTCCACGCTTTTTTTTTTCCTGCTCTTCATTCATAGCACTTCTCCTGTTTCCCAGAGAAAAGAGACCAGTGGGGAGAAGCTCCCGCAACCTCCTGCTTCTAGTTTGTCTCTGACCCATTTCTCGACCCTCCCTTTCCTCCTTGTTAAATCAGAGGGGCAGTCCTCCCTTTATCCAGAGCCATCTCTCCATCTCTTCCCTGGATTTCATCCCCTCCTGTGCACTCAGGAACTCTCTCTTTATATCAACCTCTCCCTTCGCATCAATACATTATCGTGCTCACAAGGTCCTATTTTGAAAATAAATCAGCAGTAACTGCCTCGACTGCACCTCGTTTCCTGCCAGCCAGCGGAAGCGTAGTTCGCCTCTCATTTCCCCTTCAGCCTTCAGTGGTAGGTTCTGAACCCATCGCTTCACTGAAATCACTCTTGCTCAAGTCTTTAACAACCTCTTCCATGATAACTTTACTAAAGTTTCCAGGCGCCATTTTCCTTGAAGTTTGGACCCCTCTGTAGTGTCCACCACTCCCTCCTTCCCGACAGGCTCCCTCTTCCTACTTGAGGCTCTTCTCTGTCTTCCCTACTCTTCCTTCTTTGCTCATCTCCCAACGCCAGGTTCCCTCCCAGTCCTCTCCAAGCTCCTCATCTCCTCTCCCCTTATGTAAGCCAGCCACATCCATGGTTAAAACCATAGTACGTAGAGTCAGCCAGATTTGACACTTAATTCCAACCCTTTTAAGTTTTGTCATCTGGACAAGTCACTTAACTCTCATAACCTCCGTTTTCTCGACTTTAAAATAAGCATAGGCCTTCCCTGGTGGCGCAGTGGTTGAGAATCTGCCTGCCAATGCAGGGGACATGGGTTCGAGCCCTGGTCTGGGAGGATCCCACATGCCGCAGAACAACTAGACCCGTGAGCCACAACTACTGAGCCTGCGCGTCTGGAGACTGTGCTCCGCAACAAGAGAGGCCACGATAGTGAGAGGCCCGCGCACCGCGATGAAGAGTGGCCCCCACTCGCTGCAACTCGAGAAAGCCCTCGCACAGAAACGAAGACCCAACACAGCCAAAAATAATAAATAAATAAAAATTAAAATAAGCATAATAATTCCCACTTCACTGGGGTGTGAGCTGGGAGTCAATGTATTCAGATACACTATAAAACGTTTTATTGATTGATTCAACAAAAATTTCAAAAAATAATTTGAGCCCATACTATATTACAGGAACTATGTACAAGGTTTTTTGGACTGTGACATACAGTAAGAAATACAATTTATCATGCCACTAGGACACACGTACATACAAACACATTTTCATTCAGAGATTCTTACTCTTCTTATGTTTAATGTGATATGCTTTGTTATTTTCTATTCTATTTCACAAACTTATACTGGTTACTATCTACTCAATTTCCCAATCCTCAAATGAAACAAGGCCTAGAGTTTAGAAAACATTCTTCTAGGCTCTGGGGATATGGAAGCATTGGCCACATGGAACTTTCTTTCCAGAGCTGAGCCGTCCATTAGAATTTTCTGCAATAATGGAAATGTTCCATAGCTGTCTTGCCCAATATGGTAGCCACTAGCCACGTGTGATTCTTTAGCCTTTGAAATGTAGTTGGTGCACATGAGGGGCTGAATTTTCACATTTTATTTAATTTTAATTTATTTAAATGTACAAAGCCACGTGTGGCTATGGTATTGGACAACAGTTCTAGAGTGTGGGTGACAAACAAAAAAAGTAAATGAATAAAAGAACAACATAATTTCCGATAGCTATCACTCATTGGGGCAATGATGATGTTACTTAGGATGGAGTGACTGAGAGTGACTTTGGGAAGAGTTTAGGCTGGGCGGTCAGAGAAGACCCCTCGATGGAGGTAATGTCTGAGTTGACATCTGAGTTACAAGGAGCCAGGTATTTGGCCATCTGAGGGAAGAGGATCCCCGCTGCGGAGAAGAGCGGATGCAAAGGCCTACAAGTGGAAATGAGCTTGGTGTATTTGAGGAAGAGAAGTCCTCTGGGGCTGGATCATAGTGGCAGTGAGTAAGTACTAAAGGAAGGTAGCTGTGCTGCTGATGAATATCCACAGCCACGCCCCCCCCCCAACCCAAGAGTCCCGCAGGCATTTCAAACTCAGCTTATGCTGTACTGAACATGCGAAAGTTGTTCCTCCTCTGTGTTTCCTATCTCAGTGAGTGGTACCACCATTTAACCTGGCATTATCTTCCTCCCCTCCCTCCCCCTCACCCTATCAATTGTCAAGTCCCGTCATTGTTCTTCTAAACGTCCCTGGAATATGACCACTTCTCCACCCCCTTGTGGGACATTTTCTTGATTCATGGACTCATAATGGTTTCTTTGCCTAAATCTATTCTTCACACAGCGGCCAGAGTGATCATTCTAAAATACAAATGCAACCAATGCCACTCTTTGGCTTAAAATCTTACCGTGTTCCCCAAGGCACTCAGATTAAGACAGCAACTCTTTAACAAGGACTTACTAGGACCTTTATCAGCCTAAGGTGCCTTGCTCAAACCTGTTTTCAGCAACTCGAAAATGCCTTGCTCTCTATTCTTTGAGCATCTGTGAAGAGTGTTTCTTCTGCATAGAATTTTCTTTGCTCTATCTCCTCCAACCTTTGGATGACATTCTCTGGATATAGTTTAAGCAACATTTCATCCAAGAAGCCTTCCATGACTCCCCGCCCCATGTTTGATGTCCTTCAGGTGTTCTCACTGCACTCTGAACCATCCCCATGTAGCACTTATTTCACCACCCTGTAATTGTCTATTTACAAATCCGTTGCCTGCAAGAGGGCAGGGGTCAGTCTCCCATGTTTGCTGATGCCCAGCCAGCACTTACCACAATGCTGGGCATCAAGTAGATGCTCAGTAAATATAAATATAATTAAAATAAATATAAATATAAAATGCTGGATGAATAAAAAATAAATAACATGAATTCAGATATTTTTATTGACAATTAATTACTACCTACTGATGAACAATAATAGCTAGCATGCATTGAGTATGCTTAGCATTTTACTCTATCTCCCTCGTCTCCTCTACCACAACCCACTAAGATAGGCATTCTTATCCTCATTGTATAAATTGAAAACTGAAGACCCTGAGGATCTAGAATAACTTGCCTGAAGTTACACAACTGGCAAGTGAAGACAAAATCAAGAAAACCCTGGGAGCACCCAAGTAAAACAAAAAACAAAATTCATTTTCTTAATCCCAACACCAGGTGTGATGAGCTTTCTGGATTCCCTTGTTCTAACAGAGACTTCACAGACAGCAGTGGGTTTGTAACTGCGGAGAGATGTTGCTTACGTCAGAGTGGTCCTGAGCTGAGCCATTATCCTAGACTTATAAAGCCAACTTTCATTTGCTGAACTTGAAATAAAGCTCAAGACTAAACTATTTCCTTCAGTTTGGTTGGGTGGATCTCGAAAAGGTTTTCTGAGACTAAGCTCCTAGGGGGTGCTGGCTGAACACCTGCAGTGGGCTCCGGGGCACCTGAGGGGCATTGATGGGTGCTGTCCATGGAGACAGGGAAGCCAGGAGCTTGGGAATTGGGGTGTTGACCCTGCTGTGGCAGAAGTCATTTTGCATTTGCTTTGTGATCACTAATCCATGAGGGGAGTGGCCTTGTTTTTCATAATATTTCAGGAACTGCCGCACTGAATTGTGATCCTGTAGCTTGGTGGAAATTCTGATAGACTATTGGTTTAGGGCCATTTGGGGATTTATAGTCCAGTGACTTGATGTGACTTTGGGGATTTTGATTCTGTCGTTTTGGCCTGTGCCTGTCATGTTTATGGTGGGTTGAACAGTTAAGTAGAGTGTCTACCTCTTGTAAAACTCCAGGCGCTGGCCAGATTTCATCTTACTTATTCTTCACTACATCTGCCTTTGGCAGGAGAGTGACAATTGTTGGCCCTTTCATAATGAGAAGGACAATGGGGGCCAGAGAGGTTAATTGGCTTACCTCGGTGAAGCACACAGGTTAGAGTAACTCAACATCGTAGGATTATGTTTCTGAATTAGACTGTTCAATCTTACTGGGGAAGAAATGCATGTTTTATATTTAAGGATCCATATACTTCCATAGGTATTCATTCATTCATTCAGCAATTATTTATGGAGATCCTACTGTGTGCCAGGAACTGGTTATAGTGGGGAAAAAGACAGACATGCTGTCAAGAAACTGACATTCCAATTGAAGAGGGAGAACACACAGAAAGTGTAAACATATACATGAATTTTTCATTTCAAATACTAATTTTCTACAGACAAAATAAAAACAGAGTAAGAATATGTAGAGTGCTTGGGGTGGGTGAAGAAAGGATTATCAAAAGGCTTCCATGAGATGGTGTCCGGTAAACTAATAGCAGAAGGATGTAAAAGAGCCAAGCTTGAGAAATCTGGGGAAGAGCGCTCCAGGCAGAGGGAACAGCAAATGCAAAGGCCCTGAGGCTAGGACAAGAGTGTCATGTTGGAGGATAGGAATGCTGAGTATTTAGAGGTTTTTAAGCAGAGGGGTGATGGGATGCTCATTTTTATTATTACAAGATCTCTGTGATTGCCATGCAGAGGTGAACTGAGGAAGGTAAAGGATGAAACAGGGAGAACAGGAAGAGATTACTGCAGGCGTTCAAGGATAGATACTTTTTTTGAGTTCCTACTATGTTTCAGACATTGTAAGTGCTTTCCATGCATGATCTTCTTTAATATTCACAACAATTCTATAATGTAATTATTATCTTCATTTTTCAGATAAGAAACTAGAGGCTCAAAAGTTTAAATATCTTATCCAAGGCCACTCAACCGAAGTGGCAGAAGTAAGGTTTAATTTCAAAGTCTATACTGTTAAGTGCTTTTCTAGCCCTGGCATATCTTTTTTTTTTTTTCCTGTCTAGGACTGAAGGCTTTAATTAAAACAACAATGACAAAAACTAGAGATTTTCACCATGTGCTTCCTATTTTTACTCCCTGTTCTTACAACAGAAATATAACAAATCTTTAAAAAAATAAAGAGTGTTTATGGATTAAGAAAGCAACTGACTCTATTAATATTTCTTTACCCATGTATTGTGATATTCAGAAAAACTCAGATTACAGTGAATTTACTTGGCGATCTTTGTGTTTTTACTCTTGACCTTTCTATTCTAAAGGAAGTGTGTAGCCCTGGCATATCTTCATGGCCTGCTAGAGTGTTCCTCATGGATATCCCCCAGACACTTTAAAACTGTCAGGCCTAAAACCAGAAGTTCACTGTCTCATCCCCCAAACCTTTCCTCTTGGTTCCTCAGCTATATTAATGACATCACCAACAACTCAATAACCTAGACTAAAAACTTAGTGTCTTCTTAACTCTGTCTTGACAGGTGTTTTTCTTCATTAATCTGCATCAGATCTGTTGCATCATTTGATCCATTTTTACTCTGTTATCTATTTGATTTCTATGCCTGTCGTCATTGCCTTGGTTTGAGCCAATTCAGCTATTCCAGTTGCTTCTTCTTCATTTCCTGATTCCAGCCAATCTCTACGCTCTCCAGTTTATTTTCCTCTAGACTCTAGGTTTAATTCCTATCTTAAACCCAGGTTACATTATCCCTGTTCTTAAAAATCATTCTGTGGTCCGCCTTACCTCCAGAATCAAGTTCATGAACTTTAATGTGGCAATCAACTTACCAGTATTGAGTCGTTCATTTGTTGGCAGCAGATCACTTGTTATTGTAGCACTGGACTTATTTGTTTTCGCAGCTGATAACTTTTACCACATACAACCAGTCATGTGAAAAGGAAAGTTAGGAACACGCAGTCCAGCTGATTCCGGATTGAACTATTTAGAAGTCCAGCATGAACCGAGCTAACTAATCAGTGGGTGAGAGGCAGCATTCAAGGGCCAATAAGGTGTTTCCATAGCCTCCTGGTAGAACCTGTTGACTCAACAGCTCTGGGAAGTCACCCAGCTGGATACATTTTTGTTGGACTGACTTGCATGGAAGGGACACAGGAGACACCTGAGTTCTAAGACAGATTAAAGTCTAAACTAGCCACAGGCCCTCTTAACCTCTTAATGGCATTCCAGAGGGCAAAGGCAGCCAGTTCTTAGGGATAGGAATCAGTTCATTTAAGAAGCAAATGGAAATTTCTGGACAGAAGGAAATGCCCCTTCAGTGTGAGATTTATCCTAACCCTACATTGTGTTGTTTACAGGAAATAGGTCCCTGTGAATGAAGCACGGAATAAACAGAAGGGTTAAGAAACAGGAGACTTTGTGGTTATTTTCTGAGTTGAATTTGCAGACCTGTAATTCAGTGATTCAACTCTGGCTGTCAGCACCCAGCAAGCATTCTGTCTTCAAGCATTTGTAGTCACGAGGCAAATATACGCTGAAGCATTTTCTGCCCTACTAAGGATTCCTCAAACATAGGGTAGTTTCTCTAGACAGGTTTTCCTGTCTACTAGATAATCAGACAGAAAATTTAATAAAAATTAATTTTGTTCTATCATTTCTCATTGAAGAAAATAAAATTTTTGAGGCTGTTGCCGTGATGCTGAAGGAGTTAAATGAAATTCGTTTCTGCCAATTTTAAGAACTATGCTAGAAGATGTTCCCTGTTTTGTTTTGTAGAATAAATAACAGTTTTAAAAGATAAGGTAGAATAGCTCCATATTTTCCATATTCAACTTTAAGGTGGGATATAATTTTTAATGTCTGTACTAGAAGTGAATTATGATATTCCACCATATTTTAAGCATAATATAAAATTTTAGCTGACAACTGTGTATTGTACAAACAATACTATAACAACAACAGAAATCAAGCAAGAAAAAAAGGGAAAGGAAGCAAAGGAAACATATCTCTAATCTTGCCATTCTAAAAACCAGCTGCTTTAATGTTTCCTTCCAATTACTGTCAATATGTTATCTAATTTTCATATAGTTACAACCTTAGCATGGACGTGACTTTACAATCAGGTTTTTGCTTCTAATGTTACATAAGCCTTTTTTCCCAGTCACTTTGCATTTTGAAACCCTAATGAGCTTTTATACTAGAATTTCTGGCAAGTAATGGGTTTCTTCAGAAAGGTTTGTCCAGGATTGTATAGAATTTCCCACGGATTTAGTATGTGCCCAACAGCAGACACCAAGAGAATGCTTCAGAAAATATTCCCTAGAATAAAATGTTTTCCTCGGAAGAGACCCGGAGGGAAGGTGACGTGAAAGGAAGGGAGGATGGGACCTCCTCACGAGCCCATAAGTCACAGTTCACTGTCAGAAAGCTGCAGAAGTCACATCCCGGCGAGGGGTCCAGTTCTACATCTGTGTTTGTATCTACAACACAGAAAATTAAGATGGGCTAAAGGGAACCAGGGAGATGTCTCTCCCTCAGTGTTTCTCACTTGGCACACAAGGTGACCTTCAGGAGCTTCTGTTCTGTCCTTTCCACTTGACCAATGTGTTCTGGGACTTAATGTGCTAATATTCCTAAGCCTTTTTAATTACGAGATGATCATACTTGTCATCATCTGCCTCAGCCATGGATTACCAAATGTCCTTGATCAGTGAGGCTTGCACAAATATGGATTTTACCCCAGACTCACCTGGTTTCTGAAAAATAAATATGGCTAATAACAATGTACTGGTACTCACAGATGAGGTGACACACTCCTTATCTGGCCCTCCCTAAAGCGGGGATGAAATGGCTAAGTGACAAGATACTGGGTCGTTGCATAGCCGATAAGCTGAATGTGCCAACCCTTACACACGCTAACCACAGCTGGGCCAGGTCTGTTTCCTCGTTCATTCATTCATTCACAGGACAGGTATTGCTTGAGTGTCTACTTTGGTGGTGGCATGCTAGGGGCTGGGCTATTTGCATGAACAAAGAAGGCAGAGTCTCAAAGAGCCTTCAGCCTGGTGGAGAACACAGACATGATCTAAAAATCTCATGGTAAATGCAACATTAAATCTGTGATGTGTACGAGGAAGGGAGGGTGCAAGGGGGCTGAGGGTGCAGATGGCGGGGGGCAGTGACCTGGTCACGGGAGGCATCTCCAGGAAGGGAGGACTGACCCATGCTTGGAAAGAACATTAATACAATTGACCAATGTTTACCAAGTGGTTCCTATGTAAAAGGTCCAGATTTTAGTGCTTTATATGGATTTGTGTGTGTGTGTGTGTGTGTGTGTGTGTGTGTGTGTTATGGACTCATGTGAACATATAGGTGAGAAAACTCTGGCTTGGAGACAATAATTTGTTTAGGATCATCCAGCTGTGAGTAGAAGAATGGGGATTGGAACTCAGTTTGGTTGCAAAGTCTGGAGTCCTAACCACTCGGCTATACTGTCTTCCGTCTTGCTTGAAATAAGAGTCAAGCAGGTGGAGAGAATGGCGGGAAGGGGTGCCAGACAGGTGGAACAGCATGTGTGGGGCACAGAGGTGGAAGTGGAGAGAGGCGGGGTGGCTGTGTGTGCAGGCTGGGGAGAGCGCCAGGCGAGGCCGGGAGGGGAGCAGGGACAGGCTGCGGCCCCGGGGAGGCATGTCAGGTTCTGGCCCTGCCCGACAGGAAGCCACCGGAGGGCTCCAGGCAGGGGTGGACGTGATCAGACTTGCGTTTTGGAAAAGTCACCCTAGCTGTAGTATAGAGGTTAGATGGGGGCAAAGGCGGATTTGGGGAGACAAATTAAAAGCTTTCAGTGGTGGTGAGGGGTTTGAGAGCAATCGAGGTGCTGAGATAAGTTCTAAGTTTCCGACTTTGGCAATTCGGTGGACACAGATGCCGTGTGTTGAGAAGGGAAGAGTGGGAGGTGATGTGGCTTGGAGGAAAAACCATGCATTTGACTCGGGCCAGTTGAGTTTGAGGTGCCTTCCTGAACCCAGGTGGAGGTGTCTAGTAGATCATATTATATATAGATCAGGAGCTCAGGAAGAGGTTAGGGCGGGAGATAGAAATGTGTGAGTCACCCCAGGGAGAGGTGCTAATTGTGTCCATCGGAATGGGCGAGACGGTCTAGGGAGAGAGGCTTTGTGTTTTCACTATCCCCTTCATGCTTTCTTCTTTCCAACTTGCCTTTGGCTGTATGCACCCTTCTCCTTGCTACTTCACCCCCCCATCTGCAAACCTGATTCGTTTGCCTCCTTGCCCAGCACTCCTTCCCTCCTCATGTGCGTCTTCATTCTCCATCCATCTTCTAGAGTCTCCTTCCTTCTGTCCACTCGCTCACTTTCTGCTGATGAGTGCTGACTTTTCTGTTCTCATCCTCACTGAAGTTTCTTTTTCAAAGGCAGCCAGTGACCCACCCGCCCACCCCAAGCACTAGATCCTGTGGCTCATCCCAACTCAGTCTATACCTCCTGGCTTCTCCTTAGCATCTGACTCTTGATACCTCCCCTTTTCAACATTCTCCTGCTTTGCGTTCCCTGGCGCTGCATTATCTCTTTTCTCTTTTCTCCTGTCGTCTTCACGAGCTTCTCTTTCTATTTCTACCCCATCAACGTACATATTCCCCAGGAATGTTTACTTCCTCTCCCTTCTATACATGCTACCTCAGCTATCTTGTTCAATTCCATGGCCTTCTCAGTCACCCCCTTGGGGATAGTACCAAAACGTATCTTTCTGGCCAGCACCTAAATACCGCAGACCCAACTGTCCAGCTGTGGGCTAAACGCCTCTTCTCTACATCCCGCTAGCATTCCAAACTCAGCATGGCCCATATCAAACATGTCCTGTTCCTTTCAAACAATTCAATGTCCTACACTGTTTACTTTAGCTGAGTCCCTCTTTTTTTTCATTCTCTTTACCCCTCTTTAGTGCTACCATATTCAGAGCCCTATTATCTCTTGACTGGGACCTTTGCCTTCATTTCTCAACTAGTTTTTCTTCCTCATTTCTTCGTGTTCTGAATGAATCCTATGCGTTTGCACTAAATGAATCATGTATTCAACCCAGGTCCTATCTCCTTAGCCCCAAATCTTTAATAATCCTCTCTTGCCACTGAAATAAGTACACCCCCATTAGCCTAGTTTTAAAGACCCTCTTCACTTGGTCCCAAGGTAGCCTCCCACCTTTATCTCCTGCTTCCACCTGACACATACGGTCTGAGCCAACTATGTCAACCTCTTCTCCAGGCTGCATGACACTCAGAGGCAGACCTCTGTGCCTCAGAATCCTTGTATCACCTACGCTGCCCACCTGGAACATAGTAGGTGCTCACTAAAGGTCTGGCATGCGCATGCAAAAGTATTTGCTGGTTCCTACAGATGTCTGGTGCTTCCCAGACCCTTGCCTTTGCTCCTGGTGAGCTACCTACATGGAAGGACCTCCTCTCTTTGTCTTAAGAAGTAAGGTGATATATGAAATAGTGCCATTAAAAATTGTGTACTGGGAATTCCCTGGTGGTCCAGTGGTCAGGACTCTGTGCTTCCACTGCAGGGGCCATGGGTTCGATCCCTGGTTGGGGGACCAAGATCACACATGGCACGGCCAAAAAATATTGTGCATTATATATATACATTTGTTATTATTTTACCCATTTATTTAAAATCTACTCAACCTTCGGAACTCATTTCCAGCACCACTTTCTTCATGAAACCATTACTTATCCCCCTAAGAACCATCCTTTTTCTGAACCCTCAAGATACCTCTCTTCCCTTTGCTTAAAAAAATTTTTTTTTAAAGTACCAGAGTGGGATGCAGGGATATTTCAAAGGAGATATGGTCCCTAGTCTGATATCTTTGTTGTGTTTGATCATTAGGTATGCTTTTGTTATAAAACCTTTGATTCTAAACAGTAATTTGAAGACTCATCTCCCCCATCGCCAGCCCGCCACAATCCCGTCCCAGCCATCACTCACTCGACTGAGCTCAGAGTTTGGTCCCCTGAGGCACCTAACACACCACCTTGCCCGCAGTAGGTTCTTACTATTTGTGGGCCTGAATTAGGTGAAGGGATGTGTATGGCTGCCAATATCTTCCATCTTAAGTGAAAAGTGAGTCAAAGATGGGGAGCTGTGCTTATGTTGCTTCAGTGGCCAGAAGGAAAGCAACAATGCCCTTCTCACAAGTCCAGCAGAAGGAGCAATGGAACCATGTGCGCCACCAGGAGTAGCTGCCTCTACCACTTAATTTGGGGGATAAATGAAATGAGGCCATTATGAAGGTGGAAACATCAATATTACGCAAACACAGGCATGTTTCTTGTGGAGTTAATCTCTGTGTGATCTTTCATTCCCAGCCTTCTGACTCTGCTGGATTCCATCTGCCAACAAAGCGCAGGGCAGGCACTTCAGACATATCACTGTCTTGTCTCTATCACAGGGGCCGGGAAGTGAGTTCCATAAAATTATACTTTGTGTTCAGAATCCTGTATTTGTGATTTGAAGTTGGTCTACACCTCAGTCAGTTAATGGAGAGGGCTATAATTCTCCAATCTTCCTAATTATCCCCATGGATATAAAATGTTGAGGACCTTGTAAGATCTTTCTTTCTAGGACATGATTCATCCCTTCCCCTTTTTTCAAAATAAACTGAGAGATGGCCAAAATCTTAGGATGAAAAAATAACTCTGATGAAAGAGTTCTGGACAGCTCTCCCAAAGCAGCCAGTGAATTACGGGAAAAACATTTATAGGGCAAAACCACAGGGCATGGAGGCAGGGTCTAATTCGGTCCTCAATAAGTCCATTGTTTCTATCTTGGGAATTTTATTTTTCCATGGAAGTTCTTTCAAAGGGCTAAAGCACTCAGAGAACCACTTCAGTTCTATACGGGGTCCCAGAGAATGATTTGGACAGTAAGTAAGAGGAGAGCTTTTTGCTTGTGAAGGGAACTGAGGCAGGCATTTCCAGGGGCTGATCTGCGGGCAGGTGGACCCTAGCAGGAGGTTACTCCTAGATGCAGTTGGGATTCACGTGAGAGCCAGGAGATCCAAGAATGAGGACCATCAACTCCAAGTGGGAAGCAAGTTACTTTATTTCTTTGTCCCCAGGATAGTCATTTGTAAAATGGGCACAAACATTCCTGGGCCCAACCTACTTCACAAAGTTGTTATATTGATCAAATCAGAAATGGGGGGGGGGGGAGAAAAGCTAAAGTTTTTATCAAAGCATTTGGAGATGCTGAACTTGTTAGAGAAGTAAAACACGTTCGCAGGCTTTCATTTCATTTTTGAAAGAAGCAATATGATTTTCTGTTTACTAAGCAGCCCCCCTCCCCCGCCCCCGCCAAATTAATGAGAGACCTTCAAAATGATCTGAGCCCTTAGGGCAGAATGAATGTGAACACAGAACTGACAGCCTGTCTTCTTCTGTGAATTGCGAGTGGTGGTAAAAAGAGGCCCAGTTCCAAGATGTTGGTCTTGGGTTTGAAGTCTTTGCCTAAATACGATTATGCAATATTTTGGGGAGTCAGTTCCAAGATCGCTCGGATTGCTTATAAGACATTTTGTTTATTAAATAATTTTCTGAAATTTACCAGGTTTTCGTGACTCACGGATTCGTGCAAATGTACGTATGACATTTAGAATTATAGAATGAGGTGGGGGAGATCATCTAATTCACCCTGTGTTTTACAGAAAAGGACGCTGGGAGCCAGGAAGACTAAACGACTTGCCTGAGGCTGTATGCTGTGTCCATGGAAAAGCTGGGGCTGGAACCCAAACCTCCCAGCTTCCCAGCTCAGTGTTCTTTCTTTCGAAGACATTTTCCATGAATATTCTGGCCATATACCCTACTTTCATGGTCAACGCTAAATCCCTGGAAGAAAACAAGAATGATTTTTTCCCCTGTGATTTCAAAATAAGAGAAACATTTTGTAACCGTAATACATTGTGGTTTTTTTTTTTTAACATCTTTATTGGAGTATAATTGCTTTACAATGGTGGGTTAGTTTCTGCTTTATCATTATGTTTTTAAGAATGTACAATTCTCTGTAGAATTTATAGGTCATAAAGTGCTTTCAAATACATTTAATCTTTATAACAATTCAGGTGAAGATTGTTATTAACACCAGATATGGAAGTGGCTCAGTCAAGGTTTCCAAAAATCAAAATTGGGACTCAAGAAAGGTTTGGGTTTTCAATTCTATTCTTGGAGGGTTTTTTTTATGCTACATGAAAGTTGCTACCTGTGTGTTTTTAAGTACAAGTGACCATTAGTCATGGGGACAAGAGTCCCCAGGCACCCCCCACTTGGTTTGGTTCCAAGCTGAAGCTAGGCTCTGCCTCAGTGTATCTTACAATGTTGACACCTACACCACTGTGACATGCCAAGCCATAGTGGATTGAATTTTCCAGTTCATCAACCAACAAAAGCTCACTTACTTCAGAAAGGCCTGGCTGAATTCACACTAGTAGCGGTAATAATAATAATAATAAAAACAGTTGACATTTATCAAATACTTATTGTTTCTAGGTGCTTTACAAGTACTGACTGATTTGATTTTCCCAGCAAGCCTATGACCATTGTATCTCAGTTTTACAGATGAGCCACAGAGAGGTTAAGTACGCTTCTCCTGGTAACACAGCTAGTAAATGGCAGGTAAGTAAAATCTGTATTTTTGTTTTTCTTATTAAAAATGTGTAGTATTTTCATATAATAACCCTAGCTGTTCAATTCTTTGTCTTTGGGCAAAGATCCTTCCCTCACTGAAGCTCAGTTTCTCAGCTCCAAAACGATTGTGTTGAACTAGCAGTTCTTAAGAGTTCATTCTAGTACTATTGTCCCCTCACCTGCTACCATATGCTCTGTGAACCTAGGCTGTCCCATCATACCTTATTCTACCTTTTCCTGCTCCACCTTACCCTATTTCCAGAGATAAACAAAAGTCACATATCATTATCATTTTTATTTATATATAATAAGCATTAAACGTACGAGCTTTCCAAACATTTTAACTTAGGAAAAACAGGGAAATAATGACCACTCTTTCTCTCCTCCCTCCCCCTTTATTTCTTAAAATATTCATTTGAGCAAACCCTTTACTCAGAGGTAATGCAAAATCCTCCACGAAGGAATATAGTCCCAAATCGCACAGCTCTTTCCTTTGTGCCAACAACTGTATACAGACAATACTAGTTTAAAACGAACATGAGGGCAACCTGAAATGGGGAAACAGGAAGGTGACATCACCAAATAAACCTCCAGGCTTGTATACAAGCCTCTGCAGAACAGATAAGGCTTGCCGCTTGCGTGATGCTGCTGGGGTGTGTTCTGGGTGCCCTGTATTATTTGAATTTAAAGTCTTTTTCAACATCAGCTACTGTGGGGCCACCCTCCTTGCCGCCCCTGAAGTGTGAGGTCCCCCCAAAATTCCATCTCTCATTTGAGATGCCCAACTGTGAGTTCAATGGTAAACTTGATGCAACTTGGAAGTGAATCATCACAAATGATAACTTCCTCCACTTAGAATCAATGAGTTTTCAAAAACAATTAAAGATGTTGAAAATTGTACCTTTTTATATGTGAAAGGATTTTATGAGGTGCCTTTACCAAGCCTTGAAATACATCCAAGTATTGGGGCAAAAGAGAAGTTCAAACCATATAGAGCGGATTGATGCTGAAAGAAATAGCAATAATTGTTTACGTGTCTATTTGACCTTCCAACCAGAAAGGGCTTAAATTCCTGCCTGAGTTGCATTTTCTTCCTTATGAATTAAGCATTAAAATATGCCCACTTCATCATTTTCCTCACACACCTAGCTCTTCCTTTATTATGCCTTGTTTCCACTTGCCTGTAGACAGAGCTCCCCATATTTTGCTTCTGACTCTAAATAACCACGATCACTCATGATGAGAGAGCATTGGTTAACGAGATGGCTGTGAGATGTTGAGAAATTTCTGTTTGGCTTGTAAAGCCATGACTGTCTCTTTTATAATGGAGCTTTTATCTTCTGACAGAGAGCTTGGAGCTCACAAGCTCAGAGTTTTTGTTAGTAGTTGACGGTGACTATTCAAGGATTGAGTTCTCCCGTCATGGAGAGCTGGGTTGAAGATGGGGACTCGGGTGGACGTTTCTCTCTGCTGCTCTGTGTGTCCCACAAGGCTTTTACAGAGCAGGGTAGTAAACTATCTCCTGGAGGAGAGAAAGTTTTATCCTTATACCATATCATGCACCTATCGCTGTGGCCAGTGTGCAAGGCTGATACACACCTCACTACCAACGTGAACATAATTTTCTTCCTTCATTTCATATGGGATTTTTGTGACTCAGAACTGGCTTGTCAAATAGGAAGGTGTGTGTGTGTTGAGTTTGACACAGGCCGTTTTCTCTAGCTACAGGAGAGCTTTCTAAATGAGGGTCATCATGACGTTAACCTGCGTTCTAGTTCAATCAGTAACCCAGAGGCCAAGGTAATTACTTGGTGTAGTGTCACTACTTGACTTTTCTGCTTCACTGTATTTACAGTTAGAGAAAAACACATCCCGCAATGCAATACCAACGTGCTTTCTATCAAGGATGTAGCACAAATGTAAACAAAGTGTCCTTTTAAGTCAATACTTGCTGGGAAAAGCACAGGGTGTTCTTGGTATTATTATGCTATGTAACGCTTCACAAACTAATAAAAACATTGAACTTGCTACATATTTATATACAAGTACTATGAAGCATAACAGGAAAAAAGGAGGCCTACATTTTAATAAAATCAAACTCATACATGCTCTGATAGGCAAAACATTTTGTACTTACATAGATCACGGATGAGGTCTTCTGTCCAGTTTTTCATGGGGAAAAAGCAGCTTTAAATATTTTGTTGGAAAATAAAGTTGTGTCTTTTTTTTGATTTCCTTCAGATGAAACTGAATAGATGAATAATGTATATGTCTTCTGCCAATTAAAAAAAAGTCCTGTGATTTGTACAGCTGTGACTGAGAGAAGTCAATTGACACTTGAAGGCAAAGGGAGATGGAAAATGAAAGAATAAATGAATGGAAAATTCCACAACTCAGAATCCCAATGCTTTCTCAAGGACAAAACTGTTACTTGAGAAGGCTCTGTTGAATTTTTGGCATTCTTGCAGTATCTCACTTTGAAGATGGAATGTAAACCATGGTTTTCAGCCAGTATCACTGTTCTCTGAAATAGACTCAGTTAGATTTGCAGGGACTCTTCGGTAATACCAATTTCCCTAAATTTAACCAAATAATTAATGCTTCAAAAGCTTTGGGCATTCATGATCTCTCTTAATGGAAAGATCAGCCTCATCTTTGGGACTTCTGTGGTAAATTCCCTTTCCATGGGACTTTTAGTGTTAACCCAGAAAGAGATACACTCATTCACAAAGACTTTGAGGAGAATTTTGGCTACTTGTATAGTCTACTGCTAATCTTATGGAGTATTGTTAAAAGTACATTTGCCATAGAAGTCATGAGAACTGCCAACAGGTGGGCTTGGAAAAAGCCAGACAGGTGCTGGGTGCTGGTGATAAAGATATATTCCTCTGGTCTATCATTATGGCAGAACATTCATTAAAACTTAATCTTGTCTTACCTGTATATTTATTTTAAAAAAATAGAGGGAAGATTTTTTTTGGGGGGGAGTGTTTGCTTTAAAAATAAAATATTCACTCAAACCTCTGGAATTTGAGTTTCTCTTCTTGTGTTTGTGTCAATAGATAACATATATTGAAAGTTATGCTTAAACATTAGTTGTTTGTCGCCTTATTCTCAACTAATTAGAGATTTGTGTCTGATGCAAAAAGGTTGGTTTTAGGACACTTAAAAAATTCCTTAGCATAAATAGCATGAATATAAATAGCAGCATATATAGTAAATATACAGAATAATCAATTAATAGAGACTTAGTACTCTTTCAGAATTTAGAAATATTTCTTACTGGCTTATCACTGAGATTTTCAATGCCTGCTTTAAATTATAAATTTGAGTTCGCTTTAATGTTTTCCAATATAGAAAGGATTCTGAAAAAAGGGTTGGTATTCAAAACATACTTGGTCATTGCCAGAAGAACCTGATGAATTATACCAGTGTTTTCACTTAGGGCTGGATTATATGCCAGGAATGCTGTATAAAGGATTGCTCCACTGGCATGGGCCATCCTGTAGATATTTCAGGCCACGTTCTTCCTTTAGGGTTGCACTAGGTACCACAGCATAGGCTGTGAGTAGAGCATTAAAGTGAGGCTTCAGGGTGTAAGGTGTTTTCCTGTAAGAATGGTTGAGAAAGGTTTTCTTGTAAAGTTGTCTCTTTTTGAAATTTAGACTTCTAACAAGATGCAATCCAATTATTTCCCTTTTATCTAACAAGGCATTCTATAACTCATGGAATGAAACGTGCTTAATAATAGAGAATATATAGTCTTTGAGAAATTTGAACCAACAAGGAAAACACACTATTGATAGTTTTCAGTAACATTGCTGTTGTATTAGTGAGAAGTGACTTCTTTTGGTGAGAAGTCACAGAAAGTGATGTAAAAAAATAGTGATTTATTAAAATGATTCTGAAGACCCTCAGAGGCCCTAAGCAAGAGTTGCACAGGGAGGCCTTGGGAAGGGGAGGCACCGTGGAAATTTATAGAGATCATGTCAAATGACTCAGCTCCATGGACACCAGATTAACCCCAGATTCCCAACTCTTGGGAGAAAGAGTCTTATTAGGCCAGTGCGGGTCAGGGTCCACCTCGGATCAATGAGCTGAGGTTTGAGGGGCAGGACTACACAGCACAGACCTGGCTTCTAGGAGCCTGCCAGCACCATGGGCAGGGCCCCGAGACGGCCAGTGCGTGTGACTTACAGTAGCTGGGCAGCCACCATGAGAGGCACTGAATTCAGAAATTTTAGCTTTCAACTTCAACTTGGAATGTTTTGAGTGTATATATATATATATGTGTGTGTGTGTGTATATATATATAGAGAGAAAGAGAGAGTAAAAAATCAGGTGGTTTCTTACACACTCTGTAGCTATGATTAGCATAGTTGCAGGGAGAAATTATTGCAACACCAGGTAATTAGTTTTGAGAAACATCATTTTCACTCTCTTGTCAGACTCTTCACAAGGTCACTGGAATAGAAGTGTGATAAATGGGAAACAGCATATAACGGATATTTTGTGAGTAAACATACACGTTAAAACACTATATGTGACATCAAAATCCAGATATGCGTATGCTTCACCTGTGGGTACTTAAGAGTCCTTGTGTGGGAGGGGGGGAGATGCAAGAGGGAAGAGATATGGGAACATATGTATATGTGTAACTGATTCACTTTGTTATAAATCAGAAACTAACCCACCATTGTAAAGCAATTATACTCCAATAAAGATGTTGAGTCCTTGTTAATTCATTCTGTGATTTGATTCACCTTTCTTGATGTTCTGTTTGTGTCAGTCTCTGTATTAATCATCAGGAACTCAACAATAGACTTGTCATAGTTCTGGTTCCCAAAAAGTTTACAGTCTAGAAGGCCATTCACTTCAGTGGGTTCAAGGTGCAGTTTAAGGTAAGTTGAGCACACTGTGGGAGTATGTTTCAGAGATCAACACAGAAGTAGGAGTCTGGGTTCTGGGGAAGGCTTCCTGGAAGGTTAAGCAGAAAAAAAGTGGGAAACTGAAGGGATGTGGAGTTGATAGAGAGAACAGACAGAAGGCAATGAAAGAACATTTCAGCCAGAAACGTTCAAAATCCCAGAGACGATAGAGGGCATTTCATTTGAAGAGCTGCAATTAGAACAGTATGCATTATGGAGAATAAGGTGGGAAGATCCTGTGAAGTGAGAAAGATAAGCAGAGGTCAGATAATGAAAGGTATCGTGAGTTACACTAAGGACTTTCTTTTGAGGCCAATGATATAGCATTGATGGCTATATCAGTTAGGATTCTTCTGGTTGCAAGTAATAGAATGTCTAACCCAAAGTACACTAAGGACTTTCTTTTGAGGCCAATGAGGTCTGATTAAAGTGTTTTAAATGGGGGATACATGATAATACTTTTGAACTAGGAAAATTACTGTGGAGGCTGGACCAGAGCAGGTAAGACTGGAGGTGGGGAAGCTAATTAGGAGAATAACAGGAACGCAAGAGAGAGAACAGTGGGCTGATCCAAAGTGGTGCTAGTGGCGATGGAATGAAGCGGATGAAAATGAGAGATCAATACGATGTGTTGTTTAAGCAGCTCATGCAGCTCAATAACAAAAAAACAAGCAACCCAAGCAAAAAATGGGAAGAAGACCTAAATAGACATTTTTCCAAAGAAGACATACAGATGGCCAACAGGCACATGAAAAGATACTCAGCATCGCTAATTATTAGAGAAATGCAAATCAAAACTACAATGAGGTATCACCTCACTCTGTTCAGAATGACCATCATCAAAAAAATCTACAAACAATAAAGCCTGGAGAGGGTGTGGAGAAAAGGGAACCCTCCTACACTTGGTGGGAATGTGAATTGGTGCAGCCACTATGGAGGAACAGTATGGAGGTTACTTAAAAAACTAAAAATAGATTTGCCATATGATCTTGCAGTCCCATTCCTGAGCATGTATTTGGAGAAAACTCTAATTCAAAAAGACACATGCACCCCAGTGTTCATAGCAGCACTATATTTACAATAGCCAGGACATGGAAGCAACCTAAGTGTCCATCAATGGATGAATGGATAAAGAAGAATGTGTGTGTGTGTGTGTGTGTGTGTGTGTGTGTAACGGAATATTACTCAGCCATAAAAAGAATGAAATAATGCCATTTTCAGTGACATGGATGGACCTAGAGATTATCATACTAAGTGAAGTAAGCCAGATAGAGAAAGACAAATATATATCTCTTATATGTGGAATCTAAAAATATGATACAAATGAACTTATTTACAAAACAGAAACAGACTCACAGACATAGAAAACAAACTTATGGTTGCCAAAGGGGAATGGGGGGGAGGGATAAATTGGGGGTATAGGATTATTAGATACACACTACCCTATGTAAAATAGATAAACAACAAGGATTTACTGTATAGCACAGGGAACTATATTCAATATCTTGTAATAAACTATAATGGAAAAGAATAAAAAAAGACTATAGATAATATACATATGTATGTGTAACCGAATCATTTTGCTGTACACCTGAAACTAACACAATATTGTAAATAAACTATACTTCAATAAAAAAAAAATTTAGATGAGAAACAGGGAGTGGTGAGTAAAGATGGGGGCGAGGACCAGGCTTCTGGCGTGGACAACCCGGTGGACCACAGGGTCAGTCACTGAGATGGGGAATGGCAGGACAGGGTAGAAATAGTGAGTTCTGTTTATGGCATGGTGTGCTTTAAATGCTCATGTTATAGCAAGTAGAGGTGTCCAATAGTTGTTACAGGTCTGGTAATCAGGAAAAGGATGTGGGATGGAGATTTAGATTAGGGAGTCAGGAGAGTAGATAGGAGTGCCCTGAGAGAGGTGTTAGAAGGAGCTGTTGTTTCTCTCCCTCTTGATGGGACCCCGAAAGTGTGATGCTATAAAGATATAAGGTTTTCATAGTCTCTTTAGGGGAAGGGTGTTGGGAGTTCTGATATTGGCACCTTTGAGAATTATCCCTGGTGTGACTGAAGCAAACCTAAAATGGCCAGGGAACCCTCCCTTTTGCAAGGCAAATTTCTGGTGATGCAGAGGCGAAGAAGAGATTTTTCTTTCCTGACAGAGTACTGTGTGTGCTCAGATGAATTATTAAGAGTGAAAAAAAATCTCTAGTGCATGCTCTCCATTAATATGCATGGAACCTTGACTGATGATCTGGACAAACTGCTTCTCCCACAAGGGCTGGAGAAGACATCGTTGGAATGCTGATCAGGTGGCTAATGTGGGCCATTGTCCTGTGCTACCTCGTAGGCTCCCTGATGAGATTATATTTTATCTTCATCCCTGAAGACTCAGATCCTTGACCCGGGGCCTACCAAGTGGCAGGTGCTCAGTAAATATCCTATTGATTGTATCGAGGTTCTTTAACAGAACACCCTCATATTCTAGGGATTCCCTCTTGTGCTGTCCAATCACTTCTGATTTCTCAGCGTGTAGGGAGGTTGTCCAAGAGTGTGGATGGAGATAAGGTCCAGATCCTTTTTGTGAAGCTCATATTTTTCTGGTATGGAGTGCTTGGAAATTCTCTGACCTCTTGAGACACCCCCCAAGTTGTGAAAAAGGCCCCTTAACAATCTATCAACAATTCTTCACCCTCAATTTTTGTTTGATGTCTTCCTTAGGGTAAACTAATTTAAAAATGTACTGGTTAAAGGGCATAGCCAGGGGAGGAAATAGCATTAATGGCTATATCAGTTAGGATTCTTCTGGTGGCAAGTAATAGAATATCTAACCCGAAGCAGCTTAAGCAAAGCAAAGATATGACTTCAGGTGTGGCTTTAAATACAGCTCAATGATAAGGCCATGGAGAGTTACCCTTGCCGATTTTGCTTCCACTTCCTCTGGGTTGAATTCATTCTCAGGCAGAATCTTCTTTCATGGTTGCAAGATATTTACTAGGAACTATAGAATCCTTCCAAGTGAAACCCTGCAGAAAAAAGTGAGAGTCCTTGTTGTGGCATCACCTCCTGAAGTGTTATTGGCTCTAATAGGGTCGTTTGACCACCATAAACCTGTCATTATGATTCAGAGAACAGGAAATACTGATTAGCTTGGACCTGGTCTTATGCTCTGCTCTGAGCCCTGAGTATATGGGCTGCTTTGGAAGGATGAGTTGTTTCCCAGGGGGAAACCTGGGTTCAATTACGAGGAGAAAAGTGAATGAATGCCAAGCAGTAAGAACAATTGATGCCCTGTGAGCCACCTTTTTCCCTCCTGCACCCATGGCAGACATTGATCATCAGTCATGGTACTTTTTCTCACTGTACCTGGATGGGGTTTTGACAACCTTGTCAATGCAGTGCTGTAGTCAGCCACTAACAATCCAGCAGAGTTGCCAAGCAAGATGAACACTGCCCTTGATGCAAAAATACCTGGAAATTCCTAGAAAAAGCTATTCTTTTCCTCACCAGTAAATCAAGGCAGAAGCAGACTAAAAGAATTCTATGGTAAGGTGGTTCACATTAATCACTGATGAGCATTTTTCGTTGCCCCCTTTTTGGTTTCTCTGTGTGTGTGTTAGCTTATTAATAAGAAATATTTTGGTTTTAGGTCCTGAGAAAACTCTCTGGAGTTGTGGAATAGTTATAAATTTGTTCTTTTCGTGGTGGACATTAAAAGCACTGGAAAACATTCTGTGATTTCAGTGGGCACAACGTGGCCAAAATAACTACGTACTTTCCTACAAGAAAAATGCAAAACATAAACAAATGAAGTCAAACTCAAATAGATGGGTTTCTTTCCGGGGGCGGTGGTCAGGATTTCAGGAATTTGGAGTCTGAACCCTGACTCTGCACCACTGTCACCCAGAGCTAGCATGTAGGTGACCATTTGTACAACCACGGGGCCCCAGAAGGCCCCTGCCTTCCTGCACCATCATCTCGAAATGCTTCCAGCACTGGCCAGAAATTCCAGAATTAAACATTCATTTTTGTGATTTTTAAAGCCTTCCTTCTTTTGTCTCCCTTTAAAATGCCCTTAGAAGGGCCCTATCAAGAACAGACCATTAAGTTCTCCTGGGCCTTTACAACTCTATAGCAGGAGTGTTGGATTGTCCTTTGAAAGCAGGTTTTATTAAATGGGAAGTGGGAAAAGCAGTGGGGGGCATGATGGCTGCCAAAACGACGTGAAAGTGTCCATAAAGAGGAGGCTGAGAAAGCCACAGACAAATGTTACCTCTTACTGTCTTATGGGGTCTTAGCTATAGCCTTGGCCATGCCACTTGAGAGCACAAATTTTAATGTGTTTATTCTGTCCATCTATCTCATGTTCATTTAACAGACATTTATTGAGTATCTACTATGTCCAAGGCACTGAAGGGAATACAAAGATGTAATTTCTGACTGAGGAATCTTAATTACATAAGGTGGAAAAATAGTAACGTTGTTCTGTTTTGCATACTGTTTCAAAAATTTTTCAATGCCATGATCTTAAAATTACTCTATGATGATTTGTACCCTCTCTTCTAGAAAAGTCTGTAATTTTCTCAATCACAAAATGTACTTTCTCAGAATTCTTTGGGGTTTAACAAGTAAACCAACATGATAATGCTGAAACATTTCACTTTGTCTGTAGTGTGTTTATACAATTGTCCTCAGTAATCTTGACCTCTCTTTCCCCCTTGTTCCTCTTTCCTCTCTTCTCTCTCTGTCTCTCCAATCCCTTCTCCTCCTTTCTCCCCCTTTCTTCTCTATTACCCCCTTTCTCTTCTTCCTTCTCTATAACCCTCCCTCTGCTTCTTTCTCATTCTCTCTAAACCTCTTCTCTTTTCTCCTCATTCTCTCCTTTCCTCCTCCATCTTTCTTCCTTCCCATCCTCCCCCTCCCCCTTTCCCTCCCCTTCCCCCTCTTCCTTCTCCTCTCCCTCTTCCTCTCTCCCTCTCCTTGTCTCTCTCTTTGCCTCTCTTCTCTCTTCTTCCTCCCACAGCCTTGCTCTTTTGGAATTTGAGCTCATTTCTCCCACCTCGCATAGACCTCCACGTGGTGAGGAAAAGGAGGAATTTGACCTTAGATCACTCTAAGTTTACCCTTGCCCAATCTTGACCCCCCACTCTCCTACTATCCATCCATAAATCACTTCAATTAGCATAGACCTCCACGTGGTGAGGAAAAGGAGGAATTTGACCTTAGATCACTCTAAGTTTACCCTTGCCCAATCTTGACCCCCCACTCTCCTACTATCCATCCATAAATCACTTCAATTAGCCCAGCTTGGGTTGTGTCTACAGGCCTGGGTCGGTCACCCAGGCCAGAGGGATGAGTACCATGGTGTAGCCCATCTGGGCTGTGAGCTCACCCTGAGGCCAGGGCCATAGTTACTGTGGTTGGCAGTTCCACCAAAGCTAAATGGAGGTAGGGAGAATGGTTCTCCCTGCAAAGTGGGAGTGTTATTATCAGAAGAAATTGAGGGAAGGGATGCTGAACAGGAAAAAGCAAGACAAAACAAAGACAAAACAAAATATCTACCCCCTCCCCCATGTCTAGACGACACTTATTTTTAAGACTATACATCATAAGAAATATCTTAGGGTTTTTTTAAAATTAATTAATTTATTATTTTTGACTGCATTGGGTCTTCGTTGCTGCGCGGGGGCTTTCTCTAGTTGTGGCGAGCAGGGGCTACTCTTTGCTGCGGTGCGCGGGCTTCTCATTATGGTGGCTTCTCTTGTTGCGGAGCACAGGTTCTAGGCGTGCGGGATTCAGTAGTTGTGGCCCAGGGGATCAGTAGTTGTGGCTCGTGGGCTTAGTTGCTCCGTGGCTTGTGGGATCTTCCCGGACCAGGGATCAAACCTGTGTCCCCTGCACTGGCAGGTGGACTCTTAACCACTGTGCCACCAGGGAAGTCCCTATCTTAGGGTTTTAAGTAATTTTTTTTTAGGATAAAATTCACTAAAGATAAGCTAAAGTCCCTGAATATTTATTTTTCATGCAGCCTTGATAAATTGACATTAAATTCAAGTCATTATCTCCTAATGAAAGGAGTAACTAACATGTTATTTAACTAGTGACTAAATCATTCACTCTGACATAAAGAACAGGATGTTACAGTATCATAAAAAAATAGTTTGCAAAAGCTATCACAAAACATTTAGAGACCAATAGACAAAATAAAGGATCAAATTAGTTCAACTCAACAAATATTTGTTGAGTGTATATTTTGTGCCAGGATCACCAAATTAAACTATAAATACACCAGGAAGAAGATAATAAAATGGTTAACTGATATACATTTGAAAGGTAGGTATCTGCTAACTATATCTTCAGCATAAGTACTCAGACTGTGGGCTGTGATGCTGGGAGTGGGGAGCTGAGCACACCAGGGTGGATAAGCCTCACACAGCATGTCTGGAGGAGGAGTAGGTGGTGCTCCATGGTTTCCTCCTAGCCTTTGAGATGTGGCAAGGTAATAACTTAAGTCCTCATGGGGCCATTCAGCCAATAAGACACTTTCATGTGTACCATTTTACTTGATTCCATGTAAGTGCCGAGAGAGTCAGCATCATTCCCAGTGAACAAGGGAGGTCCAGGGAGATCTCAGATGAAGTGACCTGTCCAGTGTCACACAGGTCATCAAAGAGTGGTCTAGGTTACAAGTTGAGCTTTTCTGAATGCAGGATAGGTACTTTCCTCTACTACATCACTGCAAGGTTTTCCTCAGTGGAGGGACGATGGAAGGATGATGGAGGGTGAGCTCTTCTCTTCCTGGGTGCCCTTCTGCTTTGACCTACACTGGATTGGTCTGCCCAGGTCTCTCCCTCACTTGTTCCTGATCTCCCCAGCTTTCCAAGAGCAGGTATCATTTCAGGCAGTGGAATCCAAAGCTCATTAATCATCACAATTCCCTCGGGGACTTAAATACCTCTTCCAACACCTCTCACTTCCCTGAAGGCACACACAGTGTCTTGGTCCCACCCCCTTCTTGATTTCTCTTAATAGTTTGACATTGTTGGGGATTATGATCTCAGAAAGCAGACTCTGAGACACAGTGAGGATTGCAAAAGGTTTATTGGGGAGTGGCCACTGTAAGAGGAAAAGCAGAGGCCGCAAGATTGGGCATGGGGACCATCAAACTTCATGCAGACCTGACATAGTCCCTGCCAGCCCCATGGAGAGTTCTGGAGCAGAGATGGCTGTTAGAGGAATACTCACCAGGTGGAAATGGCCAGGCCCTTGACTGCTACCTTGCTCAGTTATTGTCTGGAGGTGGCGGGGGTGTGGCTCCTGAGAAGAGTGTGACCCTGGCTAAAAGCTGAAGGGGCTCATAGCTGGAGGCTGTCAGCTCACCTGGGTCCTCACAGCTGGTCGGGGAACCCTCTCCTGAACGGGGGATCTGAGCTGCATCTTTCAGTATGCTGATTTGTGTTGTCGTTTGTTTTCTGTCTTGAGGTCTTACCTCACTAACTAGATTATAACCTTATTAAGAGTTAGGGCCTCAGGACAAAAACCAAACCCCCAAAGTAATATATGGTAAAAACAAACAAACAAAAAAAGAGTCAGTGCCATTTTATGGATTTTTTTTAACCCCTTCTGCAAAGCAGCACCTGAGGTTTCTTATTAGATCACTGATTGAACTGGGCAACAAAATAACTGGATGCCTCTGGAATAAAAAGAATGATGGTCATCAAACCACACAAAGAGAGATAAATCTTACCTTTCTTGGACAAACTTGACAAGTTGGAACTAAGAACAAATGATAAACGTGGGCTTTGTTTAAAATTTAATTTAGCTTCAAATTGTAAGGTGTGTTAGGCTACAGATATTTAAGATACCGGTGGAAACAAATTCCTGGGGTTTATTATACTTTGGGAGATGGATTCCTCTAGGCCAGTCACAACTCCTGGATTTAGATTCGATTCACTAAGAGGCACGGCTTTACGAAAAGAAGCTGGCTTTCTGTTCATGGGGGATGGGCTGATGGTGATTTAGGTTACCCGCCTTCACAGAACTGCTTCTAAATACTTCTGCAGTAACTCTCCAGCTGAGGGAATAAATTTGGGGAATGGTCAGTGCCATCAGGAACCCCTCTTTACAGGAAGAGATGGAAATTGGAATATTTGTGCACCCAGATATTCTGCATTATCCCCGTGCGGCTTTTCTACGTGTTCAAGCTTCCTGTCAGTATTCAGGAGTAACAGCTAAAGCAATCATTCCTACTCACTTCATTTTGACAGTGCAGAAAGCTTTAAAATACGTTTCCCTGGCGGCAAAATACACTTGATAAACAGAGAGAACTATCCTTTAAAAAACAGTTTTTAGAGCGCAAACAGCTGTCTTCCGTTTTTGGCATAGAAAGGGAACAACTAAAATGACTAATCTCACTAAGTATTACAATAAAAACGCTGACAAAACCTTAACTATAAACTTCACATCTTCAGTAACCCTGTAATTACAGTTCTAGTTAAAAAACCCAACAACTTCTAGGGAACATTTAATTACTCTTTGACTTTTTCATTGCCTTCCTGCCTTTGGAGTGTTCTAATATGCACTGACCCCCAATATCAGTCATGTATCTGTCCTGAAAAATGGATGTGTTTTTGAATAAAACATTCTTACTTAATGCCACTTCTATTACCCTAGAAGAGACTCTGAGAACAATCAAGAGTAAGTTTAATCAGAACTGGGGCTTGAACATCTTGGTAAATATTATGCTACTACCTGTACTTCATTAAAGTGTCATCTACATTTATTTTTATCTCTTCCTACACAAATGAACATGCTTCATGGGTTGTATGTTAATGAACTAGAAGCCTCACAAAGAAAATCATCCCCAGGAATTTATTTTAGAGACTGTTAACTTTTATTTTATTTTTTATTGAAGTACACTTGATTTACAATGAAAACGAATAAAGACTGTTACATTTAAATGATGTTTAGGGTTAACAAGGAGTAGATTGGAGGAGAATTAAAAAAAAAATGAAATCAATCTATCAATATATTTGGAAATTGTTCCTCAGGAGGTCTTCAATGTTGTAGGTAATTTCGCAGGCATCACTGCCTTTCCTAATTTGCTTCTAATTCCACGTTTCCTTTCAAAAGCCTGCAGTGAGCAGGGGCTGGGGCTTGTACATGTCGGATGTCCTTTGGGATCCACCGTGGGACATTAGGAGTGTCAGCAGTATCTGTGGCTGTTTCCATAATTCTCAGTTCCACCCGGGCATCCCTGGTGGTTTGTCGCACTGGGATGTTGGCTACTCCCAGGAGAGCCTCTGGAGACTTGTAACCACAGGCCTGCAGGGAGCAGTGACGTGGCTTCATCCTGCCTCGTAGATTATGTAGGAGACGCCATCCTGGGGATGGATAGGGGTACAGACTTGGAATCATACCAACTGGACTTAGATGCTGGGTCTGCCACCTGGAAAGTGAGTGGCCTTGGGAAATTTTACTTAACCTCTTTTAGTCTCAGTTTTTTTACATGTAAAACAGGGATAATGATAGTACACCCCAAGGCTGCCGAGATGAAGTGAGAGGATGTGTGTGAGGCTCTTAACATACTTCCTGGCACAAAACAAAGTGTTCAATAAGTGATAGCCATGTTTACGATCACAGGCAAACTAACAGGAGACTTAAACTACAATGCAGCATGTCTGGAAGAGGTTTGTAGACATAGGCATCTGTTTGGGGGAAACTATGTTTCTGTTAAGACTCTTTTGGTTGCAAAGAAATAAAACCTTGGTCCAGCTAGCTCCAGTCAGGAGGGCTTGAATGAAATTTTACAGGAGAATCTCACAGAACAAACATGAAGGACTGATGACTTCCCTGGTGGTCCAGTGGTTAAGACTCTGTGCTTCCTGTGCAGAGGCACGGTTGGATCCCTGGTGGGGGAAGATCCCGAATGCCAAAAAAAAAAAAAACAAGAAAGGATGAAGGATTGAGTCAAGCTTACAGGTGATGCTGGGAGTTGGGAGTTATTCCCGTGGGGTAACTCTTCGTGCCCCTCCGTTTCCCCACGGCCTTCCCAACTCTGCTGTGTTACTTTACTCCTTCCTCCTCTGTCTTTGCCAGATTCCTCTGCCTACTCATCTTGCATGTGGCCCCAGGGGGGCTCCCAGCCGCCACAGATAGCAACAGGCTTGTGCGTCTCTTGACACACAATTTGGGAGAGAAATCTGATTGGTCCAGCTTGTCTGTGTGAGCCAGCTCATGTGAATCACAGGCCATCGCCCAGCCAATGGATGGGCTCCTCTTGGGTCCACAGTTTATCCATGATCCAATCAGCTGTGGCCAGTGCAGTGAGGGTCCCGTGGGAAGTTAGAGCTGCCTCTTTCAGGCCAGTGGGCAGAGCTGTACTACTCTGACAACCGTACTGTTAGCGGCTCTGCTAGTTGAGTCGTAATGACAAGGCCTGAGACTTGGGGCGGGTGGAGGGGGTCCCTTCTCCGCAAAAGTGGCTGGTGTCAAGGTAGTTGCTCAGTGATGAAACCTCTCTCTATGGTGACCTTCAGGGCAATAGGTCGAAAAAAACTGGATTTTTCCACGCAGAGGATAGAGCAAGTGAGAGTTGGGGCGGGTCTGGGCGGAGGCTCCGGCGTCAAGGGGGCTGGGCGGAGGGGGCTTAGCTTGCTGAGGGACTGTCACTTCTCAGACAGGCAGAGGGAAGCAGGCAGGGGGGGTCCTTCGGGTTCAGGGAAATGGCTGACCCAACAGAGAGAAGGCTTTCGAATTCCTCTGGCCCAGAGCCCCGGGGCCTAGCTTTCCTCTCTGTTCTGGCAAAGGAAGTGGCGTTGGTCCGAGGAGTGTTCACTGCAGGCCGCAGCTGTGCGATCCTCCCCCGGGGCACTGAGTTCTCTAGAGAACTGGACCAGGGCTGCCCGTTAGCAAGGACGAGCTTCCTCAGCTTAGCAAATTCTGGTCGGACAAGGAGTTCTCCACATCCTCCTTATGCAGGGACGGTCTGAAGCCCGTGGCTACAGTTAAAACGTGAAGGGAGAAAGTCTGTTGCTGTGGAGACACCTGAGATGGGGCCTGGTCCTTGAAAGACCTGTTACATCACCCGAAGTCCTCACTCCCAGTTGGGTACATTTTCACTGTGGTCAGAGAGGTGGTAGCTTGATTATGTGAGAGTCTCCCAGGCTCATCTAGTTATAATTGCCTTTTAGCAAATAATCTGACCTGTGGGTCAAACGCGTGGGGAGGAGAGAAGCTCTCTTCAGTAACCAAATGGCCTTGGCGGAGAGAAACAGCCATTCGGGTTGTGGATCAGCTCTGGTGTTCCTGACAGAGAAGGGAGGGGGTGATGATTGGGAAGGTGGTGAGGGGAAGTCCAGGGAAAGGCAACACCGGCGGATTGAAACGATAATAATTAAAGTAACAACAATAATAATAGGTTCCATTTATTTAGCACCAATTAAGTATCAGGCACTTTGCATTCATTTATTTCTTTCCAAACCCTGCAAAGTAGCTATTGAAGTATCTGTTGTACAGATGAGGGAACCAAAGGTCAGAGAGATGAAACAACTTGTCCAATCCATTCAGTGGCCCAGCTGGAGTCAGAGCCCAGGTCTATCTGTTGCCAAGGCCCATGGAAGTTCTGTGGCCATTTCCTGCTTCTCCAGATTGAAACAAGTGGCAGGCGGGATGTTAAGGGCGACGGGTGGGAACTTCACGCTAAAAATAATAAAGAGGGTGCAAACAGTAATAAAGGAAACAGGTTTTACTTTGAGATCTCAACAGAGGGAAAAAAGGAAGACAAGAAAGCAAATCAGCTAGATCAGAAGAGGAGGCGAAGGATGGTTGGCCGTGGTCAAGAATTTGGATATAACAGAATTTACTGAATGACAAGTTTGAGTCATCTGGGTTGGCTGGGTAGAGGAAGTCAAAGACAGAGAGGGTTTAGGACCCCTCTGGGGGGGGCGGGGAAATAAAGGGTAGTTGAAGGGTACCTAGAAAAGGATGAAAAAAAATCTCTCTACCATTTCCAGGATAGCCTGAATTCCAGAAGACTTGAAATTAACATTCTGTGGAGTCCCAAAGAAAACTGAATCGGCATCCTTTGGGCATCTTTGCCAAAGCAAAGGAGTGATGTACTTTTCTTCACCGTTGTTCAAGTGACTAGAAGTATTCTAAATAGGAGTACATTTCTCTGAAAAGCTATGGGTAAGCACGTAGGTTCAATGCCACACGCAACAGCTGACAGCCATCCATCCCCCACCCCAGGCCCTACTCTATCCCTCCCGGGAGTAGCAAGGCTAACAGCTGATCTACCGACACAGGAAATCAACTGTTACACACCAGGAACTAATCCACATGTGGACATCTGAAAAGTGAACTTTCTCTTTTGGGTATTTAACATTTTGATGGGAAAATTATATTGTATTAAGAAAAATTTCTAGCAACATTTCTGTGTTCTGTTGATCAAGTGGGAATAGCCCCAACTTTCCTGTTTGTCTGTCTTCTCCGTGAGGGTTTCCACAGAAAAGAAATCTCCCCATTAGGAATACAATAAGTGAGGAGAGCGTGGGAACTTTACATTTTCATCATAAAGAGTGATATTTTATTTCAAAGAATATCAGCAGAATCCTAAACATTTGATTATTTTTAATAGCAAGACAACATCTATATTTAACTGCCACCCCGCGAATCTGATGAATTGTTATACAATGTGCCATTTCCCTTTGTGATTCCAGGGATGAGATTACTGAGACATGGGGCAGTGTAGGATGGCGAGGTACATCATTTCCTAGACTGTGTTCCCAAGGGAATTTCCTTGAAAAGAGAGCACTATAGTTAAATAAATTTGGGAACTGTTGAATATAAAAAGATCATCTCTTGGAGGTTCGTGATGCACATTAGCTTATCACAGGAAATCTGTTTAAGGTTGTTTAACCCAGTATTTCCCAGTCTCATTAGGAAAATATCCTGTCATCAAACACCTATGAACAGCCCACAGTGCTAGTGCTCTAGCTGGCATTGTACCTACCCATGGCTTTGCAAAGAAACTCTCTGGGAAACATCCGTCCCATCTTTTAGAGCACAGACTCTGGTCAGATAGGGTTCAAATCTTATCTCTGTCACTGTTAACTTTCTTAGCCTTTGGAAAGCCTCAGTTTCTCCTAGTATATTAAGTAACAGTTCATTCTGTGAAAATGCTATGGTTTATCCAATTGTTCCCTCATTTTGGGGCATTTACATTGTTTCTTGTTTTTCACTCTTATAGTAGTGTGATGAACAAGTCTGTATGTAAATATGTTTTGATTGCAACTGATTATTTCCTTTGGCTAGATTCCTGGAAATGAAATAACTGGTGAAAGGCTATAAATATTTTCAGTGTATATATACAAATACATTGTGTATATATATGTGTATATATATATATATTTATATATATACACCCACACGTGTATATATACATATATGTTGTATATACATAATACAATGTGTATACAATGTATGTATAGAATATATACAGTATATATTGTATACATATATAGAATATATATGGTATATATTTTATATATTTCTGTTCCTTTCCAAAAATGTCTTAATTTACCTCATATGTGTCATGTCATTCTTGCTGCAAAGCACATTATGTGTGTGTGTGTAGACACACATATATCATATATATGTGAATATACATAGAGTATATATATGGCAATATATATATATGACTATCATTCGCTCATTTTTCTACTGCTCCTCTTTATTTTGAGAGACTTTAGTTTGGGGGAAAACTTCACATCTCTAATTTTGACAATTAACAGTTTTGGAGATTAAATCTCAATCCCTCATTCTGGGTGTGGCCCTTTTGTCTATCGCTGGTGTAATACATGCTTCCGCATTGCTCCTATATCATAGAGATGGAGAGGGACAAGTTATCCCGACTTATCAGAAAGAAAAAAATTCATTTTCTGAAATGTCAAAAATACATGAAATCAACCCCACAAATTGTGAAAAAGAAGACACAGTTCTGTGTATTCTGGGACAATGTCAAAAATATCAATTTCATGTAGGCCTACCGGACAGATGTGGTACAACCCAAATGTTTTGGTCATATTGTTTATGATTGCTGGTGTCTTCGAGGGGATCGCTCAACTTTAAAGTCTTTCTGCCCCTCTTAAACTCAGTACTTTATTATTCTGTTGTGAAGATTAAATAAGAAAAAAAATAATATCCAGTGCAGTGATGGTACATAGGTAGATACACAAATGCTAGTTCCCTTTTCCTTTTGCCATTGCTCCCATACGTCTTCAGTTTTCATAGGTGGCATAGTTTAAAGTTAAATAAAGTTATTATAACTCAATGGGAGTGGGGGTGAAGTTATATAGCACAAAGTCAAAACAAATTCAGTCCCTTCTTGAAATAGTTAAGAAATACAAATGTATAGAGAATGATATCTATGTACATATCATTTAGCTTAATAAACAAAACTTTACAAATATGATTGAAGCCCCTCATTGAATCTTTTCCCAATCTCACTTCACTTCCAACCTACTCCCCTGATATCACCACTACTCCAGTGAATCGTCAATCTCAAGTATGGTGTTTACCTTCCTCCGCATGCCTTAATACTTACTTTTTGTTCTTATTTGTATATACATATGAAAAACATATATTACTATTTTGAGTGGTTTAAAATTTTATATAAATGGCATCATCCTCATATGTATCTTTCTGAAACTTTCTTTCTTCTCTCACTATTACATTTGTAAGAGTTATATGTAGCTCTAGTTCATTTTCAAGTTTGTAGAGTCTTCAATTGCATGAATATGCCAAAATTAATTTATCCATTTTCCTGTTGATGGATATTTATGTTGTTTCTATTTTTTCTTTCTTTCCTTCTTTCTCTTTTTTCTTTCTTTCCTCCTTCCTTCCCTCCTTTTTACCTTCCTCCTCCTTCTTTTGCTATTACAATGTGCCAGTGAACATTCTCATAAGTGTTGCCTTAGGAACAATTGGGAGACTATCTTTGAGTTTGCATTTCTTAAACTTTTTGATTTACACTTCTAAAAGTTATTAAGAATCCCAAAGATCTTTCTTTATGTGAATTTTGTCTGTTAGTATTTATTATGTTAGAAATGAAAACTGATATGCTTTAAAATATTTATTTATTTTAAATTTAAATTTAGTTAATTTACAATGTTGTGTTAGCTTCAAGTGTACAGCAAAGTGATTCAGTTATATTTACATCTATATGTGTACATAGATATATTCTTTTTCAGATTCTTTTCCATTATAGGTTATTACAAGATATTGAGTGTAGTTCCCTGTGCTATACAGTTGGTCCTTGTTGTTTACCTATTTTATATATAGTAGTGTGTATGTTAATCCCAAACTCCTAATTTATCTCTCTTCCCCCGCCCCTTCTATCCTTTTTGGTAACCATAGAAAACCGTTTATTTTCTATGTCTGTGAGTTTATTTTTGTTTTGTAAATAAGTTCATTTGTATAATTTTTAAAGATTCCACATATAAGTGATATCACATGATATTTGTCTTTCTCTGCCTGACTTACTTCACTTAATCTGTTAATCTGTAGGTCCATCCATGTTGCTGCAAATGGCATTATTTCATTATTTTCTTATGGCTGAGTAATATTCCATTGTATATATATGCCACATCTTCTTTATCCAGTCATCTGTCAGTGGACACTGAGGTTGCTTCCATGTCCTGGATATTGTAAATAGTGCTGCTATGAACATTGGGGTGCATATATCTTTTTGAATTAGAGCTTTCTCCAGATATATGCTCAGGGGTGGGATTGCAGGATCATATGACAATTCTATTTTTAGTTTTTTAAGGAACCCCCATACTGTTCTCCATAGTGGCTGCACCAATTTACATTCCCACCAACGGTTTAGGATGGTTCCCTTTTCTCCACACCCTCTCCAGCAGTTATTATTTGTAGACTCTTTAATGATGGCCATTCTGACTGGTGTGGGGTGATACCTCATTGTAGTTTTGACTTGCATTTCTCTAATACTTAGTGATGTTGAGCATCTTTTCATGTGCCTGTTGGCCATCTGTATGTCTTCTCTGTAGAAATGTCTATTTAGGTCTTCTGCCCATATTGTTTTTATTGAGTTGTTTGTTTTTTGATATTATGCTGCATGAGCTGTTTATATATTTTGGAAATTAATCCCTTGTCAGTAGCAATATTTTCTCCCATTCTGTGGGTTTTCTTTTCATTTATTTATGGTTTCCTTTGCTGTGCAAATTTAAGTTTCATTAGGTCCCATTTGTTTATTTCTGTTTTTATTTCCATTACTCTAAGAGACAGACCCAAAAGAAATATTGTTGCCATTTATGTCAGTGAGTGTTCTGCCATAAAATTTATTAAATTACTTAAAATAACATAATAACCCAATTATGTTACTATAAATAACAATTATTTTAATAACTATTAGTATAAAGCATGCTGTAAAATGACTACCTTACAAAAGGAAAAAAATTAGTGAGAAGAGTGGCATTGCTTTAGATTTTTGTAAATCTCTTTCATAGATGGTAACTGAATTCTCATATCTACTTCTGCATTTACTTGATTGTGATATTGCACATCACATAGCCTTTGGAAAACTCCACTGCACACTTGTGAGAAAGTTTCTGGGCCACAGAAGTTTCCAGACCACAATTTGAAAACTGCTATTCTTTTTTTTTTTTAATTAGTTTTTATTGGAGTATGGTTGTTTTACAATGTTGTGTTAGCCTCCACTGCACAACAAAATGAATCAGCCATACACATACAGATAACCCCTTCCTTTTGGACTTCCCTGCCATTTAGGTTACCACAGTGCATTAGGTAGAGTTCCCTGTGCTATACAGTATGTTCCCATCAGCTGTCTATTTTATACATAGTATCAATAGTGTATATGTGTCAATCCCAGTCTCCCAATTCCTCCCGCCCCATCCGTTTCCCCCTTGGTATCCATACATTTGGAGAACTGCTAGTCTAAGCCATTGTCTTTCAAACATTTTTGACCACAACGCCCAGTAAGAAATAAATTCTGTATATTGTGGGCAGAAAACCCATACATACGTGTGTAAGCACATACCCACCTGAATATAACTCAAACAAAAGTTTCACAAAATTATACTTACTTCTACTATTTGCAATGCACTATGACATAGTCTATTCTTTTTATTTTGTCTTACTTTATACCAAAACTGTTGGTTGTAATTTACCAACTTGACTTCACATGGGTTGAGACCCACAGTTTGAAAATCACTGCTTTAGGGAGTTTATGTTTAGAAGTGTAATTTCTGCATCTATGGTACACTTTCCAAAGAGGTTATATGAATTTATGTTTCTTCTCATTAGATTATAAGAGTCACCTCTCCACATCTTTGCCAACACTTGGAACTGTCAGACTTTTAAGCTTTTTCTAATCTGTAGGATGTCAGGTTTTAACTTGCATTTCCCTGATGCTAGTTCATATATTTCTTGGCCTTTTAAAGTTGCCTATTCATACCCTTTGTCCTTTTTTAAATTCAGTATTTTTATCTTTTCTTTTTCCTTGATTTATAAGAGTACTTTATTTATTTAGGATACAAATCAATTGTCAGTTTTATGCTTTGTAAATGTCTTCTCCCAGTTTGGGGTTTGTCTTTTTACTGTTTACATTGTCTGTTTACATTTAGAACTTTTCTATTTTAATGTAATCATATTATTAATCTTTTACTGTGTGGTCTGTGGTTTTGTGTGTCACAAAGACACAAAAGGTCCTTACCCCAAGGTCATAAAGATACTCCCTTATGTTTTCTTCTAAAAACTTTAAAGTTTTGCTTTCTTCAATAGATCTTTAATCCATTTGGAATTAATTTCTTTCCCTTCCTCCCAGTAGTTATAGCACTTTTCTCCTAACAGCATAGTTTTCTCCTTGGTATGTATCCCAGTTCTGTCATGTACAGATTCCACTCTGACCCAAGCCACCATCTCTCTTTCCTGGATTGTCACAATAGCTTCTGCCCTTGTTTACCATGTCCTACTTTCATCACAATAGCCAGGGTGATCCTTTTAAATCATAAATCAGATCATGTCATTCCTCTGTTCAACACCCTCCAAAGCTTATTACACTCAGAGCAAAAGTCAAGTTTTTTTTTTTTTTTTTATGACATATAAAGCCCCATATAATCTGCCCTCCTCCCCTGTTACTCCCCTAACTTCCTCTCCTACTTCTCCCCCACTGCCCCTCTTTAGCTTGACTAAGCCAGGCCTGTTCCTACCACAGGACCTCTGTACTTGTTTCTTCCGCCTGGATGGATCTTTCTTCAGGTATCTGCACGGCAGCTCTCTTACTTTTTCAGGGATTCTTTAAAAATGCCTCTTTCTTAGGGAGGCATTCCTTGGCCACGCCAAATAAAATTTCAACCCCCTCCCTTTTTTTTCTAATACTTTCTATCCCCCTTCTTTGCTTTTTCATAACACGTTACTATTTAACATACAAAATATTTGTTCATTTTGATTTTTTCTCCCATATTTCAACACAGTTTTAATGAAATTAGTGATTTTCATCTGTTTTTGCCTCCTTTTTCATTGCTTACCTCCTCCTAGAGTACCTGACATATGATCGGTGTTCTATCCATATCTGATGAGTGAATGGATAAACATAAATATATCAGCCTTCCACATATGTGTGTATTTGTTCCTGAGCTCTCTATTTTGTTCCATCATTCTAATTGTTTGTTCTGCACAAATAGTACACTGTCTTGATTATCACAGCTTTGATAAAAAGAAGTCTTCATTATCTGGGAAAGTTCCCTGCTCCTTCTACCACAACCCTATATCTTGATTTTTTTTTCCAAAACGTTTTGTCTATTATTGGTCTTTCACTGCTCCATAGATGTTTGAGAGTCAGTTTGTCAAAACCCTATTGGGATTTTGATTTGGAATAGACAGATTAATTTGGGGAGAATCCACATCTTCACAATATCGCGTCTTCTCATCTGTGAACACGTAATGTAGTTCAGTAAGTGAAAGAGGCTGGATGAGAAGCCAGATCGGGCAGCCTTTCACACCAGGTCTGCTTTCCTTCTGCTGAGCTTTGTGGAACTGATTATACATGTGGCAGGACTGTGGCGCTCACTCTGCTTAGTGTCATAATCACATCCTAGAATGCCGGCTGATTAGCCTCCTTCACTTGTAACATGTTCTGCAGCTGACTCAGGGGGCTGTTGTCATCCTGCGGTCAAGTGCAGTCAGGCCTGTGTCTTCTCTGAGTGTGGCAATGACCTCCCATCCTGTGGAAAAGCCTTCTTAGTCATCCGGGGAGGAGAGTATTTGCATTACTTTAGAATTAATTACCTTGGGAATAAGAGTGAAAGTTGCAAAGAAGTTGGTGATGCAGAGTACCCAGGTTCCTTTTATTTCACTTTGCTGATGTGTTCCTTATGAACCTGAGAGTTCATGGGGCAATCATTGGAGAGCTTGAGCAATCCCTGAGGGACTGCAAGTTCCTGGTATGTGTGCTGCTTCTTGATCAAGTCAAATAGTGCTAAAAGTTTATCACAAAAAGAACAGCTCACATACCTGTCCTAGGCCAGTGACAGACACTGCTAGCCAAACATCACCCTCTATCCCAGTGAGCCTAGATGGAGTCTTAGAATCTTTTCAACGTGGTGCTCCAGTAAGTTCTACTAATTAATCGGTTTGGGTAAAGAGAGGAAACCTATTTACCACTCTTTTTCTATTTTGGTCTAGTAAGTTTAGAAGCACTTAAAACTGGCATGGGCCCCAAATCAAGGGCTGCTCTGGTGGCTTAGGACACTGGGAGACCTCTGAAAGAGGGGGTTAGCCCCTTTGTCTAAAGACAGGAAGTCTTGAGTGGGAGAGCCATCTGAATTTGTAATAGCAGAGGTTTGGTTTTGATGATGAGTTAGATAACAAAGGACTTGTGGGTGCCCAGAGGGAGCAGAAAGACCTGAGCTTCCTAGCAAAAGCAGTTCAACAGGAGATGGAGGGATGACCCAGCAGGTGATATTGGTACAGGTTGCAGTGTCTGAATATAGTTTTTCTCCAGGACTAGTAAGGGACACTGCAACCCTTGTGGGTTGGGATGTAGGACAATTGTCATGTTAATTTCAGATAAAACAGGTCAAGAAAGTCATATTTGACACCAAAGGTATAGGAATTCTACTCTTAATTTGCTACTGTTGATCCGGGCTGCCTATTATCTTGCATTCCTATGGATCCAGGATCGCTGCTGAGCAAGGCAATGCTTGAACACAGCTGAGCACTGCTGGAGTCAGACATGGGTTCAAATTTTTGCTCTGCCGCTCTCGAGGTATGTGACCTGGGACAACGCATAAAACCCCTCTAAATCTCAGTTTCCCCCTCTGTAAACTAAGGATAATAATATAATTCCTCTAAAAAGGCTGCTTGAGGATTGACCCAAAGCATCAGAGCTCTTAGCCTGGCATAGTAAGCCCTCAACCCTGCATTACTATTAAAAGTTTCCCCTCTGTCTGTTTCACTTTCTCATAGTCAGTGGCCTTAAAAGCGAGAGAGTTTGGGGCTGATCAGAAGATTGAATTTTCCTGCTGTCCAGGGTTTGAGTCAATATAAGTGTGACCTGATCTTTGGTGATAGGGCCATCTTGCACCCACAAATTATATCTACAGATTTTTAAGAATAAAACTTGGTCTCTAAGTTACAACTTCCCATTGAGTCTATCAAAAAAATCCTCAACTTCCAACGTCATCATTTTAGAATCATGGATTCTTAAAATCATCTCAGATACCAAATATTTACAGGTTTAAAAAGCCCTTTCGCCTGAAATATATAAATTAAATATTGCTGAAGGTATAGAGTCTACGTTTTACTTTTAGACTCTCAAGCTGTTTACAAAATAAGCAATTGGAAATCTGATAGAGTTTAGAAAAAAATTAAGAAAAATACAGGGGTTAAGGATTTCTGTAAGTTCTGTGTGATTAAAGAGATATATGAAAACGGGAATATTTCATATATATTTTGGACAGAAACTATTTCTAGATGCCTTAGTAAGGGTATAGAACATGTAGACTTTGATTTAGTTTCTGAAGAAGGGCTTTAAGTCATTGCTGGACAAAGCTGGTATTTGTGTGCATTGTGCTAATAGGGACTTAGGACACCATTCCTGTAATCATCTCACAGAAACCTTTACACCCATCCAAATAGATAATCAGAGATGTAGATGCAAATGTTCATCTCAGTATTATTTATGATAATGAAGAAACTGGAAACAATTCAAACGTTCAAAAATAGATTAATATTTAATTAAATCATGATATCTATTATATAGATATGCTTTTTAAAAATTACCTTTTATTTTTATGAAAGTAATACATGTGTATGGTTAAAAAGTCAAATAGTGCTAAAGGTTTATCACAAAAAGAACAGCTCCATGACTCAACCCTCCTAATTCTCAGTCTGGCTTTGCAGAAGCAATAATATCCAGCTCTTAAGTATTTATTTTGTTATTTACCATTCCCCCCAAATAATATATGATTATAATGCCACTCCTTGATTTGTTAATTTTACATATTATTCATTCTTTTTCAGACTGAGCAGACTTCAGAGCAAGAGAAGTATCAGGGATAAAGAATGGCATTATAAAAAGTAAAAGGATAAAATCTCCAAGAAGACATAGCAATCTTTAATGTATATGTGCCTAACAAAAGAGTCAAGATATGTGGGCAAAAATGATAGACTTGCAAGGAGAAATAGATGAAACCACTATCATAGTTGGGGACTTTAACGCTCCTCGGTCAGAAATGGGCAGATCCAGCAGGTAGAAAATCAGTACGGACATAGTTGAACTCAACAGCACCATTAATCAACTGGATATAATTGACATTTATAGACTATTCCATTCAACAACAGCAAAATACACGTTCTTCTCAAGCTCACATGGAATGTTCACAAAGACAGACCACCTTCTGAGCCATAACACGTACCTTAACAAATTTTATAGAATAGAAATCATACAGTGTATGCTCTCAGACCACAGAGGAATTAAACTAGAAACCAACAATGGGAAGATATTTGGAAAACCCCCACATACTTGGAGATTAAACAATAACATGTGGGTCAAAGGAGATATTTCAAGAGAAGTAAATATAAATGAAAATACAACTTATCAAAATTTGTAGGATGCAGTGAAAGCAGTGATTGGAGGGAAGTTTATAGTATTGAACACACACATTACAAAGTAAGAAAGTTCTAAAACCAATAATCTAAGTTTCTAGAAAACTAGAAAAAGAAAAGCAAACTAAATCCAAAGTAAGCAGAAGAAAATAAATAATGAAATTTAGAGCAGAAATCAATGAAATTGAAAATAGGAAATCAAAAGAAAGTCAATGAAATGAAAAACTAATTCTTTAAAAGATCAATAAAATTGATAAGCCTCTAGACAGGCTAACTGAGGGGGGATAAAAAAGAAGACACAAATTACTAATATCAGAAATAAAAGAAGGGACATCACTACAGATCCCACGGACACTAAAAGAATAATAAACAAATATTGTAAACAACTCTATGCCCACAAATTTGATAACCTAGATGAAATAGACTAATTCCTTGAAAGACTCAATCTATCAAAACTCACACAAGAAAACACAATATAAATAAGAATATACTTACCAAAGAAATTGAATCAATAATTAATAGCTTTCCAAAATAGAATGCCTGTGGTCCAGATGGGTTCACTGGTGAACTCTACAAAACAAGGAAGAAATTATACAAATGCTCTAAAATCTCTTCCAGAAGGTAGAAGCAGAGGGATGCTTCCTAACTTATCCTATGAGCACAGCATTACCCTAGTAACAAAACCAGACAGACACCACAAGAAAACTACAGACAAATATCACTCATGGACATAGATATGAAAATTCCCAACAAATATTAGCAAATCAAATTCAACAATGTGTAAAAGGAATTATACAATAAGACAAAGTGGGATTTATCCCAGGTATGAAAGGCTGGTTCAACATTTGAAAACCAATTAATGTAATCCATCACATCAACAAGCTAAAGAAGAAAAATTACATGATCAATAGATGCAGGCAAAGCATTTGACAAAATCCAACACCATTCATCATAAAAACACTCAGCAACCTTTGAATAGAGAGAAATTTCCCCAACTTGATAAAGAACATCTACAAAAATTTTAACTAACATCATACTTAATAGTGAGCCAGTAGAAACTTTTCCACTAAGTTCAGGAACAAGGCAAGGATGTCCTCTCTCACCACTTCTTTCTAATATTGTACTGGAAGTCCTAGCTAATGCAACCAGACAAGAAAAGGAAACAAAAGATATACTGATTGGGAGTGAAGAAATAAATCTGGCTTTGTTTTCAAATTACATGGTTTTCTGTGTAGAAAATCTGAAAGAATCCACAAAAATACTCCTGGAATAAGTGACTAAAGCAAGTTACAAGGATACAAGGTTAATATACAAAAGGTGCAGGATACAGGGTTAATATATAAAAATCAATCTCTTTCCTATACACCAGCAATGAACAAGTGGAACTTGAGATTCAAAATACAATACCATTTACATTAGCACCCAAAAGAATGAAATACTTGGGTATAAACCTAACAAAATATGTGGAAGAGCTATATGAGGAAAACTATAAAATTCTGATGAAAGAAATCAAATAACTAAATAAATGGAGAGATAGTCCATGTTAATGGACAGGAAGACAATATTGTCCAGATGTCAATTCTTCCCAACTTGATCTATAGAGTCAACAATCTCAGTCAAACTCCAGGCAAGGCAAGTTATTTTGTGTATATCAACAAATTGATTCTAAAATCTATATGGAAAGGCAAAAGATGCAGAAGAGCCAAAACGATATTGAAGGAGAAGCAGAAAGCTGGAGGACTGACAGCACCTGACTTCAAGACTTACTATAAAACTACAGTAATGAAACAGTGTGGCATTGACAGAAGAATAAACAAATAGACCAATGGAACAATATAGACAACCCAGAAATAGAGCCACATAAATAGTCAATTGATCTTTGACAAAGGAGCAAAGGTAATACAATGGAGCAAAAATAGTCTTTTCAACAAATGATGCTGGAAGAACTGGACAGTCACATGCAAAAAATGAATCCAGATCTAGATCTTACCTCCTTGACAACAATTAACTCTAAATAGATGACAAAAAACTATAAGACTTCTAGATGATAACAGAGAAAAAGTCTAGAAGGCCTTGGGCAAGGTGATGGCTTTTTAGGTACAATACCAAAGGCACAATCCATGAAAGAAATAATGATAAACTGAACTCCGTTAAAATTAAAAACTTCTGGAAAAGACTGTCAAGAGAATGAGAAGACAAGCCACAGACTGGGATAAAATATTTGCAAAACACATAATTGATAAAGGACTGTTATGCAAAATATACAAAGAACTCTTAAAATTTAACAATAAGAAAACAAACAACCTGATTTTAAAATGGGCAGAAAATCTGAACAGACACCTCACCGAAGAAGATAACTGTTAGAGGAGACTCTTAGAGGACACTGTTAGAGGAAAACATAGGGAGAACACTCTCTGACATAAATCATAGTGAGATCTTTTTTGATCCACCTCCTAGAGTAATGAAAATAAAAACAAAAATAAACAAATTAAAATCAAACCTAATTAAACTTAAAAGCTTTTGCAAAGCAAAGGAAAACATAAACAAAATGAAAAGACAGCCCACAGAATGGGAGAAAATATTTGCAAAAGAAGTGACCGACAAGGGATTAATCTCCAAAATATACAAACAGCTCATGCAGCTCAATATCAAAAAAATAAACAGCCCAATCAAAAAATGGGCAGAAGACCTAAATAAACATTTCTCCAAAGAAGACATACAGATGTCCAAAAAGCACATGAAAAGATGCTCAACATCTCTAATTATTAGAGAAATGCAAATTAAAACTACAATGAGGTATCACCTCACACTGGTCAGAATGGCCATCATCAAAAAATCTACAAACAATAAATTCTGGAGAGGGTGTGGAGAAAAGGGAACCCTCCTAAACTGTTGGTGAGAATGTAAACAGGTACAGCCACTATGAAGAACAGTATGGAGCTTTCTTACAAAATTAAAAATGGAACTGCCATATGATCCAGCAATCACACTCTTGGGCATATATCCGGAGAAAACCATAATTTGAAAAGATACATGCACCCCAATGTTCATTGCAGCACTATTTACAACAACCAGGACATGGAAGCAACCTAAATGTCTATCGAAGGATGAATGGATAAAGATGTTGTACATATATACAATGGAATATTACTCAGCCATAAAAAGAACAAAATAATGCCATTTGCAGCAACATGGATGGACAAAGAGATTGTCCTACTGAGTGAAGTATGTCATACTGAGTGAAGTCAGACATTGAAAGACAAATATCATATGATATTGCTTATATGTGGAATCTAAAAAAATGGTACAAATAAACTTATTTACAAAACAGAAATAGAGTCACAGATGTAGAAAACAAACATATTTACCAAGGGGGAAAGGGGGGAGGGATAAATTGGGAGATCAGGATAGACATATACACACTACTATATATAAAATGGATAACTAATAAGGACCTCCTGTATAGCACAGGGAACTCTACTCAATACTCTGTAATGACCTATATGGGAAAAGAATCTAAGAAAGAGTGTATATATATATATATATATATATATATATATATATATATATATATATATATATATAAAACTGATTCACTTTGCTGTACAGCAGAAACTAACACAACATTGTAAATCAACTATACTCCAATAATAATAAATTAAAGAAATAATAAAATGGGCAGAAAACCTGAAGAGACACCTCACCAAAAAGGATATATAGGTGGCAAATAAGCATATGAGATGTTCAACATCACATGACATTAGGGAACTGCAAATTAAAACAACAGTGAGATACCAGTACACATCTATTAGAATGGCCTAAATTCAAAGTATTGAAAACACTAAATGCTGACCTGGATGTAGAGCAACAGAAACTCTCAGTCACTGCTGGTGGGAATGCAAAACGGTACCTCCACTTTGGAAGATAATTTGGCAGTTTTTTTAAAAAAACGAAACATACTCTTACCATATGATCCAGCAATCGCCTCCTTGTTATTTATCCCAAGGAGCTGAAAACTTATATCTACACAAAGACCTGCATGCAAATGCTTATAGCAACTTTATTCATAATTGCCAAAACTTGGAAACAACTGATGCCCTTTAGTAGGTAAAGGATAAATAAACTATGGTACATCCAGATAATGGAATATTCAGCACTAAAAAGAAATGAACTATCAGGTAATGAAAAGCATGGAGGAAACTTCGAAGCATATTACTAAGTGAAAGAAGTGATAAGAGAACTATAAAGACAGTAAAAGGATCAGTGGTTGTCATGGACTAAGGAAAATGGAAGGATAAATAGACAGAGCATAGAGAATTTTTAAGGCAGAACAACACTCTGTATGATACTATAATGGTGGGTACATGTTATTATACGATCGTCATAACCCATTGAATGTACAACACCAAGAGTAAACCCTGATATAAACTATGGAGTGTGCATGATAATGATGTGTTAACATAGTTTCATTGATTGTAACAGATGTACCCCTGTGATGAGGGATGTTCATAGTGGGAGAGTCTTTGCATGTGTGGGAACAGAGGCTATGTGGGAACTCTACACTTTCTGCTCAATTTTACTGTAACCTAAATCTGCTTTAAAAATGTGTGAAAAAAAGTCTATATACCTAAAAATATAACTATTTTTCTCTCACACACATTTCTTGTCTTCTTTTCTCTTATTTTTTTCCTGGCATTCCTTCTAGTTAGATATTGGACTTCTTAGCTTGTCCTTTTAATTTGGTTCCCTTTTCTTTCAATTGCCCATGTTTTTTGTCTTTTTGTTCTACTTTCTGGGAAATTTCTTCAATACACTCCAAACTTCCTATTGATTTTTTTCCTGCTATAGTATTTAAAAGTTTCCATGATGTTTTTCTTGTGAGTTTTCCTTCCTCCTCTCCTCTACCTCCCAGCCCCAGATTCTGTTTCTTATTTCATGGTTGTACTATCTTCTTTTAAGTTTATGTCTTATGTATACAGTTTTATTTTTGTGTTTTATCCTCTTTCCTGAAATGTGTTGGGTTCCATTAAGTTCTAGTTTTTAAGACCTGTTTGTTTTTCATGGGGGAAGCCTTCCTCCTATGTCTGGAGATTTGTCTCTTCATTCATGTTTAAGAACGAGGCACTACAAAGTTGGCGGGAACTAAGTGCATGGCATCACTGCCGGATGATAGGGCTGAGAGTTAGTTTTTCTATTAGTTGGCCCACAAATATTAGTACCTGTGGCTTTTTTTTTTTTTGAAGGTGGCTTTTTTTTGTTTTGTTTTATGTCTCTGTTGGGTCTTCGTTTTTGTGCGAGGGCTTTCTCTAGTTGCGGCGAGCGGGGGCCACTCTTCATCGCGGTGCGCGGGCCTCTCACTATCGCGGCCTCTCTTGTTGCGGAGCACACGCTCCAGACGCGCAGGCTCAGCAATTGTGGCTCACGGGCCCAGTTGCTCCACGGCATGTGGGATCCTCCCAGACCAGGGCTCGAACCCGTGTCCCCTGCATTGGCAGGCAGATTCTCAACCACTGCGCCACCAGGGAAGCCCCTCAAACCCCCATTTTCAATATCTTGTATCATCTCTGGCTTCTCTTCTAACCTCTGCCAGGCTGGGCAATCACATGTCTAGGAGGTTCTCTGGTTCCTTTTCTCCAGAGAATGAATCCTCTGTGTCTATGTGGTAGGAAGGGATAGACCCTTTGTTACTGTTCAGGGTTCTTGGCCTTCCTTAGTCAATAGAGGTTGATAAGAAGCCAGACAGGAAATTCGGGCAAGGCTTTATTGGGGCCCCTGCTGCAGCAGGGGGCAGTGAAAACAAGTAACAGGTTTCCTTTCTCGCTCCCTGATGGGGGGTGAGCTGGTTCCACATATGGGGTGAAGAGAGGGGTGTGTCCAGGGGTTGGGCCAGAGGGGTGTGTTGGGTGGTTTGCCCACCCCTTTGGTGGTGTTGTGTGCAGGGGGCATGCGCAGTACCCTGCGTTTTCTCCTGACACCCTGTTGTTGCTCCAGGCTCTTCAGAAGTGGCAGTTGGGCTTTTTTTGGTCTTTTTGTATCTTGTTGTCCATAATTTGCCCCAGCTGTGCATGCACGCAGTTATTTTTTAGTCCCTTATCGTTTCTTTGTGTTTTGTTGCTCGAGGAGACCTTTGAGGAGATGTTTGTCATTTGTCCAGGTGCAAGCACTGCAGCAAAGGGTCCCAGGTCCCAGGTCCCAGCTTGTCTCACCTTGGCTATGCCCAATGGACCCTTGGTGTCTACTCCTAATACAGTTCCATGCTCAGTTCCATGCTTCGCCTCTACTTTCTGTGAATCCCTTTGAGAGGATTCTAGAATGAGTTTTCTTGTAGCTTGATAAAATTCCCAGCTGTAGGCACTTAGTTTCAGCTTTTTTCTGTTCTACTAAGACAGTTACTATGCCTTCATGTAATTTCCATCTTGAAAAAAATGATTTTGCTTACTCTTCAGTTCTCTTTGTAATTTTTCCCTTTACGTTGAGAGGTGAAGAGAATGAACATATGATTTCAATCCACCATGTTTAACCATGGGTAATATGCTTTTGAATAATTTTTTTAATGTCAAGAGAAAATGCTCAGCATGTGGAAAAATTAGGAGACTAAACTGTGAAATGAAACATACAAAAGTTTATCCCTAGATTGTGAAATTATTGGTAATAATTTATTATTTTCTTTAAAAAATCATTTCTGGCTTTGCCAAATTTTCTGTAATAATCATACACCCCTTTCAGAATCAGATAATTTAAAAAATATGTTTAAAAATTCATACTGATGCTTATATTGCCTCAACAAGGGCAACTTTGATTGCAGTGAATATTAGTGATCTGGAGAAGAAAGAAGTGTTCATTTTCTCCATAGTAAATATTAAAGCTTCCATAAAAAATTAAATGTAGGCAGGGGAGAAACAAGCTATAATCTTCCTGGTAAGAAATGGTGAATTTTCTCATCACTACCAGTGTAAATTCAATTCCTATAGATAATGGTTAGCCATATATACTTTAAGATTATATAACTGGTATGTACTAAGGATTTAATATAAGGATATATTGCATACAATATGGTTACTCTAAATATTGGAAGGTGCTTTTAAGTGTCTGCCTATAATCTGTCAGAATATTCCAAAATGTGTTCTATGAAATACCAACTCCAACTGATTGTCTGCAAAGAAATAAGTTTGTAGATTGCTGCGTATAATTTTGCTTTCTAGGAGAAACAATTCACATTAGGTAACTGAAGCCTTTGAGGATACTGCAGTAGAGAAACTTGGTTAATTTTATTGGTTTAACTTTGTTTGGTTATGAGTTTTTGAAGCTTAATTTGACCATGGAACTCTTTTTTCACAAAATCCTACCATGTTATCCTGATCATTATCTTCATCACTGTTATTATTGTTACTTAAACTTAAATGTCCAGTTTTTGATTTCTTTCAAGTCATAATCATGTTCTTTGGGCAGAGAGGTTATGGGGCCACAGCTGCTTTTGTGGTCTGGTAGAGTCAAATCATTCAGTTTATTAGAACATAGAGTGCAATAAAATGAACTATCCTGGGTGTCCCCTGCATTGCTTTAGGAGGAAAATATTTTACTGTTTTGTTGGGGAAAGGGGGTAGAATAATTTTCTTGTTTTGTTTGTTTTGTTTTTGGATAAGGCTCAGGAGTCGTGGTTCCCCGATATTTTTCCAGTAGCCGTGGCATTTTGTAAAGCCTGGAGCATCTTGTCGGGGGGGAGTATATTTGCTAAGATATATCTGTAGGTGCTGATTATTGTCAAATTGTACAGCTGGAGCCCTGTGATATGAAGGTTTATTGTCTAATTTTCAAGCAAACACAATTTTAATGAAAGTAATCATTGGGGGATTTTCTTTACCACATTTGTTTTTTATGTCTGGACTCTTTATGAAAGGAAATGGGAAAAATAATTTGGGAATCTAAATAAATCAGACTTTATCTGTTGATATTGTTAAACTGACTATCTGCGCATATACAATAAAATAAATTGCTGGGAAATAATCAGCTCTTTGAAAACAATTTTTCAAAGCCTCCCACTCTAGTCTTTCCACAATGGGAGGTCTCTGGTCTTATGGGAAAGATTTAGAGTAAAGACATGGGTTCTAGTCCCAGGCCTGCCACTAAACAGCTCCAAGATATTATTATTAGTACTATGAATAGCAACTTTTATTGAGGGCTTCATATATTTTAGTTATTGTGCTACAGGCTCTATGTGCATGGGTTCTTTTAATTTTCACTATACCCCATCGGAGAGTTGGACTAAATAACTCCTTGTCCCTTTTCTAGGCTTAAATGATCCCAGAAGATATGTCTCTGCTGCAAGACCTTAATTCCACTGGGGTTGAGGTATGTGTGTGGGGGGGTGAGGAGTTAGGAAGTGAATCTTATCTTCACTAAAAGGGATGAATAGACAAGTTCTTGGGAGCCTGAGATGGAACTCAGAACCATTTTCTAGTCTAAACCAGTGTATAATCTAATATAATATATATTATCACCAGATGTCTTCAGTTGGTTTTTCTGGGGGCCCAAGCATCTGATACCCAAACATAGCATTGTTTTCTTGGATCATAGTCTGTTTAAGTTGGGCAGGGGAGAGGTGGCTTTCATTGACTTGACCATTAAGGACACTGGACAGCCATTCTTCCAGAACTACCAAAATTATTGTGGCTCCTTGAAAAAAATAAATCTTTCAGTTTTTTTAAATAAGGCTCCTGTGTTTGACCATTTCACCATCAACTGTACCAGTCAAGTGCCATCGTGTATCCCCATCACTGTAACTCCATCATCTGATATTTATAAAGTGTCTTGGGGTTTTAAATTCATCTCCTCACCCATGACCTCATGTGATTTCTGTTCCTCAGTATTATACCATATTGTTACATGTCTGGAAGACAAGAACTTCTAGAATATTACTTTTACTGTCTGAGTGCAGGGCTGAGCCACCATCCAGTGGACTCAAGGAGGGAAGGTAAAATCCAGAGGCTTATTCTCAGTTCTGACTCAGTGGACTGAAAGCTTGCACTGCGCCTTGGCCAGATGATTTCTAATTGGCTTCTCTGCTTTGGTAGTGTGGCCTTGGTCCAAGGGGCCATTCTGGCTTGGAGATGGCATGGCAGGCAGAATCCTATTTATCTGTTTTTAACACAAGTATTCCAATGTACAGAAATTTGGGTGTGTGTCACTTCTGTATACATTATGCCTTCTTTTGATGTACAGCTTTAGTGGAATGCATCATCCATCCTTTATCTTCTTAAAAATGTGTCTCACAAAACACTCAGGGAGCTTTTAAAATTCCTAGGAAACTGAGCTCGATGTTTATTGAACTCTGTCACTCTTCTGAGCTCATCTTTCTTAGTGTTTACCCTTTAAATTGTTATCTGCTGAGAGACAGTTGGGAGGTAGTTTTTCTCTGCTCAGTTCTTATTAGGGTTTTAATGATTCTATTACCCCTTCCTCCATTAGGAAATAACTACATGTTAAATAGTTCACCAAATAAGAATAAAATTTGATTTAAACGCTAATAAAATTAATTAGCGTTTAAATCAAATCTGCTGAGTTGAAATGTTTTTGTGGGCAAAGCCTTCCCTGTCTTTTAACTGTGGAACCTTATTTTTAAAAAAAACACACAAAAAACGGAAAGATTTATTTTTTCAAGCAGCCTCAATAACATGGTAATTCTAGAAGAATAGCTGTCCATTTAGTTTCAGGCAAACTGATTTCCTAGGGCCCCAGATCACACAGCCAAGAGTTTACAGAGATTCTGGTGCCTCTAACAATTATGAACAGGCAACTCCTACACAACATGCCACAGTGTGGGTGTGGGGACTGTGAAAGAGACTCTGACCAGTCTAAAATCCAACAATTAGAGATTTATTATTTTGGCTCAAGATTTTGTCACCTGGCAAATTATAAAAAAAACCCGTGTGAGGGTTGACATGGTCAGCCTTATGAGTTTCTCAAAACCTTTCCTGAGAGCAGGTTTTGATATTGCTGGCTGGGACGAAACTAGACATCTAGGGATGGAGAGAGGATTGACAGTGTCAGGGAGATGGCGGCTGGGGGAAGGGAAGCCTAAGAAGGGCCAGCTGGTGATGGGAGAAGGGTGGAAGAAGGCAAAAGATAAATTCTGCCTATTGTGTTCATTTATTTGTTCAACAAATATTTATTGGGAATCTATTTTGTTGATTGAGAAGCACCGTGTTAAGGACTGGGGAAGACAATATCACACCCTGTGGGAGTCTAGGTGTGGGGGCAGGAGGCAGGCAGCCACGTCAACATGTAGTGACAGCAGAGTATATGAAGTGTCATAAGATAGGTGGGCACACAGCACGGTGGGGTCGCAGAGGAAGGATGTATGGCGAGAGGGATGACAGAGAGCCATCTCAGAGACACGGATGTTTGAATTTGGTTTTAAAAGGCAAAGAGAAATGTTTGCCTGGAGGACTAGAGAGAGAATGGACCCTGTATGCCGAGAGGTAGCAAAGGGCACAGAGGTGGGGAAGGGCTTGCTAGGGTACCGAGGTGAGACATTCCAAGAGGCTGGAAACCATGAGGTGCATGGGAGTGGCTGGGGAGTTGGGATAAACTCAAGCTGGAACAGTGTGGCAGACCTTCATCTTTCTTATGGAGCTTGAACTTGACTCTGTAAGTCATGGGGAGGTTCTGACGGAGTAAAGGGCCTGGCCAAATCTGCATCATTGAGGTATAGCTCTGACCACCTTGAAGTGGATGGATTGGTGGCCAGGGATGCAGAGAGACTGAGGACAGGAGAGCAGTGCAGTTTTGACCATATCATGCTTCTGGCACATCCTACAGCTCGAGGGTACTCTGAAAATGGGAACAAAATGCATAAAATCTGTGCCTCTGTAGCCCGCAACTATATGCAAACCTCAAGCAATTGTTTGCTCATGCCTGAGTTTCAAGTGTTTTTGAAGGAATATAACTCAAAGCCTCACAAGGCCAGGAAGACCTAATAGCATAAGACGATGCAATTATTTAAATCTTGGATGAGATATATAGGCTTATGCACAAGTGTTCTTGTTTTTATATTTGTACCAAACGTTTTCAGGTTGTTTTTAGCCCATTTGAATAGTCCATCGACACAAGAACTAACAAGAAGATGAAATTTTGTGAAATTCAACTGAAAAGTAAATGTAATCCTAAGGCTTAATGTTGGTATTTTTCAAAGGACTCTTTCAAACCTACCAAATGAAAGGCTTCAACTTTTAGCAAAAGCTTGGTCTTGATATAAAACATGCCTTTTAGATGCAGTTTCAAAAATATGATGTTCCAACCCAAAAGACACACTCTGATTTGAAGTCCTGCTTTCCTCAGAAGGAGGACAAATCCTGCTGAAGCCAGGAGCTCTTACTGTCAATCCCCACCCTCATCTGGAATGTTTCTGTGGCTCAGACGCAGTGAGCTTTGAACCCGTGGACCAGCGCTCCTGTGGCCATTATACTATGTCAAGGGTAAGAGGCAGATTATGAGAAAATAAATGTTCAAAAGGGAGCAACCTTGCAGAAATAAGAAGAGGGAGGCAAGTCAGATCCTTTTGCTTTGATTGTGAGATAGAGTCACAGCAGGTGCTGGGACTTATGTCAAAATTATAAATAGAATGGAGATTCTCATAAGAATAGCAGAGTGACGCCAGGGTAAGAACTAAGATGAGGTTATGGAGACTTACTTGATCTCCAGTGGCATCTTTTCATGGGGCCTTTCCTGATTCCCCAGCTACACTTTCCTCTCCTGCTTTGCTTATAGTTTATTTCAGGCAATGATTTCCTCTCTTTTGCACCAGAGTTTTGTATTAGGTTTAGCCTGACTACTGCATTGAATTTACCCATTTATTTATCCCTCTTTTGTCTGAGATGGGATTTAAATTGGAGCTACATGGTAAGCCCCTTTGAGGACAGGACAGGTGTGCTACTCATACTGGTTTCCTGATAGTCCAGGGCCTTATATGTAGTAGGTGCTTTACACAGACTGCTTGAAGAGAACTTCAAGGTTTCTGATAGGTTTGATTTCCTGCCACTCACAGCATATGACCTGAGGCAAGGAGTTTAACCCCACTAAACACCAGATTTCTCACTGGGTTCTGCTATTAAATGAAATAATGTATTTTTAAAGCCCCAGTACCTAGCACATAGTATGAACTTAATAATTTCGTACAATTATTATGTGTCTATAGCTTCAAGATTACAATAAACCGTGAGAACAATTTTATTTACACCTATAAGTGGGTTACCTTACTTTTACAAAATGGGACCAAAATACTCTGCCTGACGGAAGTAACAACACACTAGATATAGTGGGTGTTCAAGAGACTCAAAAGTCAAGGTTATACGTCCTACCCAGAGAAGTGATGGAAGAAGGAAAAGAGTTTTAGACAAACTGACAAGTGCACTGGAGTCACACGGGGTTCCAACTTAGACTATTTGTAATGAAAACAGTACTGCCTATTTGTATTTTTCAAAGGACTTGCCCATTTCACAAAGTCTCATTATTTGATGGCTGACAAGATCTGAATTCTCTAGGTAATATCTATAATGTAGCTGGCACGCAGGCAATTTTCTTGGTGCCCTTGCTTGCTAGAAACAAGGGCATTCTCAGTTTGGGCCCCTTCTTCCCTGGGCAACTTCAGATAGAATCTACTTTTCTTCTTATCAACCCCAGCCCTTCCTCAGAAAGTAAGAAACACAGAGTGATTAAGTATGTGGGCTTGGAGACGATTTTGGGTCCCCTGGGATCTGAGACTGAAATTACATATTCAGTTTTTAATTTGGATTTCACACAACCCTGTGAGGTAGGTGGGTAAGTATTACTTTACCCCCTTTCCAGGAGGGGAAACTGAGGCTCAAAGAGGTGAAGTCATTTTTGTAAGACCACACGGCTCATGTGTGGAAAGGTTGGGATTTGAACTCACTTCCGTAGCTAGCTCATAACCGCTATGGAACACTGCTTTCCTGGCTGAGCCAATCACCGGCTGGTCAGTATTGACCAAGCAGTTAGAACTCCCAGAAGGGTAGTAGCAGCGCTGCTACAAGTCAACACGATGTCCCACATGCCCACAACACAGCCAGACCAAAATCCCACCCAAGGAAAGCTGGTTAATGATGACCGTCAGTAGCCACACGCCTGATTTTATAAACGCCGAAGCCCATCAGCCCCATTCCTACCCAAATCTCCTGGTAAACTTGGGTATAGTAGGGCTTCATGGGGATCCAAACATTCTTAATAAGACTTTGAAGCATCTTGACGCAGGACCAACGGCTCAGGCAGCCCCAACTCACAGCCGACAACTCGAGATCTCCCAGCACTTCTGCCTTCTCATTTGTTGTTGTGAGAATAAGTTGAGATAACATTTATATATACTAGTGTTTGTATCTACCAATGGGCAGCTATTGAGGTTTGGGTGAGGGTTTTGAAGAGGGTGATTTTAGGTAGTCAGACGCTGCTCATGCTTCCATATGGCACCAAGGATCGCAGAACCACAGGGACTGTGCAGTGAGAGAGAGCAAACGTGCATCTAGCACCGAGGCCGGTGCTCAGTAAATGTTTGCTGAATGACTTGTTTGAACCTCTATGTTGTAAGTCGTTTGCAACGCAAGATGCAGTAAAGTACACAGTTCCTCACATCGAGAACCTCCATTCTAAACAGAAGGAGCTAGACAAGTAAACAGAAATTAAAACAGTATAATATGTGAGTGAGGTGTCAAGAAGAATTCTTGGAAGAGAACTCTGGGCACTGAGTCTTAGAGGACATGTGGGAGTCTGTCATGCAAAGAGAGGAACGTGTGCCAGGAATAGTATGTTAAAAGGCGCTTGGACGCCAGGGCCCTTTGAAGAAGTACAGATTTTTCTGGGAAGAAGGCGTGTGTGGTGAGTGGGGAGTGAGCGATGGGATACGGCCCCAGGCCTTGAAGGCTGTGCTGGGGAATTGGGATTGCATCCACAAGGCAATGCGTGGAGCCCCTGAAAGACCTTAATTAGGGAAGTGTCATGAGCACATTTTTATTTTAGAAAATTCATACCATTGGGAAATGCACAGAAGGGGTAGAATAGGAAGAGGGTGGATATACAGATAGAGTTACAAGGTTATAATGGTAGAAAAGAAGTCGAGTTATTACAGCAGGGATGAGGAGGAGGAAATGGCTTTCAACTGTACTTAGAAGGTAGAATTTATTGGACATAAGGTCAGGTTAGCTAAGAAAAAAAAGGGATCTGTCTTATTTGGGCAACTACATACATGGCGGTTTCATTAATAATATTAGCTCCCATTTATTGAGTGCTTATCATGTACCTGGCATATTGCTAAGTGCTTTGTGTGCATTATTCCATTTCATTCTCATATCGGTCTGCAAAGTGGTTATTATATTCATTGCATGGATGAGGAAGGTGAGGCTCAGGGCAATTAGGAGCCTTGCGATATGTCATGTGAACTAAGAGGTGGAATTGGGATTCGAACCCAGGTGTCTGACCGTGGGCTCCCAAGCCTATGTCATCAGTCACTGGGGCATGCACAGACACTTCCTGTGCCGAGGAACTGTAGAAAGAGAAGGTCTGGAGAGGGAAGGGAGGAGATGCTGATCACACAGTGCAAGCATGTTCCTACATAAATCCAACCCCGAAAGTTCTATGCTGAGTTTTGCTTGCTTGGAAGCAGCATAGCTCTTCACTGGGGGTGTTGGTCGGTGTGGGTAGAAGAAGGAACCAAGAAGGTGGTCCTTACTAGCATCCTGCTGACATCATGGTGTCTCTCTTCCCTCCTGTAGAGTAGCTGTTGATACAGGAGAGAGAACGAGCAGGATTCTTTAGGTCAGTGTCCCCAGCTTTAGAGGGGATGAGGGAACCCAGCATCTGAAACTACAAGCAGGGAAACCCAGGGATCCAGGGAGGTAGACACAGCTTACATCTCATGGTTAAGGACATTACCCCCACAGGCTTCCTTTAAATACTGAACTCACAGCAAGCAAACGGGCTTAAATAAATATTGGTGGAAGTGATGCAAATTATATGCGAATGAAGAGCTGTTAGTTCTCCTGGCAATCGGCATCTAAGTCAACTCCAGAATGTGTGTGAATCTTTGACTAAGGCAGGCATGAGTGCAGGGGCTCCAAGAGGACGCATCCCCTGTCCATGCCCTCTCAAAATGCAGCTCTTTATTCTAAAGAAGGGCCCACTTAAAGCCTGATTATTCTCCCTAAAGAAGCCTCAGTCTCTTGGGTCTGTCTTGTGAACACATTTTGAGGGTAGGGCACGAGAGAATGCAGTGCCTGTCAGCAGGGAGAGGAAATAAGCTTGGCTTTGAAATGCAGGAAAATACAAACTAACTAATTAGGGTTAACCATTATGCTATTTTTTTTGTAATTCAGCACAGGTTACTCAGTAAATTAGGGGCAAATAGAAATTTTTCATGAATTTCGTCATCAGTCTTTGCCACCATTCAGGCCAGCTAGAGAAAGAGAGGAAAAAGCTCTATCTGGAGTGGTGCCTTCTCAGTGTTGTTCTAAGCTCACAGTTATTCCTTTGGGAGGCTTATTGATAAATCTACCAATGAGACTCCAGCATCTCTGAAGGTTGACTACAGTGAAATGGACATGTCAGTCCTTTTGCTCTCTCACCTTTTGGCACTTGTTTGTGTGGGTTGAGAGGTGTTGGGTAGGATGTGGGATGGAAGAGTGTCAAGAATTAATGGGCATTGCCCAAGAAGATGAATCAGTTGACTGTTTAAGAACCACCATCTACGTGGAAGTAAAAATAACTCTGGGGCAGGAAACCTTATTATGCATATTGTAATTATTGTCTGGGGCATGAAATGACAAGAATGTGTGCTATGTCTATTTGGCTACTGACTTCCCCATTCCTGGCTCCCAGGGACCCCCAGGAGAAGTCTTCTTCTCTTCCTTTGCCAAAGTACCAAAGGTTTCTGCTTCAAGAATGGTTGGGGAGGGGAAGGGGTTCGTCCACCTTGGTGCTTTACCGATTATCTTCCTTCACCCACATACCCGCAGGCCAGTCACCCCTTTCTCGCCAATTTGAGGAGATAGGCAGAGTCTGCACCTTTTGTTGGTATTTCCAGGAGCTGGGACATAAGGAAAGGGGCAATGATATTATCAACATCAGGCCAAATTTGTCTCTTCTCTCTCCCCCTCAATTATTTTTTATGATTCTTTTTTTTAAATTATTATTTATGTATTTATTTATTTATTGGCTGTGTTGGGTCTTCGTTTCTGTGCTAGGGCTTTCTCCAGTTGCGGCAAGTGGAGGCCACTCTTCATCGTGGTGCGCGGGCCTCTCACTATCACGGCCTCTCTTGCTGCGGAGCACAGGCTCCAGACGCGCAGGCTCAGTAGTTGTGGCTCACGGGCCTAATTGCTCGGCGGCGTGTGGGATCTTCCCCGACCAGGGCTCGAACCCGTGTCCCCTGCATTGGCAGGCAGACTCTCAACCACCACACCACCAGGGAAGCCCCCCTCAATTATTTTTAATTGCAGAAAGTATTTATTTAAAAATCTAATAAATATGATACAAATTATACATCCAACAACATCTATAAAAAGAGTCATCAGAAAATCAATATTTCTGTTTGAAGTTTACAGAGATTAATATAGCTCCTTTCCTTAAGAGTTCTATTTCTTTCAACTAGGCAGCCGTCATTACGGATAAGAAAACCATGGCCACAATAGCAGTATTAAAGTTTAAATAACCTTCCACTGCTCTTGTTTATGTCTTTATCATCAGTTGAGCTTTCCATTTCTTCAAAGTCCTGTACATGGCTGGTAATTTTCAATCATCAAATCAAAGTCCTTTGTTGGAATTGTTTCTTTGGTGTCATGCAAGATATGCAGTAATTTGATCAGTCCAGTCCTTTCCATAATTAGAACAAGAGCACATCTTCCTGAAGTATGTGCTCATATCATGGTCTGAAGTCACACAAAAGCAAATGCACAAAGCCCTCATGTTGTGTGGTCCTAAAATATCAGCAATTTTAAATCAATCAATCAATCTGTTTATTTATTTACTAACCTCCAGTAGTTTTTCCACCACCCCAGAGCTAGACATTTATAGCTCTGCTCTATTTTTTTTTTTTTAAATAAACTTATATATTTATTTTTCGCTGTGCTGGGTCTTCATTGTTGGGTCTTTGCTGCTGCGCACGGGCTTTCTCTAGTTGAAGTGAGCAGGGGCTTCTTTTCGTTGTGATGCGCAGGCTTCTCATTGTGGTGGCTTCTCTTGTTGCGGAGCTTGGGCTTTAGGCACGTGGGCTTCAGTAGTCGTGGCTTGTGGGCTCTAGAGTGCAGTCTCAGTAGTTGTGGAGTACGGGCTTAGTTGCTCCGTGGCATGTGGGATCTTCCCAGACCAGGGATCGAACCCGTGTCCCCTGCATTGGCAGGCGGATTCTTAACCACTGCGCCACCAGGGAAGTCCTCTGCTCTATGTTTGACTTATCTGCTGATGATAATGAATGCAAGTCAGAGCATTTCACTTTAAATACATTATTTCTCTGTTCAATGGGTGTGTTGTGGATACCCACCCACAGAAGACTTATTCTAAACCTTCTTGGGTTCCTCAAACACTTAAATGCCTTGAGGATTCCCTATTCATATTATTTACATACCTGTAGAGCTTTAGGCATATGATCACCTGGATGTAATGTGGCATGAAAGCCTCATGGGATTGCTGAGATTGTAGGTACTGTGACCCTTATTTTAAATTTCATTTATTTATTTATTTATGGCTGTGTTGGGTCTTCGTTTCTGTGCGAGGGCTTTCTCTAGTTGCGGCAAGCGGGGGCCACTCTTCATCGCGGTGCGCAGGCCTCTCACTATCGCGGCCTCTCTTGTTGCGGAGCACAGGCTCCAGATGCGCAGGCTCAGTAGTTGTGGCTCACAGGTCTAGTTGCTCCGCGGCATGTGGGATCTTCCCAGACCAGGGCTCGAACCCGTGTCCCCTGCATTGGCAGGCAGATTCTCAACCACTGTGCCACCAGGGAAGCCCACCCTTATTTTAAAGAAGGGGTAACATGTGAGGTGGGTGCATTTATCTGAAGGTCTTTTGTGGGGCAGAGAAGATAAATGCTATGCTCCGACTCTCAGGGGAGACTTATACTGCATCAAATGTCTTTCTCTTTCCGCTGTCTTCTGGTGGTCTCCCTGTCCTGGTCTCTTTCCTCTCTACGGTCCTCCACACAGAGTTAGAATCAAGTTCCTTGACCCCTTTATCGTATTTCTCCGTATTTTCTAGTTTATAAGATTCAGACATCTCAGCTTACCCTCTCTGACAACTGTCCCTGTGTCATGTGTCACAGCAGCCTTGTTTTACATTAGTCTCTCTGGTCCATATCTTTGCATTTGCTGCATTAAGAGTCTTGGCAACTTCTTTCTCCTCCTGGCCAACACAAGCCCATCCTGTCTTCTGAAATAGTCATGAAAACTCCCCTTATCCAGGCCCAATATTCTTGGGGGATTGATTTCACCTATTTCTAAACACCCTTCTCCACATATAATTATGTAAATAGTTGAGAAGTGTTTATCTAATTTTGCAACGATATAAAGAGAAAAACTTTAAGACACATTCATAACCCTACCATCCTAACACAACTTTTAAATTTCTTCATGTTTCCTTCACGTAAGCATTCACATGGTTGTAATATACACAACTTGTATTTCACTTTTCATTCAAAATTATTTTGTTACTATTTTCCATGTCATTGTATTACCTTCATTTTTTAATAATGGTAGTACTATACTCTATGGGCTGCGACTGAGAGAGTAGGGTTTGTGGCCAACCTATGTGTACCCCTTGGGCAAGGCACATAAGCCTTTTTGAGCCCCAGTCTATCTGTGAAATGAGGATAAAATGTATGTAAAGCACATTGTACAGTGCCTGACATTGGACAAACTCTTGCTGTGATTTATTACCTGGTTTCAGCCATGTGACATTGCTTTTATGGTTTGCTGTTTTGAAAACGGTTTTAAGGTTTCTGTCGTTTGTCGTTTTGTCGCTGTTTCATGGGCAGTTCCCAGACAATTGTTCAGCTTCTCTAGGGTAAAGATGGAGCTTTTGTTTGTTTTGTATCACTTCATAGGTCTTCCATTAAAAGACAGAGGTCTGTTTCAATGGACTGTCAATCACTCAGTGCAGTGGCTGACTACACTGCATTCTAAATAATTTCACTCATCGGGTTGAAACCTAGTCACTAGATTTCTATGCCCTGAGACCCCTCTGAGCTTAGTTATAAGTTGCCAAAATAGAAGAAGCGGCTTTGGCGAGATCCCTTTATTTTCTACATCGTTGCTAGCCCATTCCAGCTGAGAAAGTTGAGTTCAGTCAGTCCTTCATTCTGCCCACCTAATTACCTTAACTCTAAAATCTAGGTCATCTTGTGAATGGATAAAGAAGATGTGGTACATATATACAATGAAATATTACTCAGCCATAAAAAGAATGAAATATGCCATTTGCAGCAACATGGATATACCTAGAGATTACCATACTAAGTGAAGTAAGTCAGACTGAGAAAGACAAATATCATATGATATCACTTATATGTGGAATCTTACAAAAAAAATGATACAAATGAACTTTTTTACAAAACAGAAATAGATTTACAGATATCGAAAACAAACTTATGATTACCAAAGGGGAAAGTGTGTGTGTGTGTGTGTGTGGTGGGGGATAAATTAGGAGTTTAGGATTCACAGGTACAAACTACTATATATAAAATAGATAACCAACAGGACCTACTGTATAGCACAGGGAACTTTACTCAATATTTTGTAATAACCTATAAGGGAAAAGAATCTGAAAAAGAATATATAAATATATTCATATATATATACACATATATGAATAACTGAATCACTTTGCTGTACACCTGAAACTAACACAACTTTGTAAATCAACTATAGTTCACTAAAAATAAAATAAAATAAAATAATCTCTCTGTAAAAGATAAATAAATAAATAAATAAAATCTAGGTCATCTTGGGCAAACAGCTTAGCCTTCATCTAAAAGGGGTGTGTCCACCGCTTGTTCAGAACATTCTAATTTATTTAAGGGAGGAAGAGAGGGGTGAAGGGAATGAAAGATGGTCTGCCACTCTGACCTGTGTGAAGGCACTTATGTGATAATGGGATGGGGGTGGAGCCCTGGCCCCCAATTCATTTACATATGGCTTCCTGACAGCCAATCACCAATTGTTTAGCTTGACCACTCCCCTTCCTGAAAAAGGTTCCCCTTAAAGCTTACAACTAACATTTTCCTGACCAGTTTAGGAGGTTCAGATTGGAGTTTTCCACTAAGAAATGGCTGCGTACCCACATATTCTGGTATATTCTCTTTCCTAAAGTACTAACTTGTCATTTTAGAGTAAGCTCTTTCCTCCCATTTACAAAATGAGGAATAATCACTGCACTCTCTGTATTTCATGGACCCAGCAGATAATGTTAGCTGAGAAGAAAGGTGCTTTTAAAAATTCTCATGTTACTTTGGTTTCAGCTGTTTACATATCCTAACAACTATATGCAATTTTCCATGTTCTCAATTTTCTGTCTAGTGATAAAACTTTTGTTCTCCAACACCTCTTGATGGCAGTTGCCCAAAAGTCTCCTGTTTTGTCTTGTAAGCTTATCAAGCTTATCAATGGTTAGTTGTGTTTGTAGTAATTCTCTATTTTAATATGGGCTTCTGATATTTTAGGTTCAAAAAATAGCTTCTGTGCTAATTCTCACGTCAAATGAGGAGGCTCATTTCCAATGATTGCTTAATCTTTATCCCCAAAAGAATATTTCCACCATAAAAAAGTCAAAAGGCATTCTCCACACCAACTTGCCTGCACATGTCTGCTTTGCTTTGTTCCCTTTTTCTTCTGCTCTTGAAATCTTCTGGCATGACTGAAGCCTGGGAAGCAACATAATTTGAGGTGAAAAGTTTGAAGTCGTCAACACACCTTCTGAAGATGCATTTCTAGTATCAAAATTATGTAGAGATGGAATGGGGTCAGTTCCCATCTGGCTTTTCCACCTTACATTAGTCTGTAGTTTAGACTAATTGACACCATTTCCCATTGCATTGTATCAAATTTTAGGAGAATTGTTTCCCTCAGGGTAGAATTTCTATCAAATCCCTGTATAGCTTACTCTGCAACAATAATGGGAGAAGACATTTTGCTAAAGTGTGAGCAACTGACCTCTTGTTTTTGAAAAGTAATTATGAAGTCACCTCTTTTTTTAATCCTAGTAGATCAATTTTCTGATTGAAAAGAATTGAAAACTTTGTTTTGCTTTTTTTTTTGAAAATATGACTACCATCAGGAGTTACCAAGTGTAATTTATTCTTTATATATGAAAGATAAAGTCACTAGAAGAACATGTGAGGGGGCAGAGAGATAGATTTCAAACATGCTGTCTAAATAAAAAACCAGTTTTCAACCTGTTTCAGGGGACAAATTGTATGAATGAGAGGCAGTGCATCATGGTGGATAAGAGCATAGACTGGGTTTGACTCCTGGCTCTACTTACTGGCTGTGTGACAGCAGGTGAGGTATTTAATCCCTCTGTGCCTCAGTTTCCTCATCTGTAGAATGGGGAGAAGACCCCCCCTACCACTACTAATACCTACCTCAGAAGGTTATTGTGATGATTAAATGAGTTAATATTTATAAAGTGCTTAGAATGGTACCTTAGCGCATAGTAAATGTGATGTTTCAGCTGCTGCTATCACTACAGATGTAGGATTTTATATTATGAAGACCGAAAGAGCTTTTCTGTAAACATGGCCTAGGGCCTTCTTCCAGGGAAGATCCTTTAGGTCTAGACTTCCTATTTTACAGTTTTAAATTTATACCAACATTTCTTCTGTTTCACTAAATGGAGAATCAGTTCTACCCAGAAATCTCAATTCTAATCATTATCTGATAGCCTTAACTGACAAACAGCGCACTATTTGGGGAAGTATTTTTCAAGAATCGCTTGATGATTAAAGTTGACTGATAAAAAAATTAGAGAACAAACAGGAACATTTGATGGTGAAAATACAGTATTTTTAGGATCATGGTGAGTATGTGTTGTAGTTCTATATGTAACAGTTTGTAATTCTCTATGTGCGTGATTATTTAAGCAAACCTTGCTTTCCTAATGAGACCTGAAACTCCATGGGAATAGGGACTATGTTTTGCTTACCATTAAATTCCAGCACCCATTGCTTGACACATAGTAGGCATTCAAAAGTAGTTGTCAAAAGTAGTTGAATGCATGGCTTGGTAATAAAAAATGATCCTTTGGAAGTCATTTTGTTATACAATAGCCTCTTAAGAAGTTGATATGTAGCTGATGGGGTTATTCATACTCTTACTATTTCTATTAAGAAAGTATAAGTGTGACAGAACAAGAGCAACAGAGAGATTCATTAACTTAGCAAAGAGGCAGGCTTGAGGATCAGCCTCTAGTCTTCTGAGTCCTAGTCTGGGTGTGTTTCTAGTAAGATGAAAAGGATTTACAAAATCAAGAAATTCTGCCTTCTTTTTCTCTTTAATATTTTTCTTTCTTCTCCTCTGCAGTAGTTCCGTGGCTTGCATCTCTAGATGCCGAAAGAGGAAAGGAGAGAATCTTCAGACACTTGGTTAGTACTCTCCTTCTGGAAGAAAGTGTACATCAAAGAACAGACTAGCTAGCTACATACTCATGATTCAGAGCCTTGCCTCTGAGGGGCCAGGTCCTGGTGACAGTTTCTGACATTCTGATAAAGTTAGTGTGTGCTGCTGCCCCCCAGGCAGGTGTCCTGAACATCAAAAGGTTAGTATCAGCAATGGCAATTTTAAATGAATGTGACATCTTGCTGAAAAATTACCGCATATGCAAATGGATGACTTTGTATTTAGCTCCTGAAAATACTGTACATAGAAAGACATCCTTAACCATCTGCAAACAATTTTGAGGAAATTAAAGTTTTGGAGCTCAACTCAATGATTTCCTCTTATCTTTGTTATTATTATTATTTCCCCGTTGCCTTGCCCTCAAATCAGATCCTAAAGCTTGTTTCCTATAAAATAGCTCCCAACAAATTTGTAAGTCAGACTCTTTGCCCTCTGTCCTCTTTGACTTTCAGACATCCCTCTGGTCTTGCTCTAAGTTACGTGTACATATCACAGACCTAAATGTTCTTGCTTTTTTGCTACTCTTAGCACATGTGGAGATGATTTAGTTGCTGAAAGAGGAAGTTTTGGACACCTAGTTTTTACAAAATCCAAATCCTGTGGAATCAGACAGAGGTTTTTCTGTCTCCTTAAACTGTAAACCAGAAGCAAAATCAAACTAAATTTAAAAAAATCAAATTATGCCATTAGAATAATGTTCTGTATCAAGGGCATGAGAATTTAAGGTTAGGTAATTTACAGTTATTACTGTTAGGCCACACACAACTCTATCCAGTTTGGTTACATCAGGTGGAGTTGTAATCGTCTTTTGGACTTGTTGGCTCTCTTGTTTCATTTCAGCCTCCATGCTAGATTAAAATTCCATAAAACCGTGATTAACTAAAATGCTTGAGGAATGAGGACTTGTGTTTCACTTAATTTTCTGGTTAGCTGTTAGCTGAAGTTTAACCAGAAAAACTCTTGGCTTTAATCCTTGTTGAAAAACTTTCTAAAATTATTTCATTTCCTTGAATTAAAAGGATAGCACAGTGGAAAAGTCTGTCACTGGTAGTTTGGAACATTGCACGTTTCTAGGGATCATTTTCTGACTGTTATAAAATGTTACAGATGGAGGGTTGAAAGGTTGAAATGAATGTGGAAACTAGACCCCTGAGGTCAATCAGCGAGTTACCTCTATGTTTTAAAAGTGGACAATAAACTAGTAATTATTGAGCACCTATTACTTGCCAGACCTTAGACTCTCCCCTTCAGGAGCCCAACATTCTGGTGGAGAGAGAGATGTGTTAACAGATAATTACTATATAATGTAATAAGTGCTTAAGAAGGAATGAGGTAAGTGCTATTGTAGCTCAGAGCAGGGAACAGTCAATGACCTGAGGAAGTCAAAGACCTCATCTGGTGGAGGATGGTGGCCTGGGTCTTGACACATGCATGGGAGTTAAGTAGAGATGAGTAGGTAAGACATCCTTGGCACAGGGAACAGACTGACCCGGTGTGTCTATCTGTCTGTGTGCCAGCTCGGGAGACACTGTTGGTAGATGTGTCTGGACAGCAGGCTAGGGCAGACTCTAAAGGGTCATTTATACAGAGTTCAAGTGCTAGTTTGTATGCAATATTTAACAAAGGAGTTTAAAAATCTGATGTGTTTTCCAGAAAGATTGCTCCAGCAATGGTGGGAAGGAAGCATGGGAAAGAGGAAGAGGCTATTTTGACTAACTAGTTAATATTTCAAAAAACCTTTTACTGTTTTGTTGACCTGAATCATAGTTTGTAATATTATTTTACTGTTAAGTGGGAAAACATTTCAGTTTTCTTCTCTCTTTTAGGTGCTGTATTATTATTATCTTCACTTTGAATATTGGGAAACTAAGGCACAATGGGCTTGTGACTTCCCCAAGGTTCTGAATGGAATCCATTGAGAAACTGTCTCGAAGTTTCTTCCAGCAATCGCTAGACCCCACTCCCCAATATTACAGCATATTTATGATATAATTAACTTTCAGAAAGCCATATGGCTTTTGTTACAAAGACTAAAGGAATGTGCTTTTCATAACAAATGGCATATGGCCTCCAATAGCTCTTTGCTTGCATATTTTAACAAAATGAACACATACAGAAATTAGATGCCTCAGGTCAGTTAGCAGACTGAGGTTGATTTTCTTCTGCTCTCTCTAATTATAACTGCATTTTTGACAAATATCAAGGGGTTTTTTGGCAGCCTGTGAATGTAAATATACACAACGTGGCTCAGATGATCCTTTTCTCCTATGGCCTTGCCCCTTTAAAGAGTTGGCACTGGTCTCATTCACAGTGGAGCGTGCAGCTCACAGAAACAGGCCATTTCTCGTGAAGCTGCACCCTTGCAGAATGGTGGGAAAATCAGCTGACTTAAATGATAGAGTAGACAAAAGGAACACATAAATGGGTACCACTGAGTTGAAAGTTGACATTTATCTTTGGTCCCTTAAGTGATGTAGTGCTGATTGGGTACATGATAGTTACTCACATGCTGAACTAATTTAGTCGCAGTTAAGTGTGAGGGCTCACACTTGATCTCTTAGAGTTATTCGGGAACCTTTCTATTTTGGGTAACATGCCTTAAAGTTCTGCCCTCTTAGTTCACACTGTGTCTCCTCCTTTTACTGATTTAGCAGGTTTTCTGATGGAGTCTGAGAATGAATTCCTTGCAACTTTCATATTATCATATTACAATATTCATCACTGATTATTTGTGCTCAAGGTCAATGACATTATCTCATTGGAATTCCCTGGACTCTGAATTCATAACATAGTCCAAAATGCTCTTGTCTGTGATGGGAAAATTGCAGCACAATTACTGTAAGTCAGTTGGTTCACAAAGGATCTGAGTTTCAAATTTAGCTACTCATCGTATCGGCAAATCACTTGCATTTTTTAATGCTTGTGTTTATATTACACTACTAATAAAAGTTTTTTGTTAGTTAAGTGGAAGTATATCAACTTTAAAAGGAAAATTAAAATATGCATGTTTCTTCAGTAACTAAAGTAAAAAGTAAAAATACATTTTAGTTGATATTGAAATAGTTAAATCCTCCTATTCAAAGTGTAATTTTCTAAAAACAAAACCACATAATTTAGGATAATTTATTAATGTAGAATAAACCAAATGTTTTAAATAATAAATTAAACTTTTAGTCTGTCTTTTTCTCATCTAAAAATGACTCATTCAAATCCTGTTCATACAAAAAAAGAAAATGTTTGTTAACTTGGATTCTAATTCACCTTCTATTTACTATAATCTATATTCCTTTTTTGGACAAGTCATAGCTTCTCCTTTCATAAAATAATATCTTCCATTATGTTATAATTACAAAGTGTGGACTCATAGGATCAATGAATCATAGGGCTGGATGAAATAAGCCTTCAGCAATCATCTCTGCCTCTAGGGCACCTCTAAACCATGAGTCAAAAAACAAGGTGAGTAAGAGACTCCTTTAGCCAGAAACATGGTTTTGGCTAGATAACAAAAAAAAGTAAACCTGGGAATTCTTTTCTTCTTTAGGGAAAATACTTCTTCCTTCCTTTTTTTTTTTTTTTTTTTAAAGTGAAACTCACCCCAAACTGATATTGTTAGAATAATAACCCCACCTAAAAACCTGTTGTGTATAAAAGTGTGAAGCGAGTTAGACTCACTTCATATTTGAGAACTGGATTCTAGGATCTGTAAGACTCCAGATAAATAGTGTTTGAGAATGAAAGATTCTGCACTCATTGACTGAAGCATCTTTTATTACCTGACTGCAAAATATAAAAACAGTATGTAAGGCTACCACGGAGCAGAAGAGATGAGGATGAGTAGAGGACAATTTAAAACGCCACAAAGCTTGCTGTTATGATTGTTTTATTACTATTTTAGCTGTTATTATTGTTTTAGCCATTTTTCTTGAATAAACGCTATTCAGATTTAAAAAAAAACAGTATGTAAGTACAAGATTTGTCAACAGATTAAATGCTACATCATCTATAGAAAGCCAAAAAACTATTTGGAAGAGAAAGGCATTAGGGTAACATTTATATACTAACAAAAGTCAATTGGAAGTTAGAATAAAATGTTATTTTCTTAAATGTTGTAATTCACTCAGGTTAAGACCATTCTCATCCTGCTTATAGGTCCTGTACAACTTGGATATCTCCAAGTATCCTTGTATTCGAGGATATGCTTCCAAACACTGAGACAATATGCCTCACTGTGTGAAGTCAGGGCAAAACTTCAAGCAGACTTAATCCCCTGGCTGTTTATACGATGGTCCTTTCAGGACTGAACAAATGTGGACACAAAAAGAGAGACCTGGCTCCCTAAAATTACCTTGAGTATTTGGGTCAATTTGAATTTCATATTCTAAGGAAGTTATGATACGCAAAGACACAAACAACTTGTTTCTCCAGAGTTTCAAATCCTGCGCCAAATTATTTTAACAAACAAATATGGTTACAATGTAAATGGGGGACATGGCCAAGACCAAACACAACTGCCTTTAAAGGGAGGTGGATTCTGTTACTCAAAAATATGTCTTGTTCTGCTGGACGCCATACTGGGTCTGAATATTCTAAGGTGGTCTTAGAACTAATTTTGAGGTTGGACGTGCAGAGAGCTGAACCGGAGTTGGAGAGACATATGAAAGGAGGGGTAGAGGAGGAGAAATGGAAGGCGAGAGAGGAGAGCAGCCAGGGAGAGGATGTGGTGCTGGGAAACCACCGAGGGTAAAGGCAGTAAGTGAAAATCCCGAGTGGCGAGGTGCCTGAAGGATTCTTAAGAACAAGAATTCTTAATATTGAATGAAATTGTTTCTGTTTCTGTGATTGTAAATGATTCCAACTCCTCAAGTTTTAGTAAAGTCTGTCATAAGCATTCATGCGTTGAGGACTTCCTTTTGTTTTTGGATTGAAAATTATGGGAAAGACCTCATTCCATTTTTTTGAGGCTGGAGAATTTAATTCCTAACCGATGACCTTTGGGTTTGCTGCCCCCATCCCAGATGGGGGCCTGGATAAGGCTTTGCTGATTGACACAGTTGAGGTGCCAGGACCGCATTTGGCGGAATAGGGTCAGCATGAACAGGAAGAGCCATAAATCAACACATTAAGCTGAAGCAGGCATTCAGAGCCAAGGAAGCCCTTCCCTGTCCCCCAACCCCTCCACCCCACCCGCAAGTGTCTAGAACTTTTGAAGTGACCTTTGGTTTCCCACAACCCATGGGATGGATGTTTGAATCAGGGAGAGAGTAGATTCCAGCTGATACTTGGGTTATATCCATACAATCTGAAAATACAATAATTTATTAAGAGTGGAATTAGGGGTGGAAAATTTTAATCTCTAGGGCTTCACTTTTTGTCATATGGTTCATTGTCAGCAGCCCATGATGCTGTTGGCATTTTCTTCTACAAACATACCAGGGATTTAGCATATTTTGATTTTTAAAGTCAAGTCCAAGCTAGTCAACTATGTGTCTGGTAAACCAAAAGATATTGTGGCAACGGTAAATCGTGGCAACGGTTCTGAAATTATTTTGTGCATTTGCGTTTATTGGAAGTGTAATTATAGGTTGCTTCTCTCTGTAGCATTCCCCATGGCACACAGAGGAGTTTGTTTGTATGTGGAAATCTTTATAGGAAGTAGCATTGTTGTGTGAGGCTTGTAGACTGGTACCTACATGTTTGAAGATGCCCACATTCTTATGGTTTATCATCACTTATGAATAATGGCCCTGGGCTATAGTGAAAAAAGTATCAATGATCCATTGCTTGAACTTCTCTTTTAAAAGGGCAAATTTCACATATGTCTAAAATGAAGATGACCTATTTTTTATGTTAAATTAGAATTTTAATCTACCTACCTTCATTATGTTCTGCTGCATTATTAGTGGCAAGATATGCACATTTATAAATGGATGAGAAAGAAAGAAAGAAAAAGAAAAGAAAAGATGTTTTAAGATACAGCTTGCCTAATTTCTTTAATTGGAAAGTCTCTCATATTCTGTTTTTAACGGATATGTCTTACAGTGCCACATCTTGATGTTCTGATAGGGTCTTCAGGGAAATTTTATTTTATGGAGCAACTCCTAGGTGGCATATCTTGACATCTGAGAACCTTCCAGAAAACAATGAAGTGTACTAACAGAACAAGTGCCTTGACTAGTTTTCTACATTTAGCCATAACTATGCTATTCTCACAGTTGTGGGAAAGTCTGAGGGCCAAGTTCTTGTCTGGCTTTGAATCTAGTCCAGTCTTGACATGCTATGAAGCTTCAGGGCAAAGTTTAATTTTCCCAAGACACAGTGAGCCTACTGTGTAGTGATACAAAATTATATTTCTGCTTTAAAAAAGATGACACAGTCAAACTGATTTTATGGAAATCTGAAATGAAAGCCAAATATTAGGTGATTGTAATCCAAATAAAATATAATCCATAAAAACCTGAAGATTGTTATTATATTTGGAAACATTGTATCTTCCATTGCTTTTCAAAGTGAATCTATGACCACTTAGACCACATAAAATCACCTTGTTTGAGAGTCTGGAGACCACCTCACTATGTGGTTTCCAACATCCCAAGTATGTTCTCAAAAATCTCTTCTTGTCTGTGTTCTCCAGCCTTTATTCACAGAGGGCAGTGTGTCTGTGTGTATTATATGAGCATTCTTGTTTCTACCAGCTTATTATTTATTTTTCCCAAACTCTTGCCATTCACAAAATAGCAAGTGTACCACGTACAAATTCATTTAATCATTGACGAAAATGGAAATGAGGGCACGGCAAAGAGAATTCTATAGCATGGTACTGGTGTCCACACTGCAGGGTGACATGGGTCTGTTAATCATCACTCTGTGGGTGCGGTTGTTTAACCCGTTTAAAAATTATTTATTTAACAAATATTTATTGAGTGCTCCCTCTGAGCCAGGCTTCATGCTGGGTGGTAGAAATTAGAAATGATACTGTCCCTGACCTCAAGCACCTCAACGGGAGAAAGACATGGAAATGAAGAGCTGTTATGAAGTGTGATGATGCCAGAAGACTCTGTGAGGCAAGGGACTTAAAATCCTGCCTGGGATTTTCTGAAAAAATAAACTGAAGAGAGTAAGACATTTTTTGAATTGTTCAAAATGTATTCAATTTATTCCACTAATTTTAGAAACATTTCATCAAATTACCAAGAAAATTCTATCTGAATTTTGATTATAATTGCATTAAACCTTTAAATTTATAAATTGAATATTCTTATCTAGAGCCATGATATATCTCTCATTTAATTCCCACATATTTTTAAAAGGTGATTTTTAGATATTTTGGTTTTTGTTGCTCTTGAGTTAGGACTTTTTCCATACCTTATCCATGGTTTTTGTGGGTTTCCAAGAAAGCTATGGGTCTTGACTTATTGTTTCTAATAGTTTTTCAGGTGATTCTATTAGTGTTTTCTAAATCAAAAGTCTTTTGTGAATAGTGTATTGATAATGATAATTTAATCCCTTCTTTTTAAACCTCCTATTTGGTTGTGTATTTCATGAAATTCTAGATTTGTTTGAACATTGTAACATAAAACACGGGACTTTAATCACATCCACTTGCATTTCAAACAAGTGCAAATGCACCTACAGTGTAGCTTCCCAGCTGACTTAAATTTCAGCAGGAAGTAGAAACCGGAAGTATTGCACCTACTCATGTCCCACAGAAATGCAACTTTGTCTCTTTTCCCAAGACATGCTCATTGCCTAATGATATCATGGATGCTCTTGCCAGCTTGCTTTTAAAAAATATGTAAGAAACATAATTGGAAAAATTTAAAAATTATTGAAATTAAGAATGGAAATAAAAGTGAGAAAAATGGAGTGTAAAAATATGGAGGGACTCTTCCATGAGACTAGTTTATGACAGAGGTGTTTCAATTTATGAATGCTTCATCAGGGAAACATATGGTTGTTAGCAGAGTTAAGTAACCTTGGTTAACAGGTATAGTATGTGGTCAGTTCCTATTGTATATTCTTTACCTCTATACCCCTATTTCCTGAAACAGGAATTGCCATAGTGACAGCAGGAAGCATCCTCATTTTAGTTTTTCAAACACGGAAGGCATACGTACACAGTTGCATTTTAGAAAGGTCACTCTGATGACATGGTGAAGGATGGATAGAGGTAGACAAGACTGACAAAAAGACACTAGCTGTGGACTAAAGTAATATTGGAAAATACGAAAAAGTGAGGTAGATCTGTGAGTGTGAGGAGGTAGAATCAGTTTTTCATGATGAATTAGATGCAGTGTTGAGTAGAGGAGAATCAAGGAGAGATCGCAGGGTTTTTGACTGGGTGACTGAGAGGACTGTTTTGCTTTATTGGGAATAGAAGAAGAAAAGCAGATACAGCAAGAAGACAATGAGTTCAGTTGTGAGCACTGAGTAGAGATGGTAGCTAATATACGGATTTGGCATTCAAGAAAGAAGGCAAATCTACCATGCTTTCCATCCAGTCTCAATTTCTTCTCTGGAGCCCAGGAAATGATAAAATACATTGGGTAAGGATTATGGCAAGAACATAAACAGAATACAATAAATGACTTGTGTACACGCTCATGTGAAACTCTTCCAAAGAAATTTTTGTTTTTTCTAACTGTGGTAAAATATACAAAACATAAAATTGACCATTTTAACTGTTTTTAAGTGTACAGTTCAGTGGCATTAAATACATTCACACTGTTGTACAAACACTGCTGCCATCCATCTTCAAAACTTTTTTATTCCCAAACTGAAACTCTGTACCCATTAAAAGCACCTCCATATTTCCTCTTCCCCCAGCCCCTGGCACCATTTGACTTTCTGTCACTATGAATTTTACTACTCTGGGTACCTCATATAAGTGGAATCATACAGTATTTGTCCTTTTGTACCTGGTTTATTTCGCTAGTCATAATGTCTCCAAGTTTCATCTATGATGTAGCATTTTCAGAATTTCCTTCCTTCTTCAGGCTGAATGACATTCCATTATATGTATACACCACATTTTTTTATCCATTTATCTGTTGATGGGCATTTGGATTGCTTCCACCTTCCACCATTACTCGCCTGACTACTGTGAATAATGCTGCTGTAAACGTGGATGTACCAATATCTTTTTGAGGCTTTGTTTTCAGTTCTTTTGGGTATACACCCAGAAGTAGAATTGCTGGATCATATGGCAATTCTATGTTTAATCTCTTGAGGCACTCCTGTACTGTGTTCCACAGCAAATGTACCATTTTACATTCCCACCAGCAATGCATAAGCATTCCAATTTCTCCACATTCTCACCAACACTTGCTATTTTCTGTTTTAAATTTTTAAAAAATAATAGCCATCCTAAGGGGTATGAAGTGCTAGCTCATTGTGATTTTGGTTTTCATTTCCCTAATAATTAGTAATGTTGAGCATCATTTCATGTACTTTTTGGCCATTTGTATATCTTCTTCGGAGAAATATCTTTTCAAGTCCTTTGTCAATTTTTAAATCAGGTTGTTTGTTTTTTGTTGTTGTTGAGTTGTAAAGAAGATTTTCAAACCTTAAAGAGAGGGGTCAAATTCTGACCATTTACAGAATTCTGATTTCCATTATTGGCAACAACTTTATTCCTTTAGAAAACAGCATATGAAGCATAAGTGGAACTCATTTCAGGTACATTGGCATGGATCTAATATTTCTAGCTATCTTTGCCTAGTCAGATGCTTGAGATAATTTTTCCACACAATGAATCAATGCGTATTTCTGTTTTGTCCACATTCATAACTATTTCTGAACTCAGTCAAAAGTTCTAAGAACTACCCTCAGACTCTTGTCTTGCCTGCAAAAATACCAGATAAATATACACAAATGACAGTGCTTTTCCATTTCCAGGATATATTTGGCATTAAACTCAGGACAAAGGGAGACACAGACTTTAGCCTGTGATTTGGGTCCCCCAACCCTCATGAAGGTGTTTGTTTCCACCTACTGCCTCCCAAAGGTGCCACTGCCCTCTGCATATATGAATCTGTTTATAATCTGAAGCTAGAGGTGAGAAAGTATGTTGATTTTCTATTTTGTGACATTTTTGTGGTGGCACAGATATTTTTATGAAATCCAGGAATGAAATTTCCCTTTTCTGAAAAGATAACACATAAGGAATTATTTTAGAAGAATAAACTATTTAACTAACTACCCTTATGTGCTCCAAATAAACCTGCATTCAATTGTTTGTAATTGGTTTAGCTGGCTGATTTGGGGGCAGTAAATTTTAATAGATTTCTACGATATTCAGCTATTTATACATCAACAAATGGAACTATATTATTTTAAAATGCCCCAGAGTATAAAGTAGTGTTTATAGAGGCACTCAGTAAAATGTTGCTTTGTAAAGTAAATGTCCTAAAATCGTTTTCATATGTTACCATTTATTTATTCCCAAACAGATTGTAAGCAACTCAACGGAGCTGTTTTTAATCCCCTTTTATTGCATAATATAATGTTCTTTGTACAGTGTTAGCTAAATAACTGTTGCTGACTGACTGATCTGGCACTCGATGGAACTTTTTTATTGGCTATTCAAAAGTTATTTTAAATTTTGGGTGGAAGGAAAAGAGGCTTAGAAATTTATAGTATTTCTGTTAGATAACTAGTTTTAATACATTCTGAGGATTTCAAATATAATGGGTGAGTGTACCCATATGTTCTACATTTTAAGCATTCTCTTTGGCCATATCCTATTGCTCTTTGGCCATGTTCTACTCATTTTCATTTACCATTCCATTCCACTAATGAAAGTGACATTCATCAGCCCTTGGCAGACAACGTTACCTTTAAAATTTGCTCTTCACATGCTATACTTTGAGGATTTTTTAGGGGTGTCCTCAATTTTCTCTCTGCTTCGTTCAGAGCTAGGAAAATATTTTTTAATTGAAATATAGTTGGTGTACAGTATTATGTGAATTTCAGGTGTACTACATATTGATTTGACAATTGCATACATTATGAGATGATAACCATGAAAGTCTAGTAACCATCTGTCCCCATACAAATTTATTAAAATAATATTGACCGTATACCTTATGTTGTATACTACCTCCCCATGGCTTGTTTATTTTCTAACTGGAGGTTTGTACCTCTTAATTCCCTTCACCTATTACGTCCACCCCCCTCCTTCCACTTTAGCAACCACCTGTTTGTTCTCTGTTTCTGAGTTTGTTTTCATTTTGCTTTGTTTTCTTTGTTTGTTTTGTTTTTTAGATTCCTCATATAAGTGAGATCATATGGTATTTGTCTTCCTCTGTCTGACTTATTTCACTAAGCCTAATACCCTTTAGATTCATCTGTGTTTTCCCAAATGGCACGATTTCATTCTTTTTAGAGCCGAGTAATATTCCATTCTACCAAATCTTCTTTATCCATTCATCTATCAATGGGCATTTAGGTTGTTTCCTACCTTGGCAATTGTAAATAATGCTGCAACAAACATTAGTGTGCATATATCTTTTCAAATTAGTGTTTTTGTTTCCTTCAAGTAAATACCCAGAAGTGAAATTGCTGGATCATTTGTCACTTCTACTTTTAATTATTTGAGGAATCTCCATACTATTTTCCATAGTGGCTGCTCCAATTTACAATACCACCAGCAGTGCACAAGAGTTCTCTTTTCTTCACATCCTCCTCAACACTTGTTATTTGCTGTCTTTTTGATAATAGCCATTCTGACAGGTGTAAGGTTGTATCTCATTATGGTTTTAATTTGCATTTCCCTGATGATTAGTGGTGTTGAGTATCACACAAGCTTTTTAGTTTGATGTAATCCCTTTTTTTTTTGTTTTTTGTTTTTTGTTTCCCTTGCTTGAGGAGACATATTAAAAAAAATATTGCTAAGACCAATGTCAAAGAGCTTACAGCCTATGTTTTCTTCTAGAAGTTTTATAGTTTTAGGTCTTACATTTAAGTCTTTAATCCATTTCAGTTTATTTTTGTATATAGTGTGAAAGAGTAGTCCTGTTTGATTCTTTTGTATATAGCTTTCCAGTTTTCCAACAACATTTATTGAAGAGACTGTCTTTTCCCCATTGTATATTCTCACTTCCTTTGTCAGAGGTTAATTGCCTGCATAAGTGTGGGTTCATTTCTGGGCACTCTATTCTGTTTCATTGATCTATGTGTCTATTTTTGTGCCAGTGCCATACTGTTTTGATTACTGTAGCTTTGTAGTATAGTTTGAAATCATGGAGCATGATACCTTCAGCTTTGTTCTTTCTCAAGATTGCTCTGACTATTTGGGGTCTTTTGTGTTACCATACAAAATTTAGAATTAGTTTCTATTACTGTGAAAAATCCCATTGGTATTTTGATAGAAATTGCATTGAATCTATAGACTGCCTTGAGTAGTATGGTCATTTTAACTATATTAATTCTTCCAATCCATTAGCATGGTATATCTTTCCATTTGTTTGTGTGTCATCTTCAGTTTCTTTCATCAATGTCTTACAGTTTTCAGAGTACAAATCATTTACTCCTTTGGTTAGATTTATTCCTAGATATTTTATTCCTTTTGATGCAGTTGTAAATGAGAGTTTTCTTAATTTCTCTTTCTGATAGCTCATTATTAATGCATAGAAAAGCAAGAGATTTCTGTATATTAATTTTTTTACCCTGTAACTTTACTGAATTCATTTATTGGTTCTAATACTTTTTTGGTAACATTTTTGGGATTTCCTATACATAGTATCATGTCATCTTAAACACTGACAGTTTTACTTCTTCCTTCCTGACTGGGATTCCTTTTATGTATTTGTCTTGTTTGATTACTATGGCTAGGACCTTCAATATTATATTGAACAAAGTTAGAGGGAGTGGGCATCTTTATCTTGTTCCTGATCTTAGGGAAAAAGTTTTCAGCTTTTCACCATTGAGTATGATGCTGGCCGTGGGTTTTGCATATAGCCTTTATTATGTTGAGGTATGTTCCCCCTACACCCACTTTGGGAGACTTTTTATGATGTGTTGAATTTAGTCAAAGGCTTTTTCTGCATCTATTGAGATATCATATGATTTTTCTTCTTCAATTAGTTAATGTCGTATGTAACATTGATTGATTTGTGAATACTGAACCATCCTTGCATCCCTGGGAGAAATCCCACTTGATCATGGTGTATGATCCTTTCAATGTAATGCTGAATTTGGTTTGCTACTATTTTGTTGAGGCTTTTTGCATCTATATTCACCAGAGATATTGGCTTGTCATTTTCTTTTTTTGTGGTGTCTTTGTCTGGTTTTGGTATCATGGTGATGCTGGCTTCCTAGAGTGAGTTCAGAAGTGTTCCTTTCTCTTCAATTTTTTTGGAATAGTTTGAGTGGATAATGTTAACTCTTCTTTAAATGTTTTGTAGAATTCATCTGTGACGCCATCCTGGACTTTCATTTGTTCAGAGTTTTAAAATTACCAGTTCAATTTCATTAACTGGTAATCAGTCTGTTAATATTTTCTATTTCTTCCTGATTCAGTCTTGGGAGACCGTAGGTTTCTAGGAATTTATTCATTTCTTTTAGGTTGTCCACTTTATTGTTGCATAATTATTTTTCGTGGTAATCTCTTATGATCCTCTGTATCTCTGTAGTGTCGGTTGTAACTTCTCCTCTTTCATTTTTGATTTTATTAATTTGAGTCCTCTCTCTTTTTTTCTTGATGAAAGTTCTATCAATTTTGTCTGTCTTTTCAAAGAACCAGCTCTTAGTTTCACTGATCTTTTCTGTTGTTCTTTTAGTCTCTATTTCTTTTACTTCTGCTCTAATCTTTATGATTTCTTTCTTTCTACTAACTTTGGGGTTTATTTGTTCTTTTTTTTCTAGTTCCTGTAGACATAAGGTTATGACAACCAAAAATATTTCCAGACATTGCCAAATATTCCCTAGGTGGGGAGGGCGGGGTGTGAAATCTTCCCTGGTTGAGAACTATCCTTGAGAGTCTAAAAGAGTATTTGTGGAGGCATCCATTACGATGTTGCTTTGTACACGTTCTAAGGTGTTTTTCTTAGGTTTAAAGATTATTTTTCCAAACAGATCACACAAAACTTATTTGACCTTACTTTTTAACCTTACTTTGGTGCATAATATGTATATAGTGTTCTGTGCATGGTGAGAGGTCAGTAATTGCTGTTTACTTTTTCAGTTCTAATTTTCACCACCCCCAGCTTTTCTAGGCTGTTAGTTCACAAAGTAGAAGGGGTTGTTCATCACGCCTCAGTCTTTCCAAATCTTGGCATTTGGCAATCACTGTCAACAGTGTTGTTTTTATATACGTGGGCAGTGCTTTGAGTCAATTAATCATACCAGACTTATTGCCAGGGACAAAGCCTGCAAAACTGTCAGTATATTAACGTCTGAGGAAGTGCTGAAGAACAGCCGGGACCCCTGCAATAGCCCAAAGACACTATAATAGAAGGTCACTAATTTTGGAAGAAATGATTTTCATTTTGGTCACAGCTGTTGGCATTCCAAAGGGCTCGCATTCTATCTGTTGAAATAAGGAGGCTCTGTTTGAGATTTTGTTCTGTCAGAGGATTTGGTGATATTGTTTAGAGAATTACTAGGCTGTCAGTGAATATGTTTTATGTATAATGACTAACTATTTAAAACTGGTTTATAAAGATAGGGATGGGATTCTAAAAGCTGACCAGGAGTTGGTTCTCAGAGAAAAATGCGTCATTTATGAGAGAATTTTCCTAAACTGAAGGAAGGGAGATTGCTTTTCTGGAGAACATTCAACATCACTGGCCCCTCATGTATAAAAATCTACTTAGGGCTGCAGCAAGACTTGTTGGCCCCATAGCTATATCTCCGACCCTTTCCTTCATGCCTCGAATTTCAAGCATTTGAGTAACTTGGTAACAATTTATATAGTTATAGTGGTGGCATTTCTTTTGAAACCATGGCTGTGATACAGTTGTAACTTAAGAAAGCCCCTCCATCCACTGCCACAAACTTTGTAGATCTCACTATTTGCAGGGGCCCTAGCAGTTCTGTCTCATATTGGACAGTGGGTCAATTTCTATCTCACATTCTGGCTCAACTCCATATATGCTGAGAAACCACTCTGAATGGGGACTGTGGTCACTGACTATTTGTTTATCATCATCAAGTCTGTGGGTAACTGTAGTTGAACTCAGTTAGATTTAGCTCATATTTTAATAAAAAAGAATTTTCTACTCTCTGAAAGGGGAGCATTGCTTGGCTTACTAGATATTTCTTCTAAAATGTATGCTAGTTTCCATTTTGTTAATTTGAAATCTGGATTTGTTAGGCCAATATTCACTACCAGGGCTTTAAGTATGGCCATTTAATTGTTGACCCCTGTCAACAACCCCCTACTTTGTTACCATGTAGAGAAAATTGTTTAGGAGAAATTCTACTCAGAATACAATCTTTTTGATTTAGAACCTAGAAATTGGAGAGTTCCAAATCAGGTCACACCTAAAAGTTGTTCTTTCAGTTATGATCTTAAATTATTAGCGTACCTATTTCGCCAATAGTATGAGTGCAGTAAGCGAAGGGATCATGTCTTCAAAGAATAGAGCATGCTCAAAAATGTTTCAAGTAAATATTTTGATGTATCAGAAGGCAATAAGTTTTTCATGGTATTGGAAAGGGAGAGAAACTAGATACATCATGGATTCAAAATATTCTACTTCCTAGACTTGTTGATAATAAACCATATTACCATCACTCATACCTGACTGTTAACAAAAATAGAAAGCAAAATAGCAAGCCCTACCCACTTGCCTCAAGTCTAATTAGGGTACTTGAATTTACCTCCTGAGTTTGTGTCTTTTTTTAAAAGTAAATCTTAGAAATGAAGTTCTGACTTTAGCCCCTCCCCCCCAAAAGAAAGAAAGAAAAGAAAAATACCTAAAACAACAACAACCCACTCATACCCTGTCCTCTCCCCAAGAAACAACGGTCATCATTGCTCTCTGAGCTACTTGAATAAAGTAGTTTAGAAATCATCACTGGAAAACAGTGAGACTGGGAAATTTAATCAAGTTTAGTGTCAGGCATTCTACAAATTGGCTATGGTCTAAACTTGGACATAAATCCACTTGCATTTGGAAGTCACTTATACTTGGCTACATAGAATACAATTTTGTGTAATTTGAATGTTTTGGCCGATATTAATCTGTAACTGCCAATATCAATTTAAATAATAGGGTTACACCAAATTTCAGGGGCCACAAAGTACTATTTTACTCTAAATTTTGGTAAATCATAGAGTATCCTTTTTTGAGCAAGCAAATAAGATAAACAGTAATAGAAATAACGGCCTTATTTTGACCACTCTATTTTGATTCTATCATTTTTCTCAGTCCTCAAATTCCACAAAATTGTTTATAAAAACTTTGCTTGCTCAAAGAGAGATTTATTTATCAAATGTGCCTACTGAGTGCAAAGTGCATCCAGGTTTTTTCAACTCTGATTGACTGAGCCACAGCCTCTTGCTTTGCCTTAAACTCTGTTTTGTATTGTTTTGCTTTATACTGCAATGAGCCACTTCATAGGTGTAAGTTTTATTTTCATTCCACCTCCATGGCTAACCAAGATTATAATACACCAGAAGATCAATGCCCAGTAACTTTTATATAGTTTGTATTCCCTATGGCACTGAAAAGATCATTCTAAGCCCATAACAGGCCCAATGATCTTGAATTGCCAATGTTAATTTCATAAAGACAGGGATTTTCATTGGATTTGTTCCCTGTTATATCTTTGATGCTTATAACAGTACCTGACATATTATAAGTGCTCAGCAAATATTTTTTTTGAATGTGTAAATGAATTAACCCACAGTGGTAATTTATACTAGTTAAACCTTTCTTTAAAATGCAGAGAATAGTTCATTCTGGCACTATTGGCAAGTATTATTGGATTTTTGAGCATTATTCACTTCTTTTTATCACACTGATTTAGTAGGCTTTTTAGATCAATACTATGTAAATTACTCGAGAAACCCCATGTTTATTTTTGCATTAGGCTGGACCTGGCCTTAGAATCCTCACTCCAAAGAGCTTTGCAGTCAAAGAAAAAAAAGGAAACATCCCACCACCAGAGGCAGTCAGACAATGAGCACTCAGTCAGGAGAGGCACCAGAAAGGAAGACAGGCACCAGCTCTAAATAAAAGGAATCCCATTTTTCTTGATGTGAGAATGAGAGATAATTCCCTCCCTAAGCTCTAGTGGGTGAAAGAAAGCTGGTTTAGATATTTTCTTTCTTATCTATCAATTATCTATCTATCTACCTACCTACCTGTCTCATCTTTTTATCAAAAAAGGGCCAAAGATTGAACTGGTTCATTGGTTGCAATGATTGCTCTTTATACACACCTGGTATGTATACAACTTTGTTCATGCCACTCATATAATCATAGCTAAATTTATTGAATTCTTTCTACCATTTTGACCTACCTGGAAAAATATCTCTTTAACTCTTCAAACAATTCATGAAGTAGGTACTACTTTTTAATCACCTCTATTTCACAGGTGAGGAAACTGAGGCTCTGAGCAGTCAATATATTTGCCCCAAGGTCCAGAGACCAATACATGACCAAAGTGGGATTTAAAGCTGGGAGGTATGACACTGTGTGAACTTTTAATGCTAGGATAAAATGCCTTAACAGTGCTTCTATTGTTGTTTGTGTTTCTCTTACTTGATTGTGAGAGTCTTGAGGGCACGACTGGGTCTTGTCCATCTTTATATTCCTCACAATACCTTTCACAGATCAGCACCTTGAACATAGTGATACCCAGTAAATGTATCAGATGGAAGACAATGCTGTTATACTTGAAATTTGGAAACCTACGTGCAGTTAACAAATGACCTTGTCACTCTGAATCTCACTGGTTTAGAGCATTTATGCATATACTTTTAATTTTTTAATTAAAAAAACAAAAATAAAAAGAAGAAAAGAACCAGCATGCTCAAAAATTCAGTGATTCAGTCTTAATCTATCATCTTAATCAATTTCCCACTTGCTTTTGGTCTTTTCTTCATAGCATGCACTGCGAAACCCACTTGTGAGTAGTGGTTTTCCAGGAACATTTAGAAAATAATGTGGGATTTGTTTGCTTTTGACTTGGAGAATTTCATGTTCTCCTGAAAGATAAGCTTTGACTTGGGGGTCTTCACAGGGAAAGTATATTGTGGCTGTTGTTCCAAGGGTGGTGAAAATATCCTATAAAAACTTTGGATGGGGCTTCCCTGGTGGCGCAGTGGTTGAGAATCTGCCTGCCAATGCAGGGGACACGGGTTCGAGCCCTGGTCTGGGAAGATCCCACATGCCGCGGAGCAACTGGGCCCGTGAGCCACAATTACTGAGCCTGCGCGTCTGGAGCCTGTGCTCCGCAACGAGAGAGGCCGCGATAGTGAGAGGCCCGCGCACCGCGATGAAGAGTGACCCCCGCTTGCCACAGCTGGAGAAAGCCCTCGCACAGAAACGAAGACCCAACACAGCCATAAATAAAATAAATAAATAAAATTAAAAAAACAAAAAACAAAAAAAACTTTGGATGAACTGGGCTTGGGAACATTTTCTCCTTCACACTGGAATCAGATTAGGTAGGTAGGAACTGGCCAAGAAGGTTTGTGCTCAGTGGCCTTCTCCAATCTGGGCCTCTGCCAGTGAGGTCCTGAGGCAGTTTTAAGTTCTTATATTGATTTCAGATTTCCCATATCATGTACCCTAGTCAACATTAATATGGTTCTAACACAGAATCAGTAGCAGCACCTGCACAAGGTGATAAGAAGAAGCCACTAAAGTGATTGCTTAGAGTTCAAAACATTGACTAAGCCATGTTCGCTGGTAGGACCACTGCAGTAAAAGGCACTGCATATTCAAGCACGCTCTCCTATTCTGCCTCTGCTCTTATATCTCTGGGTTAGTAAGTGAAGACAAGTCTTCTGTAAAGATTCACTCTCTTTCATCCTCTTTCTGAACATGCTGGTTTACAGATTTTCATTTATAATGGGAAATAGGGTACTCTATTTTGGCCTGCTAAGTTAGATCCCCCCAAATCTATGACTGAAAGCTATTTCTTGGCATTGAAAGCCCTTGATCAGCTTTTAGTAGCATGGGGTTCACGCAGTATATGCTTTCTCAGGAGCGTGCAAGGAAGAGGGATGTTTGGTAGAACAGGATATGGCGTTTTTGGATTCCTGGTTATCATGCTATCTAAAATGCTTAAATCCTATCTAACCTCTACCAATATTGTCAAAGTTTATAACATTATCCTGGACATTTCAGGGTCAATAAAATACAGATAATTTCTATCTTAACACATGTTGGTAAGCAATGGTGGGAGTTATGTAATCACACGATGGTAGTTTGGCAAGTACAGATTATAAATAATTAGGTTTTTGGTGGATGGGTTTATAGAAACAGAATTCATTTGTTGTATAGACCAAGGGCATTTTCCCTCCATTCCTGAAGGTCTGGTTAAGGGAAATAGGTAGAAAGTTTCCCAGTATAAGATGCATTTTAGATTGGAATTCTGCATGGATTACAGAATGTGGTGAGGTGAAAAGAGAACAGGTTTGAGAGCCAAGAAACCTGGGTTTCTCTCAGCAACTCATCTTGTGAATTGGAACAAGGGACAACATTTGGGGGCTTCAGGGTCCCCATATGCAGGGTGGAGAAATTGGCTTTGGTTTCTGTATTGCTTTCCCCTTCAAGTACTCTATGCCCGAACTGCCCCTGTTTGAAGGGGAGCATGTCTTAGACTGAAATATACTTGCTGGGCAAAAGACTGGATTTCAGAAATGGAAAACTATTTTATTGCTCGTGACGTTCCTTCATCCCTCCTTCTTCCTCCCTCTTGGTGAAACTTGGATGCACGCATAGTAAGGAAACTGTCATTTAAGAAATGAATGTCCTTAGCTTCGTGGAAATCTTTTCTCTTTTTCTTCCCCTGGTCAGCTGAAAGTCAGGGCTATTAGCTTGTTTATCCCACTGCCCCCTTCCATTCCTTAGCCTCTCCCTGTATTAAGGTCTCAGTGATAAGCTAGTTATCTTTTAATATGTAAAAAAATCTCAGAAATGTTAGATGTAACACCCTGCATGGGTGACAATGATAGGTCCAAGGGCTTGTTCCCAGGGCCCAGGAGTCATGATGGAGAGAATGCATTCCTGGAATGAGGCTCAATACAACACGGACAGAAAAATGTTAAGTGTATGTTCGATTTGAGGCATAGAAGTCTCTCCAGAAATAAGTACATGTGGCTGGCTTTAACTAGGTGTGTGCTTCTGAGGTTTTGGGAGCACCTAGGTGGAAATGCTGGACACTTTAAGAGCCTGAGTCCCTATATCTTGACTCTTTCCTCTCTCATTCTGTGAGTAAAAATAGCCTTGAGACCTGACAGTGATCTTAGCCAGTCCTTGCTTGTCCTTTCTCTCCTTCTATGAGCTATTGTTTATTCTGTAGGATTTTTAAAAAGGCTCTTGTAAACAGGGTACCTAATGACATTTTATTTTAGAACTACCACACAGACAAACTTTACAGGAATTTGTCTACATTTATATCTGGCCCAGCACATCCCCCCCCTCTCCCAGTTCAGCAGAGATGACCCCATCCATCTTCTGTTATGTTAGTATGAGAAGAAAACTCCTGGCTTGTTTTCTGGCAGCATAGCACGCAAGTACACTTAACATCTTCAGTTTTGGTAAAGTTGGATCTTCTGATTTATTTCTTACTTAGAAACAAGCTAACAAATCAAAACACACAGATTTCTTTTTTTTTATGAGGAGAGGGTGTTGAAATGAGAGGATTATTTTTTCTTTTCCCAGATCCCTACAGAATAGAGTGTTCCAACTCCATGAGATTTTAAATTCTGTGGAGGAATCAATCATGTTTTCCAGTTGTTGGTCATGTGGTCATGTGACGACTCCAAGGATCATGTTCCATTTTGTGACACAACTTCAGTGGACAGTCACAAGCTCATCCGGCTCTAGACTTAGGCACACAAGTCTTTTGGAGGTTTGCGGGAGCAGCAAAACCACAGTTGAAAGCACATAACAGTGAGAAAGCCCTGGAGAGTCTCTAGACAGCTAAATATTTATAATGTGCCTTTCTGGATATGGTGTCAAGCTTGTTGCAAAGTAAATACCTCAAGGCCAGGCTTGCACCAACCTGAACGAGTGGAACATTTTCCTGGTGATTCAGTTCAGTTCAACAAGGATTTATTGAGCTTCAGAACACTGTTTACTATGGAAAATACAAAAGAAGTCCAGCAATTGAGGGCATGATTGCAGCCCTTAAGCAAATTTTGATCTGCTTGGGAAGACAAAACTTAACAATGAAAAGAGCAACACAATATTTAATTAACTTTGAAGGCCAGATACCTTCCAACTTCTTAACATTTTTCACATCATGATACACATAGAAAAAATATTTAAATAGTATATGAATAGATTTGGAAGTAACTGAGGGTTACATATATGGGATTTGGTAAAAAAAAAAAGCTTAAACACTTTTATAATGTACAATTGTGATAAGAAAAATGTAATGTGAAGCATTAGAGGATATATTAAGTATTGAATTTATGAAAAACTTCCAAGAAATATTTTCAAATATTTTAAAGAGAAACTTGAAATTGCTTTCATAAACATAATGTTTTTTTTTCTTTACAAGTAAGTTTGAACTGACTACATGCAATTCCTGATCAAGACATTCTATCTTTTTTTTTTTTAACATCTCTATTGCAGTATAATTGCTTTACAATGGTGTGTTAGTTTCTGCTTCATAACAAAGTGAATCAGTTATACATATACATATATCCCCATATCTCTTCCCTCTTGCGTCTCCCTCCCTCCCACCCTCCCTATCCCACCCTTCTAGGTGGTCACAAAGCACCGAGCTGATCTCCCTGTCCTCTGCGGCTGCTTCCCACTAACTATCTATTTTACATTTGGTAGTGTATATATGTCCATGCCACTCTCTCACTTTGTCCCAGCTTACCCTTCCCCCTCCCCGTGTCCTCAAGTCCATTCTCTAGTAGGTCTGTGTCTTTATTCCCGTCTTGCCCCTAGGTTCTTCATGACCACTTTTTTTCTTTTTTCTTTTTTTTAGATTCCATATATATGTGTTAGCATACAGTATTTGTTTTTCCCTTTCTGACTTACTTCACTCTGTATGACAGACTCTAGGTCCAACCACCTCACTACAAGTAACTCAATTTTGTTTCTTTTAATGGCTGAGTAATATTCCATTGTATATAGGTGCCACATCTTCTTTATGCATTCATCTGTCGATGGACACTTAGGTTGCTTCCATGTCCTGGCTATTATAAATAGAGCTGCAATGAACATTTTGGTACATGACTCTTTTCGAATTATGGTTTCCTCAGAGTATATGCCCAGTGGTGGGATTGCTGGGTCGTATGGTAGTTCTATTTTTAGTTTTTTAAGGAACCTCCATACTGTTCTCCATAGTGGCTGTATCAATTTACATTCCCACCAACAGTGCAAGAGGGTTCCCTTTTCTCCACAGCCTCTCCAGCATTTATTGTTTGTAGATTTTTTGATGATGGCCATTCTGGCTGGTGTGAGATGATATCTCCTTGTAGTTTTGATTTGCATTTCTCTAGTGATTAATGATGTTGAGCATTCTTTCATGTGTTTGTTGGCAACCTGTATATCTTCTTTGGAGAAATGTATGTTTAGGTCTTCTGCCCATTTTTGGATAGGGTTGTTTGTTTTTTTGATATTGAGCTGCATGAGCTGCTTTGTATATTTTGGAGAATTTTTTGTCAGTTGCTTTGTCAGTTGCTTCATTTGCAAATATTTTCTCCTATTCTGAGAGTTGTCTTTTCATCTTGTTTATGGTTTCCTTTGCTGTGCAAAAGCTTGTAAGTTTCATTAGGTCCCATTTGTTCATTTTTGTTTTTATTTCCATTTCTCTAGGAGGTGGTCAAAAAGGATCTTGCTGTGATTTATGTCATAGAGTGTTCTGCCTATGTTTTCCTCTAAGAGTTTGATAGTGTCTGGCCTTACATTTAGGTCTTTAATCCATTTTGAGTTTATTTTTGTGTATGGTGGTAGGGAGTGTTCTAATTTCATTCTTTTACATGTACCTGTCCAGTTTTCCCAGCACCACTTATTGAAGAGGCTGTCTTTTCTCCATTGTATATTCTTGCCTCCTTTATCAAAGATAAGGTGACCATATGTGTGTGGAGTTATCTCTGGGCTTTCTATCCTGGTCCATTGATCTATATTTCTGTTTTTGTGCCAGTACCATACTGTCTTGATTACTGTAGCTTTGAAGTATAGTCTGAAGTCAGGGAGCCTGGTTCCTCCAGCTCCATTTTTCTTTCTCAAGATTGCTTTGGCTATTCGGGGTCTTTTGTGTTTCCATACAAATTGTGAAATTTTTTCTTCTAGTTCTGTGAAAAATGCTATTGGTAGTTTGATAGGGATTGCATTGAATCTGTAGATTGCTTTGGGTAGTATAGTCATTTTCACAATGTTGATTCTTCCAATCCAAGAACATGGGTATATCTGTCCATCTGTTTGTATCTTCTTTAATTTCTTTCATCAGTGTCTTATAGTTTTCTTCATACAGTTCTTTTGTCTCCTTAGGTAGGTTTATTCCTAGGTATTTTATTCCTTTATTTTGCAATGGTCAATGGGAGTGTTTCTGTGATTTCTCTTTCAGATTTTTCATCATTAGTGTATAGGAATGCAAGAGATTTCTGTGCATTAATGTTGTATCCTGCTACTTTTCCAAGTTCATTGATTAGCTCTAGTAGTTTTCTGGTAGCATCTTTAGGATTCTCTATGCCTAGTATCATGTCATCTGCAAACAGTGACAGGTTTACTTCTTCTTTTCCGATTTGGATTCCTTTTATTTCTTTTTCTTCTCTGATTGCTGTGGCTAACACTTCCAAAATTATGTTGAATAATAGTGGTGAGAGTGGGCAACCTTGTCTTGTTCCTGATCTTAATGGAAATGGTTTCCGTTTTTCACCATTGAGGATGATGTTGGCTGTGGGTCTGTCATATATGGCCTTTATTATGTTGAGGTAAATTCCCTCTATGCCTACTTTCTGGAGGGTTTTTTATATAAATGGATGTTGAATTTTTTCAAAAGCTTTCTCTGCATCTATTGAGATGACCATATGGTTTTTCTCCACTTTGTTAATATGGTGTATCACATTGATTGATTTGCGTATTTTGAAGAATCCTTGCATTCCTGGGATAAACCTCACTTGATCATGGTGTATGATCCTTTTAATGTGCTGTTGGATTCTGTTTGCTAGTATTTTGTTGAGGATTTTTGAATCTATGTTCATCAGTGATATTGGCCTGTAGTTTTCTTTCTTTGTGACATCTTTGTCTGGTTTTGGTATCAGGGTGATGGTGGCCTCGTAGAATGAGTTTGGGAGTGTTCCTTTCTCTGCAATATTTTGGAAGAGTTTCAGAAGGATAGGTGTTAGCTCTTCTCTAAATGTTTGATAGAATTCGCCTGTGAAGCCATCTGGTCCTGGGCTTTTGTTTGTTGGAAGATTTTTAATCACAGTTTCAATTTCAGTGCTTGTGATTGGTCTGTTCATATTTTCTATTTCTTCCTGATTGAGTCTCAGAAGGTTGTGCATTTCTAAGAATGTTTCCATTTCTTCCAGGTTGTCCATTTTATTGGCATATAGTTGCTTATAGTAATCGCTCATGATCCTTTGTATTTCTGCAGTGTCAGTTGTTACTTCTCCTTTATCATTTCTAATTCTATTGATTTGAGTCTTCTCCCTTTTTTTCTTGATGAGTCTGGCTAATGGTTTATCAATTTTGTTTATCTTCTCAAAGAAGCAGCTTTTAGTTTTATTGATCTTTGCTATCGTTTCCTTAATTTCTTTTTCATTTATTTCTGATCTGATCTTTATGATTTCCTTCCTTCTGCTAACTTTTGGGGTTTTGTTCTTCTTTCTCTAATTGCTTTAGGTGTAAGGTTAGGTTGTTTATTTGAGATGTTTCTTGTTTCTTAAGGTAGAATTGTATTGCTATAAACTTTCGTTTTATAACTGCTTTTGCTGAATTCCCATAGGTTTAGGGTCGTTGTGTTTTCGTTGTCATTTGTCTCTAGGTATTTTTTGATTTCCTCTTTGATTTCTTCAGTGATCTCTTGGTTATTAAGTAGTGTATAGTTTAGCCTCCATGTGTTTGTATTTTTTACAGATATTTTCCTGTAATTGATATCTAGTCTCATAGCGTTGTGGTCAGAAAAGATACTTGATACAATTTCAATTTTCTTAAATTTACCAAGGCTTGTTTTGTGACCCAAGATATGATCTATCCTGGAGAATGTTCCTTGAGCACTTGAGAAGAAAGTGTATTCTGTTGTTTTTGGATGGAATGTCCTATATTAGGTCCATCTTATTTAATGTATCATTTAAAGCTTGTGTTTCCTTATTTATTTTCATTTTGGAAGATCTGTCCATTGGTGAAAGTGGGGTGTTAAAGTCCCCTACTATGATTGTGTTACTGTCGATTTCCCATTTTATGGCTGTTAGTATTTGCCTTATGTATTGAGGTGCTCCTATGTTGGGTGCATAAATATTTACAATTGTTATATGTTCTTCTCGGATTGATCCCTTGATCATTATATAGTGTCCTTCTTCATCTCTTGTAATAGTCTTTGTTTAAAGTCTTTTTTGTCTGATATGAGAATTACTACTCCAGTTTCTTTTGATTTCCATTTGCATGGAATATCTTTTTTCCATCCCCTCACTTTCAGTCTGTATGTGTCCCTAGGTCTGAAGCAGGTCTCTCATAGACAGCATATATACAGGTCTTGTTTTTGTATCCATTCAGCCAGTCTATGTCTTTTGGTTGGGGCATTTAATCCATTGACATTTAAGGTAATTATCGATATGTTTGCTCCTTTTACCATTTTCTTAATTGTTTTGGGTTTGTTATTGTAGGTCTTTTCTTTCTCTTGTGTTTCCTGCCTAGAGAAGTTCCTTTAGCATTTGTTGTAAAGCTGGTTTTGTGGTGTTGAATTCTCTTAGCTTTTGCTTGTCTGTAAAGCTTTTAATTTCTCCATCAATCTGAATGAGATCCTTACTGGTTAGAGTAATCTTGGTTGTAGCTTTTTCCCTTTCATCACTTTACATATGTCCTGCCACTTCCTTCTGGCTTGCAGAGTTTCTGCTGAAAGATCAGCTGTTAACCTTATGGGGATTCCCTTGTATGTTATTTGCTGCTTTTCCCTTGCTGCTTTTAATATTTTTTCTTGTATTTAATTTTTGATAGTTTGAATAGTATGTGCCTTGGCGTGTTTCTCCTTGGATTTATCCTGTATGGGACTCTCTGTGCTTCCTGGACTTGATTAACTATTTCCTTTCCCATATTAGGGAAGTTTTCAACTTTAATCTCTTCAAATATTTCCTCAGTTCCTTTCTTTTTCTCTTCTTCTTCTGGGACCCCTATAATTCAAATGTTGGTGCGTTTAATGTTGTCCCAGAGGTCTCTGAGGCTGTCCTCAATTCTTTTCATTCTTTTTTGTTTATTCTGCTCTGCAGTAGTTATTTCCACTATTTTATCTTCCAGGTCACTTATCCGTTCTTCTGCCTCAGTTATTCTGCTATTGATCCCTTCTAGAGAATTTTTAATTTCATTTATTGTGTTGTTCATCATTGTTTGTTTGCTCTTTATATCTTCTACGTCCTTGTTAAACGTTTCTTGTATTTTCTTCATTCTATTTCCAAGATTTTGGATCATCTTTATTATCATTATTTTGAATTCTTTTTCAGGTAGACTGCCTATTTCCTCTTCATTTGTTAGGTCTGGTGAGTTTTTACCTTGCTCCTTCATCTGCTGTGTTTTTCTCTGTCTTCTCATTTTGCTTAACTTACTATGTTTAGGGTCTCCTTTTCACAGGCTGCAGGTTCGTTGTTCCCATTGTTTTTGGTGTCTGCCCCCAGTGGCTAAGGTTGGCTCAGTGGGTTGTGTTGGCTTCTTGGTGGAGGGGACTGGTGCCTGTGTTCTGGTGGATGAGGCTGGGCCTTGTCTTTCTGGTGGGCAGGTCCACATCTGGTGGTGTGTTTTGGGGTGCCTGTGACCTTATTATGATTTTAGGCAGCCTCTCTGCTAATGGGTGGGGTTGTGTTCCTGTCTTGCTAGTTGTTTGGCATAGGGTGTCCAGCACTGTAGCTTGCTGGTCGTTGAGTGGAGCTGGGTCTTGGTGTTGAGATGGAGCTCTCTGGGAGATTTTTGCCCTTTGATATTCCATGGAGCTGTGAGGTCTCTGGTGGACCAATGTCCTGAACTTGGCTCTCCCACCACAGAGGCACAGCCCTGATACCTGGGTGGAGCACCAAGAGCCTGTCATCCATACGGCTCAGTACAAAAGGGGGGAAAAAAGAAAGAATGAATGAAAAAGATAAAATAAAATAAAATAAAGTTATTAAAATAAAAAATAAAAAATATTTTTAAAGTAATTAAAAAAGAAAGAAAGAAAGAAGAGAGCAACGAAACCAAAAAAACAAATCCACCAATGATAACAAGCGCTAAAAACTATACTAAAAGAAATAAAACAAACAAACAAAAAACGGACAGAGAGAACCCTAGGACAAATGGTAAAAGCAAAGCTATACAGACAAAATCACACACAGAAGCATACACATACACACTCACAAAAAGAGAAAAAGGGGGAAAAAATATATATCGTTCCTCCCAAAGTCCACCTCCTCAATTTGGGATGATTCGTTGTCTATTCAGGTATTCCACTGATGTAGGTACAAGTTGTTTGTGGAGCTTTAATCCGCTGCTCCTGAGGCTGCTGGGAGAAATTCCCCTTTCTCTTCTTTGTTCACACAGCTCCCGGGGTTCAGCTTTGGATTTGGCCCCGCCTCTGCGTGTAGGTCACCTGAGGGCGTCTGTTCTTCGCTCAGACAGGACGGGGTTAAAGGAGCAGCTGATTCGGGGGTTCTGGCTCACTCAGGCCAGGGGGAGGGAGGGGTACAGAATGCGGGGCGAGCAGAGGCCGGCGTGACATTGCACCAGCTTGAGGCGCGCCATGCGTTCTCCTGGGGAAGTTGTCCCTGGATCACGGGACCCCGGCAGTGGCGGCTGCACAGGCTCCCGGGAGGGGCGGTGTGGATAGTGACCTGTGCTTGCACACAGACTTCTTGGTGGCTGCAGCAGCGGCCTTAGTGTCTCATGCCCGTCTCTGGGGTCCGCGCTGATAGCCGCGGCTCGCGCCTGTCTCTGGAGCTCCTTTAAGTGGCGCTCTTAATCCCCTCTCCTCGCGCACCAGGAAACAAAGAGGCAAGAAAAAGCCTCTTGTCTCTTCGGCAGCTCCAGACCTTTTCCTGGACTCCCTCCGGCTAGCCATGGCGCACTAGCCCCCTTCAGGCTGTGTTCACGCCACCAACCCTGGTTCTCTCCCTGGGATCCGACCTCCGAAGCCCGAGCCTCAGCTCCCAGCCCCCCCACACCGTGGCGGGTGAGCAGACAAGCCTCTCTGGCTGGTGAGTGCTGGTTGGCACCACTCCTCTGTGCGGGAATCTCTCTCCTTTGCCCTCCGCACCCCTGTTGCTGTGCTCTCCTCCGTGGCTCCGAAGCTCCCCCCTCTGCCACCCACAGTCTCCACCCGCGAAGGGGCTTCCTAGTACGTGGAAACCTTTCCTCCTTCACAGCTCCCTTCCAGAGGTGCAAGTCCCTCCATATTCTTTTGTCTGTTTTTTCTTTTTTATTTCGCCCTACCCAGGTACGTGGGGAGTTTCTTGTCTTTTGGGAGGTTTGAGGTCTTCTGCCAGCGTTCAGTAGGTGTTCTGTAGGAGTTGTTCCACATGTAGATGTATTTCTGATGTATTTGTGGGGAGGAAGGTGATCTCCACGTGTTACTCTTCCGCCATCTTGAAGCTCCTCCAAGACATTCTCCTGATAATCACTTCAAGATTATTGAGAACCAGCATCAGTGAGAAACCTTGTTCAAACATATATGATACAAAATATAAAGCAAATTTTAACACAACTGAGAAGTTTACAGTAGTTGAAATTACATTTAAAGACTTTAACAGCTCTTTCTTAACTTTCACTGACAAAGGAAATTAACTTTTCAAGTTTTTCAAATAATGGTGAAGCTCTAATTTTTAGAATTCAAGTGAACTTTTTCTTATTGAGGTGAAATTAACATAATACACAATTAACCATTTTAAAGTGTACAATTAAGTGCCATTAGTATATTCACAATATTGTGCAACAAATACCTCTCTCTAGTTTCAAAACCTTTTCATCACCCAAGAATAACACCTCATACTCATAAAGTAATCACTTTCCTTTCCCCTCTCCTTCCAGCTCTTGTCAACTACCAACCTGCTTTCTGTCTATTTGGATTTGCCTGTTCTGGATATTTCATATAAAAGGAATCACACAATACGTGATCTTTGTGTCTGGCTTCTTTCACTTAATGTTTTTGAAGTTCATTCAAATTGTAGCATGTAACAATACTCCATTTCATTTTATAGCCAAATAATATTCCACTGTATTTGTTTATCCATTCATCTATTGTTGGCCATTTGGGTTGTTTTCACCTTTTGGCTACAGTGAATGTTATGAACACGCATGAACAAGTTTAGTTTGAGTACCTATTTCAGTTCTTTGGGGTATGTGCCTAAGAGTAGAATTTCAGTGTCATATGGTAATTCTACATTTAACTTTTTTGAGGAATTGCTAAACTGTTTCCACAGAAGCTTTACCATTTTACATTCCCACCAACAATGCATGATGGTTCTTATTTCACCTCATATTTGTCAGAATGGCCATCATCAAAAAGACCACAGATAACAAATGCTGGTGAGGATGTGGAGGAAAGGGGACACTTGTACACTTTTGGTGGGAATTTACCAATTTACAGTGTAGCGACTGTGGATACCAGTATAGAAGTTCCTTAAAAAACTAAAAATAAAACTACAATATGATCCAACAATTCCACTCCTGGGTATATATCTGAAGAAAATGAAAACACTAATTTGAAAAGATACATGCTCCCCAATGTTCATAGCAGCTCTATTTACAATAGCCAAGACATAGAAGCAACATAAGTGTCTGTCAACAGCTGAACAGAGAAAGAAGATGTGGTCTATATATACAATGGAATACTACTCAGCCATAAAAGAATGAAATTTTGTCATTTGCAACATGCTGGATTGACCCGGAGGGTATTATGTTTAGTGAAATAAGTTAGAGAAAGACAAATATGTTATGTGATCACTTATATGTGGAATCTAAAAAAATAAAACAATTGGATGAACATAACAAAACAGAAACAGACTCACAGATCAGAGAACAAACTAGTGGTTACCAGTGGGGAGAGGGTGGAGGGAGGGGAAGACAGGAGTAGGAGATTAAGAGGTACAAACCACTATGTAGGAAATAAATGGGCTACAAGGATGTATGGTATAGCACAAGGGATTTGGCTAATATTTTATAATAACTTTAAATGAAGTATAATATATAATATTTTGAATCACTATGTTGTACACCTGAAACCAATATAATATTATCAACTATACCCCAAGTGAAAAAAAAGCCACGAAAAATCTGAAATAAACAAATGAACTTTCCACCTCAAGGAACTACAAAAAGAATAAACAAAACCCAAAGTTAGTAAAAGGAAAGATATAACAAAGATTAGAGTAGAAATAAATGAAGTAGAGACTAGAAAGACAATAGAAAGGATCAATGAAGCTAATAGCGGATTCTTTGAAAAGATAAACAAAAATGAAAAACTTTAGCGAGACTCCCCAAGAAAAGTAGAGAGAGGACTCAAATAAAATCAGAAATTAAAGAGCAGATATTACAACTGATACCACAGAAATACAAAGGTTCATAAGAGACTTCTATGATACACCAACAAATTGGACAACCTAGAGGAAATGGATAAATTTCTATAAACATATAACCTATCAATACTTAATCATGAAGAAATAGAAAAATCTCAACAGACCAGTAAGGAGATTGAATAAGTAACCAAAAGCCTCGCAACAACAAAAGTCCAGGACCTGATGGCTTTGCTGGTGAATTCTACCAAACATTCAAAGAAGAACTAATACCAATCTTTCTCAAATTCTTCCAAAAAACAGTAGAGGAAGGAACTCTTTCAAATGTATTTTACAAGTCCAGTATTATCCGGATACCAAAACCAGACAAGGCTGCCTGCCATAAGAAAAGATAATTATTGGCCAATATCCCTGCTGAACATAGGTAAAAAAAATCCTTAACAAAATATGAGCAAATCAAATTCAACAATACATTAATGGATCATACACCATGATCAATTGGGATTTATTCCAGGGATCCAAAGATTGTTCAACATTTGTAGATCAGTCAGTGTGATACACCACATTAACAAAATGAAGGATAAAAATCATGTAATCACTTCAACAGTTGCAGAAAAAGCACTTGACAAAATTCAACATCTACTTATGAAAAAAACTCTCAACAAAGTGGGTATAGAGGGAATGTACTTCAACATAACAAAGGCCATATATGACAAATCTATAGCCAATATCATACTCAATGGTAAAAAGCTGAAAGCTTTTCCTCTAAGATCAGGAACAAAGCAAGGATGCCTACTCTCACCACTTTTTTTAAAAAAATTATTTATTTATTTGGTTGTGCTGGGTCTTAGCTGTGGCAGGCAGGCTCCTTAGTTGCAGCTCGTGGGCTCCTTAGTTGTGGCTCCCCAGCTCCCCAGCTGTGGCATGCGGGCTATCCAGTTGTGGCATGGGAACTCCTAGCTGCATGCATGTGGGACCAGGGATTGAACCCGGGCCCCCTGCATTGGGAGCACAGAGTCCCAACCACTGCGCCACCAGGGAAGTCCCTCACAAAGATGGGTAGAAGATCTGAATAGACATTTCCAAAGAAGACATACAGATAGCCAACAGATACATGAAAAGAAGCTCTACATCATTAACCATCAGGAAAATGCAAATTCAAACCACAGTGAGATACCACCTCACACCTATTAGAATGGTATTTTCAAAAAGACAACAAATAACAAATGTTGGTGAGGATGTACAGAAATGGGAACACTCGTGCACTGTTGGTGGGAATGTAAATTGGTGTAGCCACTGTGGAAAACAGAATAGAGGTTTCTCAAAAATTAAAAATAGAACTACCATATGATCCAGCCTTTCCACTTCTGGTTATTTATCCAAAAAAAAAAAAGAAAGAAAGAAAAGAAAACACTATCTCAAAAAGATATATATACCCCATCCTCATTGCAGCATTATTTATAATAGCCAAGATATGGAAACAACCTAAGTATCCATTGATGGATGAATGGATAAAGGTACACAATGGAATATTATTCAACCATAAAAAAGAATGAAATCTTGCCATTTGCAACCACATGGATAGACCTCAAGATCATTTTGCTATGTGAAATGAGTCAGACAGAGAAATATAAATACTGTATGATCTCTCTTACATGTGGAATCCAAAAAAATCTTGAAAACCAAGCTCATCTATATAAAGAACAAATTGATGGTTGCCAGAGGTGGAAAGTGGGGTTAGGAGGAATGGTTGTTTGTTTTTGTTCTCAGTTTAAACAAATAGAATAAAATAATTAAAAAATATCTGGGGGGCTTTCTTGGTGGCGCAGTGGTTGAGAGTCCGCCTGCCAAGGCAGGGGACACGGGTTCGAGCCCTGGTCCGGGAGGATCCCACATGCCGCGGAGCAGCTGGGCCCGCACGCGCCTGGAGCCGGTGCCCTGCAACAGGAGAAGCCACTGCAATGGGAAGCCCACGCACCGCGGCGAGGAGTGACCTCCGCTCGCCGCAACTAGGGAAAGCCTGTGCGCAGTGATGAGGACTCAACACAGCCAAAGATTAAATAAATAAATAAATAAATTTACTAAAAATAAAAATTGGGGCAAGAGCAGTAAAGATGGAGCTTCATCATGTACAATCCTCAATCTACGTGGGTTGTTTTCAGCTAATGATGCTATCTCATAACAATTTGTTTTCCTCATCGAATAGATGTCTGTTCTTTAAGCACGAAGTTCAAACAGTGGAGGGGAAAGTGCTCTGAGTACAGTCAGAGGACCAAGTTCTTGACCAGGCTGTGTGATCTGGGGCAATTCTTACTCTTCTCTCATGACATTCCTTCTACATTCCCAAATTTAGCTCATCTTCTCAGAGTGACGGACCCAAGGCAGGCCTCAAAATTCTTTTGTTGATTCATTACTGGGTCCATTCATTATATTGCTCATAGTATTTTAACCCTTGGATGTGTGAGATATATTAGGGCAATCCAGGCTACAAAGGAGAGCAACAGAACTTTCTAAACTTTATTCCACTACTTTAAAATCACTACAAATGTTCCTCCTGTTTTGATAATCCATTGATTATCAAAAATAATGTTGGCATGGTTGGCAATTGAAGAGTTTACAAGTATAACAATTATTGTTTGTTTTAAAAGGCACCATTCTTAATCCAAAAAATAACACAAATGAACTTATTTATGAAACAGAAACAGACTCACAGACAGAGAAAAGAAACTTATGGTTACCAAAGGCGAAAGGGGGTAGGAGACAGATAAATTAGGAGTTTGGGGTTAGCGGATACACACTACTATATAAAAAATAGATAAAGAAAAAGGTCCTGCTGTATAGCACAGGGAACTATATTCAATATCCTGTAATAAACCATAATGGGAAAGAATCTGAAAAAGAATATGTATATATATGTATAAGTGAATCATTTTGCTGTATACCTGAAACTAACACAACATTGTAAATCAACTATAGTTCATTTCTAAAAAAGACGCCATTCTTAATCATTCAGGATATGAAAGTTTCTCTCAGAATTCTCTCGGTGTCTGAACTTTAAGTAGTCTCTTGGTGGGTTCCTCCTCACCAAGAGTAGGGAATTTTCAGTACAAGGCAGTTGGAGAAATGACTGCTCTGGGAGTCCATTCTTTTTGTCCGTTGTTTTTGCTTTCTGTCTCCAAGGAGCGCAGCTCCGGTGGACCAAGAGGCATTCTTCGCAATGGCAAAGGCATGGAGTAAAAGTAAATTGCTGGCAGGCCTGAGCTTTGGGAAAGTCCTGGCTCTGCTCCTTTTATTGCTCGTTTTAGGTGAATTATTATGATCGGTGCAATGAATAGTTAGTGGTGGAGTAGGAAACTGGGAAGAGTGTGCTTAAACTAGAATCGGATGACAAAGGATAATGATTACACGTATGTCACACGCTTTCTCCAGTGACGTGGAGCAGATTATACATGTGGTTTTAGGGACAGCAGAACTTTCTAGAAATTGATCAAAGCTCAGGATTTGCATATAACCACATGAAGCTTGCCACTTGGGGAGCAAGAGGGTAGCTGATCCTTGGTTCCTTCAGAAGTGGGTAGCTGTTTCCCTGGATTGGCTCAGCCATCAGCGTCTCCCTGCCATTCCCCTTGTGCTGGCTTTTGGATCTTTTATCTGCTTATTACCTCCTCTACTGAAGAGGACCGGTGGCCAGGGCTGGCGGGAGGGCAGGGAAAGCAACCCCTATTAAAGATTTTGTTTCTTGTTTTCAATTCTAGCCTAGGGGTCATGGTAAAAGAGGCTGATGTTCATAACCGTAGGATGTGGTTTGGGGGCTACACATAGATTTCATTTATCTGCCCTTCTCTCTCTCCTCCCTTTCCACATACAGCCGTGAATTGACTGTATAGCAACGCTCTTGTGCTCTGGGAAAATGCAGTTTGAGAGTGTGTGTAGAGGGGGAAGAGGACTATACTCCTTTTTTCTTTTTCTACTCTTTAAGTGCGCAGTGTTCTCTCAACTGGGCTGAGTTATTATCAGAGGACCAGCAGCTTTCCTCTTTCATAATTGCAATGAAAATAGCTGCAGGGAGACAGTTTGCAGTTTGGAAATTTGTTGTTACTGAGTTTAGATGCAAAATGGTAGCTGCTTTAGGAGACGAAAAAAATATTTACAACATTGGCCTTGGGTTGAACTTTGGCTCCTGACTTACGAGATATGACTTTGCCCCTGATTAGAGATATTTATTTTCATTTCTGTCTATGGGAACTACTTTGTAAATGTTTTAATCAAAGTATGTCTTCCTTTCTATTGATATCAACAGGTACATCCTGGTGACTTGGGGGTTTGTGGATAGATTGATGACTGAGTCACAACTTTGTAGATTCTATCTTCAGGTATCATGATAATGGTGATGACAATAATGAGGATGATGAAGATGAATGAAACCTACATTCTCACCTGTCCAAATTCACCTGTCCCTGAAGTCTCCATTCAGTGGAAGCTATTGAACCTGAGGGAAGCAGAGAGTTATTGGCATCAGACAGACTGACTCAGCTATTTGCCATCTCTGTGACCTTGGGCAAGTCAGTTAACCTTGCTAAGCCTACGTTTCCTGATGTGAAAAATAGGGATTATAATAGTGGAGATATAATATTTAAAGTGGATGTTTGTCATTATTTTTGGCTGTCCAGCACGTGGACTCTCCCTGCTATGTTTAAGGAATTCTTTCACAATATAATGCCACCTACTTGCTCTCCCAGCCTACCTTGCAACTAGGGTACAGGCACCTGCCCTAGAGGTGCAGGTCAAAAGGGAATTTTTACAGAGTATTGTGGCAGAAGGTGTCCCAATTTTCTGGGGCAGTGGTGGTGGCAGATACGGCAGTGTCAGCGGTACAGGTTGCACTGGCCACTTCCCAGGTCAGCGATAGTTACCTCACCAAACTGGTTCAGTGGTAAGATTTTAGGTGGTGTTTCTGCCTGTAGAACCTCAAAACTGGTGCTCCTGGTCAACAGATCTGAGATGTTGTGAACTTTTTAGGGAGAGATTTTGAAGGTAATTGCTGGAAGGAATCTATAGATGCAAACTTGATTTTCATAGAATTGACTGGAAAAGACTGGACTTAGTCCAGCTTTTGCATTTACAGATGAGAAAGGCTCAGGGACATTAAGTGAATTACTCAGTGCCACCTGCTAGTGGCAGATCTGAGCTAGAGCCTGAATTTTCTAACTTCTGAGCCTTTTGTTCTTTACCTCACACACTGCCTCATGCTATTTCAGTTTAAGTGTTTAACAAACATATATGGCAGGTATGGCTTAGGTTCTATGACGAATTGTAAAATAACCAGGGGTGATACTTTGGATTGTTCAATGAAATAATTGAATATACACATAACCAGAAAGAATAGAGACCAGAGTAAAAGAGCACGGCACACACTTGTCCCTGTGGCTATGGAACCACAGGGCAGGGCATTCTTCATGCGCTAAAGTCAGGGAAGGTCTCATGGAGAGGGTGAGAATTGAACTGGTTGTGTGGGTGCAGATTTCTTTTTTTTTTTGGCATGCACAACATGGCTTGCAGCATCTTAGTTCCCCAACCAGGGATTGAACCCACACCCTCAGCAATGAAAGCACGGAGTCCTAACCACTGGATTGCCAGGGAATTCTGCAGATTACTTTTTTAGAAAAGGGTTAAGGTGAAGCCAAAGTAAGATATTTACTTGTGGGTTCATTTGTTTGTTTTTGAGAGAGCATCAGGGTAGATCTTTTAAAAATACCATGGAAATGATAGGATATGAAGTATGATGTTTAAATAAAACAACATTTTTAAATCTCTGCTATAAACTCTTAGAGGATGTCCTGTTGATTGTTTGTCTTAATCATCTTTGGACATTTAAGAAGCATTCATAATAAATTGGAAATGTCAGTGAAAACATCTTTATGGCATTTTAATATCATTTGGTGGTTTTTAAGGTATATTTATGTGGGACTTCCCTGGTGGTCCAGTGGTTGAGAATCTGCCTTCCAATGCAGGGGACACAGGTTTGATCCCTGGTTGGGGAACTAAGATCCCACATGCCAGGGGGCAACTATGCCCAAGCACTGCAACTACTGAGCCCGTGCACCACACCTAGAGAGAAGCCTGTGCACTGCAATGAAGAGCCTCCAGTATATTCAAGAGCCTCTAGTATATTCAAGTCCAGGCACCTCCTAAGCACGTAGTAAATACTTGCTGGTGGCTGTATTTTCTCTGTAATGTGGGATGGCTGTAGCCTCAGCTCTGTCATAGGGCAAGGTCATTACTCTGTCATTACCTCTTACCTCAGTTTCCATCTTCTCCTTCTTCACACTTCAGAGCAAGGGCCAGAGAACTTATGTTTTTGCAACAATATCAGAGACAAAATAAACTGAGAACTCGTTGAAATAATCCATGATACACAGTTTCTATCTTAGCTCAAAAGATGCAGGAAGCACAAGAGCAATTATGGTAGTTTTCATCTAAACATACATACAGACACAGATAAACACACAATTATAGGTACACTTATGTGCACCAAGAATAAACACATACACACACACACACACACACACATACACACTCTGTACCCAGTGCTCAATTCAATTCAGGCTTGGGACACAGTAAATATTTGTTGAATGAATGAATGAAACAATGCCTTATCAGATTTGCTCAAATTATTAGTTGCTTGTGTAACTCATTTGCAGGTCACCAGAAAATGAAATCAAAACAAAACAAATCTACTTTCTAGTTAAGATATATTCTTAAGGAATTCTTTTTCAAAATTATTCTAGGAAAACCTTTATCCTCCCCAAATTCTTGGAGTCAAATAAGACTACACTTCTTGAATTCCACTTTCCTACTCTATCCCTGTATACCTCCAGTGGCAATGGTCAGAGATAAGTATCCTTTTCTGCTTTATAGATTAGGAAACTGAGGCATAGCCAAGTCTTGTAGTTGAGACTTGAATTTAAGCTAGCAAAACTAAATTCAGAAAAAGGCAGGAAATGTCCTGTAATTTTGATTTTTCTTATCAGTAATATACCCCTCAGACTCACTGATATTGTAAAAAATTTACAGCCAAGACAATATTTTTAAGAGCTCAATTCTCCCTAAGTTGATCTATAGATTTAATACATTCTTAATCAAAATCTCAGCAGCCTGTATTGGTAGAAATTGAGAACCTGATTCTAAAATGTATATGAAAATGCAAATGACCTAGAATGACAAAAGCAATTTTAAAAATGAAGAACAAAGTTGGAGGTCCCATACTACCAAATTTCAAGACCTAAAGCTACAGTAATCAAGACAGTGCGGTATTAGTGAAAAGGTGGACATATAGATCAATGAAACAGAAAAGTTCAGAAATAGGCCCATATATTCATGATCTGTTGATTTTTTTTGAACAAAAATAGCAATTCAATGAGAAACAATTTCTTTTCAATGAATGGTGATGGAGAGATTGTAGATTTGTAAGAAAAAAAAATGAACCTTGATTCTTACCTCACACCATATGTAAAATGGATTACAAACCTAAATTCTAGAAGAAAATATAGGAAAAGAAATCTTTATGTCCTTGAGGTAGGCAGAGTTCCTAGATAGACATGAAAATCATGAACTATTAAGAAAAAATAATAAATCAGGCTATCAAAATTAAAAGCTTTTGCTCTTCAGAAGACACCCTGAGGAAAATGTAAAGGCAAGCCATAGAATGGGAGAAAATTTTTTGCATATATGTTAGTTATCTATTGTTGCATAACTAATTACCCCAAAACTTAGCATCTTTAAAGGACAAACATTTATTATCAGATTCCTGTGGCCGAGAATCTGGGAGGGTGCAGTTAAGCTGTTGGCTGGGGTTACAGTCATCTCCAGACTTGACTGGAGAAAGGTTCACTTCCAAGCCTACTTATATGGCTGTTGGCAGACGATCCACCAAGACTTCTCTGTTCCTAGTCACGTGAGACCCTCCATAGGCTGTTTATCAGTCCTCAGGACATAGAGCTGGCTTTTCCTAGAATGCGTAGCTCGAGAGAGAGGGGGAGAGCACACCAAAACAGCAGCTACAGTCTTTTTATGACCTGCTTTCCAAAGTGATATCTCATAACTCTGTCATATTCTATTTGCTAAAAGTGAGTCCCTACATGCAGCCCACCCTCAAGGGAAGTTGAACTAAGCTCCATCTCTTGACAGGAGGAGTGTCCAAAAATTGTTGGACTAGCTTTAAAACTGCCACAACATGCAGCTTACGCAGAATTTGTGTACAGAATATACAGAGAACACAAACTCTATAGTAAGCAAACAACTCTATAAAATATAAGTAAAAGAATTCAACAGACACCTTATAAAAGAGGATATTATAATGTCTAATAAGCACATGAAAGGACGTTTAACATCACTGGTCGTCAGGGAAATGCGAGTGAAAACCAGTACACACCAAGGGTAAAATGAAAAAGACTGGACATTTTGACTAAATGTTTGCAAACGTGTGAAGACACTGGGACATAACATTGCTGGTGGGAATGTGAAATAGTATAACCACTTTGGAAGACCGTCAGTTTCTTAAAAAGTGAAACATGCGCATAACATATGGTCTAGGCATCCCACTGTGGCTACCCAAGAAAAACAAACAGATGACAGCATAAATGTTTGTACACATGTGTTCACAACAACTTTATTCACAATAGCTATAAGAACTGGAAATAACCCAAATGTCTATCAACATGTAACAGAGAAACAAAATGTGGCACATCCATACCATGGAGTATAATTCAGCGACACAAAGGAGCAAGCTACACGAAATACACAAAACAACATGGATGAATCTCAAAATCATTATGCTAAGGGAAAGAATCCAGACACAAAGGGGTACACACTGTGTGAATCCAATTGCATAAGATTCTAGGAAATGGAAACTAATCAATAGTGACCAAAGCAGATCAGTTTTGCCTTGGGCTGTGGGTCCAGGGAAGAACAGCCGACAAGGGAGAAACAAGGAACCTTTGGGGGCAGGTGGAAATGTTCTGTATCTTGCTTGCTGGGATGGTTTTGAAAGTGTATACATCTGTCAAAGCTCATCGATTTGTATACCTTAAATGGATGAAGTCTGCTGAATATGAATTATATCTCAATAAAATTGACTTTAAAAAGATGAGTTTGGGGAGGATATAAAAATCAATAATTTTGCATCTCTGAAACTGTTAAATATCACTTTGTACGAGTACATTCACCACTTGCATAACTTGTGGCTTGGCAAAGCATTAAATTATCTGAATTTCAATGTCCTTGTCTGTGAAATGTGTGTATTTGGCAGAGGTGAAGGCAGATGAAGAGGGAGGGAGGGTTTGCCCTGTTGGATTAAGTGATCTCTGAGGCTTCATCCAGTTGTTGCAAAATCCTGTCTCCCTACAATGTGGACAAGAGCCCATGCCTTGGAATTCAACAGACCTGGATTCAATTCCGGCTCTGCTATTTCTAGCAGTGTGACCATGGACCAGTTACTAAGTCTCAGTTTCCTCAGAGGTAAAATAAGGATAATATTACTTACACTGAAATGAATTGCCATATAAAACACCCAAGACACAAAGAAGAAGGCACAGAGAAGGTGTTTGATGAATATTCATTTTCTTCCTTCCCCTTCCGGAAAGGTCTTAACACAATCAAATTTGAAATTATGGGTCCTAAGGAAATTAGGACAATTTTCAAGAGCATTAAGATGTCAGCAAAATCTGTAGCTTTTGACTGTGCAAAGTATAATGGCAAACTGAAGAATAAAAACACATCTAAGGAGGAAAGTAAAATGAGAGTTAAATCTTTAGTTGTTTCAAATCAGTACTTCAAATTCCAAAGAGACACAAGTCACTTCTTCAAAATAGGAAAATGCATTCATTGCAAGTAACATATATATATATCACCACACTTATTAACAAGCCTAACTTGAAAAATGGAAGTAGTTGTTGGAAGTGGATAGTTGATGATAAGTATCCTCACCCACAAAGCATTACAAGAAAACCTAAAGCATATGCCCATTGCTAAGCTCCAAATGAAACAGACGCACAATGAGTGTGTTATACGGTCTACTTTACCCCCATGAATGTTTTCAGTTTTGTTTCGTTTTGGTTTTTTGCCAAATTGGTGAATATTATCTATAACTTTCCTGGTCTAAAATCAGTATGAGCTATATAATGTTTATATCAGAAAAGCAAGTATTGCATATTGGGTACAGAGCAAGAAATGCAAGAAAAAATACTTTTAAAAATAGAGAGGTATTACCTCCTAATTTAAAAGAGGGGGTCAAGAAAATAGTTAAATTGATTGTAAGTATTTGAATGCTTTTAATGGTTTTTATTACAATTTGTTCAATATTTCACTCAGGAATTTCAAATGTTAATTAGGAACGCTGTTTTTTCATCTCATCCATCAGGGCATGAAGCCAGGAGTTTGTTTTTGCTAGTTGGTGCAATAGCTCATTGTCAGTTATGTTAAGACTCATTTAAACCAGCTAAACGGGAGTAAATGTTCCTTAAAACAAATGAAGCTTTCAGAAAATAATTGAACTCATCAAGTAGCTACTGAATGCCTACTTTGTGCGATTGTAGTGACGATGTCTCCCGGTTTCTGCTCTACCACTTCTTTCTCATGTCATTTCCTTTTGTTCTACCTTTCTTTTTTAGATTGCATGCTCCCTGTTGGGGAGCAGGTTGGGACTTACTTTGCCAGTGGACACCTGCACCCATGAATGCCCTATACACAAGTGGCGTTCACTGTGGAGTGGCAGCAAGCTAGAAATCCAATTTCCCTCCATATAGAACATTTGATGTATATCATGTCTCATATCGTCTTTTTTTTTTTTTTTTTTTGTTCATGACCCACTATTCTTTTTTTTTTTTTTAACATCTTTACTGGAGTATTGCTTTACAATGGTGTGTTAGTTTCTGTTGTATAACAAAGTGAATCAGCTATACATAGACATATATCCCCATATCTCCTCCCTCTTGCATCTCCCTCCCACCCTCCCTATCCCACCCCTCTAGGTGGTCACAAAGCACCGAGCTGATCTCCCTGTGCTATGCGGCTGCTTCCCACTAGCTATCTATTTGACATTTGGTAGTGTATATATGTCCATGCCACTCTCTCACTTCATCCCAGCTTCCCCTTCCCCCTCCCTGTGTCCTCAAGTCCATTCTCTACATCTGCGTCTTTATTCCTGTCCTGTCCCTAGGTTCTTCAGAACCTTTTTTTTTTTTTTTTTTAGATTCCATATATATGTGTTAGCATACAGTATTTGTTTTTCTCTTTCTGACTTCACTCTGTATGACAGTCTCTAGGTCTATCCACCTCACTACAAATAACTCAGTTTTGTTTCTTTTTATGGCTGAGTAATATTCCATTGTATACATGTGCCGCATTACCTCCTCTTTCCATGTAGACAGGTGAGAGGTGTTGGAAATGAATGCAGGTGGAGTTTAGGACCCTGACTATGGTGCTCAAACAGGTAATGAATGCTTGTCACCCATGGCTTCAGCTGCTTAGAATGTTCTCTGCTGGGAAGCACAACCACAGTGGTGAGCGCCAACAAACCAGAGGCCCCTTGTAAGTTTCAGGGAGCTGCTTCTCTGACTTTAGAAGGGAAAAAATATTCATATTCAACTAGACCACCATTTCCTCTCCAGTTTTTCCAGTAGAGTGAATGAAAGTGATATCCAGGCCCAATCATCTGAAGCACTGAGAAGGAATTCAGCAGCTCAGCTCTGCAAAGATGTAAATTTCCTCCTCTGAGATTGAAAATGGAGCCACCAGGCTGTAAAATTTGAGCTCTGTGATGTTTGCCTCGGCCTCTGAGAAACATGCAATGAAACTTGTGTAAATAAAAGCTGAATAGCTTGTTTTGTCCGGGATGACTTAGGCGTGGGGCTGCCTAGAAATGAGAGAGGTGGACCAGATGACCCCTCAGATTCTCCCAGGAGCCTTGTATTTATGAGTCCTTGGCAGACTTCCAGGTTCTCCCCATTTGTCTCCAAACTGTCTGCCCAGATTCATGAACCTGATTCCCTCACGTAAAAGTTCTATTTCTGTCAATTTGATATTTTAATAATAGCCTGTTCATCAACCCCTTTTGCCTCCATACAACTTATTTATTTATTCAACAAATGTTTACTGAGTACCTTCTCTGTGCCAGACACTGTTCTAGGTGCTGGGAATCCAGTAGCAAACCAAACGGACAAAACTCCCTGCTTTGTGAAATTTACATTCTAGTGGAAGAAAAGATGAACAAGATTAATAGTTAAAATATAAGGTAGATTATATAGTGATAAGCACCAAAGAGAAAATCTAAAGTGGAAAAAGGTAATATGTAACTTCAGTGGGTGGCAAGGGTTGAAAGTTTATATAAGGTAGCCAGGGGAGGCCCCACTGAAGGTGGGTTTTGAGTAAAGACCTGAAGAAGTAAGGGATGAACCATTCACACATCGAAGGGGAAGCATTCCAGGGGGAGGGAACAGCACATGCAAAGTCTCTGAGTACATAAGTTGGTCTGAGTGCCTTTCCCCCCCACATATTCTTTTCCTGTCATGCTCCTCTCTCTTCCAAATTGTATTTCCTTCAAGACCTCTCTTTCTGTCTCTTTACTTCTTCCACAGAGTCTTCCCCATTCAATACTTGGTCTCTTACAAATCCAGCTTCTTGAGGCATTGTTTTGGGTTTTTACCAATTCTGTAGCGCTTAGGATAGGCGGTCTTCTTAATTTAATCATGTGTTTGCAAGTATGTATATGTATGTCTAACCAAACAAAGAGCAAGCCCAGGAAGGGCTGGGGCCGTGCATCCTGAAAAGGACCCCAGAGGGCAGGGATTCAACATGTTACTTGATACCACTGGTGCTTACAAAAATGTAAGGATATAAGGTTTCACCTTACATTTTAATTTATGGCTTGCTCTATTTTAATAATTAGCCTCTTTTAGAGTTTCCAGCAATGTATACGAAGGTCCTAGATCATTCCCTTGGGAATGATTTTCTCCATGATCATCTGGCAAACTTTAAACAGTAATTGGAAGCAAAAATCTGGAGAATTTCACTCCAGGAACAGTTTTGAGCTGGCTGTTACTTTTCTTTTTTTTTCAAATTAATTTTTATCAGAGTATAGCTGATTTACAATGTGTGTTAGCTTCTGCTGTACACCAAAGTGACTCAGTTATACATACACATATATCCACTCTTTTCTAGATTCTTTTCCCATATAGGCCATTACAGAGTATTGAGTAGAGTTCCCTGTGCTATACAGGAGGTCCTTATTAGTTATCCATTTTATATATAGTAGTGTGTATATGTCAATCCCGATCTCCCAATTTATCCCTCCCCCCTCCCCCTTGGTAACCATAAGTTTGTTTTCTACACCTGTGACTCTATTTCTGTTTTGTAAATCAGTTCATTTGTACCAGTTTTTTGGATTCTACATATAAGCAATATCATATATTATCTGTCTTTCTCTATCTGACTTTACTTCACTCAGTATGACAATCTCTAGTTCCATCTATGTTGCTGCAGATGGCATTATTTCATTCTTTCTTATGGCTGAGTAGTATTCCATTGTATATATGTACCACAACTTTATCCAATCATCTGTCGATGGACATTTAGGTTGCTTCCATATCCTGGCTTTTGTAAATAGTGCTGCAATGAACATTGGGGTGCATGTGTCTTTTTGAATTATGGTTTTCTCTAGATATATGCCCAGGAATGGGATTGCTGGATCGTATGGTAGTTCTATTTTTAGATTTTTGATGATTTTTAGATGCTGTTGTCCATAGTGGTTGTACAAATTTACATTCCCACCAACAGTGCAAGAGGGTTCCCTTTTCTCCACACCCACTCCAGCATTTATTGTTTGTAGATTTTTTGATGATGGCCATTCTGACCTGTGTGAGGTGATACCTCATTGTAGTTTAGATTTGCATTTCTCTAATAATTAGTGATGTTGAGCATCTTTTCATGTGCTTTTTGACCATCTGTATGTCTTCTTTGGAGAAATGTCTATTTAGGTCTTCTGTCCATTTTTTGATTGGGTTGTTTGTTTTTTGATATTGAGCTGCATGAGCTGTTTGTATATTTTGGAGATTAATCCCTTGTCGGTCGCTTCATTTACAAATATTTTCTTTCATTCTGTGGGAGAAACATTCACTCCGGAAACAATTTTGAGATAGCTGTTACTTTTCAAAGATTGCAGACACTTTTTAATAGGGAAGATTTTTATTAAAGGAGTATGCCATTAAGGTTTGTTTTTTCAGTTTGTCATTTTACTCTTTCCTGATATGTGTGTGTGCACATATATGTATATGTATAGATTTGTATATATTTTATATGTGTGGATATATTGTATATGTTATGATATCACATATATTATGACAATTTATTTTGCAATGTATATTAGTGGCATATTAGTATATTAGACAAACAGACTGAACTCAAGTAAACATAAGGCAAGCACTATTGGACATACCATTAAACTAAGCAAGCCATCGTAATGAAACTTTAGATATATCATTGGTACTTTCAGTTTATTCTTAACAAAGGGAAAATTTAGGTTTAAGAAAAAGTCTTCTTTTAGTATGTTACGACTCAGATGTTTGGTGGTTGAAATCTTAAGTCTGGGCTTTTTATGTATTCAGATCAGTTTCCCATCTTTCACTCCAGCCATCGCCTCTACTTCTTCTGCCATGTGGCTTTTGTGAGTGGTCATCCTCAAGGTGGGTCCTCTCATCCATGCAGCTGTGAGCTAAATCTCCACCAGGAGAACCCCTTTCGAGAGACCTCTTTTCAATGAGGAAAGAATCCTACTGGGACTTTCAAAAACTTGTATTGTACAGAGTACCAAGAAATTTTTGGATAGGTAGAGGCATTTTCCACTAAGTGATTCCTAAGACTGGATGCCCAGTTGAAGATATCTCCATAATGTCATGCCAGGAAATGATGCATATTCAGTTCAGTCCTGTGCTTTGGATTACTGCATTGTTTATACACTGGATTCTTAGAGTCTTATCTCACACCAGCTATGATGACTTCATTGTTATTCAGTCCCCTCTCTAGTTACTCTTGAATTTTGTCCCTTGCCTTCCCTAAAGTAAAGGGCTCACCTGTCTCCTAGGCACTCCATCCATTCATTTAACCAATATTTATTTGCATCTATGATGTGCACTGGGACTACCACAAAATGATGAGATGGCAGTTTCAGCTCTCAAAAGTTCGTAGGCTACCAGAGTTACAGGCTGGCAATTCCAACACAATATACTAACCACCATAATGGGGATTTGGCCAATGGAAGCAGAAACAAAAATGATGCCTTAAGCTTGAATAGGGGCAAACCCAGGGAAGGCTTCCTAAAGGAAGCAGTGGTTTAGCCAAAATTAAAAGTTTGTAGGAATTTCCCGAGTGGAGGGGTGGATGGTAGGAAATTCCAGTCAAGAAAGTATAGGCTGGTCTAATCAAGGAGTGGTAAACCGGATGGTGTGGCTCAGTGCACTGGGAAGAATGGTAGAAGATAAAGCAGGATGAGTAAGCAGAAACTTCTTTGTGAATAGCATCCTATGCTTAGATTTTTTCTTATGGGAGGAGAAAATGGGAGGATTTGGAGGATGGTGACAAAAGTGCATTTGCATATGAAAGATAATTATTCTAGGATGGATTTCCAGGAATGGGTGAGACTAGACATCAGGAGACCAGTTAGTAGATGATTGCTGCAAGTAAGCAGTAGAGCCAAATACAAATCCAGTGACCTGGCTGCAGATTGAGTACTCTTAAGCAGTACCTAGGCTGCCTCTCTTGCACAGAGTTCAGGAGCGGAGGCTCAGGAGGCCATCTGCTTGGGTCCAAAAGCCTACTCTGACCCTTAGGTGGAGTGGGATTTTTGGCAGATCAATTTGTGTGTGTGTGGGAAGATTAAGTGGATAAATATTTATAAAGTCCTAGTAACAGTGTCCAGTATATAGTAAGCGTTATGTAAATGTTGGCAATGACGACGATGATGGTGATGGTTATTGTGATGATGATGGCAAATGTGTCTCTCAGCAGCTCCCATGGGAGGCAGCTCAGCTGGTGTTGACACTTCGCCTCATCAATTTCCAGTACATAATGGATTTCTGGAAATTGTTGGAAATGATCAGTTGCTCTGGATAGGAAAGTGGAGTCATTTGTCAAGTTCTCCTGAGTATGACCTTGACAGTGTATTGGCAGTGAGGTTTCCAGTGAGTTTCTGGAACACTAGGTACACCATATCCAGAAGCAAGTTGAACTTTTCCAAAAGGCAATGCATATAGATGGTTACCTGATTACCTCCTGTTGTAGGGTTCTCAAACACTGGGGAGCTTCAGAATCGCCTGGAGGATTTGCTAAAACAGATTGCTGGTTCTCACTTCCAGAAGTTGTCATCAGTAGATCTGGGGTGGGGTCCAAGAAACTGCTTATCTAACAAGTTCCAGGGTGATGCTGATGCTGTGGTCTGGGGTCCAGATGTGGAGGACCGCCGCGTCGGTGTGCGCTCTGCACACTCACTGAAGGAGACGCAGCATTCCCAGCTTCCTGCTGCACCCCAGACCCTCCCGCTGAACAGCTCTCCACTCCCTCGCTGTTTCCGTGCTCCGGATCTGACCCTCCCGGGGGGCTGTGTGCTGCCTGGATCTTTTCTTCATCTGTATAGTCAAGAGATTGGCTCAAATCCCCAGGCCTGCAGAATCAGAATTTAGAATTTCTATGGCCGGGGCCCAGGTACTTGCATTTGACCAAGTGCCCAGGGGATTCTGATCCTTATTAAGAGTCTGAGAGTGACAGGACTAGATATTCCCAAAACGCTTCCAGCTCCAGCACTGCAGGATTCCAGACTCCCTCCATGGGAAGCTTCCATGCTGCCTCTGAGGCCAGGTTCTGCCTTTAAAAATACTGAGACATAATTGACAGAAAAGATTATGTTAGTTTCAGGTGTAAAGCATGATTGCTATTTGTATGTATTGCACGATGATTACCACAAGTCTAGTTAACACATGTCACCACACATAGTTACAAATCTTTTTTCGTGATGAGAACTTTTCAGGTCTATTCTCTAGCAGCTTTCAAATATGCAATACATATATATATATGTAGAGAGAGTCACCATATTGTACATTACATCCCCATGACGATGTTTTCTTGTATTTAAATTGAAGTATAGTTGATGTACAATATTAAATAAGTTACAGGTGTACAATATAGTGATTCACAATTTTTAAAGGTTAGACTTCATTTATACTTATAAAATATTGGCTATATTCCCTGTGTTATACAAAATATCCTTGTAGCTTATTTTATACATAGCAGTTTGTATAACTATTTTATCAGTGGAAGTTTGTACCTTTTGACCCTCTTATCCAGGAGCTGCCTTCTGATGGTGCGAGATGGAGCTACCCTTCCTGACGCTGCTTAGACTTGGGGCCCAGGCCCCTCCCACCCAGGAGACAGAAAACAATCAGCTGACTCTGCTGGAATCTCAACTTTACGCATCCCTCTTGATAACACACTCATTCACCCCATGCTCTGATGCCATCCTCCTGCTCGTCTCTCATTTCTTTGGCCCTCACAGTATGTTTGCCTGATCTGCCCCAGCAGCCTCTGCCTCATGTACTCTTTTCTAAGAGGCAGTCCAGGCCTGCCCACCTCCACGCCCCAAGTGGGCTAGCAGACCTCCTTCACCTGGTGATTCCCACTCAGCTGCTCAGCTGGCAGTTTGGGGCAGGACCAGTACAGATGAAAATGGCTGAGAAGCCAGCGAGCCAGCTGATGAGTGAGCATTTACTGTGCTCGTATGACATCCAGTTCTGTTCCAGGCACTGGGGGCACATCACTAAAAGACACAGACCCCACCTTCAAGATCTTACATTCTAGAGGGCCAAAGACAGAAAATAAATGAGTAAACAACAAATAAAAATGAGGATTTTGGATGATGTTCACCAGGAGGGAGTCTGTGAGTCGCTGCTCTACAAATGACTTCTCACTGTTGCACTCTGCAAACCTGTGAAAGTGGACTCATTACCCTCGTTTTATAGAGATGGGACCTGAACTGAAGCTTAGAGAATAAGTAACTTACTGTGGGAATACATAAATACTGGCAATACATACAGTTCCCACGAAACAGGGAACTCTAAGTATGTTGTTAAGTGAATACAGTAGCACTGAAGAGTATTCACAAAAGGATTTTATGGATAGATAGGTTTTGATCATATGTTATGGATATATATATGTGTGAATATATATGCATACATATATATATATATATATGTAATGGTTATATACATGTGTCTATATACACACACAGGAAAAAGATCTGAATGAACATGCACCAAAATTTCCATTGGGAATATCTCTGGAGAGGAGAGTGGAATTGGTGGGAGTGAAGGAGGACCAACCCTTTTTCTTACATTGTTCTGTATTGTTTGAGTTGCTTAAAATGAGCATGTATTCATGCATTCCTTTCTTTTTAAAAATTTATTTATTTATTTTTGGCTGCGTTGGGTCTTTGTTGCTGCTTGCGGGCTTTCTCTACTTGCGGTGAGCGGGGGCTACTTTTCGTTGTGGTGCGCGGGCTTTTCATTGCGGTGGCTTCTCTTGTGGAGCACGGTCTCTAGCTGCGCGGGCTTCAGTAGTTGTGGCACGTGGGCTCAGCAGTTGTGGCTCACGGGCTCTAGAGCACAGGCTCAGTAATTGTGGTACACGGGCTTAGTTGCTCCGCGGCATGTGGGATCTTCCCGGACCAGGGCTCGAACCCTTGTCCCCTGCATTGGCGGGCAGATTCTTAACCACTGTGCTACCAGGGAAGTTCGTGCATTCCTTAATTTAAAAAACTAAATAAAATATTTAAGAAACCTTCTTCTTGTCAACATCCATATACAGTCAGTGTTGCTGGAAAGAGATCTGAATGTGGATCTAGTGCCCTTTTAACCCCACCACATGTCACCTCCAGGCAGACGTGGAGGCACCGTCATGCTCACTCTCGGGCAGAAGAAGTGTGCGTGGGACACCCCGGTGGGAGAGGCCAGGACATCAGAAGCCAATCTGCATGATTCTGCCACTCATTGGAATCACTTGCTGCTGAATTGCCTACAGCTCTTTGTTTTTGAAGAAAACAGGCAACTCTGACATTTTTCATTTGTGATTTTGATTTTTCATCCCATAGTTAACTAAAGGATCACAAACCAAAGTCTGTCAACATCACTGGTTAATCTGGGCAATGAATGCGAAACAAACTATTTTGGCTACTCAGTGATAACTGAGTTATAACTCTGATATAACAGTGATATAACAGTGATAACTCTGATAACTGCGGCCAGCCAGGATATAGAGGGTTGGTGTGTCATTCTCTAACTTGAATTTCCAGGATCTGCTTCCTGCCACTTGGCCTACTTGCTGGCTGTTCTTATCTGTAATGCTGGGCTACAGGATGGATCCCTGGAACGAAAGCTTGGTGAAAATGACTGGGCAATTCTTAGGATGAGACAGAAGATTAAATTTATAATATTTCAGTTTGCTGAGCAGCCTCTGTACCATTAAAGACAGTTTTTGCAGTGGGGCAGGTAGGATTTCAGTGACACATTACATAACCACCTTCTGAGGGAGAGCATGTACATTTCTGTGGCGGAAAAAGACAATCACTCTGTTCTACCATGATTAACTGCTATTAATAATTTAAATGTTGCCTTATCATATTACATCATGTATTTCTGCTTACATCCAGTGACCTACATAAGGAAAGCCTTAAGTACTAGGCTTTTGGTCAAAATAATCTCTTCTTAAAAAAAAGCATACATGCTCAAATTCCAACTAAATTCTTTCACTGAGATGTATTAGAATATTTCTTTTTGAGGCTTTCAAATATTTTAGAATAATAGACATAAACATTATTCTTAGCAGCATGTTGGTAATGGTGGCAGGCTAAGCATTTTGTCTCTATTCAGTTCAGTTCTTGAGTTCCTACTGGAGCAGAGCACAGTACTAGGGGCTACGGAGGAAAGGGAATGCTCTTGCCTTTTCACCGTTTAATGGAGGATTAAACAATTACACGTGTATACTGCAAACTGAATATTTGAAATATCAAGAGCAGTACAAAATGCGACAGAGGCTGAGCAGACAGAGGGAGGGTTTTTGTGTGGTTGTGGGGTGTGGAGGGGTGTTAAGGGGGAGATTCGACACACGAATTCGACAGGTGATTCGACAGGTGTGGCTGAGGGAAGGGACATCTGTTCTGGAGTCGGGGAAGCCGATGTTTTCGGTCCGTGTGAAGTCACTGCAGGACAACTCCGATGAGGCTGGTCTCGAAACACTTCTTCTCATTTCCACCCAGAGGCTGTCTCCTGACTCCCACAGACATCCTGTCTTAGAGGTAATGGTCATATCTCAGAACTCACTGTCTGCGAAATGACGGAGAGGCGGCCGCCAGGGCTGAGCTTCCAGACGGGTTCATTTCCTTCATTCTCTTCGTTCTCTGGGGAAGGACTGGATGTGTCAGTTGGTAGCTTACAGAAGCCAACTTTGGCTCTTTCAACCTACCGATGCTGCACATCTGCTGGGGTTAAAGTAAGCCTAGAAAAGCTGGACTTCTGGCATCTCTTGAAATGAGAGTCAGGGGAGGTGGTGCTGTGCCCCGGCAAGTTTGTACTGTGAACCGGAGAGGCATTGGTCACACAGTGCGATGGTTACGTATTAGTGAAAGGAAGTGGGGTGCAGGGTGGTCAGGGCTGAAGCCAAAATGTCTTTGGTGTTTGTTCTCTAGAAGTGGGGTCGTCTGTGGGGAGCAGGCTTAAGTGACAAACATCTTTGCTATGCAAATTAGGCTTGGGGGAAGTCTTGCCTCCCTGGTACGTGAGTGGGGATGCTTCAGAAGTAATTCAGGACATCCTGTTTCCCATAAAAGCGGTCCCCAGGATTTGTTCTGTCCATTTCCCTGATAGGCGTGAGGCAGTTTACACGAGAAATGGTTCATCAGATGTCAATCTCCTAAAACCTTGCTCTTTTAATCCGTATCACCAAGAAGACACTGAGCAGCACATTTCTGCCTTTGAAGCAATTCTCAGTGGAGCTCGGAGACCGAAAGGCACCTGATTGCTGGACACAGCGTCAAGAAAGATGGTTAAACTTTTACTCTGGGTTGAGATGGGAGCAAGAAATAAGTGAGTATTCTTCCCACCCCCTGCTTTATTTTATTGTTATTATTTCTAACTGGAATATAGATGACTTACAATTTTATATTAGTTTTAGGTGTACAACATAGTGATTTGATATTTTTATAGATTATAGTCCATTTAAAGTTATTATAAATATTGACTACATCTCCTGTGCTGTGCAATATATCCTTGTAACCTATTTGATACATAGTAGTTTGTACATCTTAATCCCTTCTCTCTATCTGGCCCCTCCCCAACCCCTCTCCCTACTGGTAACCCCTAGTTTGTTCTCTATATTTGTGAGTTTGTTTCTGTTTTATTATATTCATTCATTTTATTTTTTAGATTCCACATATAAGTGATACACAGATACATACAGTATCTGTCTTTATCTGTCCAACTTATTTCACTAAGCATAATACCCTCCACGTCCATCCATGTTATTGCAAATGGTAAAATTTCATTCTTTTTATGGCTGAGTAATAATATTCCATTACATATATAAACCACATCTTCTTTATCCATTCATCTGTTTATGGACACTTAGTTGCTTACGTACCTTGGCTATTGTAAATAATGCTTCTAGGAACATTGGGATGCATGTATCTTTTCTAATTAGTGTTTCATTTTCTTTGGATAAATATCCAGGAGTGGAATTGCTGGATCCTATGATACCTGTATTAAAAAATTTTTTCGAGGAACCTCCATACTGTTCTCCATAATGGCTGCACCAATTTACATTCCCACCAACAGTGTACTAGGGTTCCCTTTTCTCCACATCCTCGTCAACACTTGTTATTTGTTGTCTTTTTGATGATAGCCATTCTGACAGGTGTGAGGCGATCTCTTATTGTGGTTTTGATTTGCATTTCCCTGATGATTAGTGATGCTGAGCATCTTTTCATGTGTGTGCTGGCCATCTGTATGTCTTCTTTGGAAGAATGGCTCTCCAAGTCTTTGGCCCATTTTTTAAATCAGGTTGTTTGTTTTTTTGATATTGAGTTGTATGAGATCTTTATATATTTTGGATAGTAATCCCTTATCAGACATATCATATGCAAATATCTTTTCCCATTCAGTAGGTTGTCTTTTAGTTTTGTTGACAGTTTCCTTCACCGTGCAAAAGCTTTTAAGCTTGATTAGGTCTCATTTGTTTATTTTTGCTTTTGTTTCCCTTGCCTGAGGAGACAGATCCAAAAAAAATATTGCTAAGACCAATGTCAAAGAATGTATTGTCTATGTTTTCTCCTAGGAGTTTTATGGCTTTCCATCTTACATTTAGGTCTTTAATCCATTCTGAATTTGTTTTTGTATATTGTGTGAGAAAATGTTCTAGTTTCATTCTCTTACATGTAGCGGTCCAGTTTTCCCAACACCACTTTTTGAAGAGACTGTCTTTTCCCCACTGTATATTCTTGCCTCCTTTGTCATAAATTAACTGTCACAATTTGCAGATGATATGATACTATATACAGAAAACCCTAAAGTCTCCACCCATAAACTATTAAAACTAATAAATCAATTCAGTGAAGTTGCAGGATACAAGATTAATGTACAGAAATATGTAGCTTTTCTATATACTAACAATAAACTATCAGAAAGAAGAAGCAAAAAAACAACTCCATTTACAACAGCACCAAAAGGAATAAAATACCTAGGAATAAATTTAACCAAGAAGGTGAAAGATCTATATCCTAAAAACTGTAAGACATTGATGGAAGGGAATTGAAGATGATACAAATAAATGGAAAAATATCCTGTGTTTGTGGATTGGAAGAATTAATATTTTTAAAATGTCCCTACCACCCAAAGCAATTTACAGATTTAATGCAATTTCTATCATGATACCCACGATATTTTTCACAGAACTAGAACAAATAATCCTAAAATTTGTATGGATAGCCAAAGCTATCTTTAGAAAAAAGAACAAAGCCAGAGGACTCTTGCTCCCTGACTTCAAACTATACTACAAAGCTAAAGTCATCAAAAGAGTATGGTACTGGCACAAAAACAGACACATAGATCAATGGAACAGAATATGTAGTCCACAAATAAACCCACACACATATGGCTGATAAGTATGTATTCTTATCTTTGTTGGCCTTTTTGTTTTTAAAACAAACAAGCATAAAACATGTATTATAATTTGTCTAATCTTGGTTATTAGAATACAATTTTGGGTGTCTTCCATGGAAGGAAGGGACTAAGAAACAAGGGAAGGTACCGGAGACCTGTGTCTTCCCAATAGTGTCTCCTACACTTCGTCTTAAACCTTCAAGTATTATCTAAACTTTATTTCATTTTCTGTGCAAATATCGCTGACACTTCTTTTTATTATTTTTATTGATTTATTTTACTAATATTGATGGAAACTTTAGAAATCATTTTGTATCACTCTAAGATACTGGGTTGTTAAAATAAATTTAAAAATTTTTGTGTAAAAAATAGGCTTTTATTTCAAATGATAGGTAATTTTATGCAAATATACTTGATGAAAATAGACAACTCTCTCTGACATTTTTCAGTTTTGTGATTTTGATTTCCACTCCACAGTTAACTGATTGAAAGAATCACAAACCGAAGTTCATCAAGATCAGTAGTTAATCTGGAAAATGAATGCAATGCTAACAATTTTGACAATTGAGTGATCCTGTTAAGTGTGTAACTCCGAAAAGCACTTGAGTCAGTGGGAAGGAGAAAGTCAAGATGGAGAGTTTGGTGAGGTGAAAATGTTAAATTATTTTCTATCACTAATGTTGTTTTTCTTACATTAACTAGGACTTACCCTTGTATCATTCTTTCTTTGTATCTTCAAAATCATATTATTTGCATTCTGTGGTTTGTCCAGGGAAAATAATTTAATCTCTCTTCTTTTAAGCTAAATCAGAATGCTACCAGTTACCTTATTTACCTGAATTTAACAGGCATGTGAAATTTAACTCCATGAGCTGCATGCACAACCTTCTGACAGTCATTAATTTACTGAATGGTGAGTGGAGAAACAGCATTGCTGCTGTCCCCATGATTTTAGGGATTATCTCTGGTGGAGAATTGGCTTGGGTCCTAATGATTTTTTAGGTGGTTGTGTTTGTCTAGATGGGACCCGGCAGAGATAGCATCATTCCCATCGCGCCTGATTTAACTTGGCTTTGGATGATGGGGCTCGAACCTTTCACAGTAGATTACATCAATTTAACCATTATTTCAAGATCTTATCTTTTTGTTTGAACAGCTTAGCTCCAGAGATATCATTTTATAGACCCATGCTCCTTCTAAACAAATGCCACTCTCATCTGGACCTATTCTGATGTCTCTCCCATGGACAATGGATTTTACTGAGTCATCCTTGGTCTGATCTTTACTGATTCCTCACTGGGTTATTTGAGATAGAGCTGGGGCTATGAGTGAAATCTCTGATTTTTGGCCACTGATTTTCTCTGTGCAGACCAGAATAGAACAGACAGGGATAAAGCCATCAAAGAAAATTTTTCACCACCATGCTGGGGAGCACAGGCTTATACTGAATTAATGTACAAGGCAGGGGGTTTGTGTTGGAATTCAGTTTGATCCTAATTACATGGTTAGGATAAAATCTATTTGGGTAGTATAAAATTGCTAAAGTAATGTCCATGGAAGTAAATAGCTGGTTGATAAAAGAGTTTTGGCTGGTACTTTCATTCAGGTCTCTGAACAAAATCCAGTGATAAGGGCTGGGTTAGGCCATGACACTTGGGTTCCTGGTGACAGGGTGCCAGCTTTTTGTTGTTGAGATAGTGTCCATTCCCCACTTCTTATTTGGCAGCAGAGAACAGCTCCCATAGGCCAATAAAGCCAGAGCAATTTGGAAAGTCAAAATTTAAAGCTAGAGGAGCCAATTTAGACAATTTAAGCAAAAGATTATTTTCTTTGAGTATAGACTGTCCAAGGAGACTCAAATTCTGTGCCTGGCTGTGTTATTTTGTTTTGGCTGGCTGACTTAGAGGTTCTGTTTTTCCCCCTTCTCCAAAGTAAAAATATTGACGCATATGAATTCAATGAGATGATCAGGGGAGAGGGATAGATGTGATGATAGCCAGCAGATTCTGAGACTCTATAAACATCACGCTGCTTTGGGAGACTTGGGCACAATTTGATGTCTCCTAATGGGAAAGTGAAGCACCCTGGGCAGCCAGTGGAACGCTCCACCCCTGTTCTGTCTGTTGCTCCCCTCCTTCTCTAAGAGCTGAGGCTATGTCACTGCCACCTTAAATGAAGTGTCACAGCTGTGCTTGCCTCCTGGCTAGGAGTGTATCCTAGTTCTCATCGGGGCTCCTCTGTTCACTGATGCTCCCCAAAGCTGGGACTTATGTGTGTACCTCACCTCCGGGACCCAGAAGATATGCCAGGATGTCCCCAGTTCAGTCCTCAGGAAAACCCTGAGCTTAAAAGAGGGGGTGGCCCTCTGTACCAGCAGACCGTACACTTGATACAGGAATTAAGAAACCTGAGTGCTCTCCCCAGATCTGCTGTGGATTTGGACTCTCCACTTTCAGAGTGCTGATTAATTGCATGTTACATTGCACAGCTTATGATAAAGCTATCCTTTGATCTTACGATAAGCCTCCTGCCTAACTAATTCAAGAATACTGAGTTCCAGCTACTGAGGTTAGGGGAGGCAGTTGGAAACTCCTTGGCCTGAGCTTCTTATTTCCCCTGAAAAGACTTCCGTTAGTCACTCTCCAGGTGCTCTCCACTCATACTACTGAGATACGGGTTGGTCAGCTGGGTGTGGATCAGCCCTTCGTCAATCTCTCTACTCAATCCAGTCTGCTCTTCCATTTTATTTTATTTTATTTATTTTTATTGAAGTATACTTGATTTACAATGTTGTGTTAGTTTCAGGTGTACAGCAAAGTGATTCAGTTATATATATATTCTTTTCCAGATTCTTTTCCATTATAGGTTGTCACAAGATATTGAATATAGTTCCTTGTGCTATACAGTAAACCCTTGTTGATTATCTATTTTATATATAGTTGTGTGTATCTGTTAATCCTAAACTCCTAATTTATCCCTCCTCCTCTTTCCCCTTCAGTAACCATGTTTGTTTTCTATGTCTGTGAGTCTGCTTCTATTTCATAAAGAAGTTCATTTGTATCCTTTTTTTTTAGATTCCACATATAAGCAATATCATATGATATTTGTCTTTCTCTGTCTGACTGACTTAGTATGATAATCTCTAGGTCCATCCATGTTGCTGCAAATCAAGCCCTACATTTTAGAGCGGGCACTTGTGGTTTTCCTGGCACTGGCCGTGACTGTGGCTAACTCTGGAATTTGGCATCAGGAACACCATTGTTCCTACACAGTGAACCGCCTCCTCCAGCCTAGTCTTTTTCAGCAATGAAGCTGGTATTTTTTATCTACATCTGCCTTACTCTTTGTCTTATCCCTCATTTGGTTTAGAGCTCAGGTGGGGAAAACAGAATAGTTGACCCTCCATATCCGTGGATGCGGAATCCACAGGTACAGAGGACCGGCCCTACTACGCCATTTTATATAAGGGACTTGAGCGTCTGTGGATTTTGGTACTTGTGGGGGTCCTGGAACAAATCCCCTGCAGATACCGAGAGAGGACTGTATACTTTACTGGGCCCCTAACACTGTACTTGATAGTCAAAGATGATTAAAATAGTCTCTTCTCTCAGGAAGCTCAGAGAACAGTGGTGGGGAGATGGGGTAGATGGAAATAGAAGCAAAAAGTCATGAATTAGTGTAAATGGGGGGCAGTGTACAGTAAAATTCAAGAGCTCCAATTCTGGATTTATTTAACCTTGGCTATGTTCCCACAGGTGCCACTTCCTAGATGAGTGATCCTGGGGAAGTTAATTTACTTCAAAGCCTCAGTTTTTCCATCTGTAAAATGGAGATAGTAACACCACCTCACAAGTTTGTTGTACAGCTTCAATGAGATGACATATATATGTAAATTGATTGGCACAGATCTGAACACACAGAAGATATCAGACTTCTGGGCCACTGCTATTATTAGAAGTATTATGCATACCCTGTGGAATCACAGGAGGGGCACCTGCCTCTTTGTGTGAGTACTATTATCCTCAAAGAAATAGAAAATAAGTCTGCTCATATCATGAAGTGATGTTAAGAAAAGCAACCCCAGACTGTACCTAATATATATCTTTTGAGCATCACTCTGTAGGTTTTAGTTTGCTTTTCATTAATAATAGTTTGTACCAATTGAGTGGTAGCTGTTGTCTAGACTGGCTTCAGGCAACAGACAGAGGGAAGGGCTATCATTGAGTAAGTAGGTCACTAATCTATATTTGTTTACTAAAGCAACTGTTTTCCCAAGTGCCAGAGAAGAACAGAAGAAAGAGAAGAAGGAGAAGAAAAAGGAAGAGAAAGGAAAGGAAGAGAACGAAGGGCGGGGAAGAGAAAAGAAGAGAAGAAAAAAGTATACAATTCAGTTCCTTCCCATAAATATGGCTGTGTAATAGTCTACACTAATATCACAAGAGTAGTGAAATTAATTTATAGACTTATAGTATAATAATTCAAATTTGACAAAGGAAATCATATCCCAGATTAGGATGGACAGAGTACAGGTGGAAAAGGGGTATGTATAAAAGATGCGGGAAAAAATCCTCATAAAAATAGAAAGGAACAGAGAACTCTATTACCTTTTTTTTTTTCTTGTCCACTTCTGCTAAGATACATGGAATCTTGTCCTCACAGTCTCGTATATACTTTTCCATCCATAGCATCTCTACAAGAGACTCAGTCTTGTGAGGTGATGGTTTTCATATGCAGGTCTTGCTCTCATTTCACTGTGCTGGTACTAGTTTGCAGTGGGAAGAAGGAAGCCCTTTTACAATCCTCTTGATTAATCCCAACATCCAACCATCTGCCTATGACTTCATCCCCACCATCCTCACCCGGCTGCCCTATTCCCACCTCCTCCTTGCTCTGCAATCATGACACACACACTTGCACCTCAGTGTGTGAGGTTCCCTCTGCCTGAAACATTCATCCCCAGACTGCCACACTTCTCACACTGTTATTCCCTTTAGGTCACTGCCAATGTCATACTTATTGGAGAAGCTTTCTCTCACCATTTCATCCAAAATGGGACTCTCATGTCTCCCAGTATACCTTTCCTCTTTCCCTTGTTGTATTACTCTCCAAAACAGTAATCACCATCTGACATGGTATACATATACATGTTTAATTGTTTATTATTGTCTTCTCTTCTGTGTTAGGTTGGGTTTCCTAAAAGCAGAAGCAGAAGGAAGGATTCAAATGCATATTGAGGGAATCTTCAGGAAAAACTTTTAAGGGAGGGGGGAAGCAGCCAGGCAAGGAAGAGGTTTCAAGGAAAGTCTTGTCTTGGCAAGGAATTTTTTGGTCCATAAAATGCACCTGGAGACAAGGAGCTGGCCCTTTAACTCTATCAGTCAGTCATTGGCTGTAGACCAGGAGAGGGCATTGTGATTTTCTGGCTGAGTCAGTGCCCCTCAACTGAGGTTGATTCTCTTGGGAGTGAAGGCAGCTGGGAGCTGGAAGCCAATACACATAGAAGCTGGGAGAGGATGTGCTGCCCGGGTTAGGGGGGACAGGCAACTGAATGACATCTTACATGCCTCCACTACAATGTAATTTCCATGAGATCTGGGGTTGACCTTTTTTGTTCCATGCTGTATCTAGCACACAGAATAGAGGCAGGTACATAGTAGGCCTTCAATAAATACTTGTTGAATGAATGAATAAACTTAATTGAACTGGCACAGCGCTAGGTCCCAGCATACAGTAGTGAATGAGACAGTTTCCTGCCCTCATGGAGCTTATGGTCTAATGGGAATTCAGATGCAGGTAATTAAAATGCAGTTGGATAAGAGCCATCATAGGAAAAGCAGAGCGAGCTAAGAGCGCACAGTAGGGACACTTACAATCCAGAGTTTGGAAGGAGCAGGTATTACAAACGTTGTGGTATGTATGATCAAGGGATGTCTTTTCCAGGGTAATTATTCACAGTCAATGAAGTGCACATTGATAAAGTTGGGAAAATATTGTAATGCCTCTAAGATTGTATCATTACTCTGAAGATTCCAGTTCAGTTGTCTTTCACCTTGATTTGTGTCTCAAATAGAGTGATTAAAAGGAGACCAACCTGAGCCAGGACCTCTCATCTGTCTATGTATCTGTTTCCTCACCTGTAAAATGAGAGGGTTGAACTGTGAGTTTCCTTTGGGAACTGACCTTCCTCAAGAGCCTCTACGCTCTGTCCATTGTATGGGAAGAAACCACAGAATGCCAGACAGTCCTTTTGTGCCTCTAATTAGCTGGTATGCTTTGGGATTGAAGAATTCCCTTGGATGTTTGGTAATTGGTGGGTTTTTTTTTCTCTGAAGGCACCAGTGTGGTATTTAGCTTTAATGCTCAGTAAGTCTGTTTCAAAAAAAGAGAACTTAATTCCCTGAAGATGACAGCTACCACAGTGATACTTTGGCCACTGCTGGTACTCTGTCAACCCTGTTGATGGATGAATTCACTCACATGGTCTAATCTAGCTGAGGGATTCTATACTGATGAACAGGAAACACCTTCCTCAGATTTTTCCAATTTGTTTTTTTGTTGCGTGTAAGGTTCCACATATTTTGGGGAATGGTGTGTGTGTGTGTGTGTGTGTGTGTGTGTGTCCATGGGTGCATGAGCTTGTGTCTAGCTGGGGAAGAGATAGTAGGAGTTGGCTTGGGTATTGTCTTCAGCTACAACATGGCTTTCAATGTTTGAGTCATGTGCCTTAAGATGCTTTCATAATTCACCTTGGAGAATGGGAAAAAAAATAGGTTTTGGTGAAATAGAAAAAGTCCTTTGAAATGTCACAGTGTGGTTATGTAACAGTGGATTATATAATACCTGAGGGTAGGGGCTGGAGAGGGACATTTTTCAGATATTTCTAGTAATTTGAAGTCATTAAAAAACAACAACGTTCTCGGGCATTATCGTTTTTGTTGCTAGCTTTTGGCAGAGCTGTTTTGATGGTTGCAAGCCCTCCCCAGGCTGGGCAGTCAACCCGAGCACAGGAGTGGGTCTCTGGCTCTGAATATCTCACCTCTGCCCCATTCCTGCACTGCTTTTTCACCCCTCAGTGCGTGCTCTTGATTGGCTGGTCTGTCACCCACCCCTTGGAACAGTTGCTTTGACGCCTGCCATGTCTGATGGGGCCCACCCCACTAATTTATTTTTCTGGGTTTGTGTTTGAATTTCTTCTATATTTAGAGCTTTGATTGAAGGGATATAATATGTCAGAAAACTAGGTAGTTTGATTTACTAAATACTAATTTTTTGCAAGATGATAGTTCCCTGAATGCTAGTTAGTTATTAAATATGCCTTCTATAAGTTTATTGAACGTGAGAAGATTTGTGAAAATAAAAGGTGGGTGCATATTGCCACGGTCATGAATTGAATGCTGACCTAAATAATGGTAATTTGGTGGAATGGGAGGAGTCCTGGAGTAAGAAGCAGGATGGACCGGTTCTTGTTACTGCTTTGATGTGACCTCTGGCAAGTTGCCTGATGTCTTTTGGCCTCAGTTTCCCCATGGGACTAGGTAAACTTTTAAGGATCCCTTTAACTCTATGAGAAAAATTCAGATATATGTAGCTGGAAAGCTTGCAAAACCAGCAAGGATGTGTGTTTTCATTCAGGTATCTTAAATTAATCTCCTAGAACTTTGGGTCAAACTTGGACTTGTGAAGAATGGAACCAAGCAGTGATGGCTCTGGCTTCTCAGACCCCCTAACTTAATTTTGATCAAATGTTGCTTTTTTATGTAGTAGATTACTACAATAATAATGTGCTTGGGTGAAGGGTGTTGGCTCCAGACAAAAGGATTATTTTCCAGTCCTCCCAGTTCTTCTAAGGGAAAGCTGAGCTCTTTATCAAAACTGGGTGTGTTCTCTCTTGCGAAAGCCCTCGCCATAAAAGCCAATACATATATTGCCTTGGACCTTAAAGGGGAATTCTATACTGGAGACAATCAGAAATGTTCACAAGTTTCCTTTTTTCTTAAGCAAAAACAGAGTTTCATCAACAAATTCAGAAAGTTGTCATATTTGCATTGTTTTCCTTTTCAGAGGAGGGGGAGAGTACCCAGTACTAGATAGCGGGAGGAAGACTTTTCGAGGAAGTGGGTTTTATTTTTATTCGGCAAGGAAGAACCCACTTTTGGGGCACTGCTGTCATGAAATGTCACTTATATGATGGCCTATATACAGAAACCCTGTCCCTTTGCAGATGGGCATGTGTGTTAAGTGATAGCCAGTTACACTTCCTTCATATCTAGTTGCAGACAGAGACACCGTTAAGGCCATTCGCTGTTACTTATACTAAGCAGAATAGCATAAACAGAAAACTGTCTAGAGTGTCTAGAGTGGGTTAGTTGTTCGGGTTATTCCATTAATCCTAGATGAGAATTACCTTCATAACCTCTTTGCTCTTCCAATGTGCTCATACACCTCAGCTGGAGTGGGTGGCACTCGTCTGATCTACAGGTGGGAAACAATCCCCAATCCTATGGACATTTCCATACAAGGGCTTGAACTAGCCGTAGAGACATTTCACACAATTTCAGGTTGCTTTTTTCCAACACGATAAATATGACAAAGAGAATTACGTTAATTTAAAATATGGTAGTTTATTTAATGGTATAACGCGAGCCTAACTGCACTTTTAGCCATTCTTTGGGACATGACTACCGCAAGATGAGATGACCCTGGCAAGCCAAGGGTTAATGGACTACAAGAGAGGAAGCAATTTTCCCCCCTCACCTCATAAGGAGGAAAAGCCTCAGTCATGGCTTTTTACTACCCTCCTTGATTTATTAGATTTTAAGGGAAATTTAACATGGTATGTCCTTTGTATCAAATCACTAAATGATGGTATTTCACTTTGAGGAAATCCTATACACTAAAAAAGGAATTATGGTATTTCACTTTGAGGAAATCCTATACACTAAAAAAGGAATTTAGCAATTAGTAGGGTACAATTCACACTGCTAGCAAAAGTTTCATTACTTCACAAAAGGCTCTTTTAGTGAGCCACCCCCAGCGCTTTAAAAAGAACATGCTAAGTGAGGAACATAAGCTTGTTTCCTGAGTAATGACTTCAGGTAAATTGACGCAAACAAGGCCAAATGGTCTGCGTGCTGGGCAGGACCCAGGAGGCATCAACTAATTTATAATTATAATGCCCCTGTGCACTGGCATCAAACCTTTCACCTCGCTTGGATGCAAAACTGTACTTTAGTGCTCAGAAAGTTGCTGTTGTTGGTTTTTTTCTTGACCGTGCCTCTAAACAAGAGGTTCTTCTAGGTAACACCTTTTTATTTATAAGAAAAACATTTGCAAATCTTTTATTTTTTGTTGAACTTTGTTTTGACCAGAAAATAAGGGCCCATGTATGGTGTATTCATGGAGACCAAATTAACTAATAGGGTTTCACTGTGGGTTGAGTGTTCTGGGGGCAGTGTTTGGGAACTGAACTTCCAGACAGAAGGCCAGTGTTCAGGGTCCCTAGGGAAATAATGACGGCCTGCTCACTGAACATTCTGTGCTTTGGGCGGGGCAGCCGAGTGTGGCAGGGAGGCCAAGAGCAGACCAAGTGTGGGTACAGGTTAGAGGGATGTTATGACCCACGCGATTGATGATAAGTATTTTTTATAAACAATGATATATCCAAGTTGTCATTTGGAACAACTGATGAAATCATGTAATAAATATATTTGTGGATGATTGGGGTTGGCTGTCAAGGGAAATCCAGAGCTGTTTTTAAAAATGCCTTGCAGACTCTGGACTCCTTTTGGAATGCTGTTTGCAAGCTGCTCACAGCTCAGCTACCACCTAAGTGAAGTTCTTTTTATCTCTGAGCTGGTGACTCTGGAGGAAATTTTTTTTTAAGTTGTTGTGTCAGAGCCTTCTATTTCGAACCAATGGGCAAATGAGAACAAAGTAGAAATGTCTCTGGCTCAAGAAAAAGAGAAGATATAGCTAAGAAAACCTTAAACCACTATTTGCTTTAAATAGATGAAGCTTTTATTTTTTACTTTTCTGTTATACATCTATATCACCTCCCACCTGAAGTGATCAGGGTGGAGTCTGAAGAATCAAGACAACTTTTTAGAACAAGCATTCTATTTTTGTTAATTGCAAGCACAGAGAACAACAAAGCATGGCCTTTGTCCTTGGTCTTCTTCGTCCCCCTCTTTGCCCCATTACCCTCTTTCTACTTCCTCATTTAGTCTGAACTTTAATACGTAGTATTCAAGTGCACTCCTAATTCTCATTTCCTTTCAGTGGGATTTTCCAGTAAACACACTGACTAGATCATTCATAGGAAATTACCCAATTGGTGGTGGGCACTTATGTGACTTACATACATCTGTCACCGAGGCATCTGCTTCTTCTTCTTTTTTTAAAAATAAACTTATGTATTTTATTTATTTATTATTTTTGGCTTCGTTGGGTCTTCGTTGCTGCGCGCAGGCTTTCTCTAGTTGCAGCGAGCGGGGGCTACTCTTCGTTGCAGTGCGCGGGCTTCTCATTGCAGTGGCTTCTCTTGTGGAGCACGGGCTCTAGGCGCATGGGCTTCAGCAGTTGTGGCACGCAGGCTCAATAGTTGTGGCTTCCGTGCTCTAGAGTGCAGGCTCAGCAGTTGTGGCGCATGGGCTTAGTCGCTCTGCGGCATGTGGGATCTTCCTGGACCAGGGCTCGAACCCGTGTCCCCTGCATTGGCAGGCGGATTCTTAACCACTGCGCCATCAAGGAAGCCCCAGGCATCTGCTTCTTGTCCCCAGCAACCAGATCTACTTATTCGACAGACTGTCTCTGTCTCTATTTCTATATTCATCTTAACAAACAAAGGCAAATTTTTACTTTTTAGGGGACATGATTTGAATAATTGGTTTGTCATTTTCATTCTTGCAAAAACGGATTTTGTTAATTAAAATAGAAAACTAGCAAAAACACTTTTTTATTTGAAATGACAATAACATAGGAGAGTTTTAAAGCAGCTCCAGAGAGAAGATAAGCATAGCTGTGTAGAGTTTGCCCAGAAGGGAGTGAGAGGAAGAAGTCTTTAGAAGAAATGTAGCCCCCAGAGAGACCCTCCTTAAAGAAAGAGCTCACAGGGCTAATAGACCAGAGAGGGAGGAAGGTATGGGAAGAGGGAGAGAGAGAAGACATTCCACCCACCTCCAAGGAGGCAGACACCAACTTGCCCTGGGGGCCAAGGCAGTCTTGTTTGTATAGAATACGCACAAACATAGTTTACGTAAAAAGTTTTCCAAGGAGAATTTTTTAGGTAAAATATTAAGATAGTAAATGTTTTAGTTGGATAGTTTCTAAGCACAATTAAGCACGAAGTGATCACAAACTCATCAATTTATGCCTGCTGTCTGTCATCATTAACACCCCCTTTCACTCTCAGAAATGTCTCAGTGTGTGTAAAACATCATATGCTAGTCAGGATCAGCCTTTGGAAAGGGGACCTTTATTGAATTAAGTGTTAGACCGCAGAATCTCATCTTCGCTGTTAAGGATTTTGCAATCTAAAATGTAAAATTCTAGAAATAGTATTGAGTGTGAAGGGAGGGTGAATACTTTTCCTTGTGTTAAGGACAAATACAGGGGGTGACCTCAAGTTCTCATTTCTGACTTCCTTTCCTGGTAACTCCTGCCCGGGTATCTCTAAGAGATTTCATCTTCCTTTGTACAAGGGTCAGGAAAGAAACAGGGGACAAGTGTGTATATGACATATGTACATAAATATATTTTACACGAGCAAGACAAATACAAGTTACATTTTCTTGCTAAACTTATACAGTGGGCTGACAGAAGTTTCCATCTCAGTATATTAGCAGAAACACAGAGAGATCTCCGATCATAAGAATTAAAGTCTAGAACCCAGTCGATTAGAAAATTCAGGGGGCGATGGTTATCTTTCTGTGGCTGTTGCAGTGATGATGAGACACACTTGTAAATATTGATGCTGCCACCTAACCACAGCGCTGAAATAGAGTTCTTTCCTTACAGCCTTGGACTGCTTAGTAATCCTCAGAGGACATCTGCTCTCTCCAAGGCTCCCCCACCGAAGGGAACACGAGGACAACAAATGCAGTTGAACAATCCATCCAGTAGGGAGAAGCCACCAGCACAAATACTGGTCTTAGTCTCCAGTTGAGTTCTTTCTGAGTTTCCTGCTGGTTCGGTGTCCTCTAGCGGTAACTTGTCTCATGAATGAATAAGCTGGCACAGCAAATTGACTGTGAGATTTGTAGAGATCATGGTCTTTTCATGAGTGTTTTATAATGAATACAAAATCTGAGGGCCTACAAAATACTAAGTGCCAGGTAGTATGTCCTCTCAGTAACCTTCTGAGAAAGAGACTAATTACACCATTTTATAGGCAAGAAAACTGAGGTTCAGGGAGCCTAAGTGATACATTGTAAGACTCAGAGGCAGGATCTGAAACAGAATTCCTGAACTTTCATCCTGATGTGTTTGTTTTGTTTGTTTGTTTTAATTTTCATTGTATTTTACTTCTTCACGATTCTAACAAGATAGACATTTTCTGGCTACAAATGAGTCACAAGGGCAATGGAGGGAGGACCCCCCAGAAGACTGGATTTATCCTGCTGCACTTCAGGTACCCCTGACCTTCCTGACATGTGAGCCCCGGGGGGGCCACAGGGTAGAGTGAAAATAGAACTGGCTTTGAATCCAGATGCACCTGGGTTTAAATTCTAGCTTCACAACTCCACCATCCACCCGATAAATATTCTATGTTCTACTGTGTTCTAAGCCCCAGAGTACAGTTTTGTACAAGAGGGAAAATATTCCTGGTCAAACTTTTTATTCTAGCTGATCCTCAGTTTTGTTATCTCTAAAGTAAGGGTGGCAGTACCCCTAAACATTTGTGGAAGACAATCTTTAAAGTTATTCAACATATTATGGAAAGAAGGATCTACTGTAATTGAGGGCAAATTATGACCATGATGACCCAGTGCAAAGAAGGTTTTGCAGGCTGAGGACAATCTGATTGGTCCACCATTTTTAGAACCCCCGCTTCAAACTGGCTGTCTGCGGATATAAGGACGTGCATCTTCACATATTTCAAGCAGCCAAACCCTGAATTCTTTTAGTGATATTAAAGGAATGAGTTGTCTCTTACCCCACTTTGTATAGACTGAATAGTCTGTGTCCCCTCAAAACTCGTATGTTGAAATACAAAAAACCCATGTTATAGTGTTAGGAAGGGGAGCCTTTGAAAGGTAAATGCCCTTATAAAAGAGACCCCAGGGAACTCCTTTGCCCCTTTCACCGTGGGACACAGGGAGAAGGTTGCTGTCCGTGAACCAGGAAGTGGGCCCTCACCAAACACCAAATCTGCTAGCGCCTTGATCCAGCCTCCAGAACTGTGAGAAATAAACTTCTGTAGTTTATAAGCCACCCAGTCTATGTTATTTTTTTTACAGCAGCCAAAGAGATTAAGACACACTCCAACTCTGGATTCTTCCAAAATGAAGATGGTTTGTGATTGCAGAAACCATCTTGGGTGTCAAAGAGTTGCCACCAAGGCAGTGGAAAAATTCTGTCTCTTTCCCAGAAAATGGCTGGTATCTAGAGATCTACGATGGTGTCTTTTGAGAGATATATATTTAGCAGACTGAATGGGAACAGATTTTTTTTTCTTTCCTTTTTTTTCTGTGTGTGAGTGTTTTTCCAGCATCATGATTTAATTAAGGGAGCATATTCATTGTAGAGAATATATTGATGATTGTAAATGTGACTCCTCATTACAGCCTTAAAATTTTTGAAACACCAAAGCACAAAGATGTCAATTTTATAGAAATAGGTACAAAACAAGTACATGTATTTTCCATGCTCCAAAATTGAGTACACACTGTACTGTCATTGGGAAGGTGTTTACCAATGAAGACCTGACAATAAAGTACTCAAGATTGATATACCAAAATAAAATATAAAATAGAAGTTCATAAAAACAAGTTTGACAATAGCAGAGAGGACCTGTTTCATTTCTGAGCAAAAATGCATTTCATTATACGTACTCTCTCATAAAATGAATAAACCAGTCACTTGAGAATGCTCTATTTATTTCTTCTATTATAGTACAACATTCTCCATGTCTTTTGAAAAAAAAATATTGTGCAGGAATTGTGGGATAAGCATGCATGTGGATGGAACAGCACAATTGCTCTGGTTCTTACAACTCCCTTCTGGATAAGGAGAAAGTGTTATTCATTAGTATGGCCCAGTCTTAGCCAATATTCAGTTTGGAAACACACTGGGTTAAGGTCAGAATGATCTGAAATTCCAAGTTCTAGAGTTGATGATTTTATATGCCATTGTATTAGTCAGGCTTCTTTTTTTTTCTTTTCTTTTTTAAAAATTTTTATTGGAGTATAGTTCATCCACAATGCTGTGCTAGTTTCTACTGTACAACAAAGTGAACTGGCCACACATACTCATATATCCACTCTTCTTTACATTCCCTCCCATACAGGTCATTACAGAGTATTGAGAAGTGCTCCATGAGCTACATAGCAGGTGCCTATTAACCATCTACCCTTACATATAGTAGTATGTATATGTCAATCCCAATCTCCCAACCCATCCCCCCCCACTGCCCCCTACCCCCCCTGCCACCAGCAACCACAAATTTGCCCTCCACATTGAACAGATGTTTTTTTCTATGAGCAACGCTTTAAGTTCTAGTGATGATAAGCTCATATTTACTTAAAACTTTTGGTCTCTCAGATGCATATTTTTCCTTAGCAACTTTTCTTTGCTTCTTCTATTATAATGATTGAGAACACTGACCTAGGAAACTAAAGAATCATAGAATGTTAGAGTATGAAGAGAAGTTAAAGATTTTCTGATCCAACCTCTTCATTTTACAGATTGGAACACAAGTGGGCTTGTGAGTCTTGTCCAAGGTCTTCCTTTAATTCATTCATTCCACAAGTATTTATTGTGTGCCTAGCAGGTGCTAGGTACTATTCTACACGATGGGGTTATAGCAGTGAGCAAAACAGATGTGGTCACTGCTTTCATAGATTTATATTCTAATGGGAAGGGGAAGATTGAATAAAAATTAAACAAATATATAGTAGGTCAGGTAATGGTAAGTGTTAAGAAAACATGATTAAGCAAGGTAAGGGACAAAAGGTGATGAAGGAGAGTGCTCTTTTAGGTAGAATGTTCAGTGAAGGTGACATTTGAACAGAGTCCTGAAGGAAGTGAGGGAATGAACTACGTGAAGATCTGGGGAAAGAGCATTCCAGGTGAATAGAATAGTAAGTGCAAAGGCCCTGAGGTAGACTCACACTCAAAGGTCAATGTGACCAGAATGGATAGGTGGAGGAAAGTGTGGCAGGGAATGTGATCTGAGAGTAGTGAGGGGAGAGGACACATCATATAGAGCCTGATTAGTATGGTACCGGCTCTGGGCTTTTAGGCCCTGAAGGATTTTGAGTAGAGGAGTGACATGATTGATTTGTGTTTGAAAAGAATGACTCAAGAGCCAAGCTTGGACCAGAATCCAGGTCTCTTTAAGGCAGAGGTCATAGGTGCCCCCACCCTATCATCCAGCTCTACACACTTGCAGTTGAACCTAAAGAACAGATCTTGGAAAATTTTAGGAAATCTCTGTATTTACAGTATTACCATAAAGGACACTTTCAACCAGAGTTTGGTAAACACAAGGGAATAAAATTTATGCTCACACCGACATTCACAGAAAGATAGACAAAATGAAAAGGCAGAGGACTTTGTACCAGATGAAGGAACAAGATAAAACCCTAGAAAAACAACTAAATGAAGTGGAGATAGGCAACCTTCCAGAAAAAGAATTCAGAATAATGATAGTGAAGATGATCCAGGACCTCAGAAAAAGAATAGAGGCAAAGGTTGAGAAGATGCAAGAAATGTTTAACAAAGACCTAAAAGAATTAAAGAATAAACACCTAGAAGAATTAAAGAACAAACACACAGAGGTGAACAACACAATAACTGAACTGGAAAATACACTAGAAGGAATCAATAGCAGAATAACTGAGGCAGAAGAACGGATAAGTGACCTGGAAGACAGAATGGTGGAATTCATTGCTGCAGAACAGAATAAAGAAGAAAGAATGAAAAGAAATGAAGACAGCCTAAGAGATGTCTGGAACAACATTAAACACACCAACATTCGCATTACAGGGGTCCCAGAAGGAGAAGAGAGAGAGAAAGGACCAACATATTTGAAGAGATTATAGTTGAAAATTTCCCTAACATGGGAAAGGAAATAGCCACCCAAATCCAGGAAGCGCATAGAGTCCCAGGCGGGATAAATCCAAGGAGAAACACGCCGAGACACACAGTAATCAAACTGGCAAAAATTAAAGACAAAGAAAAATTATTGAAAGCAACAAGGGAAAAATGACAAATAACATACAAGGGAACTCCCATAAGGTTTAAAGCTGATTTCTCAGCAGAAACTCTAAAAGCCAGAAGGGAGTGGCATGATATACTTAAAGTGATGAAATGGAAGAACCTACAATCAAGATTACTCTACCTGGCAAGGATCTCATTCAGATTCGAGGGAGAAATCAAAAGTTTTACAGACAAGCAAAAGCTAAGAGAATTCAGCACCACCAAACCAGCTCTACAACAAATGCTAAAGGAACTTCTCTAAGTGGGAAGCACAAGAGAAGAAAAGGATCTACAAAAGCAAACCCATAACAATTAAGAAAATGGTAATAGGAACATACAAACCGATAATTACCTTAAACGTGAATGGATTAAATGCTCCAACCAAAAGACCCAGGCTCGCTGAATGGATGTAAAAACAAGACCCATATATATGTTGTCTACAAGAGACCCACTTCAGACTAGGGATACATACAGACTGAAAGTGAGGGGATGGAAAGAGATATTCCATGCAAATGGAAATCAAAAGAAAGCTGGAGTAGCAATACTCATATCAGATAAAATCGACTTTAAAATAAAGAATATTACAAGAGACAAGGAAGGACACTATATAATGATCAAGGGATCAATCCAAGAAGAAGATATAACAATTATTAATTTATATGCACCCAACATATGAGCACCTCAATACATAGGCAACTGCTAACAGCTACAAAAGAGGATGAATATAGATGCAAAAATCCTCAACAAAGTACTAGCAAACAGAATCCAACAACACGTTAAAAGGATCATACACCATGATCAAGTGGGATTTATCCCAGGGATGCAAGGATTCTTCAATATATGCAAATCAATCAGTGTGATACACGATATTAACAAATTGAAGAATAAAAACCATATGATTATCTCAATAGATGCAGAAAAAGCTTTTGACAAAATTCAACACCCATTTATGATAAAAACTCTCCAGAAAGTGGGCATAGAGGGAACCTACCTCAACATAATAAAGGCCATGTATGACAAAACCACAGCAAACATCATTCTCAATGGTGAAAAATTGAAAGCATTTCCTCTAAGATTAGGAACAAGGCAAGGATGTCCACTCTTGTCACTATTATTCAACATAGTTTTGGAAGTCCTAGCCACAGCAATCAGAGAAGAAAAAGAAATAAAAGGAATACAAATTGGAAAAGAAGAAGTAAAACTGTCACTGTTTGCAGATGACATGATACTATACATAGAGAATCCTAAAGATGCCACCAGAAAACTACAAGAGCTAATCAATGAATTTGGTAAAGTTTCAAGATACAAAATTAATGCACAGAAATCTCTTGCATTCCTATACAGTAACAATGAAAGATCAGAAAGAGAAATTAAGGAAACAATAACATTCATCATTGCAACAAAAAGAATAAAATACCTAGGAATAAACCCACCAAGGAGGTAAAAGACCTGTACTCAGAAAACTATAAGACTCTGATGAAATGAGCAATTTGGAAAGATGCAAAAGTTTGAAGGATTCTACACTTGTAAAGAAAGAAGTTTGATACAGTTCCTTAAAGTTGAATGAGGGTTTTTAAAAATATATATTAATATTTAATTAATATATATATATTCTTTTCCATTATGGTTTATCACAGGATATTGAATATAGTTCCCTGTGCTATACAGTAGGCCCTTGTTGTGTATCCATTCTATATATAATAGTTTGCATCTGCTAATCCCAAACTCCCAATCCATCCTTCCCCCCTCCCCCTCCCCCTTGGCAACCACAAGTCTGTTCTCAATGTCTGAGAATCTGTTTCTGTTTCATAGATAATAAGTTCATTCAGTTCCTTAAAGTTGAGATTATTTTTTTCTTTTCACTCCCTAGATTTAGTCAGTATTTTTCTTTCATTTAAGGCAATAAAGTTCATCGAGTTGTGCTGAGTTCAGTATTGCATTCTTATTACCGGACTATTGTTTTTCAGACATTCTCTCGGGTGATAATAGTAATAGCTGCTGTGGATTGAGAATCTTTTTGGAGCTAGACCTCTCGCATACACTGCCTACAGAGTGCATGCTGTTATCCCCATTATACAGGGAACCGATGCTCCCAGAGGTTAAGAATTAATCCACATCTACTCAGTCACCAAGTAGCAGAGCCAATATTTGAACCCTGTCTGGCTTCACTGCTGGCTAGCTTTCTGTCCATTAATTGAGGTGATTTAATGACATTAAGATGTCAAGTGTGCCCTCATGTTTGGCTGCTTTTAAATACTTGTTTAGAGCAAAGGAATCACAGGATTCAGGTTGGGAGAGACTTTAAAGGTCATTTAATCCAAACTCCCTGTGATTCCTGCAAAAGCCTTGTTGAGTGATCTACCTCCCCCCACTTACCACTCCCCGCTATGCTTGTGCTTCTCTAGGGATATGAAACTCCCAAGGCAATGTTTCCGTTATTGGGCTATTTTGAAGATTATGAAGTATTTCCTTGTACTGAGTCATTATCAGTCTCCTTTTCAGCCTCTGAAGCATGCAGAATACAGTTTACCAAGTACTGGAAGATAATATTCATATTCCCATTTGGACTTCTATACTTGATTACTTTTTACTTGATTTTTTTTCACATGATATAGTTTGAGGTCGAGTTTCCAAATCCTGCTTAATTTCCTCTTCACACATTTGAGTTGACCTCTATCCCTTTTCACTAGGGACATCCAGGGCACAAGACAGTTTTCTCGGTGAGGTTTCTCAGTTTTCTCAGACACATGGTGAGACCATGTGTCTGCCACTGAGTGTAAGGTCATGTCACTGTTGATTCATCCTGAGGTTACCGCTGACTCAAGCCCTGCTGTCTGTTTTGCCCATGTTACTGCTAATAAAATGCATCTACCTTATCCTGTACTAGTCCAGCTTTTATCTACACTTGCCAGAATTTATCTTTATTCATTTTCTTTTATTAGATCACTCCATTGACCAAAATTATCAGGACATTTTGAATTTTAATTTCTAACAAAACCTACTTCAAGTCATTTTGCTTCACAGACAAATTTTTATTTCTTTTGAATGATGTCATTTGTTTTCATTATACAAAGAATGTTTTGTAACACAGATGGATATTTGTTTTGCATTGTTCTGAAAGTTGAGGGAAGTGCTGGACCACCTTCACAGTGAGTAGATTGCACATAGGGGTCTAGAGATGCTCTCTGTTTCCTGGCAGATGAGTCTGCAGAAGTTTAACCTTGCTTGTAGCAAAATGTTGAGTGTAGAAGAACTGGGGATATACATGTGAAATTCTTAAAAACCTTGCCAATGTCCCATTCCACTGTGAGCTATTCTAATTTTTAGTATTTGAAACGAGGATGAAAATGGAGCTTTGCCAATCTGCAACACAAAATGATGAAGTTCTTCTAGTAGCTCGATTATGACTTTTTACAGAGTGAAATCATTAAAAGGTAGAATGAGAATAGATAACAAACATTACCTATAACTGAGGTTTAATCATTGACAAATGTAGCAATTACTGAGGCCTCAGGGTAGGCAAATGGGAATGACCTTAGGTCTAACTGATTTTTCCAAAATCTGGAATAGACAACACCTTTATTTCTTGCTCTAGAAGGAAATATATCACAAAACAAATCTTGTTTATGGAGATCTTTTCTGTATGTTTTACTATTACCAGCAACATTGTAGATGTACGTGTCCAGAATGAAAGTGCAACAAAATTACATGTTTACCATTTAGTTATCTAGATATCAGCTCAAATATTTTCTGAAAATATTATAAAATTAAAAATTTCTCTGGATAAAGAATAAAAAGAAAATTTGGTGAATGGTGATAGTACTTGAGTTAAGCTAAAGTTAACTCAAGTTAACTATAGGTTGAAGCAACTAACTTGTGGTATTCAGTAACTTAGGTATATATAACAAAATAATCTTGGCAAAGGTCACAAAATAAAAGCTATTCACAAGTTTATCCAAACATGTGCAGTGGATTTTTGAGCATTCCAAAAGTGACTCTATCAAGAGTTACAAAGGAACATATATTTCTGTTGTTTTATTTCAACATCATTGCCATTGTTTTTATTATTATAGCTTTGTGGTATATATTCTAGTGAACTAATATTATAAGATAATGGAAGTTCCTCCATTTAAAAAAAATCAGTTATTTATTCTTGTTTATTTTCCAGATGAAATTTGTATTTATTTTTACCAAACTCCAAAACATTCATTCTTAGGTAATTGAGTAGAATATCATGAATTATATACATTTATTTTATACAATATTTTTAATACATTTTAGTGACTTTAATCTGGAAGAATTAACAATTCTACAAAATAAAATCTTCCCACCAAGTTAAATTGGATTTATTCATGATTATTTTTAATTTATTCCTTTTTTCTTTGGTAAAACCTTGAAATTTGCTTCAAAAAAATTACCACACGCTTCTGTTAAGCCAATTTCTATGTAAGATCTTGTTTCTGTTATGAAAACTATCTTTTCCATTATGTTTTCTGAGTTTTGTTGGTGTTTACAAAAGCATTTTAATAAGGGATCACCTTGATGAATTCCTACTATAATTTTCGAGTTAATTCTCTGGAGTTTTCTAGGCAGAGAATTTACTGGTATCATAATTTGGTCTCTCCTTTAATCATAGTTCACAATCTCTTCTCTGCAATTCAGTTTGACAATGGAAAGTTTATAAGTTGAGGGACTAAATTCTGATTCGAATGGATGTGGGACTGTTTTTATGTTTCCGTTCTGTTAATATTCACACATTTTAATGTAGAAATACCATTAATTACAGAAATATGCATCAGTTTTTGTTAATACATGATATATAGTAAATTAAATTTTCTAAAATAAGAAAACTTTAAAATTCTGGAATACACCCAACCCCAGAGTAAAAAAAGAATGTAGACTATATTTATTTCTACTTTTCTTATTGCTTTGGCAAGAATTTTCAGTGTTGAGTGAGTGACAACTTATATTTTTTATTGTTTTTGACTTCAATAAAAAATTAAAAAATCAAAACCCCTGAAATTCCTGAAATAATAAATGCTTATATTATTTTAACATAAGTCTGGATTCTGTCTGCTCAATTTTTCATTTAGAACTTTTGAGTCTGCATTCATTGGTTATATTGGTCTATTTTATCTTTCTCAGATTAGGATTTTAAGATTATACTGTCATCATAAAATGTATTGGGATATTTCTCTAACACAACCCCAGTAGACAGCAGTGTATCCCAAATGCTGATCCACAGAAAAGTTCTCATAAGTCCCTGGTATAATGAGAAAAATAAGGAAACTATAATGGGTTTGAAAACCTAACTTGGTTTAATTCAAAGGATAGTTCTTAATTCTCAGGTTATGTACCTCCTATACTCTCAGTGTTAACATTTTTATTCTTTTCAAAATGATTGTGATGATAAGTGGTAATAAAAAATGTTTCTACTAGAAAAGATTAAAAGCTGGTAATTCCATCTTGGTCTCTCCAACTTTTCCTGTCAGCTTTCGTGGTTTGTGAAATCCAGAAGTTTGGAAACTACTATTCCAGAACAATTTACACAGAATGCAATAAATATAAATTTGCTTGTGTCTTGGGAATTGGAGTTATTCTGAAGCAGTGTAAAATAGTGTTTGAGAACATGGGCTTTCAGCTGTGTGACCTCTAGCAGTTATTTAACTATTCCAAGAATCATTTCCCTTACTCATGGAATAGGGCTAATAAGTAGGTGCCTCATAGGTCTGTTGTGAGGTAATATGTTACAATGTTTAGCATAATATTGTGTATATAGTAAGTACTCAGTAAAGATTCACTATTTACATTACTAATACTTTGATATTTTTCTCTGGGTTAAATATATTTTTCCTTAAAAAGTTTTCTGTTCTTGATTACATTTTTAAAAACTTTTAATTGAAATATAACATATATATTGAGAAGTACATAAATCAAAGTGTATCACTTGATGAATTAAGGTAAATTGAACATAGCCATGTAACCACCAGGTCAAGACATAGAATATTACCAGCATCTCAAGACCCTCTCCACCCCATACAGATACACACAGCACTTCACAAATGAAAGAAAATCATTCTCCCTAAAGGTAACCACCATCTTAGTTATTAAAATCACAGAGTATTTTGACGTTCTTATAAATGGAAGCATACAATATATACTCTTTCTTTGTATGGAGTCCTTTGTCTAGCATTCTGCTTGTGAGAGTCAAGTGTGTTGGTGCAGGTAGCTGTAGATTTTTCAGATCTATTACTGTATTATGTGCAGAGAACATGATTTTTAAAATTCATTCTAATGTTGAAATGCATTTAATTTGCTTCCAATTTCATGATTAGTATAGTCAAAGGTATAATTATCTAATTGGTCTCATTGAGAACCAACTCTTGATTTTATTAACATACAGTTTATTTTGTCTACTGGTTTTATGCAAACTAATTAAGATCAGCTCTTATCTTCATTAATTCATTTTTTCTTCTTCCCTGCAATTCTTCTTCCTAAACTTAAGTTGGCACTTAATTCATTTACTTTCATTTAGTGAAGATGTGTTTGCTTGTCTCAAGTGTACTTCTTTTCATGAGATGAATTCTAATTCTATTAGTAGGCAGAGCTTGGGTATATTTTTCTGAACACAACTAGATTGTTTTTAAATATTAGTTTATGGTGTTCTGAGTTTCCATATTTTTCTTTCTTCATACTCATTTTAGTGGGGAGTTGGGAAAGGTTCCACAGTTGCTACAACCAAACCCTTTATGAAGCTGTAAGTCTGCTGTACTGAAAATTTGCTAGTTGCACCCACCGCCCTGTTCATCTATCCACCCATCCTCCCATCCATCCTCCCACCCTCCCTCCCATTCATTCATTCATTCAATCATCCATCGTCCATCCATCTATCCATCCATCATTATTATGTGTGACAAATACCACAAAGTGCTGGAAAAATTTAGGTGAACAAGATAGGTTTTCATAAAGATAAGATGTAGCAACTGAATGAATTAAACAGGGACTGACAAAACAAATACACATTTTAGAGAGGCAATTCTGACTGTAATGTGGAGAATGAATTTCAGTTAAGTGAATTAGAGTTTAGGAGCAGTTCTTCAAAGGACTGGGTGACCTTCAGGTGTTCATTGCTCATTAAGAGCTGCTGGGATATGGCAGTGGTGCCCAGAAGGGAACACCTTTTAGTACAGTCAATCTTTACCATGCACCAGACCTGGATTTTTGGCATGAGAATTAAAAACTCTGTCCTCAAAGAAAATGAGGTCTCCAACTGTTTTTTAAAAATTCTTATTCTAGTCTCTAACAGGAATCATTAGAAATTATTATCATTCTAACTAGAGGCAAGTAGTAGTTATGAAGTCTTGAAATTTCCAGAATTGCTTCAAGCTGAATCTTAGCATTAAACTATTCATTGCCTTTTCCTGTGACTTTTTAAATACTAATGTAGCATTCTTAGCTCTTTTCAGAATCCAAATTCTATTTTATAGGGAATACTTTTAAATCTTTGAGGCAGCCTGCTCATCAAAAGCATGAAGAATTTTAACTAGATAATTCAAGACCAGTAAAAAGATATGTGACTATGCAGTAATAGAGCCAATTCCAATCAGCCATCCAGGAAGATTAACCTCATTAATTTAATGCAGTATCATATAACTTAATCTTTAAAAACATCTTTTGGAAATAAAGACCCCATACACACGACGACTGGTCAAAGCTGGAACATTTGGCAGTGATTTGAGAGGGGATTAGAAGAGGTGTAATCTGAATGGGCATCCTGCTGGATATGCGGGTTAAGGAACAATTTGGTGATTAGGTTTCTGAATCCGCACATCATACAGCTTTGTGTTCATGGGAAGTAAAAGGGGCTGCCTGTGTGCAGCACAAGTTTAAGAAAATGCCAGAAGTGCCTTAAAAGAGTAGTTGGTTATTCAGCAAAGCTCTGAGTCAGGCCCTATCCACAGGTCTGGTATGGCAACTGTGGGGCTACGGGCTATTAAAAGGGGCTTGATTGAACCAAAGGGAAAAGGGGAGAGGGAAGGATAAATAAGGAGTTTGGGATTAACATATACACACTACTAGGTATAAAGAGGTAAACAACAAGGACCTACTCTACAGCACAGGGAACTATACTCAATATCTTGTAATAACCTATAATAGAAAAGAATATGAAAAAGAATAGATATGTGTGTGTGTGTGTGTATATATATATATATATATATATACATATCACTTTGCTGTATATCTGAAACTAACACATTATAAATCAACTATCCTTCAATGAAAATTTTAAAAAAGGGAGGGGCTTGATTGAAAGAAATTATAAGCATGGAGGTCTTAGGTCTCAGTTTTGAATCTCCTTTTCTGTGCACACCATTTTCATAGAATTAACTGAAAGGCTCTAAGAAGGTTGCAATTTGTAACCCTAAGCAAGCTGTTAATGATTTGGTGCCCTGTCTTTTTCCTACTCACTTGCTAACACATTTAGTTACGATGTTGTTACATTGTTCTCTCGCCTTGATTTAGAAGAGAGCAGTGATCACTGGCTGGTAAAGGGCTTAGATACTGCTCTTCGGGGTGGCAGGGGTGGGCTGGTGGTGAGGGCAGAATGTGGAAGTGGGAGGCAGAAGGAAAGAAGGGAGAAAGGAAATGGCAGGCTTAGTCCAATACATCTAAAAAGTTGTTTGAGTTCCTTCAGTGAAGTCTGTTAAATGAAGGAATCATTACACGGTATCTTGTTGAACAAGTATGGTAACTGAAAAAAGTAAGTGAATTATTAGTCCACTCTTATCTAATCAGAGTTCAAAATTCTTATTTTTTTTCATCAATATGTGGTCTTAAGAATTTTAAGAATTCATCAGAGATGAATTGTTCAGTGCTTTTCCAGAGGTTATGAAGAAATTATGAAATCAAGGTAACAAGCACTGGCAAATTATAGTTGGTAGCAAAAGGAGAATATTGGAATTCTCCAAGTAATTTATAAGACCTCAGCAAGGGGATTTTTATTATCTATTTTCTAGATCACTGAGTACCAATATCTTCCAGTAGAGGGGGGTAGAGGGTCAATTCATTTGACTCTGGGGCTCAGAAAATCCAACTTAAAAACAATTTAAAATAAAAAATTCTAGTCTCTTAGGGCAAAATTTCAGAACAGCCGTCCCTTGAGTACTTACCAAACCTAAGTTTTGCTTAATTTCTTGACTTAGTGGTGTTAGTAGATGTATTCAATATTTGTATAATTTGCTATGATACACTAACCCACTGAAACACATGGTGATCAGCTATCATTCTAGAACACTAAACAATATAATATTATCATTGAGAGCAATTCTCCTTTTTTGAGGTTGATAACTTATTCTAGGAATGGGTTTGACTTCCCTGGCCACAGTACCTCTGCCAACACCATTATTCGAAGGCTCACAGAATGTCTGAGATACCAACAAACGATTCAATATAATATGTCCTCACATCAAAGAATCCATTTTGTGGTGAAGAAAGCAAAATAATGGGCATGTGTTTACTGGTTCTATAATACAGCACTTCACCTGGAAGCTACTGGCCTAATAGAACATTGGCATGGCCTCTGGCTTAGAGACAACACCTTTCTGGATTGGGTGATATTCGCGTTTGATGATGTAATATTTATGTTGAACCAAAGGCCATCATATTGTGCTATGTCCCCCACAGCTAGAAGACATAGGTCTGGAAACCAAGAGAAAATCAATTTTTTTCCTTAACCATCAATTCCAGGGATCCACTTGGGAAATCCATGCTTCTGGTCCCTGAAACACTATGCACTGATGACTTAGAATTTCTGATTCCTAGAAGATGGGGATGAAGTGCCTCTACCAAAGCACATAGTAAAATTTCCACTAAACTTAAGATTACATTTACCATTTGGTTAATTTAGGCTCCTCATGCTGGTAGATCAGTAGGGGGAGAAAAGTAGTTAATGACAGCAGAGCTAAAGAACATTTTCGATGGGATTCACTGAGCATAAATAAGTCCCAACAAAACTTGAAAACATGTCCAGGGACCAGGCAATTTTTTTCCCAGTGCTTGAGATGGAAGATTCTCCTTAGCTTCATGTTATGGAAGGTAGTTCCATAGCTTGCCCTAAAAGGAAAGAATGGAACAGAAAAGACTGAAAATTCAGGCCAGGTTGCATGGGGTGAACATCAAGTGTGGAATTTAAATCCTAGTAATCCTTTTAAACACTGGGTAAAGGAGTAGTACGGTGTGGAAGAAGTTTCTATTCCAACAAATTTGTTCAAAACTTTCTCCAGCAGTGGGTGGCATTCTGACCGGTCACTTCTCTGCTCTTCAGTTTCCTCACTGGCAAAATAAGGATTATTTTAAACCAATTAATATGTAAATGAAAAAGAAAAAGAAAAGGGATTGCTGCCCCCTCCAGGTTGGAAGGGAAAGGTTTGATGTAATCAGCTTGCCACCGCGTAGATTGTTGGTCTCTCACAAGGCGGTCCCTCACTGGTCTCTGCTGTTGACAGGAAAGAAAATAAACAACAGCAGTACCTAGATCAGTGTTGATGAGAGGAGGTCTGTGCAGTTAGACCTATAGATAGTCACCATCCCTGCTACCATAGCTACTCTGTTCGTGGACCCATTTTGCAAGCACTTGGGTGGCCAAAGACAGAAGTTGGCTGATATCCACTGTGCGAGTCACCCCGTTGAACAGATTATTCTGTGCCTCCTCTGAGATGGATGGGCACTTAATAGACACTGACATGAGAAAAAAGTCTGTATTCTTTGTGGCTGCTGCTAATTAATGGTCTAGCCACATGCTAGACTAGACCTCCTGGTCTCCAGTGTTCTAATCTTGTTCCCTCCAGATTCCTAACCCACCAGCCAAGACATTTGTCACTGCCCATGAGTTTATCCTTACTTCACACCATTTCTCCCTCCACGCAAGGTCGATGACCACATGTACCATTAAAAGCTCTGTGTGCTGGGAAGAGTCCCCTCACTCCTTCTTTTCAAGGCTACTCCTGTGTGAGACTTCAATGCAGAAGCATCAGTCTTTTTTACGCTCATACCAGTATATGTATTAAGATGACCCACCTGTGACTTAGGCCTGAGTATCTTCCTCTTCTCCTCTTATCTTGTTTTAAGAAAACTCCACCAAGGCCACAGGTGTGAGCTAAGGCAGAAGTATTAGTGCAGCTGGGTAGGTGAAATGCAGGTCGAGGCCATCTGTTTATATTTTATACTTATGCCCTCTGGACCTGCTTTGGTCTGATCCCAAATGTATCTCTCTCATCAAACAATTGATTTCTTCTGTGCCTATCCAAATATATAACTCTATGAATCTGATAATGCCCAGGTCATGATTGGAACGCTCTGGTTTAGAGTCCTTTGACGTCCCATGACCAGAGAGTCTACCTAGCAGCGTGCCCGAAGCTGCTTGTTTGAAGGGACAGCAGTGGTCTGCCGCAGACAGCAGGGTCTCGCTCCGGAACTCTGAGTGAGTCTGTGTTGAGACTTTCCCACTGGGGTTTGACAGAGACTCCGACAGCCTCCTTATCTTACTTCTGTCCCATGGGATCTGCCTGAATGGCAAGACAGCTTGCACTCCACACTGAATGTTTGCAGAGCCTTCATTGCTCCGGGAACTACTCAAAACTGGCAGTCTCTCCAATCACCTGATAAAAGGGTTGGAGCTGTATTTCGAGGTATGAATGATGGTGTCTCCAAAATCCAAAAAGGTCTACCAAGGGCTGTGTCTCTTTCATAATGGTAAGAGTTATAATGTGCAATAACTTATCTTTCACCTTGGAGGAGATTTCCCAAACATGATGCCAGAACTTCACTGATTCAAAGGCCCCTCAGTGAAGTTTAGTAACCCTTCCCCACTCTCTGACATGAATCTCTCTTTCCAGGGCATAAAAGAGTATTTACCATTTCCTGCTCACAAAGTGTATTAACATAATGTCAGCAGTACAGCATGATATCCATATTGATTATGTGTTCAGGGACCAGGAACAAGATGAACACATGGAGTTCACTGGACCCGCTCTAAGGTAGACTTGGGCCAGGACTCTATCACCTGGCCTCCATATGCTTCACTCTAACAGGGAGACCATCATGGTATTTTGCCCATTATTTTTCCAATTATTATTACTATAAGCTCAGTTCATATGTCTAATAGCCCTTGAAAGATCTGAGTATTACCCTCCGTAGGTCTCTTTAGGTGTAATTATTGTACATACTTAAATGGTGGCACTGCAGAGTCATTCTTCAAAGGGACTTGTCCTCCCTTTCAATCAATGAGCTCTGGACCTGAGAACTGACTCAGGTCTGCAAACTGGGTGAAGGTTCATCATTTTCCATTACGGCGGGTTGTATCAGCTTTCTGCTCACCCACTTTTGAGCTCTTTTGGTTGCAGAAGTCAAGCAACACCCTCATTCGTTGTCCATCTATCTCACTTCATGCTTTTTTTTTAGTCATCGCCATAGATCTCTGCACATCAAGGCCTCAGTTGCCTTTCTGGCCTTGTTTTTCATTATGGAAATTATACTTTCCTCTGATGGTTGTTTTCCTCCATCCGATCTCTGATATTCCAGAATCTTCTCATCCCATTGCCACTAGGGAGTCCAGTAAAATAGCACCAGCTCTGGCCACCATCAGCACTGGCCCACGGAAGTCCTGAGCCTCTTAACAGTGGTGACACTCCTCCTTGGTGCAGCCTACATTGTTTTGGTGAAGGAAGTGCCCTTGGGTTTTCTCGGGAAATATAATAGTAAGCTGGCGGGTTCTCCGTTCTTCTAATGTAAATCCATTCGAACATGTCCACCTCTCTGATTCTTCTGGCAGTTTTCTCAAACTCTGCTGAGGAAGTTCTGGCATCTCCACCTCATTTTACTGGGAAGCTATTCAGGCAGTGTCATTAGGACTGGCACCAGGTGTCCTTGCTCAGATGCTAGATGCTGGGTCATGGGAGCGTGCCCATATGTCAATCAGTGCTCCCCTACCTCACCTTACCCTCCAACCCCTTAGTCCAACACCCTCAAGGTGTTTTCCCACGTATGTTATGCTAGTTCCTTTGAAACATGTTGGCTAGGTCCATTTCTTCCCACAGCAGGGACTGTACTTTCCCAAGGGTCCTCACTTTTCGAAGAAACGTTCAGTTTCTTTTGTTACTCTGCCAGCCTCAGACAGGGACAGAAGGACAGCCAGTAAACGGTGCCTTCATGAACAAGTTATCACAGTGAGTGACTGGAGCTGATCCCACCAATGACTCTGAGAAGTTCTGTATAAGATACCTTGCAATTGTCCCATTGAGGGTGAGGTAGCTCGAATATTTATCCACCAGCCCCTACCCCTCATTGGCCAGGGCTTGCTTCTGGGGGTGTTGACTTACCCACTTTTCTGGCCTGCCCTGCATGCAGGCCAAGACTCTTAGGCAGTGAGACACAGGGGCTTGAAGAGGAAGTCACCAGTGTGTATGGAAATTGTCCCCTAAAGCCACATGTGACCTCCAGAAAAAAAGCACAAGGTGGGACACTGACAGTGTCTGCCACAGGTACAAGATTTCTTTTTATCTTATTTAGAGCACTTAGCCTTGTCTCATTCTCTGAGTAGTTTTCACTATTCTTTCATTCGTCCAATAAATATTTATACTGAGTACCTCCTATTCGACTAAGAAGTTGCTCAATATTTTGAACCATCTATTGACTTCTTTAAAATATTTTAATAAAGCAGAATGGCTTTTTCTGTTCTTCTTAGTTGTATGAATTTTCTTTCCAATCCATATCTAGTAACAAATTACCTTTAAATCTGGATACTTTGAGTTCATGTAATGTTTTTATTCCCACTCACTTAGTTTCATCTCTCTTCTGCATTAATTATAAAACAATGAAAACTAGATCAATAGGTTTAGTCTCCAGGCAACAGAAGAAACACCAATCAATTTAGTCTTAGGCAGAGCCTTTTGCAAACCCAATTCTTTAAAGCCACTGGACTTTTAAAAAAATTATAAATGTAACCAGTTTTTGAACATTTGTTTTATTTGATATTGTCTTTTACTGTAGATAAGAGATCTTAGGAATATAAAGCACTTAATAAACAAGTTGAATCAATCAATGTTAAAAATTTATTTAGAACTAAATCTCTTCAAAAAAAGTTTAAAAATGTGAATGTCATGAAAAACGAAGTCAGGTTAAGGATTCATTCCACATTAAAGGAGACCAAGGAGATATGAAAGTAAATGCAGAGTAGATCCTGGACCAAGAACAAATGCTATAAAAGACATTATCAGGACAATTGGAGAAATTTGAATAAGGACTAAAGATTAGAAAATAGTACTGTATTCTGTTAAATTTCCTGATGATCTTAGAAAATACACTCTGAAGTGTTTAAGGGGAGAGAGAGAGAGAGAATGATAAAACAAGTGGGACAAATACACTTAAATGGCAGAATTGGGTGACGGGTATCAAAGAATTCTTTGCAATAGTTCTGTGCGTATTTCTGTAAATTTAAAATTATCTCAAAATAAAAAAGCAAAAACAACAGAAATCCAAACTTATAAAGATGGTACCAGAGAAGAGTCCTTTGGTGGAAATCAGAACTCAGCTGCTAAGTGAAACTTCTCTTTCATCTACCTTACACTCCTTATTGTGGATAAATATGTTACATTATCCTGGACTCAATGTAGCATAATAAAACTAATTTAGCTCTTTTATGGTTAATGGTGGATTGTAAGTTACAGAAGTGTGAATTTAATTAGGGTAACATGTGAAAGAGCCTGACACATATTAGACGTACACTAAATCTTGGTAGCCTTTCCTCCTTTACTTCCTCTTGCAGCAATTCTCAACTGGATGCTGGACACATAAATTTGATACTATTGGTTGTGATATCTGACAAGTGATGGAGGAGAATTATGCATAATGCTCAGACCCAACTCAGAAGCATTTACATCAGTTTTTATATTTATGAAAGTGTCTCACGTATGAATCTGGGTTGAGGAGAGAAAAGGCTTGAGAATGGCTTCCTCACAATATTGATAAGCTTTCAGTCATATTTCTTTTTTTCTGAAATAATTTCTTATAAATTTCACATTTTAGGTGTAAAGGAAATGGAGTTGTTTCTAGTGAGTCTAGACAGTTTTCTTTTATATTCTGTTAAGATTCCCTTTATTTTATTTACATATTTTCCAAGTCTTTTCTGTAACATGGGTTAAAAGTGAATAAAAGTAGAATCAATATTTTCTCTTAAGTTGGGAAATAGGTTAGCTGAATAAAGTGGCCACTGTTTTCTAAATAGAGGATCAAGAGATATGACCTGACAACACGTCGTTTAAGACACAGTCTAGGAGATATAGTCAAAATTTAAAATGTTGGGAGCTTGAGGACATCTTGAAGGTATATGGGAAGAATATACCTTTGAAATTAGGATTTGCCTAGAGAATTGGGTTCTATTTTATTTAATTTAACAAATATGTCCCAAACAGAATTCAATTTCCTTCAGTGTATTCCCATCATTATTTCTCTATTTACTGATATAATAAAGGCAATGGTGACACATTTACTTTTCACTTGTGAGGAAACAATTTTATATATTTTTTTAAAACTTTCTTAAGGTCTACATAAATATTCATTTAAATGGTATGATGCTATGTTTTAGCCCAGAATATTGTACCTCCAATCTGTGTCAATAACAAATTTGAATCACATTCTCTAATAGGTTTTAAACATTTAACAAGTCATGTGGTGCAAATTAGAAATAACTCCAGATCTTTTAAGGGCAATATTTAAGAAAAGGAAAGCACAGTGCTCTTCTTGGAAATGGCCAGTTGCCAGATTTGTTGGTGGCATATGTAGAGGTGGGCTCCTGCTCAACAGATCTGAAGACAGAGCCTCATAGAGTGGTCCCTGTTAGTGTTGTCTAACTAGCATGAGCACCAGTTTTAAAATATTCCCCAGGAGATTTTGATTTTCAGTTAAGTTTGGGTAACACAGTTGTATAGTATAAATCTTCAGAGTTTTCAAAATATTTTTGGGTGCTACATTTATATAAGATACTATGTTAGACTTGATATCTGGGGGAAAATTTATGACTTTAATTCAACAAACATTAAATATCTACTCTGCTAGGAAGTTTAATGTAAGATGTCATGATATTCAATATAATGGCATTCACTGAAGGGAGAAAAAATCTAAATACATTTAAATTAGATGAAAATACAAAGTATGTTCTCTGACCACAGTTCTCTGACCACAGTTCAATGAAATTAGAAATGAATAACAATAAAATTCAAAAACAAATCTTACCTTAAATGCAAAAAAATCCATATTATTAAAAATAAACATTAAGAAAAGAGAAATGAATAACAGAAAGAAACACAGGAAACTCACAAATAATGTGTAAATTAAACAACACACTACTAAACAACTGAGTCAAAAAAGATATCACAAGAAAAATTAGAACATACTATGACATGAATGAAAATGAAAATACAATATACCAAAGCTCATGGATATAGTTAAAACAGTAAGCAGGGGAAAAGTATAACTGTAGATGTCTGTATTATAAAAGAAGAAAAACAAATCAATACCTTAACTTACAACCTTAAGAAACTAGAAAGAGAAGTGTAAACTAAACCCAAAACAAGCAGAAGGAAGAAAATAATAAAGATAAGAGCAGAAATAAATGAAACAAAAAACAATAGAGAAAGTCAACAAAACCAACAAACCCAAAAGTTTGTTCTTTGAAAAAATGAACAAAATTTACAAACCTTTGGCTGAATTTACCAAGACAAAAAGAGATAAAACTCAAATTAATAAAATCAATAGCAAAACAGGGAACATTCTGACCTTATGGAAATAAAAGTGATTAGAAGGGAATAATTGTATGCCTATAAATTCGTTAACAGATAAAACTGATAAATTCCTAGAACACAAACAACTGACTCAAGAGAAACAGAAAATCTGGATAGATTTCTATTAAAGAGATTGAATTAGTAATCAAAAACCTTCCCACAAAGAAGTGCTCAGGCCCAGATGACTTCACCAGTGAATTCAACCAAATGTTTAAAGAAAATTAACAGCAAACTTCCACAAACTCTTCCAAAAACAAGATGAAGAAAGAAAACTTCCCAACTCATTCTATGAGGCCAGTATTATTCTCATACCAAAACCTGACAAAGAAATCCCAGGAAAAGAAAACAATAGACCAATATCTCTTTTGAATATAGTCACAAAAATCCTCAACAATATACTAGCAAACCAAATTTAACAATGTATAAAAAGTAATGTATACACCATTCCCAAGTGAAATTGATCTCAGGAATGGATGGTTGGTTCAACATATGAAAATCAGTGTAATATACTATATTAATAGAAAAAAGGGCAGAAAACAAATGACTATCATAATAAATGCCGAAAAAGCATTCAACAAAATCCAATAATCATTCATTTCAAATCAGTCAGCCAACTAAGCATAGAAAGAAATTTTCTTAACATGATAAAAGGCATGAACAAAAAGCCACAGCTAACATCATATTTTAAGGTGAAAGACTGAAAGCCTTCCCCCTAAGATCACAAACAAGACAAGCATGTCTGCTCTCCCCACTTCTATTCTACATTGTACTGATGTTCTCACCAGGGCAATTATTCAAGGAAAAGAAACAAAGTCATCCAGATTGGGAAGGAAGAAATAAAACTATTTTTATTCACAAATGACATTATCTTGTATATGGAAAATGTAAAATACCCACAAGAAAATTATTAAAACTAATAAACAAATTTAGTAAGATTGCAGAATAAAAGATCAATATACAAAAATCAATTATATTTCTGTACAGCAACAATGAGCAATCTGGAAATAAAATTAAGAAAACAATTTCATTTACAATAACATCAAAGAGAATAAAATATATAAAACAAATTTAACAAAAAAGTGTAAGACTTGCATACTGAAAACAGTGTTGTAAACAATTAAAGAATTGTAAACAATTAAAGAAGACCTAAGATAAATGGAAAGACATCTCATATTCATGTGTCAGAATACTTAGCATTATTAAGATGGCAATGCATCCCAAACTGATATACAGATTACTGTAATCTCCATCAAATCCCATCTGTCTTTTGTTTGGTAGAAATTGAGAATTTGTTTGTAAAATTCATATGGAAATGCACAAAACCAAGAATAGTCAAAACAATCTTCAGAAAGATGAAAAAAGTCTTGAAAATTCCCAATTTCAAAACTACTACAAAGCTACAATTATAAAGATAGTGTGGTATTTGCATAAGAATAGACATATAGATTAATAATATAGAATTGTGAGGCCATAAATAAACTCTTACATTTATGGTCAATTGATTTTTGACAAGAACGTCAAGACAATTCAGTGGGGAAAGGGTGGTTTTGTCAACAAGTGGTGCTGGGACCATTGAATATCCACATGCAAAAGAATGAAGCTGGACCCTACCTCTACCATATACAAAATTAACTCAAACTAGATCATACCTAAATATGATACAGTATTATAAAACTTTTAAAAGAAAACATGAGTAAATTTTCATGCCTTCTATTAGGCAATGGTTTCTTACATGTGACACCCAAAGCAGGAGCAATGAAAGAGAAAGTTGACAAGTTGGACTTCTTCATGGTTAAAAACACTTGTGCTTCAAAGAATATTGTCAAGAAAATAAAAAGACAAGTCAAAGAATGTGATATTTTCAAATTGTATATCTGATAAGGGACTTTTAACCAGAATATATAAAGAACACTTACAACTTAACAATAAATAGACAACCCGATTAAAAAATAGGCAAAGAATCTAAATAGACATTTCCCCAAAGAAGATATACAAATGGCCAATAAGCACATGAAAAGATGGTCAACATTATTAGTCTTCAGGGAAACGCATATCAAAACCCTATGAGATACCACTTCATGCCCACTACGATGGCTATAATTTAAAAAAACAAACAGAATAAAATAGAAAGCAACAAGTGTTGATGAGGTTGTGGAGAAGTTGTGACTCTCAGACATTGCTGGTAGGATTATAAAATGATGTGGCTGCTTTGTTAAAGAGTTGGGTAGTTCCTCAGAATGTTCAACATTGAGTTACCATATATCCTTGCAATTCCAATGCCAGTTACATTCCCGAGAGAACTGAAAACATATGTTCACACAAAATTTGTACATGAATGTTCATATCAGCATTATTCATAATAGACAAAAAGTGGAGACAATTCAAATACCCATCAACTGATGAGTGGATAACAAAATGTGGTATATCCATGTGATTTGGCCATAAGTGGAATGAAGTATTGATATATCCTGTAACATTGTTGATCCTGAAACTATTATGCTAAAGAAGCCAGACACAGAAGGCCACATATGATATGATTGCATTCATATGGAATGTCCAGAACAGGCAAAATCATAGAGCAGAAAGTGGTTACCAGGGATTCTGGTGAAGGGGGAATGAGGAATAACTGGTAATGGGTAGGGTTATTTTTTGGGAGGGGTGATATATATGTTCTGGAATTAGATAGTTGTGATGCTTTTACAATTTTCTGAATATACTCAAAACCACTGAATTTTATACTTTAAAAGGGTGAATTTTATAGTATTTGAATTATATATCAATTTTTAAAAAGATACCTAGATTTTATTTTGTTTCCTAGGTACCTTGCACAGGTATACCTTCTGGGAAAATCACTTAACTCCTGCCCAGAAAACAGAGTTAGAATAATGGGATAAACATTACAAGAAGAAATATTTCATGTCAGCACCATTTGATCATTCAAAAAAGTAAAAGAAAAGGCTTCGCTCGTGGCACAGTGGTTAAGAATCTGCCTGCCAGCGCAGGGGACACGGGTTCAAGCCCTGGTGTGGGAAGATCCCACGTGCTGCAGAGCAGCTAGGAGTGGGCGCCACAACCACTGAGCCCGTGCTCTGGAGCCCACGAGCCACAACAACTGAGCCCGCGTGTCACAACTACTGAAATCTGCGCGCCTAGAGCCCGTGCTCTGCAACAAGAGAAGCCACTGCAATGAGAAGCCTGTGCACTGCAACGAAGAGTAGCCCCCCGCTCGCCGCAACTAGAGAAAGCCCGCGAGCAGCAAAGACCCAATGCAGCACCCCCCAAAAATAAATAAAGGCTTAGTGATGGATTCTCTCTTGCTAGACACTAGGGATGTAGTTTGAGCAAGACAGGAATGCATCCTGCTTTTAAGTGGTATACAGTCTAGTCAGTGAATTTCCTGCAGTTGGAGTTGTCCAATAATAAAATGGCCTCCCTCCAGAGGTGTTAAGATGTCCTTTCATTACAGATGACCACCTTTGGGGATGTTACAGATGGAATTCAAGTCCTGGTTAAACGTCCAAGACGTTTAAGGCTCCATTAGACCTGAAATACTGATCCTCTGACAAGCCTCATTACTGTGCCAGTGATTGCTAGCTTGGTTTATAGGATAAAGAAAATTAAAAAGTGCTGCAGGATTTTGGTCTTATATTTAAAAAATACTTATTGCAGAATTGGAGGCACTAAGAAGAGAATGCATGTGGTGTCTACTGCAGTTATAACTACCTACTTTTCCCTTACTTATGTATTCTGTTTGTTCCCACTCTGCTTAATCTATGTAGAGGTTTTATTGTTTTGTTTCTGCCTGTATGATTTGCCTGCTCTTTAAAATTTATTGCAGTAGTCATCATATGAAAAGGAGAGTAGCAGCCTTCAAGGATCTCTTCGAAAAGAAATGGGGCCCTCAGATTGTTTCCATGTCCTGGCTATTGTAAATAGCGCTGCAATGAACATTGGGATACATGTATCTTTTCAAATTATGGTTTTCTCTGGGTATATGCCCAGGAGTGGACATGGAAGCAAACTAAATGTCCATCAACAGAGGAATGGATAAAGAAGATGCGGTACATATATACAATGGAATATTACTCAGCCATAAAAAGAACAATGCCATTTGCAGCAACATGGATGGACCTAGAGATTGTCATACGGAATGAAGTAAGTCAGGCACAGAAGGACAAATATCACATATCACTTATATGTGGAATCTTAAAAAAGGGTACAAATTAACTTATTTACAAAACAAAAGTAGAGTCACAGATGTAGAAAACAAACTTATGGTTACCAGGGGATAAGGGGGGAAGGGATAAATTGGGAGATTGGGATTGACATATATACACTACTGTATATAAAATAGATAACTAATAAGAACCTGCTGTGTAACACAGGGAACTCTACTCAATACTCTGTAATGGCCTATATGGGGGAAAAAAAAGAGAGTGGATATATGTATATGTATAACTGATTCACTTTGCTGTACACCTGAAGCTAACACAACATTGTAAATCAACTATACTCCAATAAAAATTTAAAAAAAAAACAAAAATGGGACCCCCAGAATGTTACTGCTGAACAGGTTTGAAGTCAGATAGACTCAACTTTAAATCATGGCTCCTCCTTTTAATAAATGGATGGTCTTCCTCAAGTTATTTTATTTCTCAGAGCCTCAGTGACTTCATCTGTAAAAACATTTAACTTGCAAGTCTGTTAAAAGCTTTAAAAATTATTTATAATCTTGGCACAGAAGAATGGCAAATATTATCATCGAGATTTTTTTGATTAGCACAAAAATGAATTAAGTACTAAGGATGGTCTCTTTTCCTTTTTACAAGATTTTTATTCAAAATATGCCTCTAATTTTGAATATAAAGACCAGCCAAATTATTTTTTTCTAGAATAGAGAAGCATTTAAGTACAGAGAAACCGTGTAGGATATTAGAAAGAACGTTGAAGCTGAATTTGGAGATTTAAGTTCCATCCTTAACTCTAATGTAAGTAATTGTGTTGTCTTAAATAAATATTTTATATTTTTGGGCATCAGCTCTCTCATCTCCTTAATGTGAGGGTTTTGCAAAACAGTTTTCCTTGATTAAGTCAATTGTTGGAAACTCTGAGTTGAACAAAATCAACTTAAAAAAAAAAGGAATACTTCTCAGAGCCTTTTTATGCCAATATGCATTGTGATTCTCAAGTAGGGAATATACTATGCAGTGTTTCTTAGATTTATTGGAGCACTGCACCACTTTCTATAGACCGTCTCACAAAACCAGTGTGGCACAGACACACACTGGGAAATCCTGCCCTTCCTAATATCTAAGGAAGCTCCTTCCAACTCCTATGTTAGGTGAGCTGTCTCCTGCACCTAAGAGTTGTCTAAACTCAAGGGAATATAAACCTCTTTGAGTTTTGGTTTTAAGTCTATAAAATGAGGACAATTGCTATCTGTTTACTTCACAACTTGGTGGGAGGACTAAATAAATAATGCATTTGAAAGTGCTTTATAAACTATAAACCACTTTACAAATACAAGTGTCTTTCTCTTATTCATATTATTATAAGAGTTGTAAAAACTTGAATTTTTACTAAGAATATTCAAGAGAATATAAACAACAAATGTATGTACATGTTTATACCGAATTCAAGACAAGAGAAGTATGCCCCACACCAAGGAACTTTTCTGCTTATTGTTTGGTCTTGAGTTTAATCAATATGATGCATTATGTAAGTATTTGTGATTTGCCATACCCTCAGAATGCCTGCTAATATAATTAACAAGTAATTAAACTGTGAAGGCCCAGTGGGCTCTGTAATTGCTGAGGGACAGAGAACACTCGTACATATTGTGTTTCCCATGTGCTGTTCTCAAAGGATGGAGTCAGTGCCTTCGGACGTGAGAAATAGAATGGTTATGGGAGGCTGGAGGGTAAAGATACAATAAAGATATGTGACGAAATGGAAAGAACGTGTTTGGAGCCAGAAGACCTGAGTGTGGTTCTAATTATTCCTTTCACTGGCTGAGTGATTCTGGGCAAGGCATAACCCTCTGATAATCAGACCTTTCCTCTATAAAATTTCTTCATATAATGTCTTTTTAGGGGTAAAATATTATATGGCTGTTGTGAAGAAAAAAATGACCAAATCTCTTGTATTTCTAATTTGCTATAAAAATACTAGGTTTGAGGCTTTGATAGATATTTGAAGTATATGCTGCATTTATGAACAAGAAACCATCAGAAAATTCTGATTACTTAAGTATCTACCAGCTTCTTTGACCCCTTTTTGCATTAAAAAGCACATGAAAATATAATATACCACAAAAAATATATAATATACTGTATACAAGAAGATAACTATTATCACGTGGAATTCAATGCTATTTAGTCTATGGTGGACCTTATCTAAATCGATGTTTTTATATTCTTGATCTTATAGTATGGGACATCCTCTAAGAATGATTTCACTATAATACAGATATAAAAAGAGCATTTAAAAAAAACTAAAATTTCTAATAGTCAGTGTATCTCTTCCTTCTTTACTTATAAAACTCTCCCTATATCCATAGACAAGATAAATACTAACTTACAAAGTATAAAATACTCTTATTCACACTAACAATATGCTATATTTCTGGAAAAAATAATCTCAGCAGCAGTTTAATATGATATTTGTCTCCCTAGAGATAGGATTGGACTTAGGTTATTTTTCTGAAAAGGAACTGGTTACTGGCTTTTTAACCACAAACTCCTTTTTTTCCCTATAAATAATATTTCTTTATGCTACATAATGATCAATGGATATTTCTTTAGAAAGTTTGATGAAGGAAGCATTACAATAACCAGTTATATAAATTACACTTAATGAGTCAGCTTCATAGTAAACCATATAAGATTCTTAATTTTGAACAACTGTTTAGTGCAACAAACGTGAAGACAAAGAATTGCCTTTATAAGGTTGGAGAAGTGGATTGAATATTGTCTAGTTTGCTCTTTTTGTTACAGTGAATTTCAAGATCAGTTTTTCTGTTATTGAAGGAGTTGGAATCAATTTTCTTTGCAACAATGAGTACAATACATATGGGAAAACCATTGTGTTAGAGTGGAAGCTGGCATGGTCAATGGATATGGTTTGTTAAAAGCTAGTATGAGCGTATGTGTAGACAAGAACCCAGAAAATGAAACAGATAAACCAGTCCCTAAAGGAAGCAAGAGCTTCAATGGCAACTTAAGAAATTAGATACAACTCAGATTATAATTTACAATGCTGTGTATGCATCTGGATCCCTAGGCAGTGTTCCTTGTGCAATTACAGCATCACTAAAGTTATATAATCACCTGAGGGAAAACCTAAAGATACCAGTTTCTTGTCACATGGGTCTCTGAGCAGAACTGCTCACAACATGGCAGCTTACTTCCCCCAAGTGAGAAATCCAAGTGAAAGCAAGTGAAAGATGACTCCCCCCAAGGCCGAAGCCATGGTCTTTTTTTAACCTAATCTTGGAAGTGACATCTTACTACTTCTACCGCATTCTATCTGTTAGAAGCAAGTCACTAAATCCAGCCCACATTCAAGGGGAGGGAATTGCACAAGTCACGATAGCATGAAGCAGAGATCATTGGAAATCATCTTTGGGGTTGCCTAATTTACACACTCTTATAAAAAGACCAAACTTTCTGTAGCCATGGAAACAAATAACCACCATACCAATTTTAAACCCATTTAATAGATGAACAACTTGCCTCATTAAACACGCTTTTGCAAGCCCAGCCAATGCGTATTATTAACATCTCACTTTTGTAACTCAATCAATCTGGAATAAATTCACTCCAGTTAGCACACCTCTGAGCAAAAGTCTCATTCAAGTAACCATGATTAAACAGATGATGACCATGAAAATCCACCAATCTTTGAACTTCACTGATTTCCCCAAACCCTCTGTAAGATCAGTAGTCTGCTCTGCTTGGAAAGACTGTTCCTGATCAACATAGCTCTTCCCTACTATGTCAGCAATAAATTCAGTTTTATGTTTTTGTTTGTTTGAGGTATTGAGTGCAGGTCTATCACCCTCTGACAATCCAATACATAATGTTTTAAGCTTACTACTAAGTTTGGGTAGTAAGTTGTTGGGATGCAAAAGCTAACTCATACACTCTGGCAAATAACAGGTCCATCACAAGTCATTCCGTTTTTCATCCTAAAAAGAGTAGGATCCTGGCTCATTTGACATGGAAGTTGGAGAGTATAGATTGCAAATCACTAATGGAAATGATGGCTGTAAAAGCAGTGTCAAAGTAATCAGTGTCATGAATTCAGATTAATTTGTGATTTAATACATTTTATTTTCTCACTCCTGTTACAGTCCAGAATTACAGATGTCTTCAGTGTTTCTGGAGGAGTCCTTTCAATTTGGCTTTTAAATGCATTCAGGGATTTGATCTTTTCTCTTAAAATACTAAAAAGGCTAGTGTTGATCTTGTGAAGGCACATACTCTCACACAACTGCAGAGTGATTTCTGAGAAGTCGGTATCTGGAAGGCATGTTTTAAAAGCTCTGATTTATTTTTATGGTGAAAGAAAGAGGAATTATTAAGAAATTCTTGGAAGTGGGCTATGAGTAAGATTTTTTTCCTCCAACATTTACAGGATTTCATTTGAAGCTCCCTTAATACAACACTGGTCAAAACATGGTCCATGGTATCTTGTGCTGATTTTCCTGAAGAACAGCACATTTTAAAAATTCTGAGGTTTGTCACATGCTGGTCAACAACCAGATGATCAGCAAACCCTACAAGGAGGAATATGGCAAGAAATAGTCTAAGAAATAAAATTGATACTCCCCAAACCAATTGTATTCAATACTCGCTTAACATCTTAGTGTATGAAAAGGACTGGGTTTAGGGGTTGGAATTGGAGATAAAACCAGGAAGGTTGACCCTTAAATGCCATAATAAAGAACCCTAAGTATATTTTTAAAGAGCACAGGGAGCTTTTGAAATGGTTTAAATACAGCAATGACATAATTAGATCTGTGTTTTAGGAATATCAATCTGGTATATGTGTAGAATGTGTAGGATGAATAGCGTTGGGGAGATAATGGAGGGAAGTAAACCAGTTGGGAAACCATCATGGTACTCCAGGTCGTGAGTTCATATTGCTGTTCTACCACTTAACAAATATGTAACCTTAGAAGCCACCTAAGAGTTGCACCTCAGCTCTCCATTAGCGAAATTGGGTGAGATTGATCTATATGATCCCTAAGATCCTTTATAGAACCTAGAAAAGCAACACAAAACTCTTTAATTCTCTGGGGTTCTAGGAAGCAAAATTAAAGCAATGTAAGAGTTTGGGTCATTGAAAGAGCAAAAACAGCCTCGATAAGTGTTGGTCAAGGATAAACTTCCTTTATGACTTTAACCCTCTCCCAATGCAGAAATATCACCTACGTACTGGTTGGCAGATGGCCCCCGGGCTCTGCTTCAGTACCTCCAGTGATGGAGAACTCTGAAGGGTACCATTTCATCCATTGCTGGGCGGCCCTAATTGTGTTTTCATTTGCTTGTATGTTGAGGTGAAATTTGCTCATTATTATTAGGTCTGGAGTTACACTGAATAAGTCCGTTTTTTTTTCTTCTGTGTGACCATTAAACTTGAGCCTAGACCATCTCAGCTAAACATTCTGAAGTATTTTTAACTGTTTTCTGAGGGTGTGGTTTGGGACCCTTCACCACCTTGAATATCCAGGGTGACATGGATGTAGTTTCCATGATCATCAGAATGCTGCAGTGACAGCGTCTGGCTCCTCCTCCTCAACCTTCCATTGCTGTTGGAGCGAGAGCAGAGCTCCCTTCCCAATCAAAACTTGTGGCTCTCCAGTGTGCAGGCTCCAGGGATGAGGCTTGAGCAATGATCCAGGACCTCTCTGTGGATTGTTAACAAGTGGGCTGGGGCTCAAGGTCCCTCTCGCCCAGTGGGAGGGGCTGCACCTGAGCCCAACTTGCCAAGGACATGGTGGCCTCAGGACTAGGTAGCTTCTTTCCCACAGCAGGAGCAGCTGTGAATTCCCATGGGCCCTGGGCGGGTACCATTTCTCAGTTCTCCTGTCATCAGCAAGCACTTAAGTCCAGTCAGCTCAGCACCTGAGTCCAAAAGAGTTTGTCCCCCCATTGACTTATAAGTCCACTTTCAAGACCGTACAATAAGAAGGACAGGGCCCTCCAAATGTCCTCGGGTTTCATGTTTCCCCAGTAAATCTTGTACCTCTATGACTAGTCTGAAGGTATGGAATTCACCCTCATCCACTTCACCATAGAGTTATAGTACACACACACACAGTTCCCCTCCTAATTTCTTTTTGCGGAGAGATTAGGTCCCAGTTTTAGCATTGGATATAATTTCTCTTCTCCACACCATCTGTGGATTGAATTTTTCACTTAATGGGTTTTCTGAAAGCAAAAGATTTAATCCCAACCACCTGTCTCTTACTCAGAGGCGATCCATGTCCTTAACCCAAAGAACACAGAGTTATCCCACAAATATATGAACCAGCTAGAGATAAGGTCTGGGGGAAGTAGGCTCGGGGCCCCCAGAACATCCCTCTATGGGCGGCTTCTCCATACATCCAGCCTCTGGAGAGCAGTCACGCAGGTATCAGGAACTGGAGCTTGCCTGGGCAGGTCTCTAATCTCTGAAGAGCAGTTTCAGAGGGCTCCGGTAGTTTCTTTGTGAAAGTGAGGATTTTAGTTCCTGAAAATCTGAACTATTATATTATTATTCAAGCTGGTCTCTGGCCACTTAGTCTTCATTCTGTCCAGCACGATACCGAGGCAGGAAAAAAGTGGGCTTCAGGCTGGACATTTACATCTAGCCTCCTGTTTGCATTTCCTGAGACAGGAGATAGGTGGGCTCCAGGTTAGGCACTTACAATCAGCCTCATGTTTGCTCTCTGAAATGGAAGTAACAACAGAAACATGGTAAATAGCCAGGCTTTGTCTCCTGTGGACACCTTAAGATAACAGTCATGGCAGGAACAGGGAGGGGCTAACCCTTGTTTGAGTAAAGGATCGAGAGGTCATATATTTCCCAACCCTCGGGAAAGGGAGACATTGCACATGTGCAGAAAGTCTCCTTGGGGGTCAAAAAGGAGGGGGCACCACCCCAAAATATATGATGTTAAGGCTGTCCCATAGGCCTCTGGGCTGGAATCCATCTTGGAAAAAAGTTGCGCACGCATGTTGGGAAGGGTCCTAGGGCAGGTCAGGTGTGGAGAAAGAAACCAGATAATTGGCCAGAGGTAAACAAAGACCCGGAAGAACTGCCCTATATAAGTGACTTAATTGCCCCTTTACTGCACTCCTCCTCATTAGGGAGGACGCCCACACCCTTTCACTCCAGGTGTGCATCTCTGCCTTGTTTCTATCTTCACTAAACAAACTGTTTCTCTGTGTGCTCTCCCACTTGGTGTTGTGCTATGTCTCTAATAATAAACTTTGTGCCTGTTTTTATAGTTTTTGCTTCTGTGAGAAATGCATTTTTCGCTGGGGGCAAGAGCCAGGGGGTGTGGTGACTAGGATTCCTGGTTTTCACCCAGGCTACCTAGGTTCAATTCCTGGCCAGGGAATTAAGATCTCGCTTCACACCAATGCTCACTGCTGCCTCTCCAAGATCAATACCCTTGGTCCTCTAACCACCAGCAAGAAGGAAGAGGTGACGTCTGCTATTGGCAGGAGGTTCCGGTCGGCAGCTGACAGTCCTCCTTTGGGGGTGGAACTAGGGAGCCTCATGGAGGTTGGTGGTGGGGGGGTGCCTACAGCTATCATCCAAAGAATAGAAAGTCTGAGGAACAGTTCACATCTGTTCTTTTAAGAAACCTCCATGTTATCTCAATCAGGTAAATGGCAGAGCCGTTTCTCATATCGGAAAGGCCCATTTACTTGGTAAAGGCAGATAAAATGTCCTCTGAGTGGCATGCATTTGTAGCATGCCTTCTGGCTATGTCACTTCAGAATGAATATTTCAGCCTGCTCATAGGAGCTGGCCAGCTTTTATTGGGCATTTACTATGTGCCAGGCACAGCTCCAATTGCTTTACAAATTTTAACCCTTTTAATCCACAGAAAAGGAATACGGCAAAGACATTCATCTTAACTCCATTTTATAGGTGAAGGAACTGAGACACAGAGTTAGACGTCTGCTCTGGGTCACACAGTGAATAGGCAGGGCAGAGCCAGGTTCCACAGTGGAACCTAAACAATCTGGCTCCAAAGCCCAGGCCTGACCACTGCACCACCCTGCCTACCCAGATATTGCTGCCCCTTCAGTCTGGCCCCTACTTACCTTTCCAAGTCCATCTCTTTACTTCCAAGTAGCAAAACTGGAGCATTCGCTCTTTCCTTGACAAAATCCATTCCCCACCTCTGTGTCCTCTCATGATCTTCTTTCTGCCCAAAATGCCTGTCTCCAGGCCCCTTCTCTGCCTGAAAGCCTCACACTCATTTTGGGGTGAATCCATCTCAAAGATACCATCAAAGCAAAAGAAACTAACGTTTGCTAATTTCCCACTATCTTTGGGTACTATACTAAGGAAATTCACATGAAATATTTTGTTTAATTCTCAGTCCAACTCTTTGTGGTAGGAGAGACAAGGAAAGGCTCTGAGATGAGTTTTCTGCTCAGCTAGGAAAGGGCAGAGCTGCACAGACCCTTGTGTAGAGTGTGGCCAAGGGCACTAGGGGTGTCCTTTCTTTTCCTTTTTCCTCCCACAGAGCACTCAGTCCATCTCAGGATGCGTTACTATACCTTATAGTACAGGGGGTTGTGTAATGCCTCTATCATAAGACTTCTGATAGCAGAAGTTGTGTCTATGCTCCCTTTCCTCCCTGAGGCACCCCACCTAGTTCTCTGAACCTAAGTCAATTAATAAATATTTGTGAAATTGAGTAAAACTGAATTGAGGATCAGGGAGGCAGCCTTGGTGGGGAAGACAGGCTCACACTTGCCAACTCCGATGCTTCTTCCAAGTTCTGAAAAAATGAGCTGTCAGTTTCCTTGAGTTGATAAGCCTTTGGGGAAGGAAGCAGTGAACTGAAACAAGCAAGTACATGCCTCAGTCCACCAAAAGAGGAAGATCCTGTTCTCAGACATGACAAGTTCCCAAAATATGTGGTTTTAGTTCCAATAGCGTGCATTTAGCACAACTTGTGACTGCACGAACATGTGGGAACCAGCTCGGGAACAAAGAGACATCCTCACCCAAAGGTGCCAGAGTACATTAAAGCACCACAAAAGCAGTTTCACTTGAATATTACATGGCTCCTGCAAAGGAAAAAATTTGTTTGGGAACTTTCTTTTATCATATGCCATGCTTTTACTTAAATGTGTCTAATGAGCCTGTGTTTCTTGTGTGCCAGCTGTGTAAGTAATTATATAAAGAGCCCAAGGCACTTGCCTATTCCACCATTGCTGGATCCTAAGTTCCAGAAAATAGAAAACAACAACAACAAAAATATATGTTCCTCTTCAATTCCTGCTGCCTTTTCCTCTCTCATTCTGAAGCAGAGGGCTGAGAGACATAAAGATAATCCAGCCATTCGGGACTGGCAAAAAAAGTTTCAAGATGCCAAGACTCTTTATCTTGTCCTGATGCCATAGAGCTGAAAAACACAAGTGGCTTTAAAATACATAAACCTGATGAAACCATCACTCATAAAATACTGAAGGACAACCAAAAAGGGAACTTAGCTTACCTTTTATCTACACATCAGAACACAGGGAGCTCAAGGGAGCATGGTGTGGTGGAAATTGGATTTGAACTTGATCAAAAAGGCTGTACATGTGAGTGATACATTTCTAGGGGGAAAAAAACAGATGCAGGGAAACCAAAAGAAAACAATGGCAATTACTTTCTAAAAGATGATAAGGATATCCTAGGTCAGTGTTAGATTGAGGATTGGTGAGGGGTGAAGGCTGACTCCCTTTCTGCAGGCTTGAGTGACAGGGTAGGAAGTGCTGTTGCCACATGAAACATATCAACAGAATATAGGAGCAGCAGAAGGGGTGAGGAGAGGACCATGCGGAAGTTGTAGCAGCTTAAAGCCGCTTGCTCCAGTGAGAAGCAACGCCATCAGATAATAATGAGAAGATTGGCGTGTGTTAGGGCCTTGAGGATGGTCAAGGTTTACGGTGGTAACTGAATATAGAGAAGATGGTAAACAAAGGGAGCACAGAGATTGAAGGGCAGAACTGAGGACTCAGCGGAGCGTGGAGAACACAGATTGGCAGAGTAGTATGGTTTTCTCCATCTGTGTCAACTGTCCAGCTGTTGGAGGAAGGAGAGCAGAGAGTGGCATCAATTGACCAGAAATGAGCTTCAAAAAGGAGCCACTCTGGAAGGCATGATGATGACTTGTTTTAGCGTACTCTGATTACTGAAGTCTTGACTGAGATAGTCAGGTAGTTTCTACCCAGGCCAGACACGTAACCCACATGATTTGTGTTTTAAGTCAATCAATCACTGTATAAACTAATGCACTTAGAGAAAGAGTTGAGGGAGCTAGGCCTGGAGGAAGGGAGACTAGCCTGGAAAGCGGTCTGCGTGAAAGAGAAATGGTTCTGACCTGAGGCAATATTAGCTGAGCTATAACTTTGGGCCTATGAAGTCAGTAGAAAGGTGGATTTTTTTTGTTTATCTGATTGTCTGCATTAATGCATGACTGAATCCTTAAAAGAGAAACAAATGCAGATGGATGTTTAATTTTTATTTTTAAGAGACAGGATGATTTGGCAGGTAAGAACAGATGCTCTGGTACATCAGCTCCCTGGGTTCAAATCCCAGCTCTACCATGTAAGAGTCGTGTGATCTTCGACAAGTTATCTCAACTTCATCTGTAAAGTGGGAATAATGACTTTACTTAATTATATGATTGTTGTAAAACTTAAAGATGTTAATACGTTGAAAGAGCTTGGAACAACTGTACATGTGAAGAACTCAATAAATATTGGTATTATTCTTGTATATATTTAATTCAAGAGTCATCATCTCGAAGAGTCCTTTTGTTCTTGATATTAAAATTAAAATGGCTAAAGGGCCTATCTATGGTGCCCTCCCCCAGATCTGTGTGCTTTCCTGCATATTACAGCAGCTCTTGCTCACGAAACTGCCACTTACTTCTTGCGTCCTGTGGCTGTTCTTTGTTCTACCAAGAGACACAGTTTCTTGTCCTAGATTTCCCTGAAGTATCTCCATCACAAGGCCAGTTAGAAGAATTTCTTCCAAGGCTTAGAGGGTAACAGGGCGGTATACCACAGTGGCTGCAATTTACCGTGGACTCTCAGACACCCCTGTTTTGGAAACTCCATGGGACATAGTCCCCTTTCCAGGAAGGTGTGCCTGGCCACTGCTTTGTCTCACAGGACAAGTTCCTAAGCCTCTTCCTCTCTCGTTCAGTTTCAATTTCTCATCTCTCTTCCTTTTTTAGCCCAGTCTCCTCAGGTCCTCTTTCCTGGGCAACCAGAGGAACTCCATCTTTTTTCCTTTATTATTCATGGCAGTTAGCGTTCTCTTTGTTTCACACCCCCATCTTCCAGAAACAAGGCCTATCTGAGTGTTTTGTCAGATAAAAAATGAAGTCACGTTTTTAAAATAATATATTAGCAGAATATGACTCCATTCATCAAAGTGATCCTGGTTAATCATTTCTAAACGATGATTGACAGCCAAATGCAATTGATATTAACTGAAATGGTTAAAAATTAGAATTATTTAAATGTTTTTCACCAGTGAGGACACCACCATTAGCCTTTGTTCACGCCACTGCAAAACTGAGTTAAAATTTGTAGCTGTAAGTAAAGGCAAATATAACCCCATTGATAGAATATAAACAATATAAGAATTATTAGCCTTGATTTCAAGGCTTTACACAAATACTGCCTTACTTTGCAATTTAATCTAACTATGACACTTTCTCCATATATATAATGGGAATAAATACCATATTATTCCTACTGCTTTCTCTTTGGGATATTGTAATGTCCAAATAATTTTAGTAAAAGGTCTTTATTTTGACATTATATAAGAAAAAGAAGAAATGCATATCCACTTAAGAACAATATTTTTAAAAACCCATATATTAATACTAATAAAATATGTTAATATTGCATATCCTATACTAACTAAAGAACCATTTTTTTTCTTAAACAAGGTGGGAAAAACAATTAAAGGACTAATAAACCAAAAAAAAAAATTGTCTCACTAGGAAAATGCTGCTGTTGACTTTTCAAATAAATGTTTCCTCATTAAATGTACTTATGTAAACAACAAGTAGGTGCTACATAGTGTTGTTCTAATATAAATGTTTAACTCCTCTGTATATCAGTGAGTCACAAACGCTAGTGAAAAGTCTACTTTTATTCAATTTGTGGAGCATTTTTGCATCTTTGTTCATGAGATTGATTTGCAATTTTCTTTTATTGCAATATTCTTCACAGTTGTTGGGGTCAAGGTTACACTGGCCTCAGAAAATGAGCTGGGAACACTTATACATTTTTCTTCTCTGGAAGAATTTGTATAAAAGTATTGTTATTTCTTCTTTAATGTTTGGAAGAGTTCACAGTTAGAAACACTGGACCTGGATTGTGTGTGCGTGAGTGTGTGTGTATGTGTGAAGGTTTATTGATGAGAACTCAAACTGTTTTTATTTTAATTTTTCTTATCTATGTAAAAAAAGAAAAATTAGTTATAAACTCAGTATGGCCCATCATTCCTATACAGATGCAAGAACAAAACCAAATCATATGCTAAAAATCAACAAAGCTGTAAAACAAAGCTGTAAAACCTGCAGTATTCAAAATTAACAATATTATTTCAGTGTGATGGGTAATTGTTTTCCTTGGCTAAGTTGCAATTTGAAACCTAAATGCGTGTTGTTTGGGGCTTCCAAGTTTGCCCTCCCTAAGCTTTCTTGTGCCAAGCGATGACTCAAGTCTCCCACCCCTTTCTTCATTCAAATATAAGAAATTTCTCTCATAAGATACACAATGACATCATCTGATCTTCATTTAGCAGAAATTAAAACCCGGATTAAAACCCTCAGCTGCTCTTTTTTTACACTAGCCTGGAACTGTGAGACTAGTTCATTATATTACGTGGTGGTAGGAGGTTGTTTCATATTGTCAAATCAATCTCATTTATTAACTAATATTAAAAAATTGAAATAGCACACTATGGAAAAATTTTTAATTGAAAACAGTCATTCCAAAGAGAGCCTGCATGTTCATAACTGGCCAAATAATTCAATTTGAGTGTAACTGAGAATAAGGGACAGGCATTTCTGTTTTGATATTAGGCCGCCTAAGGTCTGGCTGCTGATCTAGTATCAGGCAAACATGCTTCCAATGCGCTGGAACTTAAGTGCGGTCACTTAAAATGACTCCTTGTGGCTACTGTAAACACAAATGGAGTAGAAACTAAAACCGCACGATGGTATTTGAGGATAAAGTGGTTGTCTAGATGATTACTAATATGTTTGTAGTCATGTTTAAGATTATCATCAAACAGAAAATATAGATTTAAAGAATTTCTGTAGGGAACATGTAGATCATTGAAAATGCATTTAAAGTATAAACAGTAGATCACAGTAGCAAATGCTAATATGTATAACTCAGTTCTATTGTTCTATAATAGCCAATATCATGAGTTTGTTTCTGTAACCAGAAACTGTGCAAGAAAGCATATATACTATACAGTGACTATATTTTTGACAATAAATGATTAAATGAAAAAAAGAAGAAAGTGCACTTAAAGAACCCCGTGAGTCTAAGATCCCCAGTTGAGAAACACTCTTCCATATAAAGGAATCAAGTTTTACAAATTCTGGTACTGTCTGGTGACCTGTTCATTCATCATCCAGTTCTGTCGTCCTTTCCTCTGTGTGCTCTGCTGTCGTGTCCCAGAGCCAATGTTTACTTTTAACAGGGCCCTTGTTATTGGGCACAGAGATTTTAGGCTTTGCATCTGCACATGCAAAGTCGACTCCGAGTGTTGAGCTAAGACGCCTTGGCTGTCCTGTAACAAGTGCTGTAAAGGAATAGCTACCAGCTATAGGGCAGGATCACATTCGTCCATGTGGTTTTTGTTGTTTATGTTATTTGTTTACCCTGTAACCTTCTCCTCTTGGGGATGGAGGATTTTATTGTCCCCCAAAGAAATCAGCACAAGAGAACAGAGAATAAATGCATTAAATCCTTGCTTTTTATGTGTTAAAAAGCCTCTCCTATTGAAACTACTGAGTGGTTCCCCAGCCCTTCTGCCCCTGGCAGGGGAGGGGTCTTAGACAGAGAGTAAATTTAGAGGACAAGCAGAGAGCAAGCTGATGGTGATACACACTGAACAGGTGTGCTGTGCCCTGCTTCCCTGCCTTGTGGTTAACATGGTGGGTGGCTGGCTAAGAGAATAATTCTCCCAACGGTGGGAAACCCTGAGCAAATGGGCCAGGTGCTCTTTTTTCTCTCCAGAACCCTGGGGAGTGCTCACTCAGCAGCAGCAAGCGATGAAAATCTGAGATGGCTGACAGACTTGTGGTTGCCAAGAGGGAAGGAGGTGGGGAGGGATGGAGTGGGAGTTTGGGATTAGCAGATGCAAACTATTGTATATAGGATGGATACACAACAAGGTCCTGCTGGGTAGCACAGGGAACTCTATTCAATGTCCTGTGATAAACCATAATGGAAAAGAATATGAAAAAGAATGTATATATGCATAACTGAATCAGTTTGCTCTACAGCAGAAAGTAACACAACATTGTAAATCAACTCTACTTCCATAAAATAAATTAAAAATAAAAAGAGATAGCTGTATGGGGAGTAGGGCTGGAGGGTCTGAGGTAACCCCAGAGACTTTCCCACAACCTATTTAAAAATAGGAAGGAGTCAGAAGGAGTTGCAAGGAAAGCAGGATTTTTCCATACCCCAAGAAAAGCACAAAAACTAGGTACGAGCAAACTGACAGACCTGAAGTTGTTATATCAGTTGTAAGCGGATGTCTTCAAAGGACCTCGAAGGACAGTATGTCTAAAAATCAGGGAGAATGTGACCTCTTAGAAGATGCCGGCATAAAGGGGTGATGCCATAACCAGGTGGGGCAATGACCATGGTGATGAATGTCAATGTGGACAGGTGACTAACATCTAGATGCCTCCCTTGATGCCATGATGGTACCTGAGCCTCAACATAGATGCCACCTCAGGAGAAGGAGGGCGGGGACAATCCCCAATGACTGACACGAAGACTAAATTTATCTGGAGTTGACTAATCACTTTTTTTTTTTTACTATTTTTCAGTCTCTAAATATGGCAAAAATTCAAAAGAATCATAAATTGAATTGGTAAGTTCTCTTCCGTAAAAATATTGATCAAAGAAATATATCCTGAAGGCAGGCAAAAAGACGCTATCTGAGAAAATATCTGGGCTTCAAAATTCTTCACACTTCAATATAAAAATATTGAATTAAGAATAGCTTCCATTCAGCAGCATTTGCTTGGAGCTTACCAGGTACCTCAATGCCTGTAGAGAGAGATTTTCTCAGGTAGACAAAGTTTACAGAACCAAATCATTTAAAAGTATTAATCATTTCAAACTTATAAACCATAAAATGCAAATTTGAGGAAAATTTTAGGCATAAAATTTTGTAAGCACCTTATTCAGAAAGATAAATTCTTCAAATGATAGCAAGACATGATTCTAAAGATAATAATGCTAAGAAAGGGATTAAAGTTCGTGAATAAATAGAAAATGAATACTTTTTACATATTTTTGCAAGGAAGAGATTTAATTTAAAATTTTACTTGGGAATAACATAAATATAGACATGAGCAAAATCATAAGTGTAGAGTTTATTGAATTTTCATAAACTGAAACCAGCAGCCAGCTGGTAAAAACAGGACACACCCAGGACCGTTCCCCTCCACGGAACCCCAGAAGCCCTCCTGCAGTTCCCGCCTACCTCTCTCAAAGTAACCACTCTCCTGGCTTCTATCACCATAGATTAGTTTTGCCTGGTCTTGAATTCTATTTATGCTTTCTTTTGTGTCTGTCTTCTTATGCTCAGCGTTACATTTATGAGATTCATCTGTGATTTTGTGTGTAGCTGTATTTTGTGTATTCCCGTTGCTTTGTTCCTCTATTGTATAAATACACTACGATTTCTTTTTATTCTACTGTTGATGGACATTGTGGTGTTTTCAGTGGGAGGTTTTTATGAGGAGTGCTGTAAATGAGTGTATTCTTGTATATCTTTTTTTTTTTTTAAAGGAAGCAAATTCTTTTTTTTTTAATTAATTAATTTATTTATTTATTTTTGGCTGTGTTGGGTCTTCGTTTCTGCGCGAGGGCTTTCTCTAGTTGCGGTGAGCGGGGGCCACTCTTCATCGCGGTGCGCGGGCCTCTCACCATCGCGGCCTCTCTTGTTGCGGAGCACAGGCTCCAGATGCGCAGGCTCAGTAGTTGTGGCACACGGGCTTAGTTGCTCCGCGGCATGTGGGATCTTCCCAGACCAGGGCTCGAACCTGTGTCCCCTGCATTGGCAGGCAGATTCTTAACCACTGCGCCACCAGGGAAGCCCTCTTGTATATCTTTTGATATACACTTTTCTGTTGGGTCTATTCCTATGAGTGGAATTGCTGGATCATATAGTATACGTATATTCAGCTTTAGAAGATGCTGCTGAACACCTTGCCAAAGCAGTAGTACGAATTTACATGCCCATGTGCTGTACCGGTAAAGCCTCAGGTGCTGAGTGCATCCTTATTAACATTTGCCTTTCTTCTCCCATTTCTTCCTTTTCTCAGTCTTCTCTGTCTTCTCCCCCTCCTCCTCCTCCTTCTATTCCCTCTTCCTTCTTGTTTCCCTTCCTTTCCCCCTTCCCCTTCTCTTCTCTTTCTCTTCCTCCTTCTCCTCTTTCTCCTCTCCCTCTCCTCCTCTCCCTCCTCCTATCACTCCCCATCCTCTTCTTCCTTCTTCTTTAGACCTTCTTTCTGGTGGATGTCTGCTGGTAACATAGCATGGATTTAATTTGGATTTTCTTGATGTCTAATGAACTTGAGCATCTTTTCACTGTATTGGCCATTTGGAGATTCCCTTTTGTGAAATACCATTTAGAAAAATTGGGTTACCAACCTTTTTCTTATAGTTGTGAAGTTCTTTATAGAGTCTGGATGTGAGTTCTTTGTCAGATACATGTATTTCAAATATATTCTCCCACTTGAAAATTATTAAACAATTAAAAGTCTGACATATATTGTAAGTTTTAATAAATACTCTATGAGAACACAAATTTCCTTTTTTAGTTCTAATTTGCTTTTCAGTTCTAATTTGCTAAAAGTTTATCATAAAGAATGTTGCATTTTATTAAGTGCCTTCTTGCATCTTTCAAGTTAACCATATGCTTTTTTCTCCTTTATTCTATTAATGTAGGTGAGATACATTGCATTTGAAATGATAAACCAATTTCAAGCTCTTGAAACAAACTCAACTTAGTCTACATACATTTTCCTTTTCTTTACACTTCAGAATCTTATTTTCTAATATTTTGTTTAAGGTTTTTGCATCTACTGAGAAAGACTGGTCCATAATTTTCTTTTCTTTTTATGTCCATGCCCAGGATTAATGTCCTCATACAACAAAGCCAGTAAAAATTCTCTCTTTTTCTCTTCTCTGGAAAAAAATTATGTAAGGTTGATTATTGTTGCTTCCTAAAAAGTCTGGAAGAATTCATGGGTGAATCCAGCTGGATCTGGAATTCTCCTTCTGGGATGTTTTTAAACTACAGATTCAACATCTTCAATAAATATAAAAATTTTTTTCAATGTTATTTTGGGGAAACTGTATTTTTCAAGGAATCAGTCTAGTTCATCTTGATTTTCAAATGTATTGACATAAAGTTATATATAACGTCTCATTGTGATTTTAATGTCAGTAGGATCCATAATAGTAGTCTCTTTTCCATCCCTGATACTGTAATTTGTAATTATTTCTCCTTTTTCTTGATCAGTCTTCTGAGGAGTTTATTCTTTTCATTAGTCTTTAAAGAGCCACCTTTGGATTTACTGACTATTTCTATAGTACACCAGTTTTCTATTTCAATAATTTTGGTTATTTATTATTCCTTTTTATCTACTTCCTTTAGGTATAATTTGCTGTATTTTTTAACTTCTCTTTATGGGTACTTATGCCTATTTAAATATGTGCATTTAACACAATAAATTTTCTTATAAGCACAGCATTAGCATCATCCCACGTGTTTTGATCTGTAATATCTTTCCTAACCTTTAGTTAAAAATATTTTCCAATTTCTACTGTGATACCTTCTTGATCTTTATTTAATTTCTAAGCATTGGGAGATTTTAACTTATCTTTTGTGATTAATTTTGAGCTTAATTTCACTTTGTTAAGAACATACTTTGTATGATTTTGATATTTGAAAAGTCTTTGAGGCCTATGAGTAATTAGGGTAACTATTCCATAAACAATTATAAAGAAAGTATATTCTATAATTGTTGGTTCAGAGCTCTGTATATGTATTTTAGGAAAAGTTTGTTAATTGTGTTGTTCAAATTGTCTATGTCCTTTCTGATTGTTAATCTGATTATATCAGTTACTAAGAGATAGCAGCTAAAATCTTCCATTATGTTTGCGGACTTATCTATTTCTCCTTTCAATTCTGTAAGTTTTTTTCCACTACCACATGAATAAACCCAGGCTATCCTATTGGAGGATGAGAAACCATATGAATATTCCGCCACCACCCCAGTCATTCCAGCTAAGATCTCAGACATGTGAGTGAACCCAGGCATAAATAGTTGATCCTGGTCCAGACTAGGATGATCACCCATCTGTTCTTAGCCCAAATTGATAAAGACAGACTCATGAGCTAGGTAAAGACTTTGTTGCTTTAAGCCTCTAAGGTTTTGGTTGATATGTTATGTAGCAATAGGTAAATTAATTAGCAAAGTTTTGTAATTTGGGGGCCATGTAAGCATTTCCTTCCTGGATTTGATTTTCTAATTGGTCTCCTGGGGCATGTTGGGATGCAGTTAAACATCTGAAAGAAATGAGAGGTGGTATAGATGGAATGTGAGGAGACTTCAAGCAAGAACTATTTCAGATAGAGAATGAGAGGGTGATTTTCCTGTCAAAGAATGATCAATAGAGTTGGGGGGATTCAGAATCATCTTATTCTCCCAAATGTCACCATTCTAATTTTCATGGTTCCACTCTTTCTCAGTCAATGCTCTTCTTTCACATAAAATTGTAAGACTTAATTTCCCAAACCACATGATGACACTCTGCATCAGATTTTTCATACATTTTTCTTGAGATAAGAGATTATATTAGGGTAATCTGAGAAATTCCCTGGTTCTCTGATCATGCCTTGATCTAAAAACTTACAACATTGAGTCTTGAATTTCCTGTCTTTAAGCTCCAAAGTGCATTAGAAGCATCTAGCCCTCAGTACTGTCTTGTATTTCTTGTGCCTCTCATACTGTGCTACGGAAGTAGTCCCCATCTGCCAAAAGTACCAACAGGCACTTGCTCCATATGGCTTTAAAGATGGCTTAAGCAGCTATTTTGCCATTGCATGTTGTGAAAAATAAGTATTCTATTCTTTAATGGCAACTGGATCGTCACTACCTTCCAATCTACCAAGTCAGATAACCAGTCCCAGTCAATCGAGGTACCCCAGTGAGAGGTCAGCATAGTTAACTGAATCCATTCAAGCCAGTTTAAGCAGAAAGAGATTTAGTGTAGAGAATTAGATGCTTTTAAAACTGGAGGCTGGAGTAACAGGCTCTAGGCTCAGCTTCTAAGAATGACTCCTAAAGTGGTCCTGAAGAACTGGCCCACTAAGTGAGTTTGTGCCTCGACAACAGTCAGGAATCTGGGAAGATAGGAAACCGCCACCACAGCTACTGGTTCTAGAATGTCTCCTACCCCTGACCTCTGCCATGATGTGGGCAAGTAAATGTATCCCCTTGCTCCCAATACTCATAAAGCTAGGAGTGGTCCCTAAAAGACCAGCCTCTTCTATATCTGACACAGAAGTACCCCCATGGCACCATTTTCCAGAAGAACTAATAGAGCACAACTTCTCCCTTTCTAGATACCCTAGAATTTGACTCTTCCAAATCTCATACAGGTATATCTGTTGGCCTAAGCTGTATGACTAACTGAACTCTTAAGGAATCACAGAAATGTGGTCTTTCACTTTTCATCTCCTATTTTCTGACTGCACAAAGTATATCGGTAGCCCAACGGCATCAGCAACGTTAGTAAGGGAACAGAGGTGAGCAAGCCCATTGCAGAACCTGACCCAAGGGCTAGAATAGTTAATACCAGTGTCAGTGATATGTGTGATGCTCAATTCATATTATCTGTTTTTATTGTTATTGGTCTGGCATTGCTCATCAATGGGAAAAGGCAGACTCCAGGGTAGGGGAGCCTGAAGCTTCTTCAGGCCAGAGTAGAAACAAACCTTTATGTTGTTTTCTTTTTGCTGTGAGTGTCATGCTCTTACAAAAGTCTTTCCCAAAATACTAATGCTGGAAGGGGGCTAGTTTTTGATGAGAAACTTTTCATACTGTTTCTCTCTCATCATTAAGTCTCTTCATCAATTAACTCCCCTCTTGAAAAAAATTCCACTTTCTATCTCTCCTTACCTGGTCTTTCTGTTTCTGTTTCTTGGTTCCCTGCTCTCCCTCCCCTCTTTCCTTTCCTTCTGCTCCCTCCTTCTCTCTTTTTCCTGACTTAAAAATAGGGTTTTTACATTATTAGAAACATTTTATATTATTGTTTTTCTAAAGTAAAGCCCTTTTCTAGAGTAAAGCCCTTTTCACTTCATTATAATGAATTAATATTTGTAAAGCATTTAAAATAGTTTCAGGCACATAGTGAGCATTGTTTGAATGTTCACTTTTATTTATTTACTGGTTTAAAAAAAAGACATAATTTAGGAATACTCTGGGGCCCATCTTGCATCATAGGGATTTTTCTTTTAAATCTTTAGGAATTAAACCACTTTGGATAGGATCCTATTTTTTTACAGTTATAAATAATAACTGTAGATATAATTGAAACATAACATTATATTAGTTTAAGGTATACAACATAATGATTTGATACATGTATATTTTGCAAAATGATTACCGTAATAAAGTTAGTTATCCATCACCTCACATAGTTACAATTTTTTTCTTGTGATGAGAACTTTTAAGATTTACTCTCTTAGCAACTTTCAAATATACAACACTGCATTGTTAACTGTAATCACCATGCTGTACATTACATCCCCAGGACTTATTTATCTTATAAATGGAAGTTTGTACCCTTTGACCACCTTTACCCATTTTGCCCCCTGTCCCGGCATTCACTGGTCTAGTCTCCATATCTTTGACTTCAGCTTTTTTAGATTCCACATATAAGTGAGATTATACAGTATTTGTCTTTCTCTGTCTAACTTATTTCACTTAGCATAATGCCCTCAACCTACATCCATGTTGTTCTAATTATTTTATACTAAGTCCTGCCCTTGAGTGAAAAACATAAGAGGGTGATTTCAACATTACCAAGACAAAGATCCTAAACCTCATTAATGCTGTATCTAATATATTGTAGGGGGAATAAATTGATGCTGAACATTAGGTCTAATTTCATGTGATTAAACCTGCATTTTATAAATAAATATAACCAGCTGCTTTAGATGCTCAATTTTGCATTTCTTTAACCCCTGGTTTCACACTCACCTGCACATCTGCTTAACAAGATTGGATACTGGCTTTCCAGAAAAACTCAGGAATAATTGAAAGGGAACTACACACCTATTCATCACATACATATATGTATATTGGACTATTTTAATTATAACCTAAATGTAATTTTTGGAAAAGGACCCTGATGAAAGCAAGAAAGTAGAAGTACATTGATAGAGAATAAACACTTTCAAGTCTGAGAGGATGTAGCAGAACCTGCATTCAGGGCCCATGTCCTGGGAACCTCATGTCAGGGAAAGCCTTGCCTGTAAAGATGTCCTTTAGATTTGCAGGAGGCAGAGACAGGGGTTGTGAGTGGGAAACCCTGAGTCTGGCTCACCTGGGGCCCTTATAGCTATTAGCTGCTTTGTTTTCCTGCACTTCAAGCACAGTTGAGTTTAATAAGGCTGTTGGATGGTCTTTTCGTCTATACATCCTTCCTTATGTTTTCCTCAGCTGTGACCAAGCCAAGTGGACACTGGGTGCCGAGCTTTCAGCCTCTGAGATAGCAATTTTATCTTTTAAGTCCCTTCAAAGGAACATTTTACAACCCCTGTCTCAGCTTTTTAAGGTGAGGAAATGATCATTTTAAACAAGGGCTGCAATAGACCTCCCATTTGGCACCTTCTTTGTTAGATTTAATCATTTCAGGAGTAAACAAGATGGCAGAGGTGGAAGTTCTTGACAAGAATAGTCATTAGCGGAGCCTGATTCAAGAACAAACGGATTCTACACCTGAAACTAAAACAACATTGTAAATCAACTATACTCCAATAAAACAAAAACAGAAACAAACAAAAAAAAAACAACTAACAGAACCTGATGTTTGCAAACCGTTCCTTATGTGGAATTACATACATTCATCAGAACGTAAGCTCTTCAGTAATGCTGAGGAAAACCCATCAATGATTTGTGGCCAAGCAAAGATCCAGCTGTTTTCTCCAACATGACAGGGCTGTATCCAGTGTAGTCAGTGTGACTGACAGATGGCTACCTTATAGACAAGATGACAATTTACCCTCATTTTCCAGGAAAGTCCTGGTTTATGCGTGTAGCCCTTGCATCCCTCCAGTTAGTAGCCCCATTCACTCTCACGCATGTACAGATTCGCATGATAACCTTATGGACAGCTTCTTTAATAAACAAACAAGTGGTCAGGAACAAGTTGCACCGGGATAGGCGACATCTGCTCTTGCCCTACAGGGTTCCTTCATAAACTGTGATTTCTGCTAATTGAATTGGGAGCTTAATGGAATCTTCAGTGACAGATTGGGGGAGGGGTGCTTCCCACTAACCTGTACCCTCCAGAGCACTGTATCCTCCCTCCAGCCTGCCCTTAAAACTATACAAGACAGGACCATTGATATCATTTTGCTCATTTCCCACCTCCCCACTCCTCTCCTTCATCCTTTGCTGCTGCTGCTTCCCCCCCTTCTCCTTCTCCCTCTCTTCTTCCCCCTCCTCCCTCCTCCCCCTCCCCATCACCATCCTTCCCCCCCTCCTCCTCCCCCTCCTCCTCCTCCTCCTCTTCCTCCTCCTTCTTCTACTACTACTACTACTACTACTACTACTACTACTACTACTACTACTACTACTATCATTACAAATTATTTTAAAATTACATTTTTCTATTTTAGGAATCTTTGCTCAACAGTTGGAATACATATTACAGCTGCACTCTAAGAAATTATTTGTCTTGATTATATGCTTTCCTGGTTACTTGTTCTATTTCTCCTATTCTTGTATTTCTTGTATCCCTTGTCATTCCCCTTCTTGGATTACATTTTTATTTTGAGTAATAGTTTTCAGAGGGGTCTGTGGGTGGCAAAATTTCTAAATTGCCTGCGTGTTCAAAATTATCTTCATTTTGCCTTCATACTTGAATGGTAATTCAGCTGGGAAAAGTTTCCAAATCCTTTTCCCTCAGAATATTTTGGCTATTTCTCCATGGTTTTCTAACTTCTTCACTTGCCAATCAGAAGTCTGGTGCCAGATTCATTCTAACTCCTTTGCAATGTTCCTTTCCTTCCATCCTCTCTCTCTCTTTTTGAAAGTTTGTAGAATTTTCTTTTCATCCTTGGAGTTCATGAAAATCACCAAAATGTGTTGTTGGTTAATATTTGCATAAAGCTCACAGTGAGCCCTTTTGATTTGAACACACTTGTCTTTCTTTAGCATAGATAAATTTCTTCCACTATTTCTTTGATTTTATTTTTCCCTCCATGCTCTCTGTTCTCATTTTCTTGGGTAAAATATCTGGATGTATATTTATCTGGATACAGCTCCAAGTTTATTAACTTTTCATGGTTTTCATTTTTCTTTCTTTTTGAGCTGTGTTCTTGGAAAAGTCCTTAGCCTAAGCTTCCAGGATGCTAAGCGTGTCTCTAGTCCTCCCCGTTCCTATATTCAGTCCTTCTACTGAGTTTTCATTTTAGCAACCAGATTTCTAACTTCCAAGAATTATTTAGTGTTCTCATGCTTAAGTTTCACACTAAACACTTCTCATTTAGTGGATATAATTTTCTTGAATTCTCAGAAAACATTTCTGTAAAGATTTTTTTAGGATTCATTTAATAGCTTGCGTTAATTTTGCTTCCCTTGATGATAATTCTTCTGCCTCTTCCATTTATTGGCTTTGTTTCTGTTTTATCAAATGCTGGGGTCTGGCTCTATAGTGAGTTGTCCGATGTGACAGGTGGGCTTCTTTTGAAGTCCAGAGAGGCTTCTCTTTTGAGTGTGAGGCTGTATGTCCACAGAGAAGCCAGAAGTGACCTGGGACATTACACTACCTCTCTCTCCAGCCCCTGGGCTCATGTTGGGCACTCTCTACGAGTAAACCTATTGTCTAGAGAGGTGTTCTTAGGACTTTAACTGGGGCGAATGCTATAGGCAATGGCCTGGAAAGCAGATTCCCAAACTCTGTTAGGTTTTGCCAACATCAAAGTTCAGTCCATCTGCTTTATATCATACAGAAATTCCTTAATATTCTGGTCTGCTAATGTCAGCTTTTTGGTTTACTAGTGCTTCTAAAGATTTGGTTTTTATCCCTTCTATGATATTTAGGAGCGAACAATAAGTAGTTCATCCATTTTGAACTTTAAGGCACACCAATTCTCCAACTATTCTCATCTCAAGGAAGGTTTGCCCAATCTGAACAGTATGGATTTTATGGTTGATAAAGTTGCCCATAAAACACCTCTTACTATGTCCTTCTATTTACTGCTTTCTAATTATGTCTCTAATTTTATGGTTTTTTAAATTTCTAACTCATTAATGTTGAAGGAAATCCTATTATATGCTACAATAATATTACGACGACATTATGCTAAGTTAAATAAGCCAGTCACAAAAAGACAAATAGTGCATGATTTCACTTATATGACGTATCTAAAGTAGACAAACTCTTAAAAACAGAGACTAGAATGGTGGTTGCCAGGGGCTGGGTGTGTTCGGTGGGGTGGGGGGGGATTGTTCAATGGGTACTGAGTTTTAATTTTGCAAGATGAAAAATGGTTAAGGTGTGTTTTTAACTGCAACAAAAAATACCAGAGCTTTAAATCTCAGTTTGAGAGAAGCTTTATATGTAAATACTCCAGGAAGAGGAAAACAACTGGCTTAAATTTAGCCATAGCTGTAACTGACCAGTATCAGACCCTATTCTAACAGCAGGTTTGCAGAACAAGAAGGGTGGCTGAGAGTTTGACTCTGTGGGGCTTCTGAAGGGGCAGGGTGGGCACAGGATGACGCCAAAGGGTTAAACAAATGCTGACTCTTACACAGGAAAGTCAATGGTATTCTGATGCTGACTTTTAGGAATTGAGCAATACAGATTTGGTTGGTAGTTCAGTTTCCTACAAAATTCCTTCAAGGAGTCAAAGGATGTTTGGAAAACGAATCCTATGGAATCCTCTATGTAGTTCATGAGGTTATGAGCTTCTTTTGAAGATTATGTTGTGTATGTGAGTGTGCTCTGAAAAGCTAAAAATATACAAGGTGGGTATTCATGGTGACAAAATCAGCAACAAGAAATTGTTTTGACCTGCTTTTCCATTTTAAGTCCTTAGTCATCTAACTTGCTAAAAGCTAAATTTAAAAAGCCTCCGTGTTACAGGATAACTCTTCACCCTGCTGTTCTAAGTGCATGCTTCCAATTTCATGGCAGTGACACCACACTGAGCATTAAGGAGACGTTACAAAATATCAGAATTCCAAATGAACTAATATATGAAAATTAAGAAATACTAATGTTATCTTTTGATGAAAGATCATGAAAACAAAAGTGGAACACTCAGATTTCTAAGCTGTAACCTTATTTGGAGCAGGAGAAATTTCTTTACATAAAGTTAATGGTTTTAAACACCTCAGGACAAACTAATCCAAAAGCAACTTTTTATTTCAGAAGGATCTTGCTTAAGTGGTTTTCTATCCTCCTATCTTCTCATTATTGTGAATATTTGCTTTATAAATATATTCTCCGATGCAATCAAGATCAGGGTACCTGCAGATTTGGTATCTGGTGAGAGCCCTCTTCCTGGTTTGCAGATGGCTCTGCCTGTTCATGGCAGAGAGAGAGAGAGAGAGAGAGAGAGAGAGAGAGAGAGAGAACACTCTGGTCTCTTCTTCTTCTTATGAAAACACCAGTCCCGTCATGGGGGCCCCACCCTCAGGACCTCATCTAAACCTAATTACCTTCCAACAATTTTACCTCCAAATACCATCAAATTGGGAGTTAGAGCTTCAACATATGACACTGGCAGGGGTACAAACATTCAGTCCACCACAGTGTGTGTGTGTTACTGATGAATGATACATGGGGCTGGCATGTGAAGGGTTGCATAAACCAGGAAGCTATGTCCTGGCCCTCTACTTTAATGCGAGATTCTGCCCAAACTGTTGGGCAATCTGTCTTTCAGGGAGATTTTGAAAGTATCACAGGAATACAGCAATTTTGCAACTTTCACTTGGTAAGTTTTCCTCTAAATTTTCCTCTAGCTGAAGGCGCCTTTGTAGACTCAGGGGGTCCCCAGGGAGGATCTGCTTCAGGTCATTTGTGTTTCTGAGGGTAGGGCTTTGATGCAGGGGGGCTTTCCCAGGATCCCCTGGCAGGGGGTGGTAACTACCGCTCAAGCCTCCAAAGCCTCACTTCTCAATTTTTCTACTTTCCCATCAGCAGAATTGGAGTTGGAAGTAAAATAATTTAATTTAGTTAACGCTTATTCTAAACAAGTAGTGAAAATAATTACATAAAGTTCTACTAAATAGTACTTCATTTCATAACATTATCAAATAGAAAATTATCTATGTGATGAGTATCCTTCATAGGTAAATAGTTATTTTATGAAATAGTCTATCTTCTTCTTTTCCTTTTCCTGCACAGCAAGATGAAGACTACTGTCATTTCAGCAGGAGCGATACTCATCCAGCAACCCATCAGCAGCTGGCTGAGATTTGTACCTTTAGGAAGAGATAAATGCAAAATGACAACAGTTTTTGGTTCTCTTTAAGTTGCTGAGTTAGCATAGGCTAAAAGAAATGCTGATTACCCATCTAGGAACAGAAGTTTGGGCTGCAGACCACGTTTAGACAATGTTTTACTCACCAAGTAAAACTTGTTGATTCCAAAATTTTAAGTTAAAAACCTGTCAATGACAGAAAAAATAAGCCCATCACTTTATGGAGAACAGTCAAGTCTTCCTTTGAGATAACAATACCAGGAATCTGACCATAAAATAATCAATATCATGTAGCTTATTCACAAATGACCCTGATAAAAATGCTCCATGACCCTGTGGCAGGGAGGCTGAGCTAGGAACAGGGGAGAACTGGGGTTCTGGTTTTCTCTCTGCACGCACAGGGCTGGTGGAAATACTCCAGCTTAGTGACAGTTACACTTAATGTCAAACTAAGAGTAAAGATTCTTGTCTAAGAGGCTTATTGCTGGAGCTACACACTGCGTGAGCCAGGCTTAGGACTTATGGAGACCAGGAAGGCCAAGTGCAGTGTGGAGACCATTTCACTATTATTCCTTCATTCCTGGAACTTCAATTTCCCTTTAATAAAATGAATATAATATTTTCTTCCTAGGAGTCTACTAAGTTAACCAGTTAGACCAAAATTAGGCTGATTTGGAAAAAATTCAGATTGCAGTGAGTTCATGTTTTATTTGGTCACCTTCTGTAACCCTCCTTTGGTTGGCCTGGCCCCCTCCATCCCACCTCCAAAGCATAGACACACATAAACACACACACACACACACACACACACACACACACACACACACACACACACACATACAATACCGTTCTAGAATTAGAGTAGCCCATGGTGATAGTAACCATACTGTTTTGTACTACCATACACAGGAACTCTAGAAAAAATAGACCCCATATACTTTTGACCAAAGAATGTTAATAAGGTAGGTGTTTTTTTTTTTTTACAAAAGTATATTTTATTAAACTTAAGATGTTTTTAAATTTTAATATGCACCATTATTTTATGAACCACTAGAAAAGGAAAATTGCTGCCAATTAAACTAAAACACAATGCTTTCTTTTCTCTTTTTATTTTGTCAGTCTCGCTAGAAGTTTATCAATTTTGAATTTTCCAAAGAATCAGCTTTTGTTTTGTTGATTTTCTCTATTCTTATTTTCAGTTTCATTGATATATGCTCTTACCTTTGTTACTTTTCTTCCTTCTGCTTTCTTTTGGTTTATTTTGTTCTTTTTTTCCTAGTTTCTTAACATAGGAACTTAAATTATTGATTTGAGACCTTTCCTCATTTCTAATGTAAGCATTTTAGTGCTATAAATTTTCCTCTCAACACTGCATTAGATGCATCCTACATATTTTGATATGTTGTTTTTTAAAAAATTTTTAGTCAGTTTATGTATTTAAAATTTCCTTTGATACTTTTTCTTTGACCCATGGGTTATATAGAAGTGTGTTGTTTAATTTCCATGATTTTCTGTTATTGATTTTTAGTTGATTCCATAAAGGTCAGAAAACACACTTTGCATGATTTTAATTCTCTTAAATTTGTTGAGGTTTGTTTTATGGTCCATGATATAGTCTATCTTGGTCAATGTTCCATGGGTGCTTGAAAAAATTCTGTGTATTCTGCTGCTGGAGATGTAGTGTTCCATGTGTATCATTTAGAATATTTTGGTTGATTGTGTTGTTCAGATCTCTATCTTTGCAGATTTTCTGTCTAGTAGTTCTATCAGTTTCTGAGAGATTAATGTGGAGATCTGAAACTATAATTGTGGATCCATCTTTCTAGTTCAGCTCCGTCAGTTTTTGCTTCACGTATTTTGAGGCTCTGCTGTTTGGTGTGTGCACACTTCTGCTGGATTGATCCTTTTATCTTTATTTACATGATAGGGACAAAGGCTCACCTTTTTGTCCCTAATACTTTTCTTTCCTCTGAAGTCTACTTTATCGGATATTAATATAACCACTCCTGCTTTTCTATTATTATTAATTTTTTGCCTGTATATATTTTCTCACCCTTTTACTTTCAACCTATCTATGTCATTGAATGTGAAGCAAGTTTCTTGTTATCAGCATAGAGTTGGGTCATAATTTTTATTCATTCTTCTTATCTTTTTTTTTTGATTGGTGTACTTAACTATTTACATTTAAATTAATTACTGGCATGTAATTGCTTAAGTCTGCCATTTTATTATTTCTTTTCTTTTTGTTTCTTCTCGTTCTCATTATTCTGTTTCTCTTTTCTTGGCTTCCAGTGGGTTAACCATTTTTGAGGAATTCATCTTGGTTTATTTATAGTGTTTTTGAATGTATTTCTCTGGATAGTTTTGTAGTGGTTGCTCTGGGTATTGCAGTATACATACGTTACTTATCACAGTCAACTGGTATCAACATTTAATCACCTTGAGCAAATTGTGAAGACCTCACTTCTATTTAGGTCTCTGTTACCTTCACTATTTAAAAAATTATTTCCTTGAGTATGAGATGGTATTATGATTCTTGTTTCAATCACAAAATGTATTTATAAAACTCATGAAGAGAAGAATAGTCTATTGTATATATCCATATTCTGGTCTTTCCTTTGTTTCTTCTTTACTGTTGCTCTAACATCTGTTCTTTTATCATTTACTTTCTTTTTGAAGGATGTTCTTTAGTCAATCGTTAAGAGTAGGTCTGCAACAATTCTTTCAGTTTTCCTTTTTCTGGGAGTGTGGTTATTTCCCTTCATTCCTAAAGGATAGTTTTGCTGGATATAGAATTTGCAATTGACAGTTCTTTTCCTCTCAGCACTTGAAAAATGCTGTGCTGCTTCTTTCTGATCTCCACATGTTTTGATAAGAAATCCTCAAACATTTGAATTAGTGTTCCTCTATAGATAACATTTTATTTCTCTTGAGATGCTTTCAAGACTTTTTCCTTATCTTTAGTTTTTAGAAGTTTGACTATTATTTGGTGTGGACTTTTTTTGATT